>NC_047085.1:84488586-85095136 GCF_902459505.1 Geotrypetes seraphini | reverse complement strand
ACTTGTGCTGTATTATAGTTTACAGAATTGTCAATTAGTGCTAGGTAGCTTAGCTATGATTTATTTGATAAAACACAACCAAGAAAAGAGACCTCAAGATGATCATATCTGATGACCTCGAGGCAACAAAACAATGTGATAGGCAGTGGCCCAAGCCAGAAGAATGCTAGAGTGTCAGAGCAAAAAAAAAAAAAATCAATAGGGCATGAAAGATGATAATCAGGGATTAGCAGCTATTTGAAATTATTTATCATTTATTAAAATTTGATATACTGCCTTAGTTACAGCGCAATTCAAGGCAATTTACAATAAAATACATTAAAAAAAGAAAAAATAAATAGAAAAAGAATGCCATTAAATATAGGAAAATACACTATTTTCATACAAAGAAATAAAAAACATACACAGTCCATCACTGCAAAAAGTGTTCTCTGCTGATTAACAATTTAAGAAAAAGCATGTTCAAAAAGATGTCTTCAAAAGTACACAGAATCAAATATATGAGGGTTCTAAACATAAATTCGATGGTAAAGAAGTCCATAAGGATGGTGCAATTGCAAAGAAAGCTGAGTTTCTGGTTCTCTCTCATTTTGTTTTTGAGGGGTGAGGAATCACTAGTCTATTATCTAATAGTGAACAAAGAACCCTTGCTGAAGAATATGGAATGATTAAAGAAGCGAGATAATCTGGAACACCCGAGTTCAATGTTTTATAAGTCAAGGTTAAAATTTTTAACTGTATCCGGGAATGAACTGGCAACCAATGTCATTGTTTTAAAAGACGGGTTACATGATCATATTTACGCATTATTCAAAATTCTCATGATACACAGGAAAAGAGGCATATGGGGCAATAGTATGGGTTTGTCCTTGAGAAAGCCTATGTAGAGAAATTTGGTACATGTTGGACTAAAATATTCCCTGGCCGATGGACAATTGAAAAGATAAGTGGTATGTGCTTATGAAAATTAAAGTAGAAAAGTGGCGATGAAAACAAGGTGTTAGAATAAATGAATAAAGGACTAATGAAGAGGTTTACGTGTAAAGCTCAGGACAATCCCCCACTTTTACTAAACCGTGCTGCTCCCAATCCTCATAGGAATTCTATGAGCATCGGGAGCAGCATGTAGCATTCGGTGCGGCTCCCTGCGCTAATAACAGCTATTGCAGTTTAATAAAAAAAGGGGGGGGGGGATGACAGCTTATCGAGTTCTGAGTAGTGCCAGTGAAGTCCTCAAAAATGAAATATGTTTAATGCATCTTGATCGCTGGAATGAATTTAAAATTGAAGTACAATATAGCATACTTTAGGAAAAAGAAAATACATAGAAACATAGAAATAGACGGCAGATAAGGGCCACGGCCCATCTAGGCTGCCCACCCCAATGACCCTCCCCTACCTTTCTCTGTGAATAGATCCCACGTGTCTATCCCATTTGGCCTTAAAATCAGGCATGCTGCTGGCCTCAATAACCTGAAGTGGAAGACTATTCCAGCGAGCAACCACCCTTTCAGTGAAAAAGAATTTCCTGGTGTCCTCGTGCAGTTTCCCACCCCTGATTTTCCAAGGATGCCCCCCTTGTTGCCGCGGGACCCTTGAAAAAGAAGATATCTTCTTCCACCTCGATACGACCCGTGAGATACTTGAATGTCTCGATCATGTCACCCCTCTATGACATTTCTAATGTGATTGTATGTTATTTCCTAAAAATATAAACTAAATTCTCTTTTTGTCATTTCTGTATATTTGGGCATACTGGAATAAATTCTTATATGGTGCTGAAAAATCAATGGTGAAAAAAATGTACACTAGGCACTATTTTACAAACAGTACTCCAAGTTGGGCGCTATTTTACGTAGAATATGCTTAGCACCAGGATCTGCGGCAAAGTTTTAGGCATGAGGATAATTCCCTGAGCCCAACTTAGGCCTTCTTTTATTAAGCTGCAGTAGATGTTTCTATCGTGGTCTAGGACACTAAATGCACTGACACTGCTCCAACGCTCATAGGAATTCTATGAGTATTGGAGCAGCTTTGGAGCATTTAGCACTCCATGCTACGGTAGAAATCTCTACCACAACTTAATAAAAGGGGGGGGGATAGGCAATGATCAGGTATATTCTACGTATAACAATATGCACAAATTGTTGGAATGCCCATGACCCTTCTCTGGCTATATCCCCTTTTCAGATCCACGCATTAGAATTTATGTGTAATGAGACACTGGTTGTATTAAACATAAGAACCAGTGGCGTACCTAGCATATGTGACACCCGGGGCCCATCATTTTATGACACCCCCCCCCATCTATATGAAAAATATGATTTTTAGTAACAATCCACATATCACACAACAAGAGTGTACATAGGAAAAGGCAGCATTGTAAACACTGCAGTGAGCACTAGAACACCAACATATACATTGTAAAACTAAACCAGCCAGATCCCGCACAATTGATCCTGCAGTCAATGCCAACTGAAAACTATGTTCTTTTCATACACACAGAACAGAGATACACCCTCGCCCAATATGGAATAATCACAAACTAAAAATAGAAATATGTAGACAAAAGTTAAACTGAACCACCAAGAAACCAGACTCTGCATACAATGCAACACCACAACACCACAAAAACAGTAACACATGTCCTCTAATACTGTGCAAAATATAAAGACAGTAGATGTAAATTTGAAAAACTGATACATAACAATCACCACTTTACAAATTAGCAAATAAAAATAAAACAAATAATGAGAAATAAGAAAATACCATTTTATTGGACTAATCCCCGTAAGCTCGGTCCCCATCCCCGCAAACCACCTGATTCCATCTACACAAGCCTTGAATTGTTTTATATTGAACTTATTATATTAAAGTATAAAAAGAATCAATATTCTGTACAATTGTCAATTTTTAAATCAGAGTCTTCTTCCCACTCTCTCTTCCCCATTTCCCTTCAGTGTCCTCAGCCCACTCTCTCTCCACTTTCCTTCAACGCACGCACATAAAAACAAGCAAGTAATTTTATATTATTTTCATTCTATTCATTCATAGAAATTAAAGTCTAAATAATGCCAGTCACATAACAAAACATGATTTTACAAAAATAATTCCCTGCAGTCAAGCCTCCAAGGATTACTAGATGTCTTTCAGCAGCTCCCCTCCCTCCCTCCCTCCCCCTTACCTTCGTGGCCAAGTCAAAATGATCTACCAACAATAAAATTTTAAAAATACAAAGCATACTGTACGCAGAGAAAATGTTAATTATCATTTATATTCTGCGGGTTTTCAAAGAGTCAGGCCAGATAACTTTATGCAATGTCACCTCAGTAACAACTATACAAAAATAGACAAATATTCCCCCTCCCTTTTTACTAAACCGCGATAGCGTTTTTAGCGCAGGGAGCTGCGCTGAATGCCCCATGCTGCTCTCGATGCTCATAGGCTCCCTGCGCTAAAAACCACTATTGCGGTTTAGTAAAAGGGGGTCAAAGTGCAAAATATAGACAGCATATATAAATTCTCAAAACGGACACATTTAGGTCACTAAATTGAAAATAAAATCATTTTTCCTACCTTTGTTTGGTAATTTCATCAGTCTCTTGTTGCACTTTATTCTTCTGACTGTGCATCCAATATTTCTTACCTTCTTTCAGCCTCCTGTATGCTTCCTCTCCTCGGACCTCATTCCCTCCCCAAACTTTTTCTTTATTTCACCCTGCCCCCTTCTTTCTTTTCTCTCCATGCCCCCTTTCTTTCTGTATGTCTGTCTTTCTCTCTCTCTCTCTCTTCGTGCCCCATTTCTTTCTTTCACCTGCCCCCTTTCTTTCTCTCTCCATGTCCCCTTTCTTTCTTTGGCTGTCTTTCTCTCTCTCTCTGTGCCCCATTTCTTTCTTTCTTTCACCCTATCCCCTTCTTTCTTTTTCTCTCTATGTCCCCATTCTTTCTCTATGTCTGTCTTTCTCTCTCTCTCTCCGTGCCCCATTTCTTTCTTTCACCCTGCCCCCTTCTTTCTCTCTCCATGCCTCCTTTCTTTCTGTATGTCTGTCTTTCTCTCTCCATGCCCCATTTCTTTCTTTCTTTCACCCTGCCCCCTACTTTCTTTCTCTCTCCATGCCCCCTTTCTTTCTCTGTCTGTCTTTCTCTCTCTCCGTGACCCATTTTTTTCTTCATTTCTTTGTTTCAACCTGCCCCCTTTCTTTCTTTTGGCTCCCTGTCCCCCCCCCTTTTTTTTCTTTTCCCTGCCCTCCCCCATGCCACTGCCATTGGGAAACATGCTACTGCCACTGCCACCGGGGAAAGGCTGCCACTGCCGCCATCGGGAACAGGCCGTTGCTGAGTTCTCCCTCCCTGCTTTTTTTCTCCGTAGGCCAACCTTCTCTCGCCGCCCAACGTCAATTCTAACGTCGGAGAGGACGTTCCAGGCCAGCCAGGCAGCGATTGGCTGGCCCAACATCCTCTCTGATGACAGAATTGACGTCGGGTGGCGAGAGTTGGTCGGCCCCCGGGGAAGAAAAGCAGGGAGGGAGAACTCGGCCCTGGCTTGTTCCCGATGGCAGCAGTGGTAGCTTTTCCCTGGTGGCAGTCTATTCCCTGGTTGGTGGCCAGCTGTGCACTCCCTTGGGGCATGCATGGGCGGACCGCCCCTCTGACCCCGCCTTGGTACGCCACTGATAAAAGCATAAGAGATGCCGCTGCTGTGTCAGACCAGTGGTCCATCCTGCTCAGCAGTCCACTCACACGGCGGCCCTCAGGTCAAAGACCAGTGCTCTAAATGAGTCTCACCTGCGTACATTCCCATTTAGCAGGAACTTGTCCAACTTTGTCCTGAAACCCTGGAGGGGTATCTTCCCACTTATTAACTGTGATATGTACAACCAGTCTGTTTCATGTTTAAGTTATCTTTTGTATATTTGCATATTTATAATAATTATTTATATACTTTGTATATTTATTTTGAAAAAAAATATTTATGGGAAAAAAAATAATTTATGTGTAATTCTTTATAGAATATGTGAGACCTGAGTGTGATTGTACAGTATATGTGATGATCTTAAGGTGGCCAAACTGGTAGAAAAGGTGATGTTGAAATCTAGAAGAATGCTTGGTTGTATGGGAAGAAGAATGGCCAGTAGGAAAAAGGAAGTAATCATGCCCTTGAATAAGACTTTAGAATATTGTGAACAATTCTGGAGAGTGCACCATCAACAAGATATAATCAGGATGGAGGAGGTCCAGAGGATGTCCACTAAAATGATGAGTGGTCATCATAAAGCTTAAGGGGACAAACAAAGATCTCAATATGTATATTTGAAGGAAATGTGGGTGAGGGGAGATATGATAGAGACTTTAAAAAATACCTATGTGGCATAAATGCACATGAGGAGAGTCTCTTTCAATAGAATGAGGAGGCACAGGATGAAAGGGAAAGGGGATACACTCAGAAGTAAACCTCAGAAAATACTTTTTCACAGAATGGGTAATGAATGCGTAGAATGGCCTCCCAGTGGAGGAGGCAAAAAACGTATCTGAATTCAAGAAAGCTTGGTACAAGGGAAAGGAAGGGACAGCAGATGACATGGATAAACAGACTAGAGAGGCCATGTAGTCCTTATTTACCTTCATTTCTCTCTGTTTCTATATTATTAATATTTTTATTATTATTAATTATTATATTATTCATATTATAATTATTATTATTTCGGCAGTTGGAACCCAAGTACAGTACCGGGTAGAGCTTTGGATTCTTGCCCAGAAATACTAAGAAGAAAAAATTAAAATTGAATCAGTTGGGCAGACTGGATGGACCATTCGGGTCTTTATCTGCCGTCATCTACTATGTTACTATGTATGCAATGAAACCTAGTTATTAGTAACTGGAATTAATAGAAAAATAACTTTTCTTAATACCAGACCACATTGAGGACTTTCTGTCTATAATTGCACTGATCGGGGCAAACCCAGACTGGGACATAGTCTTACCGAGCTATAACTTGTTAGTAGTAGTAGTAGGTTGGATGGAGACAATAGTTACCCAGTTAGCGGCTATATTCAGCCTGCTAACTGCATATCTGGACAGTAAAAAGACCATCTTAATTTCATTCCATAGTTATCTGGGTGCCATGCTGGGATTTTACCAGAACTACGATAAATGCCAGTGGCTACAGCATACTTGAAATTTGGGGCTGAATACCCAGGTATTGAAAAGCCCTTGTTGGCCATATATTAAAGAACTCTGACTGTTATTGGTTCCATAGTATCTATAATAATAATATGCTAAGTGCGCATGCGCACTCTTATTCCGTGTTCCCTGAGATCTGATCTTTTGGGATGTAGCCGGCAGAGTGCGCATGCGCGCGTCGAAGGACCGGCCAGGTAACATACTGCGACCCCTCCTCTCCCCCCCCACCGTCGACCCTACCCAGCACACCACTAACATGCCGCGACTCCCCCCCCCCCGCCGACCCTACCCTGCACACCAGAAACCCTCGTTGACCCTCCCAGCCGATCCTCCCACCGCTACACTGCGACAAACCTCGCAGCTCCAGCAGCGTCCCAGGCACACTAAACACGCTGCTTTGGCTCTTCTACTGGCCTAATTTCCTCTGCCGCGTCCTTGATGATGATGAAGAGCCAAAGCAGCGTGTTTACTGTGCCTGGGACGCTGCTGGAGCTGCAAGGCTTGTCAGCCGGATAGCGGTGGGAAGGTCACCTGGGAGGGTCAACGGGGGTTTCTGTGTGCAGGGTAGGGTCGGCAGGGTTGGGGGTGAAAAACATGCTGCTCAGCGAGAAGGAAGGCAGGCAGGCAGACTGGCATGGGGGGATAGGGGGGTTTCAATGGCAGGCAGGCAGGCTGGCATCGGAGGGGGGTGGGGGGTTTCAATGGCAGGCAGGCAGGCTGGCATCGGAGGGGGGGTGGGGGGGGTTCAATGGAAGGCAGGCAGGCAGGCTGGCATCGGGGGGGGGATAGTTTCCATGGAAACATGCTGCTCAGGGGGATGGGAGGCAGGCAGGCAGGCTGGCATGGGAGTGGATGGGTTCAATGGAAGGAGGATGGAAGGCAGACGGCATCGGGGGGTTAAATGGAAACATGTTGCTCAGGGGGATGGGAGGCAGGCAGGCTGGCATCGGGGGTGGGGGTGGGACAAAGTCTGGAAGATAATGATGAGGACATAAGGAGGCACTGAGGGCACTATGGATATAGGATGCACTGAGGGCACTAAGCAGGACAGAGGCACTGGGGGCACTAAGGACATAGGAAGGAGGCACTGGGGGTATTAAGGACACAGTACGCTGGCACTGGGGCACTAAGGACACAGTACGCAGGCACTGGGGCACTAAGGGCACAGTACAGAGGCATGAAGAGGCCTGAGTTGGCTCATACTACGCAGAAACGTTAGCAGGGCATGACAGAGACCTTCCTAGTCCTGATCAGAGGGTCTTATATACATGCAAACACATTTAAAACTCAATATAAAGCTTAGGAAAAGGGGAATTCACTACTTGTGTAAGGTGTTAGGTGGGCAAGAATCATAGAGGAAATCAGGTAATGGGTAACATACTTCTAGAGGGATTAAGAACTCCATCTTGTATTAAGAACTCCATTTTGGGTTCTGTCTTTCTGTTCTTTGTTCTCTCTGCTTTTCTTTGTTCAGAGTTTTCCTGCTTCTAGCATCGTGGCTCTAATTGATACCAGATGTGCCTTAGGCTGGGTAGGAAGAGCATATTAGATTATGTATCCCAAACTGAGATATAACAGGTATTAAATATTGAATGAAATACATAGAATGAATGAAAATACATGGTGTGAATGGATGTGGGGCCCCAAGCAAATGCTGAATGGATGGATGAAAGAATCTATATTTAAAATGAAATGGTTTATAAAAAGAACACTAAAAAAAAATCCTGAACACAACATCTGGAAATGGTTAAGTTAGAATCAGAGATCTGTAGCAGTCTCTAGCATAGAGAGGGGAAAACAGCCCCTCCTTCTCCTTTTCCTCTAAGGCTGACCAGTTTTTTTAGGTGTAACATGAAACTGTTAGTTGTTCAAAGCAGGCTGAGAATATCTCAGCACCCTTTTTAACAAATGCAGATTCTCTTAATATACCTTTGTGAAAAGGATAAAAGGAATATTGGATATGTTATAAATGTTAATGTATATTCAGAAATGAATGTAAACAAACAAATATGATTTCTGAAACTTTTAAACATGTAGAGGAATTTTCTTTGTCTAACTTTTAAGACCACCTCTGTTAGTTTGATTGGCCCACACAGCCAATGATGTCATACTGAACTTAAGGTGTATAATGGGGAGCTTCAAAGTATCGAGTTGAGCTCGTTATCAGAAGGCCAGCATTTTGGCAACTATAACGACCTCCTGCTAACGCAACTATTCTTTCAACTATTCTTTCAAGTTTCATGATTGAAAAATAAAAACATAAATAATTATATTTTGGTAAAACCTTGCGTTATGCGTTCATTTTTCCATATTTTTGTAATTTTTCATACATTGAGTGAAAGCTAGCAGCTTAATTGGCAACTGCAGCTTTATGAGTGCGCTGGCATCCAATGCCCATGCTCAGGCACTGGGGGCACTAAGGACATAGGAAGAAGGCACTGGGGGCATTATGGACACAGGAAGGAGGTAATGGGGGCACTAAGGACATAGGAAGAGGTACTAATGACATGGGAAGGAGGCACTAGGGACACTATGGACATAAGAAGGGGCACTAAGGACATAGGAAGGAAGCACTGAGGGCACTAAGGACATAGGGAGAGACACAGACAGAAAAAATGACAGACAGGCAGCGTGCAAGGAGAGAGAGAGACAAAGAAAAAAAACCCCAAACAGACAGACATCTACTCTAGCACCCGTTAATGTAATGGGCTTAAAGACTAGTTCAAGATATTGAAGGGAATTGATTTAGTAGAGAATGAGAGATTGTTCACCCTCTCCAAGGTGGAGAGAATGAGAGGGCACTCGCTAAAGTTAAAAGGGTATAGATTCTGTACAAACGTAAGGAAATTCTTCTTCCCCAGAGAGTTGTAGAAATCTGGAACGCTCTTCCAGAGGCTGTTATAGGGGAAAGCACCCTTCAGGGATTCAAGAAAATGTTAGATAAGTTCCTGCTGGACCAGAACATACGCAGGTGAGGCTAGACTCAAATAGGGCACTGGTCTTTGACCTGAGGGCCACCGCGTGAGCGGACTGCTGGGCACGATGGACCACTGGTCTGACCCAGCAGCAGCAAATCTTATGTTCTTACTAGTCATTAAGCCCATTACATTAACGGGTGCTAGAATATATGTATGTCTGTCTTTCTGTGTCTCTCCCTCCCACTGTCTCTCTCTCTCCCTGGCCCCCTTTTTCTGTCTTTCTGTCCCTCTCCCTGCCCCTGTGTCTTTCCTCCTTTCTTTCTGTCTCCCTCCCTCCTGTTGTCTGTCTGTCATTCATTCCCTGCATTTTCCCTGTGCAGCTGCAACAGCATTTCCCTCCCCCTCCACTTCCCTGTGCAGCAGCAGCAGGTATTTCCCTTCCCCTCCAGGCCCCTGTGCAGCAGTATCAGCATTTTCCCCCACCCCACTTCCCTACTTTTAGCACTATGTGGCCTGCTTCTTTTGGCCCCTCCCCCTTCCCTTATCATGTTTACCGCAGGCAGTTCCAGCTTCCCCCTGCACGTACCCTTTTTTGTTTCTGGTTCCCTCCCTCGCGTGGCTGCCTGCCTGGTCTCATTAAGCGGCTCGCAGCTGGAATCTCTTTCGGCGCTTCCCTGCCCGGCCCGTGGTCTGGCCTGCTTCGGGCGAGTGTCGCAGCGGCTCCTCTCGATCCCCGCCAGCATCGGAAGCCTTCTCTGACGCTGGTGCAGCTCATGAGAGGAGCCGACACCGCGATCTGGAGAGCAGGGAGTCCAACGCTGGCGGCTGGGAAGCAGTAAGGCTGGGGGCTCGCGCATGTGTACTCCTGCGGCCATGGACCTACATATCAGAGATCACGGAAGCACGCAGTTGAGTGCGCATGCGCGGCTAGGGTTTTATTATATAGGATGAAAGGTTTCTGTGCTTTGAGTCTATTGTGATTGGTGAAACTTACTTTGAGAAACTCTGGACATATTGCTGCATACACAATTTTTGTTTCCAGGACAGACTATTGCAATTCAGCTTATGCTGGAATTTCAAATTCATATCTTAAAAGATCTGCAAACAATGCAGAATGCTGCACTTACACCCCCACCCCCTATTGCTAAACCTACCTTTGCTCCCTGTTGGAGCCAAAGGTAGGCAAGGCAAAGCAATTCAGTGCCTGCCAGCATCCTGATACCAGTGCTGAATATCCAAGTGTCAAATAACCAAGATGGCCAGTGTTTAAAAGAAATGCTGTCTGCCAAGGCTGGATATTACCCCCTAATCATTACTGAAATGTGGGAAGGGTAAAAGTCATAGGGCTGCAAGGCAATTATGGAACTCATTTTCAAAATCAGAAAAACATCCAAGAAAACAGCATAAAGCAGCACATGCACATTTTTTTTGCAAAATATATCCAAATTGCTATTTTCAAGAAACTCATTTCAAGATGTCTTTCTCCATAATTCATCTAATCTAATCTAATCTAATCTTCTATTTGTGTGTCACTCATACCTATACAGGCTCAAGGCGACTGTAAAGAGAGGCAAGAGGGAAGAGGATGGGGAGGGAGGACAGGAGGGAGAGAGGGAAGGTGAGTAGGTAGGAGAGAGGAAAGGGTAAAGGAGATTAGGTGTCAGATAGGTTTTCAAGTGGTCATGTTTTGGGTAGGATTAGGGCAGGTTTATGATTAGGATGATCTTCTGTAATAAACTGAACATCGTAAAAATATCCAGGACAAAAATAAATAGGACATTTTTGGCTAGGCACGTTTCATTAAATTCCAAATAAGTGCCAAGGCGTGGTAGCCATGTTAGTCCGCTTTTTAAGATAATATATAGAAATAAAACAAAACAAAGGGACTAACCTTTTTTATTGGACTAACTTAGGGCTCCTTTTATCATGCAGCAGTAGAGCCTTTCACAGCATGCCAGCGAGATAAATGTTCCAGCGCTCATTCAATTCCTATGAATATCGATGCATTTACCTCACTGGCCCACGGCAGAAAGCTCTACCACAGTTTGATAAAAGCTAATCAAACAATGCACTAAGTCCAAATACATGCCCTAACCGATCACTTAACCACTGGAGGGAGAAAGGCATGACTCGTCCCTTGATCCCCCAGTGGTCACTGACCTTCTCACCCAAGTGGTGAAAGTGATTGTACATACCAGGCTCTATGACAGCTGCAGCTATGATGGTCATTGTTCTTAGAACAGGTCCCTGGAGTAGCCTAGTGGTCAGTGCAGTGGACTATAGAGAAGGGAACCTAGGCCCATATCTGACTCTAATTAGTACACTTGTGGTGGAAAGTGTGAGCACTCCAACAAAACACAACCCATATAATGGGTGACCTGATGCAGATAAGGCAGTGTATCACAAACTGTGTGCCTCCTGAGATTTCAGGTGTGTTGTGGCACACTGGGTGGAGGAGAGGTGTCAGCGCTGGCTGACTACCTACAAGGCGTGCCTCTCACTGCAAGAGACACATCCTGTAGGCAATGAGCTGGTGCCAGCGCCTCTCCTTTTCTCCGGCCCTCTTCCCTGCTGGAACCCCCACTGGCGTCTGAAGGGCCATTGTGCATGTGTGGATATGGACCTGATGATGTCACACATGTTCATGACATCACGATGATGCCCATGTACTTCCGGGTGCCTCGAGCTGCGGCCATTACCTTCAGTGTGCCGCAGGTCGAGAACGTTTGCAGAACACTGAGCTAAGGGCTACTGTGGTGTACCATTGGGTATAGCACTTTTTTCTTTTTTTTTTTTTTTTACTATTCTTGGAGGTCTCAGGTGAGGCTGGACTCATTTAAAGCACTGGTCTTTGACCTGGGGCTGTCGCGTGAGCGGACTGCTAAGCAGGATGGACCACTGGTCTGACCCAGCAGCGGCAATTCTTATGTTCTTATGACTCACCATACAATATAAGGGGGTTATGTTGTGATGTGTATGAGGGACTTTATATGTGAATTTCACTGAAGTGATCCATAGGGCTGTCCCACTGCTTTTCTGGGATATCTGTGGAGCCAGTCTAGACAGACTGCTGGTCCCAGATATCCCAATGTGTGCTTTTTTCCTTAGACATATTTGGTTTGAAAATGACCCTTAACCATGCAGCATGCACACAATCATCTAAAATATGACAATTTTCAAACCAAAAAGCTAGATTTTTCTTGTTCAAAAATGACCATATTTGGTACTGGATTTGGGGGTGATTTTTTTGCAAAACATCAAAAATCTCATTTGAACGTCATATCAAAAACACCTCTCTATCGCAATCACAATGAAATCAACTTAGTTATAGTCGCTGAAAAGGAGCTCATAAAAACAAGTGCTGTAACAGCTCAGTGCAGCTTAGTAAAATGACCCATAACACAGATTTTACCACAAAGACATCAGCGTGGAACGACGCTAATTCTTGCCATGCTTTAAAACCAGCCAGCATGGTAAAAATCCTAGGCTACCTGCTGAATTTGGGCAAGGGCGGTAAATGGGCTTGACATGGGTGAAAAAGCAGTGGCTTGCTGTGACTGTGTGAGGAGGCTGTAGGTGCAGCCACACTATTAGCAGTCCAGTGCTATGGCTGTCTTAGAAAAGTCACTGCGGTTGCTGATCCTGGGTTCCCCCTCAATTTAGCATCCCCTTACAATACATCTTCCCTCCTGCAATTCATCACACCTGATCTGATCCCCCTAAAAATTCAATACCTCTCCAATCCAATCCCCTCTCAATTCAGTGCCCCTGATGCAAGTTCTCCCTTCAAATTCAGCACCCCCATCCAATTTTGTTGCCTAAATCAGAAACCCCCAATCCTCCTACAACTGAAGTATTTTTTAACTGAGTTTTAGGTAAGTCAATATATAGAAAATGATAGTGGCCTAAATGGGGCAAATGATGCATATTCCGCAGGTGGAAAAAGCATGCTCTAACTGTTTTGCTCATATGGGCGTGCCTAGTTACAGCTGCATCCCAAACCACTCCCGGAACTTTCATTTCCTTTTTTGAACATAGCATCTCGCAATGCACATGCACCGGGGGACCTAATCAAATGCAACGGAGTGAAATTAAAGAAAAAAATTGAGATTCAGATTGGAATCAGCATTGCATTATTTCAAGACCTTGTTTGTATCTCCCTCTTGGTAAGATTCAGGAAATCCTGTAGCAAATTGGATAAATAGTCTTATTATAAACACTAGAACCGTGGATTATTTTCATTCCATCCCCTTCCTCTTCAATTACACTATACTGTACACTCTGGGAATAAGGTAGTGGAATAATGGTTGCCAGCATATATCTTTAGGGAAATTCAACTAATAAGGCAACGGCACTGTAACTAGGGACCAGAAGTGCCACTTGCATCATCTTTCCTAAATATTTTTCTAGCATGCAATTCTAAAGAAAAATCTGACTCTGCATAAAGTTTCTTAATTTACATCTTGAAAGCCTGCACATATTTCTACCCAATCCTTGAAGGAACTACTCCACGCATTGTGGAATTAGAAAACAGATGTTAGATCTTACATTGAAGAAATAAATTATTTATATTGCTTCACATCTAAGCAAAAGCTATTATTTAGGTCATCAGATGTGTTTTCCATATCTTAAATCTCTTTTAATCAACAGAAATATGTGCACGATTTCATAGTTTTAGACGTTACTTACCGTAGTACTCTTCATGGACCCAATTTTATACGCTTTATTTGTACATTTTATTTATACATTTTGTTTAAATATTACACTAGCGTTTGTAGTGCCGGCCACCGTGGTAACAGCTCCAACATTCTTATGAGCGTATGAGCTGTTACCGCGGAGGCTGGCACTAAAAACGCTAGAACGGCCTTGTACAGGAGGGGGTAAGGTGATATCAAAAATTTCAGTTTTTAAACACGCTTAAAAAGCACTTATCTGTGTGCTCTTTTCAGCTATGCCGGCTGGGGACTGTCTTCACCCCCCCAGCCGGCATTACTGAACAGAGCACACAGATAAGTGCTTTTTAAGCGTGTTTAAAAACTGAAATTTTTAATATCACTTACCCCCTCTTCTACTAAACCGCGCTAGTGGTTTTAGCGGGGGGAGCCGCACTGAATGACCTGCGCTGCTCCTGAAGCTCATAGGAACTCTATGAGCGTCGGGAGCAGCACGGGCCATTCAGCGCGGCTCCCGGCGCTACAACCGCTAGCGCGGTTTAGTAGAAGAGAGGGTTAATATTTAAACAAAATGCATAAATAAAATGTATGAATAAAGCGTATAAATAAGGTACATAAAATTGGGCCGATGAGGAGTGCTGAGTAACAACTAAGGGCTCCTTTTACTAAGCTGCGATAGCGGTTTTAGCGCGCACTTAGCGTGCGCTGAATTGCCGCACGCACTAGACCTTAATGCCAGGGTTGAGCTGGCGTTAGTTCTAGCCGCGTAGCGCAGGTTTAGCGTGTGCTAAACACGCTATCGCAGCTCAGTGAAAGGAGCCCTAAAACTATGACATTGTTGCTTAAGCTGTGCACATGTTTCCGTTGACCAAAAAGTGATTAAGGGGGGGGGTCTTTTACTAAGGCGCGCTAGCCGATGTAGCGCACGCTAAATGCTAACACATCCAGAATATAATGGCCGCGTTAGCACTTAGCGCGCGTTAAATCAGCTAGCTCGCCTTAGTAAAAGACCCCCCTAAGATACGGTAAGCACCTCTGAGGACCTAAATAATAGGTCTTATATTGAAGAAATAAATGATTTATATTGCTTCACATTTGTTCATATTTGTTGATTAGATGAGTGAGCAAAATAGTAAGTAGTAATTTAAGAGCTGAATATTGAGCTTTTGCTTAGAAGCATCTTACGGGCATCGACTTGAGCACTGCTGAGAACCCCATAGGGAAATCATCTTATGTGTATTAGACAGAAGCCAAAGTTAAGGACCAGGACCGTATGTCTCTTTTGACTTGCTGGTGCGTCACTGTAGCCTTGGCTACAAGGCGAGGATTGATTCTGCATACAAAGAGGGAGTTCACAGTGTTTGAAATAGCTATGTTATGAATGCTAACATTTACTTCTGTAACATTTACTTCTGTAAACTGCTTAGAGCAGGGCTGCCCAAGTCCGGTCCTCGCGATCTACTGGCAGGCCAGGTTTTCAGGATATCCACAATGAATATTCATAAGAGAGAGATTTGCATACCAAGAAGAAGTGCGGGCAAAGCTCTCTCATGCATATTCATTGCGGATGTCCAAAAAAACCTTATCTGCCAGTAGATCTCGAGGACCGGACTTGGGCAGCCCTGGCCTAGACCCTCTAGTGCAGGGGTCTCAAAGTCCCTCCTCGAAGGCCGCAATCCAGTCGGGTTTTCAGGATTTCCCCAATGAATATGCATGAGATCTATGTGCGTGCACTGCTTTCAATGCATATTCATTAGGGAAATCCTGAAAACCCAACTGGATTGCGGCCCTCAAGGAGGGACTTTGAGAATTCCTGCTCTAATGGAAGAAGTATAGAAATTCTTATGTTTTGTTGGTGCAGTTTTTATAGTAAAATCCAGTTTTAAAATGTGGAGCATATTACCAGGTGTCATAAGTCCTGGGAGAGGAATTTTTGAAGTCATAAAAATCAGTCTTCTGAAAATTGTCCTTCTTCAATGCCCTTCCCCAAAGAAGCTATATTAATTCTCTGTTTTGGTTAGTAAAGGAAACTAAGACATATTAATTATATTTTGAACCCGATGCATATTATTTTATATGGGGGGAAACAATGTCTACAGCAAGGGTGGGCAACCTTGGTCCTCAAGGGCTACAACCCAGTCAGATATTTTGGGGTTTTCCCAATGAATATGCATGAGATTTATTAGCATCTATGAGGGGTATTCAATAAGTTATCTCCCTGAGAATGACAGAAAGCAGCAAGCGTGTTGAAACAAGTCTGTGCGAGTTGTAACATGTCTCAAAGTTACTCATGCACAGTTGCCGCTCAGTGCGAGTCTAACATTCCAAGAGATAAGATATCAGGAGAGTCCTTGTGTGAATTAAGTAAGAAACATGCACCGTTTGGTGATAAAAATTTATCACAAAAGAAGGGTAAAAGCCAAAGGAGATCCATGTACACATGACTGCAATTTATGGTGAGTTTGCTCCATCATCCTACAAAGTAAAATTTTGGAGCAAGCAGCTTAAGAGGTGTAGAGAGTCCATTGAAGATGACCCTCATACTGGATGGGCCTGTGAAAGCTACTTCCACAGAAATGTGCAAGAAAGTTGATGATTTAATTTTGTCAGACAGACAAATTAAGGTTTCACGAATAGCTGAAGAAATGGGCATCTCGGCAGGTACAGTTTGGAAAATAATTCATGAAAAGTCGGGCATGTCTAAGGTTGGTGCAAGATTGGTTCCAAGAATGCTGACACCATGTCCCTTCTCCTTTCTATACTTTGATACATTGTACTTCTCCCCCTTTTCCTATCGTTTTCGGTATGTTTTTCTTCCTTGTTGTTTGTCTCTGTATTAATATGTATAAAATACTGTTTGGTTTTAAAGGGTTTTTTTTTGTTATATTGTGAATTATGTTATACCCCTTTGTTATTTTAAAATTAATTATTAGATGTACACTGCCTTAAAGCCTGATTTTGGCGGTATAATAAACTTTTAATAAACTTGAAACTTACTACTGCTTTTTATGAGTTCTATAGGGCTGAAAGGTGTACACAAAACTGTATATTTTGACATTTAATAGACAATCCCTACTCGGAAAAGTGTGACACAGTCTAACTTGATAGACAGACATGACATATAGGGTTGGGGGATGCAGAACCCAAGGTGAGAAGAGTTAGGAGATGATGAAAGTAGTCTCAATGAGGTGGGCTTTTAACTTGGACTTGAACACTGCCAAAGATGGAGCCCTCTGTAGGTATTTGGGCAATTTGTTCCAGGCAAACGGCGTAACAAGACAAAAGGGATGGAGTCTGGAGTTGGCAGTGGAGGAGAAGGGCACAGATAGAAAAGACCAACCGGCTGAGCACAAATATAAGGAAGATATTTTAATCACCTTTTTGGTTTAATGGCTGAAGAGAGAACACTACAGCTAAAATGAAAAAGGGGGGATATTTTAATTTGTTAGTATGCAACTCAGGTTTTCATTTTGGAGTTATGGCATTGTGAATGATAAAAGTTTGGTTCTGGGGTTTTGCAACAGGAATGTACTGGGTATCATAGTACAATACATTAGGGTACAGTATGCCAGGCGACATTGCTCTCTAAATTTGTTGACGTATAGACCTGAACCTGTGTATACCTCCCCCCCTCCCCCAGTCTTTCCATTCATTGTCTACCAGATTCTGCTTCAGTAAGCAAGGAAGATTGGCTTTCCCTTCCACAGGATGTCTAATTAGAGAAAGGTTTATAGGAACAGAAGGAAAGCACCTGCACAATAGTCCCTCTGCTGCTGAATGATATTTTTCTGCTAAGTAGTAATGTGATGACAGCACTAATTGAAAGGAGTGAAGACCATGACATTTGCTCTTGAAGAAGGTATACGATTTCTACATGTGATCAAGTTTTCAAGCATCTGTGGATATGGGTTAATGAATTAACCTTTCTGGTTTTTGAAGGCTGGCTTTAGTATTAGTATTTGATGGTTCTGTTTACTTATAACATATATATCTTCACCCCAAAAACTACCAAATGAGTTAAAGTAGGCCATGTTCACTGAACACCTTTTTGGCTATCAGCGATAAGTTTGGAGGGCAAGCAGGCACATATTTTTGTCTATGTATCCTTATAAAAAAAATACTGAGACCATACCAGCAGGAATCACTGCTAGACTGAAGCTAATTACGTTGTGCATGCATCTTGGATCAGTGCCCAAATTTCAGTGTCATATGAGAGAATATGGGGTTGGTGTGTGCTAAGTGCTGTTAAATGCCTGCCTCTCTATTATAATCAAAATCACTCGAGCTAAGACAGCAGATACCTTACCTTAGTGCCGAATGGTCACCAGTTAAGCACAACACTTATCAAACGGACCTCAAAATCCAAAGGATGATACAGAGTCAAAAGACTAGTAGTTTTGTACAGGGGTGCGCTTCTCCTGGCACAGCAGTTTGAGTGAAACAAGGATTCTCTTGTTGAGAAATATTTGCTCCTGTTCCTGGGTGTTTGTGGACAGCTTTAGCTCAAATTTGGATTACAATCATCGGTTGATTCATTGGTTTGGAAAGGACTGCACAACGGAACGATGCTAACGTGAAGCTAAGTTTGAACTTCCTTCTGTATTCAATGTCTGATTTTTTCTTTAGCGTTGGATGGTCCTTTTAGCTATATTTTAGGCACTAAATTTAGCCCAGGTACAGGGCCAGAGACCTTTTCTCCTTCTTAAAGGGAGTTTTTTTCTCTCTGACACGGTTAATCCGGAGTGGACCAGTGATAATATTATGCAACTCCTTTTGTAGTCTTATGACTCTGTGAGTATCATCCTTAGGATTTTGAGGTCCGTTTGGGAAGTGTTAGTACTTAACTTGTGACCATTCGGCACTAAGGCAGGGCATCTGATTATAGAAGTGGGTTACCTCTCTATCATGCCACGTCCCTACCATGATGTGAAACTTTATCACTAGCTCCCTTAATGTGGTACTGTGCTAATGGTGCTTGGTAAACTAGGTGTTTCCAAAAATATTAGGACTAAGGGTCATTCAATGAAGCTACTGAGTAGTGGATTTAAGACAAAGCAGTGAGTAGTGGATTTAAGAGAAAATATTTCTTCACTCATAGAAACATAGAACATAGAAACATAGAAAGATGACGGCAGAAAAGGGCTATAGCCCATCAAGTCTGCCCACTCTACTGTCCCACCCCACTAAGTCAGAGTGCTACTCGACCCACGTAGAGATCTCACATGGATGTCCCATTTATTCTTAAAGTCGAGCACGCTAGTGGCCTTGATCACCTGCACCGGTAGTTTGTTCCAGTGATCCACCACCCTTTCTGTAAAGAAGTACTTCCTGGTGTCACCACCAAATCTCCCTCCTCTGAGTTTGAGCGGGTGCCCCCTTGTGACTGAAGGTCCCTTAGGAAAGAATATGTCGTTTTCCACCTCGACACGACCTGTGACGTACTTAAATGTCTCAATCATGTCACCCCTCTCCCTGCGCTCTTCTAGAGAGTAGAGCTGCAACTTGCCCAGTCTTTCCTCATATGAGAGACCCTTGAGTCCGGAGACCATCCTAGTGGCCATTCGCTGGACTGACTCAGCTCGAAGTACATCTTTACGGTAATGTGCTATTAAACTCTGAAATTCTTATGTGGTGAAAGCAGGGTTAGATAGGCTCAAAAGTGCTCTTCTCCACTTCACAGTTCCTAGATCCACACTTAATTTAACCTTTATCTGTATCAAGTGCCCTGGGCTTTAAGAAAAAAAATCCAAAACAACATTATCACGCACCCAAATTCTGTATATGATGCCTACAATTGTGTATGCACATCTGCACGTGTAGCCAATTAGGCCAATTGATTAATTGGCCTAATTGATGCCGATAATTGGCAATTAACACCTCATATTTTATGCTAATTGGGGTTAATTAAAGGTTACACACACAATTCGCTAAGCACGATTCTGTAAAAGGTATGCACCAGTTGCACTGTACGAATTTGAAAAGTGGGCATGGACAGAGGTGGATCAGGGGCATTTCTATGCTATGTGCATTGTTATAGAATATGTCCAATCCGTGCACAACTTAAGTGCAGGCATTTAGGCCTGGTTTTAGCTGACCTAAAGTGTGCCTAAGTTATGCATCTCACACAGGCACTAAGCGCAATTCTATAAACGGCATACACACCTTGTAGAATCGCACTAAGCGCCATTCTAGATGGTGCTGATTATTTATGTCATATATAGAACCCATCTTCTACAGGGGGACACAATGGGGGTATGTTCATAAAAAGTGTACTTACATTTATGAACTAAGAGCATGCGTAAATGACCAGAATACCAGCATATATGCATGTACATTTTATTCCTAACGGAAATCTGCACACCTGCACAGCATAGAATTCCCCATCCAATCAGAATTCTGGACAAGCTGTGCAGAATTCTGTGCAAACCTTCCGTTCTGCCCCTGTCCCCAACCACTCCTTCTCTCTCGTGTGAGTCTGGCCTCTCTCCCTCCCTCTGACCGACCCCTCCCCACCCCCCCATGAGATAAAATATACCTACCTTTGACAGTGTTCCACACAGACGTCTAATAAATAAACTGAGTGCCCTTAGGATGGGTCCCATAGTGTCGGGCTGGGTCAAGAACTGGTTGAATGGAAGGCGACAGAGGGTAGTGATCAATGGAGATTGCTCTGAGGAAAGGGATGTTACCAGTGGTGTGCCTCAAGGTTCTGTTCTTGGGCCTGTTCTTTTTAACAATTTTATAAACGATATTGCTGAAGGGCTGTCAGGTAAGATTTGCCTCTTTACGGATGATATAAAAATCTGCAATAGAGTAGACACCCGGGATGGTGTGAATAACATGAAGAAAGATCTGGTGAAGCTTGAAGAATGGTCTGAAATTTGGCAGCTAAAATTTAATGCTAAGAAATGCATGGTCATGTATTTGGGCTGCAAAAACCCAGGGAACGGAACAGTTTAGGGGGTGAAGAACTTATGTGCTCAGCAGAAGAGTGGGACTTGGGTGTGATTGTATGTGATGATCTTAAGGTGGCTAAACAGATTGAAAAGGTGACGGCAACAGCTAGAAGGATGCTAGGTTGCATAGGGAGAGGTATGGCCAGTAGGAAAATGAAAGTATTGATGCCCCCCCGTATAACACTTTGGTGAGACCTCATTTTGAATATTGTGTACAATTCTGGAAACCGCAGTTTCAAAAATATATAAAAAGGATGGAGTCGGTCCAGAGGAAGGCTACTAAAATGATGCGTGTTCTTCGTCATAAGGCATATGGGGATAGACTTAAAGATTTCAATCTGTATACTTTGAAGGAAAGGCGGGAGAGGGGAGATATGAGTCACCACCAACTGAAGCCAAAAAACAATCCAAGCAGTCTGCAGTGAACAGTCAAGTGAAAAATGACCAAAGGAAAAACTGCAGAGACGATGTACAAAATATCAGTTTACTTTATTAAAAATAAATCAAATATAGTATTCTAAATAGTGATTCTATATATCTTGTGATAGGCAGTACGGTTTACAAAGCAATACTTCTCGTTAACAAACTTCTGGACTAGATCTTGCATTCGCAAGGGGGTGTGTCAGCACTGCAGAGCACGTGAGAAAATTAATCATCTTAAAGTAATTTCACTGGGAGAACAATGTTCAGATAGCTGAAAGAAAATAAGTACCTGCTAAATCCCTTGGATTTACTTTCATCATTTTCCATAATATCAGCATTTTAGCAGCACTGTTAAGAAAGTTTTTATAGATGCATGTTCAATAGGCAGTTGAAATAGTCATGATCCTCCATTTTTGCTCAGATATTGTTTTAACTCCTGTGAAGACTACAGTTTTCTTTTGAAAGATGTTTTTTTAACCTTTAAACTATCTATAAACTTTATATTAGTTTCCTTCTTTGATTGCACTCTTCTCTTCCTATTGTTTTCTCCATCTATGGTTGTCCTCTGTACTTTAAAAATACTTAATTGTAGTTCTGTTCCCTCTTACCTTTTGTATTAGTTGGTCTGTAAGTCTATTTGTCTAACCCATTATCCTAAATTTTAAATTGTATGTCTAAATATATGCTTATATTTTTATCAATTTTGTACCTCGCTTAGTAAAAATTAAATAAGCGATTCATCAAACTCAAATAAAACTTGAAACTTGAAATCTAGCCCTGCTTAATTAGCCCTATGGTTATATGTCATTTTAAAATGTAAGTAGTATATTAGTCCCTTTTTAAGGCTGCCCCCCCCCTCATTAAAATTAAGATCCACCTTCAGAGACTTGCCTTACCGTTTTTGTTAAGTCGTGTCTCACTTTGTCAACCATGCTTGTAATACTATGACTGCCCCTACTATACTCTGCTATTCTATGCTCACCATGGTGTGTCTCACCATACCATGTTTTATCATTTTATGTTTTACCATGCTTTGTTAGCTGTTTGCCATCTCTGTCAGACAATGGTTGCCTTGCTATTATCTATCATATGATGTGTGCTGCAGGGGTTATAACTAAAGCCTTAGCACCCTGTAGTTGTGGGTTCAAGCCCTGAGCAGGACAGATAGGGAAAAATACTTGAGTACCTGAATAAATTCATGTACCAGTAAACTGTTCTGAGCTCCCCTGGGAGAATGATATAGAAAACTGAATGAATAAATACAGAGTAACAATAGTTTGCTGCAGAATTTGTGCACCACCTTGGGTGAATCTCTTCATGAAGATGGTTAATAAATCCCAATAAATAAATAAATAAATCTGAATGATGGATTCTGTGAATAAGGCACAGCAATAGCTGTGGAGTAGAGAATGACACGGTGACAAAATTCATCACCGTCCCCGTCCCCGCGGATAACCGCGGGAAACCATCTTCATGTCATTCTTTAAAGAGAGAGGGAAGAATCAGAGTATGAATGGTCACAACCACTGACCCGCAAGCTTAGCTTTGAAGAATGCTGGTGTAGAAGGACTGAGGTTGAAACAGACACTACAGAATGACAGTCTCTGCTATCCAGAGCAGATATTGTGATGTCATAATGCCTCATTCCACCAGTGCCTAAGAACCAATCACATCAATGATGTCACAATGGCTTCATTATCCTTGGCTCACATAAGCACAGCCACTGACCCACAAGCTTTGCTTTGAAGAATACTGGTGTAGAAGGACTGAGGTTGAAATAGACACTAGAAAATGACATGGGATTATTTCCCGCGGGTATCCGCGGGGACGGAAACGGTGATGAATTTTGTCACCGTGTCATTCTCTACTGTGGAGCCCTAGAGGCTTGCTCATTCAGTATCTCAAAGATTTACTCCTGGCAGAATTCCTCACCCCTCAGGACACATATAGTTCTGCAGACAAGGGCAGTACAGGAGGAAGTGAACTGCTGCACAGCAGGTCACTTCGTCCTCCTCTGTCGGTTTAGACCTGACTGTTTATCTTGCACATGCAGAATTACACCAGGACTATGCGACCAGGAAAATAAGTTTGGATCATTTGGATTTTTTAATTTTTTCCTAATTTTGGGATTTTGTTTGTTTCACACACATACAGTACAGCCAGATTCTATAAATGACACCAAAAGCAGTGCTTAACACTATTTTATAAACTGTGGGCTCCTTTTACAAAGGTGCACTGGCGTTTTTAATGCACGCACCGGATTAGTGTGCACTAGCCAAAAATCTACCACCTGCTCAAAAGGAGGCAGTAGCGGCTAGCACACGCAGCAATTTAGCGTGCGCTATTCCGCGCATTAAGGCCCTAACGCGGCTTTGTAAAAGGAGCCCTGTGAGTACAGTTAGGTGCAAAATTATTTCTTTCAAAAATGTTTTTTTATTTTTTTTTTTGGCTCTGCAGAAATTGGAATTCAATTCCTTTGGTAATGAGGAGGATCAGATCTTATCATTTGTTTAGAAAAATTTAAAAGCTCAATATCTTTTTAAGAAATCTCTTGATGGGGTATGTAGAGCCAGATTACTGTAAAGGACGTCTAAAAATTAGGCATCGTTTAGACGTCCAGCATCAAAATGCTGAACACTGCTCAGTGGGTCTAGATGCATCTAAATAGTTAGATGTCCTTTATAGAATCGCATTTTAGGCGTCACACAGATGTCTTCACAACGTCTATAATGTTATCACATCTAATATGACATCATTAGAATGGTGATTTTTTTTCTGTTTTTCCTTTACAATTGTATGCAGTGAAATGCTGGCACCACTATTATATTTTATTATGTGTTGTTTAATTCTTTTTTATTTCTGATCTGTGACATGGAGCAGTGGGGGATTCAAACCAACAATATCAGGTTGCTAAGGCTGTAGCTCTAACCATTGCACCACACACACTCAGATAGTAAATGCATGCCAATTTAAAAGCCAAGCTTATATCCTCTTGATTTACAAGCAGTCATTTCTCTAGGATAAATATCAAACATGTACCCACAACTCTTGTCCAATTCCTCTTTTGGCCTCTATGTTCCTCAAAGCACATGAAAAAATATATATATAGTGCATACTAAATCCTCTATTTTTTAGTAAGAGGACTTCTTGCAAAAGCAGGTCTACTTTTGAGTGTGGGTTGGGCACTAGATGGGCATCACTTAGGTGTGCTTGAGGAATCCACATATAGGTGAATGGGGCTTTTAATTTTTTATATTTAATAATGCATTACTTAAGCAAAGCACATGAAAAAATATATATTGCATACTAAACTTCTATTTTTTGGGGTAAAGAGAACTCCTATTTGATAATAATAGGAAAAGATGTTTATATATTGCATACTAAAGCTTTTAATTTTGGGGCTAAAGAGGTCTCCAGGTTGAAATTAAGGTCAAAATATGTTTAATAATGCATTACTCAAGCAAAGCACATGAAAAATATATATATATATATTGCATACTAAACCTCATTTCCAAAAGGTTAAGAATATAAAAAGAAATACACTACTCACACAATGGCTGTAGTTCAGAGCAGGTGTATGTGTCTGATGCACAATCTTGACATCATTGTGATATCATCAAGATGTACCTAGATGGCAGAATGCCACTAAGTACAATAGGAATATGTGCTGGGATATCTAACCATACTTGGGATTTTAACCCATAACCTGTAGAAGATGGAAGCAGTGTCTTTAACCACTGAGCCATAGATGCTTCCTTTTACATAGGAGTTCCTACTATGTGAAATGATATCTTACGAAATCATAGGCACCTCAATAAAAATAAATTTCCCTCTGGAGCCTGGAAAGGGCAGAGTGCTAATGTAAATGGCAAAGTCCACAATCCATGCTCTCTTGTGAGAGCAAATAAGAAGATATGAAGGTAGTGGAGAGGGAGAAATTTGAGCTCATGACCTTTGGAAGATGGGAAAAGTGCCTTTAACCACTGAGCCATAGGTGCTTTCTTTTAGGCAGGGGTTCCTGCTATGTGAGATGATACCTTAGGAGATTATAGGCATCACAGGGTAAAAATAAGTTTCCCTCTGGACCTTGGAAAGGGCAGAGTGCTAATGTAAATGGCAAAGTCCACAATCCATATTCTCTTATGAAAGCAAATAAGAAGCTGTGAAGGTAGAGGGGGAATTTGATCTCATGACCTTTGGAAGATGGAAAAAAGAGCCTTTAACTACTGAGCCACAGGCACTTCCTTTTTAGTGACATTCTGCCATCTAGGATGCTAGGTTACATAGGGAGAGGTATGGCCAATAAGAAAAATACTCTGGTGAGACCTCATTTAGAATATTGTGTACAATTCTGGAGGCCGCACCTTCAAAAAGATATAAAAAGGATGGAGTCGGTCCAGAGAAATGCTACTAAAATAGTGTGTGGTCTTCATGATAAGGCGTATGGTGACAGACTTAAAGATCTCAATCTGTATACTTTGGAGGAAAGGCGGGAGGGGGGAGATAAGATAGAGATGTTTAAATACCTACATAATATAAATGTGCATGACTCGAGTCCCTTTCATTTGAAAGGAAACTCTGCAATGAGAGGGCATAGGATGAAGTTAAGAGGTGATAGGCTCCGAAGTAATCTGAGGAAATATTTTCTTACGGAAAGGGTGTAGATGCATGGAACAGTCTCCCGGAAGAGGTGGTAGAAACAGAAACTGTGTCTGAATTCAAGAGGGCCTGGGGATCTCTCGGAGAGAGAAAGAGATAATGGTTACTATGGATGGGCAGACTAGATGGGCAATTTGGCCTTTATTTGCCGTCATGTTTCTATGTTTCTAAGATTGTGCATCAGACACGTCCACTTGCTCTGAACTACAGCCACTGTGTGAGTAGTGTATTTCTTTTTATGTTCTTAAACTTTTGGACATATATATATTTTTCATGTGATTTGCTTGAGTAATGCATTATTAAATATCTTTTTCTATTATTATCCATGAGGAATCCTCTTTAGCCCCAAAATAGAAGCTTTAGTATGCAATATTTTTTTCTTCATGTACCTTGTTTAAGTGATGCATTATTAAACATTTTTTTACCTTAATATCAACCTGGAGTCCTCTATACCCCAAATATAAAAGCCCCATTCACCTATAAACAGATACCTATGGCACAACCAACCGATGCCTAAGTCACATCTACCTAACTCATGTCTACCTAGCACCCAGCTCACGCTCAAAAGTAGACCTGTTTTTGCAACAGGTCTACTGTTAGGTATTAGGCAGACGCATTTGGGCGATGAGCAGCATACGAGTCTGTAAATGGACGTCCAAATCAAAGCTACTCTCATGCCTATGCCACACTCGTGCCTATTTTTTAGGCGCAACTTTTTCCGATAGGCGTCCACAAAATTGTGGACATCTATTTGTAGAATCATGTCCAATGTTTAGACGTCTAAGTTCCAATTAATACTTGTTAAAGTCATTAATTGATTGGACTTATCCACTTTATTTGGATGCCTAAATCGATGGACGTCCACATTCTGGACACCTGAAGTTAGACGTCCTTTACAGAATCTGCCCCGTAATGTTTACTTAGTTTATTGATCTGATATGTAATTCCCAATAAGTGTTCAGATTGTCTTATTTTATAATCTGCATTGAACCTTACAGTATATGCAGACTACAGTCAACTCCACCTACGTGCACATCGGTTAAGTGCATGCTTCAGTTATCTGCAGCCTACCACCATGGTCCCGTATTTTTTTTTTAACGTTAAAAGTCAATGGACGTAAACTCCAGATAATTGCAATTCTGATAAGCACACAATCTGCTTATGAGCACTGATGTTATAGGTTCCACCTGCTAAAACCTGGTGTATTTCTTGGTGCCCAAGTCAGGCGCACTGACCCACTATTCTATGACACTGTGCCCAACCTTTAGGAACATCCCTAATCTACTCATACCCGTCCCATGCCCCCTTTTGAAATACGCACTTTGAGAGTTGGGTACCAGACACCATAGAATAACATGCAGCCAGATACGTGTACAAATCCTAATTGGTGTCAACTAACATCAATATTTGATTGTCAGTGTCCAATATCAATGTTTAGTGGCTTGTTGTCAAATTAAGTTGTGTGTGCATCTCGGTAGTGTGCCCAGCTTTGGGTATCCAAATCTGGGCACCATTTATAGAATCCAGGGGAGAGTGTGTAGATCTCGGCCATTGAACCTCCTTTACCTTGACCTTTTTTAGTATAAATGTAAGGACAGATGTTTTACCCAGTGGCATAGTGAGGGTAGGAGGCACCCAGGACGGTGGTGCCTCCCACCCCCTTCTCCGCCCTTGCTTCTTCCAGCAACCAGGAAGTGACATCAGAGGGAGTACCAAGGCCAGCATGAGCAGAAGGTTGGAGATGCTGCTCACTCCGGCGAAGAGCGAAAAAGGTCCGCCCTTCCTTACTATACCACTGGTTTTACACACCCCTCTGCCTGCTATTCAACTAAGGAGTGCAGTGGCAACTTGGCTCTTAATCCAATGGGACAAGAATAGAGAAACTCTACTAGGAGCTGAACCATAGAGGAGTTACAGTGTACAAGATTATTCCTTTGTGGAAGGGAACCCCTTTAAGGAAATATTGTTAGAATCAGGAGGGAATAGGTTTGTCCCGGTACCCAATAGGCTCGTTACCCCAAAAGTCTAATTACTTAAAGGGTATCATTGATACAGACAAAGGAATAGTGTGGAGCACTGTAGTGTTGATTTAATGCTGTACAGCCTCAGGACAGAAAATCCACCTCAGAGCAGTAATTGTTTTACACCTAAGTTCATGTAAGGACAGTTTGAGCAACCCACAATGGGAGGACTTCTACACCAGGTCTTGAAGGGAAATTCTGCCCCCTCCCCCCTCCCCCAAGAACCTGTTCCCCTCTAGGAGAAGAATGTATGTGCTAAGAGCACATTATGCCATATTATGTTTTTACCATGCTTTACTAACTGTTTTGCCATCTCTGTGAGACAATATTTGCCATGCTATCTTCTACCATACTATCACCCTCTTTTACGAATTCATAGCACGGGTTTTAGCGCCGGCAGCCAACAGGGGTTGGAACTACAGCTAAATTAGATCATTGTTTCTCAACTCGGTCCTGGAGTATCCCTTTGCCAGTCAGGTTTTCAGAATATCCACATTGAATTTGCATAAACTTGATTTGCATACACTGCCTCCATTATATGCAAATGTCTTTCATGCATATTCAATTTGGCTATCTTGAAAACCTGACTGGAAAGGGGGTACTCCAGGACTGAGTTGAGAAACACTGTATTAGAGAGATTGTGAGCCTACTGGGACAGACAGAGAAAAAAAATAATTGAATGCCTGCATAAATCCATGTAAACCATTCTGAGCTCCCCTGGAAGAACAGTATAGAAAATTGGATGAATAAATAAATAAGAAATAGGTGTTCTGTGGAGACCCTGGGGAGTGAATCCAGTAATTGACCACTCTGAGACTAGAACAGCCCACCCCCTTACAAAAGTAATACATTTTTGCTAAATATTTCAAGATAAAAATGGTGTTATAAACAAAGCAATTGCTCAGACTGAATGTTAGCATAATAAATATATCACGTTATAAGCCTTCACCATCTGCTGTCCTCTTTAATTATAAATGAAAAAAGATTATAATTTGCAAATGCAGCATAAAGATTTATGATATAAATTATTAAAATGGGACCATCTTAAGTGTATTTTTTTTTTCTTGTGACTGATAGCTAAGCATATAGTTCAAATAACAGCATTAATTTTTTTTTTGGGGGGGGGTCCAGTTTTTCAATCTATATTTAGTGACAGAGAAAAGGAGTTCAATTTTATTTGATTTTATATATTATTCTAACAGTTGGGTTTCTTCTGTTTAGGTTTGCGTACAGTATTTATGGTTATTAATTTATTAATTTATTATAGGGCCTCTTCTATCAAACTGTGCTAGCAGTTTTTAGCACAGAGAGCTGCGCTGAACAGCCTGCGCTGCTCCCAACTTTCAAAGAGTTCCTATGAGTGTCGGGAGCAGCGCTTGCCATTCAGCGCAGCTCTCTGCGCTAAAAACTGCTAGCACAGTTTGATAGAAGAGGCTCATAGTATCTTTGCTATCATAGATTCACTTTTGTCTATATTTACATGTAGGTTTTTTGAATTCTTACTCCTTGCTTGTTTCCTTGGATTTCTATCACTTTTCTTCTTGTCCGTTCTATGGAAACAGAGCTTCTCATTTCTGTCTAGTGTACAGTATGTGTTATAACTTGTAAGGGCAATTCTATAACCTAGGCACACCCACATTTATGTACACAAATGTTTATGACAAAAGTCATTTATTTACGGATATGTACACGTGTGTAAATGCAAAAAGTTCTGCCTAAGCACTATTCTGCAATTAACTTACCACATATTTACAAGGGGGCATACATAAGGGTAGGACATGGGCAGCCCCCCTCCCCCGACATGGATCCAAGATGTGCGTTCAAATTAATTGGTTAATGAGCCTTAACTGTCAATCAATTCACCTTAACAAGTTAATTGTCACTAATTTGGTTTTGTGAGCAGATTTGCCTACACACTATTCTATAGTGGGAAATTCTGTAAATGGATAGGCGCCTAGCACTTGTCAATCACACTTAGGCACCTATTACAGAATTGCACCTATCAGCGCCTAACTTAAAACTTAGGTGCCTGTAATGTAGGCCAGGGTTCTAAAGACCTACATTATAGGCACCTAAGTCCTTTAGAGAATTGCGCCTAGCAGCACCTAAATCCTTCACCCCTAAACACGCCTACTTTGGAGCTAGACATTGCTAGACACCATGCAATAGGCACCTATCTTTTGCAGACTCATGCCTAAGAAGATAGGCACCTATCGCCCAATTAATTTTTATTTTTTTCAGGAAAAGATAAAGTTTAAGTTTACTTTGGAAAAATAAAAATAAACTTTAAATAGATAAAGTTATACTGTATTTTAGTAAAGGCTCTGGAAATCTATGCAAGTATTCATACTGCAGGAAATGAAGCAGCCCTACATACCCATAACATAAACATTCCAGCCCCAAATATAGAACAAGGAACTAAAATAGGAAAAGAAACAGAAATAGGAAGACAAAATATTGAACTGGGAACCCCAAGAAGTCAGACTCTGAAAGTACAGCGAATGATTTCCTTCTCTACGGAGCAAATGGAACAATTAGCATGTGGCCATTAGCACAGGATCCCTTAGGGACACTTTTATATTCTAGGTGGTAAGGGCTTCCACGCTAACCACATGCTAATTGTTTAGTGCAAAGAGATCAGTTAGTGCACTAATTAGCACTGGGCATGTCTACTTTCTGCCCCCATACATGCCTCAGCACTAAAACTAAAAATTATCTGTAGCACATGGTTAAGCACACACCAATCTGAAAACTACCATGGGAAGCTTGAGCACGTTTATGCTTAGTAAAAGAGTCCCAAAGATTTTTAACTGTTTGGTTTTGTTTTGCTTTCTATAATTCAGTAATACCGAAAGTTCACCACAGCATGTAAAGAACTTATTATCTGTCTGGTTCTCTTTTTAGTGGATAATACTTCATCTGTCTTACAGGTGGTGCCATTTCTCACTTCTGGAATCTTCAATTTTTCTTTGTTTTAATTCCTGTTAGCCTACTTTTGAGAAATCAGTTAAAAAGAGTCTGCCTCTTTAACTATGTGTGGAAGTGTTTCTAGAAAAATGAAGACAAATAAAGACCATATGGCCTATCTAGTTTGCCTTACCATGCCATCTGCTATCTTTTCCTCTCCTTTAGAGATACAACATACTTGACCCAAGCTTTCTTGGATTCAGATACACGAGTCTCCACCACCTCCACGAGAAAACCATTCTAAGCATTCACTACCCTACCCGTGCAAAAAAAATTTTCTGAGGTTACTTCTGAATCTATCCTCTTTCACTTTCAACCTATACCCCCCTCTTTCCAGAGTTTCCTTTCAATTGAAAGAAAACTGCCTCTGCACAATTATACTATGTACAAGGTATTTAAATGTCTCTATTATATCTCCCTTCTCCTGCCTTTCCTCCAGTCTTTAAGTCTGTTTCCGTATGCCTTATGATGTAGCCTATCAACCATTTTAGTAGCTTTCCTCTGGACGGACTCCATCCTGTTTATATCTTTTTCAAAGTGCATTCTCCAGAATTGTACACAATATTCTAAATGAGGTCTCACCAGAGCCTTATACAGGGGCAACAATGCCTCCTTTTTCCTACTGGCCATTACTCCTCCTATGCACCCAAACATCCTTCTAACTTTTGACATCATCTTTTCAACCTGTTTGGCCACCTTAAGATCATCACATACTCAGTTTATATATTAGACATCTGAGTGAAACAAAGTCAAAGGCTTTGCTAAAATCTAAATGCACCAAATTTAGCATTCTCCCTCTACCCAATTCTCTGGTCACCAAGTCAAAGAAATTGATCAGATTTGTCTGACAAGACCTTCCTCTAGTAAATCCATGTTGCCTCAGGTCCTGTAATCCATTGGATATCAAAAACTTCACTATTCTCTGTTTTAAAAGCATTTCCTTGAATTTACTTACCACAGAAATCAGACTGTTAGCCCTCCCTTAAAGCTGGCCCTGCTAGTCCCCTCCCCTCCCAATATTGATTCTTCAGCTCTCCCTCCTTCGACCTCCAATGCTGCTTCCCCACATGACCTCTCTCTTTAGTTCTTGACTCCCCTACCTACTTTCTCCCCAGCTGATGTAATTCTATCTTCGGGCAGCCAGCAGCAGCAATGAAGTGAGTCTGCTGCCACCGGCCTGCCCCAGAAGTCGCCTCCACGCAGTGACTTCCACGTGTAAGCAGAACCTGTAGAGAGGTGGCTTCCAGGACAGGTCAGCGCCTGCAGGCTCACCTCATTGCTGCTGCCAGATGTCCAAAGATTGAATTACAGTAGCTGGGGAGGAGGTAGAAACATAGAAACATGACTGCAGATAAAGGCTGAATGGCCCATGCAGTCTGCCCCTCTACAGCATCCACTATCTCCTCTTCTCCCTAAAAGATCCCAAATGCCTGTCCCACTCTATTTTGAAGTCAGATATACAGTACTCCCCTGATATTCACAGGGGTTCCGTTCCAGGAACCCCTGTGAATCTTGAAAAACTGCGAATACGTTTTTTTGTGGGGGAGATTGGAGAGGGCAGCGGGAGAGGCAGGAGAGAGCAGCTAGAGCACCGGCGAGTGAAGGAAATCACTTGCTGTATGCTCCGACCACCTCTTCTTGTACTAAAGTCGGGCCTTACCAAGTAGGAGTTGCATGTCAAAGCAGCTCATGATTGGTGTGGCCTGACTTTAGTACAGGAAGAGGCAGTCGGAGCATATAGCGAGTGATTTCCTTCACTCGCCGGTGCTCCGGCTGTCCTCTCCTGCCTCTCCAGCTGTCCTCTCCTTGTTGGCAGTTCGCGGTTGGAAAATACTGCGAATGACCGGGACCGCGAACCGCTGACCACAAATTCGTGGGGGAGCACTGTAATCTTCATCTTCACCACCTCCACCAGAAGACTATTCCATGCATCTACCACCCTTTCTATAATGAAGTATTTTCTTACATTACTCTTGAGTCTATCACTTCTTAATTTCATCCTATGCCCTCTCCTTCCGGAGTTTTCCTTCATTTGAAAAAGATTCACCTCCTGTACATTAATGCCACGGAGATATTTAAACATCTTTATCTCATCCCCTCTTTCCTGTCTTTCTTCCAGAGTATACCACTATTATCACAGCTCTATTGATAATTAAATGCTAATTATGAGTAAAGTGCCCTGACCCTTTAACCATGATTGTTTAGTGATGTCACTAAACTATGGCTGCCATTGGGACCATCATTGCCTTTACTGTCCCAATGCCTTCCTTCTCTTATCTCACTGATATCACTAAGTGAAATATACCAAAAAGCAATAAGACAAGAACAAGCTTATCCTAGATGTTGTTAGGAAGGCTAGATGAAATCACTTTTTGCGGCCATAGACTGAAGCTTGTGAAAGTGCTAGTGCTCATAAGTGAATACAGCAAATGCCTTTTGAATAAATTGGCCCCCCCGACTCAAGTTTCGTACTCTTCTTCAGGAGGCATCACTGTCAAATAAATACAAAAATATATATATGTATATATATACTAAATACCCATATACTCCTAATGCTACCATCACTAATACAATTCCCAACTCATAATGGAATAAATTATCGTAACATAAATCAGAATATAATTCTACCACTCACATACCTAGTCTTGGCTGTTTCAAACTCGGAGGACAAGAAAGACTGAGCTGTGTATGAACGCCTGTTACTGCCCCACCCTCATTAGTACTCTCTCTGACAGGGATGCCAGAAATGACGACATCCAAGACAGGAAAATGGAAGAAGAAAAGGAAAAGGAGAACTACTGAATCTAATAAAATAAAATGAGATAAAATATTGTTAAACTGAAAAGGAAATCAGTGAAATCAAATTGGAAAACCCCAACCTCACACCCAAAAAATCATAACTGGAACCAGTCTATTTCTGTGTTTAATCCCCGAGGGGATAAGGTTTGCCACTTAAAAATAAACCAGTGTTCCTTTATAGATAAAAATATGGACAAATCTCCAGATAGATATGTGGCATGGAAAAGAACTGTGTACTTGAGAGAATCAATGGGATGCTCTTTATCCAACCAATGTGACACCAGGGGTGCCGTAATCCGGCTCCTTCTAATATTACTTAAATGCTCAGTGTGCCAGATCTTGATCTTTCAGAGTACACATATTACAGTCTCTAAGTCTGTCCCCATATGATTTATGACAAACACAACTAACCAATTTTGAAGCAGCCCTCTTGACCACCTCCATCCAATTTATATCTTTTTAAAGGTGGGGGTCTCCAAAATTGCACACGGTATTCCAAATGGGGCTTCACCAAAGACTTATACAACAGTATTATCACCTCCCTTTCCCTACTGTCCATTCCTCTCCTCACGCACCCAAGCATCTTCCTGGCTTTGACCGTTGTCAGTGGCGTACCTAGCATATGTGACACCCGGGGCCCATCATTGTTTGCCCCCCCCCCCATCTGTACGAAAACATGAATTTTAGTAACAAGCCACAAGTCACACATGAGTACCTAGGAAAAGGCAGCATCTTACATATGCAGTGAGCAGTACATCAATGCACCCATTGTAAAACTAAACAAGCCAGACTAATACAGATCAATCCATCAATCCTAACCATCAATCCTAACAGAAAACCATGTCTTTCGAACACACAGAACGCCTAGTATGGAATATATCATCACAAACTAACCCCTCCCTCTTTTATAAAATGGTAGTGTGGAATTTAGCCACGGCGGTAACAGCTCTGACGCTCATAGAATTCTGAGCATCAGAGCTGCTACCACCATGGCTGGCACTAAAAAAACACTCCACAGTTTTGTAAAAGGGGGGATAAAATAGATATACATAGACAAAGGTTAAATTGAACCAGCAAGAAGCTGGACTCTGCATACAATGCAACACCACAGAAACAGTGACACATGTCTCCTAAAGCAACAAATAAATAGAAAATTTTTGCTCTACCTTTGTCTTCTCTGGTTTCTGCTTTCCTCATCTTCTTGTTACTCTCTTCCTTCCTTCCACTGTCTGCCATCTCTCTGCCCTTATATGGCATCTTCTCTCCTTCTATGCCCCTTCCAGAAACTGTATGTCTCCCCCTTCCATCGCTCCTTTCACCCCCATTGGTCTGGCATCTCTCTCCTCTCCTTCCCTCTCCCACACTTCTCTTCTGCAATCCCTTTCTTCCCTCATTTTCCTTTTCAATTTATTTTCTGCATCCATCTAAATTACGTTCTTACTAACCTCTCATCAATTTCCTTTTTTACTGTCTACCTACAGCTCGCCACCTCTTTCCCTCATCTCCTCCAGTATTTCCCTAACTCAATCCTTTTCCCCATCATGTGCCCTCCTTTTATTTATCCACTCCTTCCATCCTCTGCCCTCTTCTCTCTCTCCCTTCTCTCCACTTCCATCATCTGCCCCTTCTCTCTCTTCCCCCCACTTCCATCATCTGCCCTCTTCTCTCTCCCCCTTCTCTCCACTTCCATCATCTGCCCCTTCTCTCTCTTTCCCCCCAACTTCCATCATCTGCCCTCTTCTCTCTCCCCCCTCTCCACTTCCATCATCTGCCCCTTCTCTCTCCCCACTTCCATCATCTGCCCCTTCTCCCCACTTCCATCATCTGCCCTTTCTCTCTCTTTCCCCTCACTTCTATCATCTGCCCTCTTCTCTCTCCCCCTTCTCTCCACTTCCATCATCTGCCCCTTCTCTCTCTTCCCCCCCCCACTTCCATCCTCTGCCCTCTTCTCTCTCCCCAATTCCATCATCTGCCCTTTCTCCCCACTTCCATCATCTTCCTCTTCTCTCTCTTTCCCCTCACTTCTATCATCTGCCCTCTTCTCTCTCCCCCTTCACTCCACTTCCATCATCTGCCCCTTCTCTCTCTTCCCCCCCCCACTTCCATCATCTGCCCTCTTCTCTCTCCCCCTTATCTCCTCTTCCATCATCTGCTCCTTCTCTCTCTTTCCCCCACTTCTATCATCCGCCCTCTTCTCTCTCCCCCTTCTCTCCACTTCCATCATCTGCCCCTTCTCTATCTTTCCCCCACTTCCATCTGTCCCCTTCTCTCAATCTCTCCATCCACCACAGGCCCATCTTTCTCCCTCACCTTTCTGATTTTGGCAACAAGATCGGCAAGGCCCCCCCCCCCCCGTGACAGCACTGAGCGGCATTGGCACCCCCCCCCCCCCACGATGGCACAAAGCGGCATCGGCACCCCCCCTGCCCCGCGACAGCACTCAAGTTCGGCCTCCTCCCGGCATCAGCAGAACTTCAGATCGGCAACAGGTGCTCAGTCAAAAGCTTCCCCTGACTGAACTGCCTGGGCAGAAACAGAAAGCTGAGTCAGGGGAAGCTTTTGACTGAGCACCTGTTGCCGATCTGAAGTTCTGCTGATACCGGGAGAAGGAGGCCAAACTTGAGTGCTGTCGCAGGGCAGGGGGGGCGCCAATGCCACTGAGTGCCGTTGCGGAGGGGGGGGGGCGCCGCTGCCCCTGCCACTGACTGCCGTCGCAGCCCAGGAATTTTCCAGACCTGTCCGGCTGTGCACCCCCCTTAAGGCTGCACCCAGGGCAGACCGCCTCCCCCCCCGCCCCCTCCCTTGGTACGCCACTGACCGTTGTATTTTCTTTTTAAGTTCAAAATACTTTATTAAGTTTTAACAAGATACCTACCTTAAGACCGTTGTATTTTCTACCTGTTTTGCCACCCTGAACTGAGACCATCAGACACACCCCCAAGTCCTACTCTTCTTCCATGAACAGAAGCTCTTCACCGCCTATACTATACCATGCTCCTGGATTTTTGCAGCCCAAGTGCATGTCCCTGCATTTTGTTTGCATTAAATCTTAGTTGCCAATTGCCAGACCATTCATCAAGCTTCCCCAGATCCTGCCTCATGTTATCCACACCCTCTGGAGAGTCTACCCTATTATAAAACTTGGTATCATCTGCAAAAAGACAAACTTTGCCAGACAGTCCTTCCACAATATCACTCACAAAGGTAGGTGGGAGAGTCAGGAGAGACAGCTAAACCCGGACACACTCCCCATAAAAAAAAAATGTCTGGACACCCACACTATCCTCTATAAAAAGAAGACATATGGTAACCCTAGTTGCCCTGTGAGCTGCATCTTGTCAAGACCAGCCAGTAGCATCAGAGGAGGGAAGGCGGAATTGACTTGGGGGGCCCCATAAAAGAGTGAGTCTGGGACCAGGGCTCGAGCACCAAAACAGAAGTGGGTCCTGGATGCCATAACATTTTGAGCTGGCCCTGGTAAGGGCTAAGCGAGACATCATTCTTCAGCAGCCCAACTCATCCTGTAGCTCATCACTCACTGGAGATAAAGCAGATAGAGCAGATGACGAAAACATGAAAGAGATGATTAAACTTCCCAGGTTCGAGGACTAGGAAGCTCAGAAGGATAGCTCTAGACCAGTGGTCTCAAACTCGCAGCCCGTGGGCCACATGCAGCCTGCCAGGTACTATTTTGAGGCCCCCGGTATGTTTATCATAATCACAAAAGTTTTTAAAAAAAAAAGTTTCTTGATCATATGTCTCTTTAGCTATAAATTACAATATTGTTATTAAGACTTAGCCAAAAGGAAAGATTTATAAACTATAAAGAGTTTTACCTCATGCAAAATTGTCATTTCTTTAATAAGACATATTTCCTAGATGGCTTTATCGATTTCAAATGTTCCCTCTGCTAATTCCCCACTCCCAGGAAACATGTCTTATTAGGGCTTTGCAGGCCTACCTGTGGCGAGGGAAGTGAGGGTGACTCATATATGCCAGGGCCTGTTTACCAAGGATGAGAGGGGGCTATGGGTTATTAAATAGCCGATGGTATGCTATAGCCTATCAAATGAGACATATCAATGATTGGTTTAGAGGGACATCCACATTTTCTGCTACTTCTATTGAACTCTCTCTTCTACATCCCTTTCATTTTAGTTACATGCTTCATGTCATCACTCCATCTCTTCGATCACAAGTTTCTACATATTTGGTTTTTTGCCGGCTCGCAAGTCTCTTAAATGTTTAGTTTATCAGTACAAACACGTATTCCTCTACGTTTTTATAAGATGGGAGTTTTGGACTGATGACTTACAGAGCCCAATTTCTGAACTCCAATTACAATGCTTTTTGAAGAAAGCTCTACAGTTAACTCCTGAGTCCTAACATCATCATGTGGGAGCTCCAACATAAATTCTTGTTTCGTTGAGGACAGTCTTATGCCTCGTTAGGCCACCAATTTTGGTCATGTCCTAGTGCCACAGCATTTTGGTAACGCTTGGGACATTGTATTTCGACTATGTGGTAACAGCGTTGGACTTCTACTCCACAAGCTCTTTTTGGAGCCTATACTCTTTCGCTTTCGAAACGCAAAGGGATGTCAGCTTTTTTGGCTCGTAGTTCTTCAGGGACTGAATACAATATTGTCTATATGGATTGTAGAAGATTCACTATTATATTGTCATTGGCGATCCCTTATGATTGGCAAGCTGCTATGGAGCATCATGACTTTGCGGACATTGATTCCCCTCGGGGAAAACGTTTTTGTTTAATATGGGAGCCTTTCTGGCAAACATTGACACGGCATGCACGCAGCAGACTGTTGAATGGTTAACCTCTAGCTTTCATAGATATTGGGACTGATGCGTAAGAGATACTTCTGTTTTGGTTTGGGGAGGGTGGGGGTGATATAGAACTGTTTATTACTATGATGTTCATGATCTGTTCTCTGTTGTTTGTATGTTTTTTTTTAAACTGAATAAAAACATTTAAATATAATATTAAATATTTTTTCTGAGGCCCTCCAAGTACCTACACATCTAAAATGTGGCCCTGCAAAGGGTTTCAGTTTGAGACCACTGCTCTAGACTTATACAATCAAATTTTGAGGGTATTTAGCAAATATATCCTCTCATGCTGGAATATCTGGAAAGCTGTATAAGCCAATGCTCAAAGTGTAGGAAACAATGCTCTGAATATAGTGGCTATGATGGAAGAGGCTGAGTTGGATTTAGTGGCTATCATAGAGACATGGTTCAAGGAGAACCATGACTGAGATATAGTTATACTGGGTTATAATCTGTTCAGAAAAGACAGAGTAGGAAGAAAAGGAGGGGGAGTGGTGTTATATGTTAAAGATCATATTAAAGCCACACAATTGCAGAAATCATAGTGTAAGAAAGAGGCATTATGGGTCAATCTGGAAAGAGGGAATAGAAAATGTATTTATATTAGTATGATATACAGACCTCCTTCACAGACAGAAGTGGACAGAGATTTAATAGTAGACATTCAAAATATAGCTGTAAAAGAAGAAGTATTACTAATAGGTGATTTTAACATGCCAGATGTTAGCGGGATCTTCTAGAAGTAGAGAGATCCTGGATCCTCTACAACAGGGATGTCCAACCTTTTGGCTTCCCTGGGCCACATTGGCTGGAAAAAAAATTTCTGGGGCCGCACAAACGTGCATATGCTGCAGCAAGACAGAGGAGGGAGCCGGCAAGACGGTAAACACCCAGGGGCAGCAGAGGAAAACACTGCATCGCTCTCGACTGGGGGCCACACAAAATACTTCACGGGGTCGCATGCAGCCCTCGGGCCGCAGGTTGGACACCTCTGCTCTACAAGAACTGTTCCAGCAGATAGCAATGCAACCCAGGGAAGGGACCCTACTGGACTTACAAACAGGGAAAGTATTTCTGATATTACAGTGGGTGATCATCTGGCATCCAGTGATCACCACATGCAGGTGTAGAGAGGGCTCATTTAAAAGTAAAGGTGCTAGACTTTAAAAAAAATCAAAAACTAACTTTGTTCAGATAGGGGATTGCATGAAGGAATTGTTGTCTGGATGGGAACATCTGCAAGAAGTAGGAAAGCAGTGGGCAAAACTGAAAGGAGCTATTTTAAGGGCAAGAAACCATTTTGTAAGGACAGTAAGTAAGACTAAGAGGAAAAGAATGTTGCTTTGGTTCTCAAAAGTAGTAACTGAAAAGGTGAGGAAAAAGAGATTAGTTTTCATAAACTACAAAAGATCACAGAAAGAGGAAGGCAGGCTAAAATATCTGGAAAAATTAAGGGAAGTTGGATGAGTAGTCAGGAAAGCAAAGATACAAATAGAAGAAAAATTAGCTGACACAGTAAAATGGGGAGACAAGACATTTTTTTAAGGTATATTAATGATAGAAAGAAGTGCAAAAGTAGCATTTTGAGACTCAAAGGTGAAGGGGAGAAATAATTAGAAGCTGATAAAGATAAGACTGAATTGCTTAACAAATATTTCTGTTCTGTGGTTGCAGCTAAAGCACCAGAAGCAGAACCTGGAGAAGGTTTCACCACAGTGTCAGGCCCACATAAAACCAGAAATGTATTTCCTTTTCTGTTGAACAGAATACAAAGATGTCTGCTACAGTATAATCCCGTTATAACGGACTTCAAGGGACCTGGAAAAACAGTCTGTTATATCCAGAGTTGCATTTTTTTAGAACTTTATTTAGGGCAACTTGAAACAACGTAAATCGATGAACAACAGTCACTGCACAAGCATATCAGCAACATCAATAACAAAACTCAGCAAAATATTGGTATGGCACGAAATGATTGCAAACCAGAACATTGTACTGGAAAGAAAAATACTCTGTCATTTTTTTTCTGGGCTGCATTTTGATACTATATCACCGGCACGTCATATGCCTTGTAGGCGGAGCCTGCATATCCATTATAGCCGAATAAAACTACAGCTAAAAGCGGCTCTGGGGACCAAAATAGTTGTCCGGAATATCCAAAAGTCCGTTATATGCGAGTCCGCTATATCCGATAATTTTCTGTATGTTTATAATGGCGCTCGCCCGGGACCAGCGGATCTCATCCGCTATATGCGAGGTATAACGAGATTATACTGTATATATGTTTCCCAAAACTAACATATTTAAGTCAATAAATTCCTTTTTTTACCTTTGTCTACGGATTTATTTTTCCATCAAGTTGGTTCCAGTTTCTGTTTTCCTCTGCATTTCTTCCTCTTTCTCCTCCACCCCCATGTGCAATATGTCTCCATCTCTCTCTCTCATTTCCTCCCTTGCTGCAAAGGGAGTGGGAAAGGAGAGAGAGAGGGGTGGGGATCCAGAGTACATCGTTCGCACTCCCCTCTCTTGCCAAATGCAACATTTCTCCATCTCATTCCTTGGCTCCTATACAGCATCTTTTCTCCCTCCCCACCATCCCCATGCCCAAAATTTTTCCTTCCATCCAGTGGCGTACCTAGCATATGTGGCACCTGGGGCCCATCATTTTTTGACACCCCCCACATCTGTATGAAAAACATGATTTTTAGTAACAATCCACACATCACACAAGAATGTACCTAGGAAAAGGCAGCATCTTACATACTGCAGTGAACAGTAAGTCAATAAACCCATTGTAAAACTAAACAAGCCAGACTAATACAGATCAATCCTACACAGCCAATCCTAACAGAAAACCATGTCTTTTCGAACACACAGAACACAGAAAACACCTTCGCCTAGTATGTAATCACAAATTAACCCCTCCCCCTTTTACAAAACTGTAATGTGGTTTTTAGCTATGGTGGTAACAGCTCAGATGCCAATGCTAAAAAACGCTCTACAGTTTTGTAAATGGGGAGACAGAATAAAAATACGTAGACAAAGATTAAACTGAAGCACCTAGAAGCTGGACTCTGCATACAGTGCAACACCACAGACACAGCAATGCATCTCCCCTAAAGCAAAAAAAATAAATAAATATAATTTTTTCTACCTTGTCTTCTCTGGTTTCTACTTTCCTCATCTTCTTGTCACTCTCTTCCTTTATTCCACTGTCTACCCTCTCTCTGCCCCTTCTATATGGCATCTTCTCTCCTTCTATTCACCTTCCAGAAACTTTATGCCTCCCCCTTCCATCTCTCCCACACCCCCATGGTCTGGCATTTCACTCTCTCCTTTCCCTCCCCCCCACTTCCATCAGCATCTTCCCCCTTTCTCACCTTTCACCACACTTCCATACCACCCTGACCCTTTTCTCTCCCTTCACTATACTTCCATACCACCCTGACCCCCTTTCTCTCCCTCCACACCCTTCCATACCACTCTGATCACCTTTCTCACCCTTCACTACGCTTCCATACCACCTTGACCCCCTTTCTCACCTTTCACCATGCTTCCATACCACCCTGACCCCCTTTCTCTCCCTTCACCATACTTCCATACCACCCTGACCCCCCTTCACACCCTTCCATACCACCCTGACCCCCTTTCTCTCCCTTCACCACCCTTCCATACCACACTGACCCCCTTTTTCTCCTTCTACCACCCTGCTATGCTCCTTTCTCTTTCCATTGAAATCAGCAAGGTCCCGCAATGACTACTTCTGCTGCCTCTGCTCCAGAAGAGGGAAGTGACGTCGGAGGGGGGCTGGGCCGGCAGACGCAGGGAGTTGCAGCAAGGTCCCGCGATGACTGCGGCTGTGGTCCACCCCCCTCCGATGTCACTTACCTCTTCCAGAGCAGTGGTAACATAAGTAGTCATCCCGGGACCTTCGTGCACTTCAGCGCTGCTGCCCTATTTATTCCAGAGCAGAGTCAGCAGCTGCGCTGAGGTGCTGTTTTCAGCAGCGCGGGAGCTTCTGGACTCAGACAGCTGTGCACCCCCTTAGAATGTGCACCCAGAGTGGACCTCCCCCCCCCCTTGGTACGCCACTGCTTCCATCAACCTTCTCTACCACCATGTTCAACATTGCTCCCTCTTACATCCCTTTCCATCTCTCATCCTTCCCTCTCAACATCCAATATTTCTCTCTCCTTCCTCTCCACGACTATCATGTCCATTAATTCTCCTTCTTTCTTCCTTTCCCTCTCACTCCACACACATATGTCCAACGATTCTCCATTCCTTTTTCTTCCCCTTCAAGCATCATTTTTTTCTCTCCCTTCCCACTACTCCACCTGTGCAGCATCTCTCTTTCCACCTTTCCTACCCACACACCCCCATGCATTTGTCCTTCCCAACCCTCTCCCAATACATGCAGTATCTGTCATCCCTCCCCCCCAAGCCCCTGAACATGTCCTCCCTGCATTCTCAACTCCCTAACTCCAGCTCATGGAGTGTATCACGTTATTTCCTTCCTTCCCTCCTATTGGGACCCTGCCGCATGACCTCTTTCTTTGGCTTTCGACTCCCGACTCTGCCACACCTACCTCCTCCCTGATGTTTGTTATTTTAAATCTTCAGGCAGCATCGATGAGATCAGCATACAGCTGTCGGCCTGCTCCGGAGCCCTTCATTCAGCAGCAGTCCGCCTATGCGGAAACAGGAAATCGCTGCTAAATGAAGACTTCTGGGGCAGGTCGATGGCAGCACGGTGATCTCGTTGATGCTGCCCAAAGATTTAAAAGAACAAACACTGAGGAGGAGGTAGGTGTGGGGGAGTTGGGAGCCGAGTCGAAGAAATAGGTCGTGCGGCAGGGTCCCGCTAGAAGGGAAGGAAAAAAATAGGAGGGAGGGGGGAGCAGAGCCACTGCTAATTATGGGGGAGGCCATGGCCCCTGTGCCCCCAACCCTGGTCCGACGCCTATGGGTGGGCAGACTGGATAGGCTATTTAGCCTTTATTTTCCATCATATTTCTATCTTTCTATGTAACTCCTCCCTCTCTCTCTCTCTCTCTCTCTCTCTCTCTCTCTCTCTATATATATATATATATATAATATAATATATATATATAATATAATAAAACCCTTACCTGCGCATGCGCAGTTGAAATGCTATGATCCCTGCCGCCGTGATTTGTGCTTCCGTGATGTGTTCCATTTGCAGCGCGTGCGTAACGGTGGAGCCTGTGTCAGTTTCATTTGCGGTGGTAAGAGGAGCATTGCCATTGCCAATGCCACTTCGCTGCTCCTGCTTGCTTCGGGCCTTCCTCGCTGCCTCACTACTAGACAAAGGAGAACCCAGACCCCATTTACCTTCCCACCATTCAAAGGCACTCAGTACAAGAAGATGTTTGACAACCTACTAGTGACGCAAGCAGCAAAACTTGATCACACCATCTCCAACTTGCTATTAACAACGAGCAACTTCAAATCATTTTGAAAAGAAATTAAAACCCTGCAATTCAAAATATTTATCCAGATGTCTTAACCCCTGTTCTCCTCTTTCCTTACTAATTCCCCCTCAAAGTCTCTCCCTCTCCGTAAATCTTTCTCCTCAAAGTCTCAACCATGTAAACAGCTCCCCAAACTGTAAATTTCCTGGAACTGTCCTGTCATCTTTTTGTAATCCAAACCCCTAAATTGTAATTTTCCTGGAAATGTCCAGCTAGTTTCTTTTGTAATCTGCCCAGAACTGCAAGGTACAGGTGGAATAGAAGTCATTAATGTAATATAACGTACTGCAGGACAGGGAGAACGGAATGGGTGCTGCTGGACAGGGGGGAGGTAAAAGGAAGGGATAAGGCTACTGCAGGACAGGGAGAGCAGGCAAGGGGTGCTGCTGCACAGGGAAGTGGGGATGGGGGAGAGGGAAAGGGGGCCAGGGAGCAAACTTGCTATGCTATGAGGGGAGGGGTATGCTTAGGGGCAAGCAGCATTCTTGGTTTGCTCAGGGTGGGGGAGACAGAAGGAGGCCACGAAGAGAGACATAAAAAAAGACAGGCAGGCATGGCGCCATAGAGAGAGACAGGCAGGCAGGGGGCCATGGAGAAAGACAGAAAGACAGGCAGGCAGCGCACGAGAACAAAAGACAGATGCACACAGAAAGGCAGCGGACAGGAAGAGAGACAGAAAGCAAGAAAGATAGACAGACAGACAGGGGGGCCAGGGAGAGAGACAAACAGAAAGAATGACAGACAGACAGGGGGCCAGAGAGACAGACAGACAGACAGTGGCCAAGGAAAGAGAGAGAAAGAAAGAAAAAAAAAATTCCAGACAGCTCACACAGTACACATCTATTTCATTTAACGGGCTTAAACACTAGTATATATATATAAATTGTCTGCAATTGTTGTATACCTCACAGCTCCTATTTGTTAGTTTCTAGGATACTAGATTCCTGCCTATCTATTCTTTTATATGAATAAGTTTCTTACATGGAAACAGAGAAAATGATGGCAGATAAAGACCTTTGGGTCAATATTCAAAGCGATTTAACTAGCCAGAAACAGCAGCTCGCTATTGTTGTTTCTGCCATTGCCTTATCTAAAAGTGTTTCTTCTCCTCCCCCATATTCTCATACCCAGCTGTAGTTTCACTATTAACAGACAAAAGTCACTTCCTGAAATGTGAATAATACGTCAGCCCTTCTGATTGGTGAGATTGTGTCATTGCCATTTGATTGTTGCTTAATCACCTAAATTGTCTTTGTAGACACAGTTCTGAGCGTTAGTGATCAACTTACTGATCCGAAATACAAGTTGTCCTTCTTAATAAAAAGTTGAAAGGGATGTTGGGTTAAAGGCTTGTGCTCTCTATGAACTTAATTACTTCTTCTTTTAAATGGCTTCTTTGCTTGCACAGTTGAAGAACGAGGTTCCTCAAACCTATAAACCTGCTTGTGTTTTGTATAAACAATGAGGAACTTCTGTAAGCTGGCTGGAAAGAAACAGGAAGAAACTGGTCAGTAAAACCCCCACCATCGGCTGATAGGAAATTTCTGCCAGTTTATCATCACCTTCCAGAGAGAAGCACAAGACTCAGGCTGTGCCCAGCTTGGAGTTTTCATCTGTACCAAGTCGCAAAGAAGGGATCCAGTCACTTTTTTCTTCATGCCAGGCTACTCGGAATTCAATTTCAATGTGGACAGCGGCTACCTGGAAGGACTGGTTCGGGGGTTCAAAGGTGGCATTCTAACAAACTCAGACTACGCCAACTTAGTGCAATGTGAAACCCTAGAAGGTGAGATCACACATTGTCCTTTAAAAAAAAAATGTTGATAACTTGAGGTTTAAATATGGTTAAAAACATTACAACATACCACAAAGAACAAAAAAAATATCAACGAGAAGAGGAAGAAAAGAATGGAGAATGCTGTTTTGAATGTGGGTTATCACATTTTATAAACAGAGCTTCCATTCATAGGTGTTTATAAATTGTAATTTTAAGGGTTTATTATCTAAGTAGGGGGATTTATGAGAGTACATAAAAAATTGTGTTTTTTAGTGTTTGCATGCCATGGGTACTGTTGCTGAGTTCCTTTTCCAGTGGAATCAGTCATGCATATTTGTGTCACTTATGAGCCCTCAATGCAGGAAAGACAAGCCAGTGGAGGGTTGAGAAGGTAATAGGGAAAAGGGGAGGAGAGATGAAATGCTGAATACCTGGAAGGGAGAAAAGGAGGGGAACGAGAGAAGCTGAACACCTGGGGAGGGGAAGGAGAGAGAGAAATTTGTCCTTTATCCAATAAGCACCTATTCTAATTTTTTGTATCAATGTTGTTTATCAGTTAAATTTAAAATCAGAATCCCTGATTAGTGGATGACATGCTAGATGAAGAGAGAAAAGTGTTCTAAACCAGTGTTCTTCAACCTTTTTACACCTATGGACCGGCAGAAATAAAATAATTATTTGGTGGACCAGCATTGGTGTGTGGACCGGCAGTTAAAGAACACTGAGCTAAATTGTGGGCCATCTGGAAGCCTTCCCTCTGATGTTGTGACATCAGAGAGAAGGCTTCCAGTTCAGGCGCAGGACGTGCGTAGGAGCCGCTGCCCGTGGCATTGTGCACTGAGTCAGTGAGGAAGAGGGAGCCGTTCCGAAGATAACGCCGCATCATTCGCACCGCAAACCAGCGGTTGAGCACTGTTTTGGGCCTGATGCACATGCCGGCCCTGTGGACCGGCAGGAAATTTCTGTGGACCAGCAGTGGTCCATGGACCGGTGATTGAAGAACACTGTTCTAAACTATACATAATTCCGGATGTTAAAATGCACCTCAGTCTGTGAAGGTGACCTTGTGAACTGGTTGAGTTCTCTGAGTATGAAGGCCAGAAAAAATGTCATTGTGGAGAACCAGGCAAATTCAATCACCAATCATCTGACACCCTTGGAAGATTGTGTTAACAGAGATCATTCTTTTTAAACATGATCAGCCTGAATTTACAACTGCAATGGTAATCTGAATACAAAATATTTACAGCCTCTTTTACAAAGCCACGCAGCAACAGCCCCGAAGCCCTTTAAATTTCTATGGGCTTCGGGGCCGTTAACGCAGCGCTGCCATTAGCGCAGCTTTGTAAAAGAAGCCGCTAGTTCCAGTAAACAACAAAAATTTTAAAAATGCTTTTCATATTTTTATCTACTGCAACGTTTTATTTCTGTTTTGAATTTTTATGAGGGGTTTTTAAAATTCTGACTAATTTAAGGCAGTTCTTCATTTCCTGCCCTTTCTTTGAAGTTCCCATTGTTTCATAGAAAATAATTATGCAGGTCATTTTAAGATGAGGGCTGAAATATGTTTTCAGTGTACAGAAGGGACATGAGCTTAGTGTTATGGTAATTAAGAGCTGCCTGAAGCATCCTGCAGCAGCTTGTTTGACAATAAATATTTCAGCAAAAGAAATAGGCTCCTGCTGGTAATATTTGGTCTAAAGCAGTAATAGTGGAGACACTTAAAAGGTAGATCTAGTTCTAACCAGTTTGACTCTGGCTGACAGAAGAAAGCAGTCGTGTGAAGTGTGGGATATTTGCAAGTGGAGGTGGGGGTTCAAGGTTGTATGAGTGCTCATTTACCAGTCTTTTTCTTATGAATAGTAGAAAGTTTGATATTTATTTTTGGACTCTTTCTATTCATGTTCTTAACTTTGGCCCTTATCTTTTACTACACTGCTTAACCTAGTCATCAGGCACATTCAGCTAGTCAGGTTTTCATAATGAATATGCATGAGAGAGATTTGCATGCACTTATTTGCGTAGTAAGGGGGGGCGGAGTAAGGGGGGCCAACCGCCCCGGGTGCCATCTTGATAGGGGGCACTGGCATCTCTCCTCTCTGCCCTCGGTCCTTCCCTGCCACTTGCGCCTTCCCTTCCCCCCACTCCACATGCCTCTAACTTTTCACCGGCGTGAGCAGCAGCTCCAACCTGCTGTTCACACCAGCCTTGAATCTCCCACTGAAATTACTTCCAGGTCGCGGGACCAGGAAGTAACATCACAGGGAGAGCTGAGGCCGGCACAGGCAGAAGGTTGGAGATGCTGCTTGTGCTGGCCAAGATAAAGAGGTACTGGGGAAGGGAAGGGCATGGTAGGGGCGGAGAAGAGGACAGGGGGGGGCACCACAACCGCCTCTCCACTGCTCCTTGTCACCCTGGGCAAATCACTTAATCCTCCTTAAACCCGAGACAGACACTAATAACCCCAAGTATCTGTATAAATAGCATAGCCAGTAAGAAATGGAAGGCTTAATAACCCGGTAAAAGAATATTTTACCCGGTAAAAGAATATATTTTACCGGGTTACTGAGTGTTCTGTTTATTACTGGCTATGCTATTTACACAGATACTGTACATGGGGTTATTAGTGTTAGCAACGCGGCAGAGAGAGTGGGCATCTCTCCTGCTGAACTTCAATTTGGTTTGTTTGCTTCTTTTATGTGTGGGGGGGTTGGGTCTGAACTGTCAAGCCTTACTTTTCTGTCAGTGCCTGAGCTAATTAGCGCTCAGGCACTGATCGGAAAGTAAGGCAACAATAGCTTAGACCTGTCGGTAAATTTTGGATGAAAATGTGGCACAACGAGGTTAGAGAATTACTCGGTGATTATAGAGAATCAATCGCTTGGAGTGATCATTTCAATATTAATGGCCTGGTTGTACTACATTTGCTTGACAGTATAGGAGACTGCAAGAAAACTCGGAAAAGACCTCCCTAAACCATTTTGATAATCCGCCGCTAAAATATGTGCACGCTAAATCAGCTGGAATCTATTTAGCGAGCACATTAAAGGCAGGTTTTTGTTTCGAGAATTAGGCCCTAAATACCATAGAAACCTATGGTATTTTGTGTGTCTAAGTGCTTTGAAAATGAGCCCAAGTCAAGAGATAAAAGAAAGAGTAGGTAGAGAAATCAGAAACTTAACAAAGTCAGGAGGAGCAACGTTTGATTCATAAGAACATAAGAAGTGCCTCTGCTGGGTCAGACCAGAGGTCCATCGTGCCCAGCAGTCTGCTCATGCGGCGGCCCAACAGGTCCAGGACCTATGTAGTATTCCTCTATCTATACCCCTCTATCCCCTTTTTCTTCAGAAAATTTTCCAGTCCGTTCTTGAACCCTAATACCTCTGTCCTATCACACCCTCTGGAAGCGCATTCCAGGTGTCCACCACCCGTTGGGTGAAGAAAAACTTCTAGCATTGGTTTTGAATCTGTCCCCTTTCAACTTTTCCGAATGACCTCTCGTTCTTGTAGTTTTCGAGAGTTTGAAGAATCTGTCCCTCTCCACTTTCTCTATGCCCTTCATGATCTTATAGGTCTCAATCATGTCCCCTCTTAGTCTTCTCTTCTCCAGGGAAATGAGCCCCAGTTTTTCCAGTCTCTCAGTGTATGAAAGGTTTTCCATACCCTTTATCAAACGTGTTGCTCTCCTCTTACAGGATGAAATGTAGATGCAGTTGTATATCTGATATGACTCATGTTCTTTCTAGTGCCAATTGCAAAGATTGATCTGCACTAAGTATGATTTTGGAAACAAACTGGGCTAGTTAAATACTACGGTGCTTGCCTAAGAGGATAGAACAGTGCTGCTTATATTATTAGATTTATACCCAGGACTCAAACAGTTTCAGAAAAACTTAGGTGATGGTTATCAATAGAAGGGGGGGGAAGGGATTATATTAGATGAAGATGGAAACAGATACACTTACATTTAGCAAGGCTGAGCGCAACAGATTCTCCTTGAGCCATTCTAAGATCTTGCTCAGGTTGGTAATTGACTTGGCTGCATGAATGGCATGACAAAAAAATGTGGATGTCATCTGCATAACAAAAAAGCCACACTTTCATGATTTTGGATTATAATCAAAAGAGAAGCAAGGAAAATGTTGAATAAAGGGGCCAAAACCAACCTCTGAGGGACCCTTGAATTGAGGGCTGTGATAGGCAACTGGGTACTGTTGAAATTAATCTGATATGTTCTATCTGACAAGTAACTCATAAACCAAGAAAGAACAGTCCCTGTAATTCCAAAGGCATGAAACCATTGAATAAGAAGAGAATGATCAACAAAGTCAAAAGCAGAGGTTAGGCTCAAAGAAACGAGAACCATAGAAACATAGAAACATAGAAATAGACGGCAGATAAGGGCCACGGCCCATCCAGTCTGCCCACCGCAATGACCCTTCCCCACCTAACTCAGTGAATAGATCCCACGTATCTATCCCATTTGGCCTTAAAATCAGGCACGCTGCTGGCCTCAGTGACCTGAAGTGGAAGATTATTCCAGCGGTCAACCACTCTCTCAGTGAAAAAGAATTTCCTGGTGTCACTGTGCAGTTTCCCTCCCCTGATTTTCCACGGGTGCCCCCTGGTTGCCGTGGGACCCATGAGAAGGAAGATATCTTCTTCCACTTCGATGCGACCCGTGAGATACTTGAACGTCTCTATCATGTCTCCCCTCTCTCTGCGTTCCTCGAGTGAGTAGAGCTGTAACTTATCCAGCCTTTCCTCGTAAGGGAGATCCTTGAGCCCAGCGATCATCCGGGTTGCCATTCTCTGCACCGACTCTAGTCTCAGCACATCTTTTCGGTAATGCGGCCTCCAAAATTGCACACAGTACTCCAGGTGTGGTCTCACCATGGATCTATACAATGGCATAATGACTTCAGGCTTACGGCTGACGAAACTCCTGCGTATGCAACCTATGATTTGCCTTGCTTTGGAGGAAGCTTGCTCCACTTGATTGGCAGCCTTCATGTCCTCACTGACGATCACCCCTAGGTCACGCTCTGCATTAGTTCTTGTTAGGATCTCGCCATTTAGGGTGTAAGTCTTGCATGGATTATGGCTGCCCAGGTGCATGACTTTGCATTTTTTGGCATTGAAGCTGAGTTGCCAGGACCTAGACCAGCGCTCCAGTAGTAGTAGGTCGTGCATCATGTTGTCGGGCATTGAGTTTTTGTCTGTTGTACTCTTGGCCACTACATTGCTTAGTTTGGCGTCATCAGCGAATAATGTTATTTTACCTCGGAGACCTTCTGCCAAGTCTCTTATGTAGATGTTGAACAGGATCGGGCCCAGGACGGAGCCCTGTGGCACTCCACTGATCACCTCCGTCGTTTCGGAGGGGGTGCCATTCACCATTACCCTCTGAAGCCTACCCTCAAGCCAGTTCCCAATCCATTTCGTCAGCGTGTCGCCCAATCCTATAGAACTCATTTTGCTCAGCAACCTGCGGTGTGGTACGCTATCGAATGCTTTGCTGAAGTCCAGGTATACGATGTCCAGGGACTCCCCAACATCCAGCTTTCTCGTCACCCAGTCAAAGAAGCCGATCAGGTTGGATTGGCAGGATCTCCCCTTAGTAAATCCATGTTGACGGGGATCCCGTAGATTCTCCTCGTTCATGATCGTATCCAATTGGCATTTGATTAGAGTTTCCATTAGTTTGCTCACTATTGATGTGAGACTCACCGGTCTGTAGTTTGCTGTTTCCATCTTGGAGCCTTTCTTATGAAGTGGAATGACGTTAGCCATTTTCCAGTCCAACGGGACGTCACCTGTACTAAGGGAGAGATTGAAGAGCGCGGATAGCGGTTCCGCCAAGACATCACACAACTCCCTGAGCACCCTGGGGTGTAGGTTGTCAGGCCCCATTGCCTTGTTAACCTTGAGATTTGACAGCTCGCAGTAGACACTGCTGGGCGTAAACTCAAAATTACTAAATGGATCAGCTGAGTCAACCCTTGTCTGCAGCTGAGGACCAAGTCCCGGCGCCTCGCGGGTGAAGACTGAGCAGAAGTATTCATTTAACAGTTGGGCTTTCTCCGAGTCCGTTTCTGCATAGTCTCCCCCTGGTTTCCTGAGGCGTACTATCCCACCTGAGTTCTTGTTCCTGTCACTGATATACCTGAAACAGGATTTATCTCCTCTCTTTATGTTCCTTGCTAAAGACTCCTCCATGCGGAATTTGGCCTCCCTAACTGCTGTTTTGACTGTTTTTGACTTGGTCAGATAGATTTCCCTGGAGTCCTGTTTCCCTGATTGTTTGTAAGAGATGAATGCTTTTTTCTTCTCCTTGATGAGGTCCGAGATCTCCGTAGAGAACCATTGTGGCTTATTGTTCCTACTCCGTTTACTTACCGATTTAACATAGCGGTTTGTTGCTTCCTGTATGGTGGCTTTTATAGTTGACCACATTTCTTCCACGTTATCGGTTTCTGTTTGGCTTTGTAGCACCTGGTGAACGAAGTCTCCCATTTCTTTGAAGTTTGTGTCCTTGAATTTAAGGACCTTGGTTAGTGTGGTAGATTTAGTGAAACCTTTTCTGAGATTGAACCATACCATGTTGTGGTCGCTGGAGGCCAATGTGTCGCCCACCGAGACCTCTGTGACACTTTCTCCATTGGTAAGTATCAGGTCTAGGATTGCCTGATCCCTTGTTGGTTCCAACACTAGTTGCCTTAGTCTTGCTCCCTTCAAGGAATTTAATAGCCTCCTGCTGCTGCATGAAGCAGAGGAAAGCGTGACCCAATCCACATCAGGCATGTTGAAGTCACCTAACAATACTGTGTCCCCACGCAAGGTGATATTCTCTATATCTCCGATTAATTCCATATCTTGGTCATCCTGTTGTCTTGGGGGTCTGTATACTACGCCAAGATACAAGCATTTGTCCTTCCCTCTGGCCAAATTTACCCAAAGGGATTCTCCAGTGTACCGTACATCTGTGATTCTGGTGACTTTAATGTCATCTTTAGTATATAATGCTACACCTCCTCCCATTTTGCCCTCCCTGTCCCGGCGAAGCAAGTTGTAACCCGGTATGACCATGTCCCACCCGTGGGAGTCTGTGAGCCAGGTCTCAGATATCGCCACCACATCCAAGTCGGCATTTATCATTTCTGTTTCCAGTTCCAGGATCTTGTTTCCCAGACTGTGGGCGTTGACGTACATAGCCCTCCATGTTGTATGTTTGTTATGTCTCAGTGGGGACATTCCTGCTATAGCAGCTAGGCCACCTTTAGCATTATTTGCATGTCTCGTATTCTTCCTAGACCCAGAGCTGCAATGTGCACCTTTCCCGGACTCCCCATACCCAAAACTACAGTTTATGGCTAACCCAGACTCAGAATTGTGTGTACTCTGTGGGGGTATTCCCTCTTGAGCAACTTGACTTCCTATAATATAGTTTGCAGTGTGTATTCTTTCGCTGGACCCAGAATTACAATGTGTACTTCTCCTAGTCCCAGAATCACAGTGTGCACCCCTCCTAGATCCAGAATTACAATTTGAACTCCCCTTAGACCCAGATTTACAATGTATACTCCCCTTAGCCCCAGCATAACAATGTGATCCAGAATTATAATGTGACCCTGAATTATAGTGTTTACTTTCTTTAGTCTCCCTTACTTCAGTCTCAAGAAGAAATTGGTAGCTTAGCTCGTCAAGTAGGTTGTTTGTGCCAGTACCCTCCCCCAACTTACCTAGTTTAAAGCCTTGTGAAGTAGGCGGGCTAAGCGGTGTCCCAGGACGTTCTTCCCTCTTCTGGTCAGGTGTAACCCGTCTGGTCCCTGTAATCCCTGCAGTGCCTCTCCATGGTGCAGGAACCCAAAGTTCATCTCCTTGCACCATCCTCGCAGCCAGTCGTTCGCCCTCCGGATGCGATCCTCCCTGGCCCTGCCCTTGTCCCTCACTGGGAGGATCGAGGAGAAGACCACCTGCGCATCCATCCTCCTCAGCCATGAGCTTCTTCTTTGTAGAGTACAAGAAATAGGTCTCACTGACAATGTACTCAACTGGTTTTGCGACTATCTGCCTAACCACTCAAACATTGTCCTATCGCTAGGGTTACCAGATGTCCGGATTCTATTTATTTATTTATTTAGCCCATCCTCCCAAAAGAGCCCAGAACGGTTTACAGGATTACATACACAGTATAGTCAAGACAAAATATGGACAAGATATATTTGGAAAGCTAGCGGTACAATGACCGAGTTATGGTAAATAGAGAACATCTGAGATACACTAGGTAACTATACATGTTATAGTAGAAATAAACAGCCGAGATATAAACTATACATGCTATAGTAGAGATACATTAATCAACTATAGTAGATATAAACATCTTAGATATTCTAATTAAGTAGACATGCTGTGGTGAGGAACTTGCGCTATGGCCTCGTTGAAAAGTTTATTCGAGATCTGTTAGGCTTGGTCTTTTCATGGAGCTGGATTTGTGACGAGGAAGATTTTCATTTACCTGGACAAGTCCTTTTCTTAGATGGGGATAGAAAGGGAGTAGTGAGGGAGGAAAAAGAAATAGCTGACAAGTTAAATGACTTCTTTACGTCGGTCTTCACGAGGGAGGACACATCCAACATTCCGGAACCAGAGGAAATAGAAAATGGAGATCAAGATAACAAGCTGGTCAAATTAGAGGTGAGCCAGGAGGATGTCCTCAGGCAGATAGACAAGCTAAAGAGCGACAAGTCGCCAGGTCCGGATAGCATTCACCCAAGGGTGCTCAAGGAATTAAGGAATGAAATAGCAGAGACACTTCAGCAAATATGCAACCTATCCCTAAAAACTGGAGAGATCCCGGAGGACTGGAAAATAGCTAATGTCACGCCCATCTTCAAGAAGGGTTCGAGTGGCGACCCGGGAAACTATAGGCCGGTAAGCCTCACATCGGTCCCGGGAAAGATGATGGAGGCACTGATTAAGGACAGCATCTGTGACCATATCGAAAAAAATGGACAGCTAAGGTCGAGCCAGCATGGGTTCTGCAAGGGTAGGTCGTGCCTCACAAACTTGTTGTACTTCTTTGAGGGGGTAAACAACCAGGTGGACAAAGGAGAACCCATAGACATAATTTACCTAGACTTCCAGAAAGCCTTCGATAAGGTACCACATGAGCGGTTGCTCAGGAAGCTATGGAACCATGGGGTGCACGGGGAGGTCCACCGATGGATCAAAAACTGGCTGGCAGACAGGAAGCAGAGGGTTGGTGTAAAGGGCCATTACTCGGACTGGCAAGGGGTCACGAGCGGGGTTCCTCAAGGATCGGTGCTGGGACCGCTCCTGTTTAACATATTCATTGACGACCTGGAGGAGGGAACAAAATGCGAGGTCATCAAATTTGCAGATGACACCAAACTATTCAGCAAGGTTGAAACCACGGTTGACTGCGAGAATCTCCAAAGGGATCTTACGACATTGGAAAAATGGGCGAAAAAGTGGCAAATGAGCTTCAATGTAGGGAAATGCAAGGTCATGCATATAGGGAGAAGGAACCCGATGTTCACTTACAAAATGGGGAGATCAATGCTAGGGGTCAGTAATCTGGAAAGAGACTTGGGAGTGATGGTAGACACGACATTGAAGGCGTCGGCACAATGCGCCACAGCCTCGAGGAAAGCAAACCAAATGTTAGGTATCATTAAGAAGGGTATCTCGACCAGAACGAAGGAAGTCATCCTGCCACTGTACCGGGCTATGGTGCGCCCGCATCTGGAATACTGTGTACAGTACTGGTCACCGTACCTCAAAAAGGACATGGCAATGCTTGAGGGAGTCCAGAGAAGAGCAACTAAACTGATTAAGGGTATGGAAAACCTTACATACACTGACAGACTGAAGAAGCTGGGGTTGTTCTCCCTGGAAAAGCGGAGACTCAGAGGAGATATGATAGAGACCTTCAAGATCCTGAGGGGCATCGAAAAGGTTGACAAAGACAGATTTTTCAATTTGAAAGAAACCACAAGAACAAGGGGTCACTCGATGAAATTGAAGGGGGACAGGTTTAAAACAAACGCAAGGAAGTACTTTTTCACACAGAGGGTGGTGGACACATGGAACACCCTTCCGGAGGCCGTGATAGGAAATAGCACAGTACAGGGTTTCAAGGAAGACCTGGATAGGTTCCTGGAAGACAAAGGGATTGAGGGGTACAGATAAGAGCAGTGGAAGGTTTAGAGATAACTGTAGAGGTAGGCAATAAAATTAGTCAGGGACCGCTGACCAGGCAATATGCCTGATGGGCCGCCGCGTGAGCGGACCGCTGGGCTGGATGGACCTCTGGTCTGCCCCGGCGGAGGCGACTACTTATGTACTTATGTACTTATGACTGTCCAGGCGTCCAGATGGGTTTTCAAAATCTGGCAGTTTGTCTAGGTTTTGAAAACCATTGAGCTTGTGGCTGCATCTAGAAGACATCTGCGCATGCGTGGATGCAACCTGATGACGTCACATGCATGCACGCATGCATGCATATGATATTATCACGTCACATCTATGCATGTGCAGATGCCCTCTAAACATGCCCTGAAGAGACGAGATTTGTGTGGGGCCTGTGTTGGGAAGTGGAACAGAGCGGGGGGAATGGGCGGAATGGAGTGGGGCATGGACGGACCAGGCAGGGGCCACATATACTCCTTTTTAAAGGAAAAATCTGGTATCCCTACCTGTGGCAGTTCTCCATCCCAGGGCTATACCCTCCCAAGTGGTGTGTCTCAATGTCCTTATTAACCCTAATTCTCTCCACTATCTGTATAGCTCCACCACAAGATCTCCTTCTAACCCTTGATCTAACACCCTGTGATTATGCTGATGATATTCAGATCCTTGGTACTTAGATTGTAATTGTACTCAAGACAATTTTCAACAAACAGCAAACTGAACATAAGAGTTGCCATACTAGGACAGACCAAAGATCATCAAGCCCAGAATCAACTCAGGTCACAAGTACCTGGCAAGTTCCCAAAAAGTAAAATATATTATATATTGCCTGTCCAAAGACTAAGCAGCGGATTTCCCCATGACCATCTTACTAATGGCTTATGGACTTTTGTTTTAGGAAATTTATCCAAACCTTTTTTTAAACTCTGCCAAGCTAACTGCTTTCACCACATTCTCTGGCAACAAATTCCAGAGTTTAATTACACATTGAATGAAGAAATATTGTATCCCATTTGTTTTAAATCTACTGTATAGTAGCTTCGTTTTATGGCCCCTAGTCCTATGTAGTGCTTTTGGAAAGAGTAAACAAGTGATTGCATCTACCCGTTCCAATTCACTCGGTATTTTATACACCTCTATTATATCGTATTTCCCCTGAGCTATCTCTTCTCCAAGCTGAAGAGCCCTCCCTTTTTCATCATTTTTGTCACCCTTCTGTTCCTTTTCTAATTCCGTTATATCTTTTTTGAGATGCAGTGACCAGAATTGCACACAATTTCCAGGTGCAGCTGCACCATGGAGCAGTTAGTTACAAAGACATTATAACGTTATCATCTTTGCTTTCTAATCTTTTCCTGATCATTCTTAACATTCTATTTGCTTTCATAGTCGCCACTGCACACTGAGCTAAGGGGTTCAACGTATCCTCAATAGTGGCACCTAGATCCTTTTTTCTTGGGTGGTGACTCTTACATAGCTATAGTTCGGGTTCCTCTTTCCAACTTGCATCACTTTGCACTTGCTCACATTAAATGTCATCTGCCATTCTGATGCCCAGTCTCCCATTCTCACAAGGTCTTCTTCCAGTTTTTCACAATCCTCTTGCAATTCAACAACTTTGAACAACTTTTGCCATCAGCAAATTTAATTACCTCACTAGTTATTCAAGTTTCAAGTTTATTTATTTATTTTAAATTTGTTATTTTGCCTATACAAAGTTTCTAAGCGGGGTATAATTTAAATGGGTATTACATAGAACAGCATTTACAAGACCATATTTAGACAGGAACAGTAGAAGAGGGGTAAGAACTACATTAAAATAGGATAGAAAGAAATAAGGTACTAACATGAAGGGAGGAATTTAATCTATTGATAAATGATAAGTAAATCTCTGGTCGCCCTTAATAGGATGGTTATGTATTAAAGGCATCTTTAAAAATAAAAGGGGCATCTCCAGGTCGTTGATAAATGTTTAAAAAACAGCAGTCCCAGCACAAACCCCTGGGGAACTCCACTATTTACCCTTCTCCATAAGAATTGCCATACTGGGATAGACTGAAGATCCAGCAAACCTAATATCCTGTTTCCTCAAACACAATTAGACAACAGTTCCACAGCGTGGCGGTATTTCCTCTCAACATGCTCGGCATTCCACTCTGGAATTACTGTCTAACTGTGTTTGTGTGAGAAATCTGCTTTTAGGGGAAAGTTTGTTGGAGTCCCCTTTTAGCCTTGACCCTTGATGTAGCCAAATGACAAAACATGGCCATTGCTTGAATTTAATAAACTGCATTTTTCAACTTTGTTTAATCTGCTTTGTGTTCTACTGCTTGTGTACTATATGCAGAATACACCCTACAGCATAGGGGCCCTTTTACTAAAGAATGTTAAGCCTTTAATGTGGCATTAGTGCAGGAAAACAGGCTACTGCAAAATGTATTAAATCATTTTGAGGTATGTTATCTATTTTTACATGTTAAGCAACTTTTTTTTTTTTTTAGAGGAGGCGTGGCATTGTTGGAGTGGGCATTCCTGTGTTATTCAGTTAACTGGATGACACAGAGATAACACAGGAGCAGTTAATGCCTCCTACACATAAGTGCACAACCTGTAAATAAAAGTGAAAATAAAAAGCCCTAAAAATGCCGTGTCAAATCTGGGCTTAGTGTTAGAATACATTAGCCCTGATTTCAGCTCACTTTAATAAAAGGGCACTGTAGTTTTTTTGAAGACCAGCCAAGTTCTATCACTTGTAGAACTGAGAAGCAATAATGCTTGGATTGTATTTTTCTGCTTTGTCAAATTGTATTTATTTACCCCCTCATTTACAAAGTTGCACTAGCGTTTTTAGTATTGGAGCTGTTACCGTGGCAGCCGGAACTAAAAACGCTAGTGCAGCTTTGTGAAGGAGGGGGTTATTTAGTTGCACTTGATTACAATCCTTTCCGGTCAAAAGTTGAAAATGAGTCAGATTGCTAGATAACCTCTAGAAAAAAGTAATAAAATACTACCCTATTCTTACTAGCCACCACCCCTACCCCACACCACATCTAATCCTATCCCATCCACCTAAAATCATCCCTTTCCCTTCACAAGAAACCTTCCCAGCTGTTTAAGTCAAGATGATGTGTTTAACTGTGGGAAGTGAGCATTTTCTTAGTCATTTTGGCCTCGATTCTATAAATGGCGCCTAAAACATAGGCGCCAAGGAACGCTTCACATAGTGATGTCAATCATGAGTTAGGCGCCATTTATAGAATCACACCTTGTGGGGCCTAAATTGGACTTGGGTGCACCCTATTTATGCCAGGATTTTCTTGGCCTAAATGCCAGTGTAACAAAGTGTAGACGTTCTGACTAACAGAGGGACTGTGGGAATTCCGGGAGATGGTGTGCACGGGAGGATTCTCAGGGGATGGTGTACACGGGAGGATTCTTAAGGTTTTTTTGAACAGTAGCAGCAGTTGAGAGCTGTATTCAGCGCTGTATTCAGAGCTGTGTGTGGTAGAAGAGTATTCCAGGCACCCAGTGTGGCATCCAGGCATCATCCAGTGTGGCTTACAGCTCTCAACTGCTGCTACTGTTCAAAAAAAACTTAAGAATCTTCCCATGCACACCATCCCCTGAGAATCCTCACGTGCACACCATCTCCCAGAATTCCCACAGGCACTCTCTTATTCAGAACTTCTATACTTTGTTACACCAGCATCTAAGTTAAGCATCTACCACTGCCTAAGTTCAATTTAGGCACCTACACACAAAACAATCCCACAATCTGCCCTTAACCATGCTCACTTTCTGGTGGGCGCCTTGGACCAATGGCATAGTAAGGGGTAGGGCAAAGAGGGGGGGCAGTCTTCCCTACTCCTCTCCCCCACCCCTGCTCCTTTCCATGCCGTATCTTTTTTTACTTACCCAGTGCGAGGTTGCTGCCTGTGTCGGCATCAGAGCTCTCTGACATCACTTCCTGGACCCGCACCACCTAGGAAGTGATGTCAAAGGATGAGCTGACACTAACATGGGCATTCTGCTCACACTGGAGAAGTTAAAAAGGTACAGAGGGAAAGGGAAGGGGACACGCACATGTCAAGGGGGAGGGGCAGGGAAGAGGGTGGGGGAGGGGTGCCACCGCCCTGGGCGCTGCTCACCCTTACTACGCCACTGCCTTGGACTACTGAGTTAAGCGCCTACCACCCAGTTAATTTTAAGCCAATTATTGATCCAATTGAGCCTATCAGCAGCGCCAATTAAGCTTATTGAATAAGTTAGGCTATGAGTGTCAATCTAGGTACCTATCTTTAAATGTCTTTTATAGAATCTGGGGCTTTGAGTATCCCTTTTCTTTGTATTTCAGACTTGAAGTTGCACCTACAATCTACAGATTATGGAAGCTTCTTAGCAAATGAAACTGGACCTCTCACTGTCTCTGTCATTGATGACAAGCTCAAGGAAAAACTGCTGACAGAATTTCACTATTTCAGGAATCACTCCTTCGAACCACTTGCCACTTTTCTGAATTTTATCACGTAAGTGGTTTTGTAAATACTAAAAATTAAAGCTTGGATCCGGATTAAATTCAGTAGTTTACTATAGCATGCGCGGCACAACTACTAGTAACAGTGACAGCGTTTGAGAAAACTTATCAGTAAGCAAGCAACTGTTATTTCTCAAAGTTTTATGCAACTGTATGTGTAAAATTGTGACCATATCTGGCACCGATGTCAAACTTACCAGTCTATAATTTCCCAGATCACCTCTGGAACCCTTTGTAAAAATCAGCGTCACATTGGCCACCCTCTAGTGTTCTGGTATTATGCTGAATTTTAAAGAAAAATTACATATCTGGGAAAAATCACCGGGGGGGGGGCGTGGGGGGGGAATCTGAGGTTGTAATGAATTCTGTTAGTGCAAACATTTTGTAATACAACAGTCCAAACCCATCCTTTTATGTGAATACACAAGCAAAGTTCAAACAAGTAATTTTTTCAGACTATTATAGACCCATGACATGAAAAATTAGCCACTCTCAGCATTCTGTGTCTGGTAATTTAGTCACCTTTTCACAAAGGTAGTGACAATTGGCCACCTGCCTTGGGAACCGTAAGAATTGTTATTAATAGAAACATAAAAATTGGTGATCAGAAAGAACCATTAGGCCCATACAGAATGAACATAAGAACATAAGAAGTTGCCCCCGCTGAGTCAGACCAGAGGTCCATCCTGCCCAGCGGTCCGCTCCCGCGGCGGCCCATCAGGCCTAGTGCCTGAACAGTGATCCCTGATTAATTTACCTCTAATCCCATCCCTATAATATACCTCTACTCATATCTGTACCCCTCAATCCCTTTGTCTTCCAAGTACCTATCCAAAGCTTCTTTGAACCCCTGTAGCGTGCTCCTGTTTATCACATCCTCCGGTAGCGCGTTCCATGCCCGATTTAATTCCTGGTATATAAAGTAGAAGCATAAAATTTACTTATTTTTAAAGAATTTGTATACCGTCTACACCTAGACAATTTCCCAAAAAATAATAATGACAGCAGATGAAGACCATACAGTGTTTACAGTCTACCCATCCATACCATAGCAACATGGAAATTGCAGAAGATATAGAACTGTATGATCCATCCAGTTTGCCCGACAAAGCAGCCAAAGTTGTACCAGCCAATAAGTCCCTCTCTACTGCTCCCCAATGCTAGTTATTTATTTAAAAATGTATATACCGCAGACAAATAAGCGGTTTCCATAGCACATACATAAAATTTTGTTTTTCTACGATTAACACATACAGTGGTACCTCGGTTTGTGAGTGTTTTGCAAGACAAGCAAAACACTCAGCAAACTTTTGACTCGCAAACCGAGCACTGCCCCGATCAACGAGCACTTACAGAGGATTCCTCTTCCGTCTTCCATCTTCCGGCCAGCCTTCTACATCGGGTGCCTTCCGCAGGTTGGAGGACCTCTGCCTGGGCCTGTGTGGCCGGGTGCTGTCCCTCCTGTGCGTTGCGTGTGACGCGCACAGCGTCAATCATCGGCATTGTGCGTTTTGTGCGTGGCGTGCAGGTGGGGCAGTGTTCGGCTGCTTGGGCTCAGGTGGGGGCTCTCCAGCATGCAAGGGGCATCTGACGTGGAGAGCTGGCCGGCGGATGGAGGAGGCATCCCTCTGAAGGCACTGCGAGGTTCTCCGGCGACTGGCATCTCCCCCCCCCCCCCCCCCCGAAGCGGAACTGTAGGGTTCTCCAGCGGCTGGCATCCCCCCTGAAGCAGCACTGTCGTGTTCTTCTTCCGAAGAAGGATGGAGGAGGCAGACGGAGGAGATGGCACTGCAGCACCCGGCCCCGACAGGTACAGACCCCGGGTTCTGGAACCAATCGTTGCTGTTGCCACTATTGTCTATGGGGAACTTTGTTTTGATAAACAAGCATTTTGGATTATGAGCATGCTCCTGGAACGGATTATGCTCATAATCTAAGGTACCACTGTATAAGATAAACATGTCTAAAGAACATCATGATCGTCCCTGTTGTAAACAGGGATAGAACGCAAATTCAATCCATTCAGAAATACAAGCAAGCTTTACATCATACATTGCTGTCAAAAAATTCTAAAAGGCGATTATCAACCATAATATACCTTAGCATAGGAAGGCTAGTATCCCAAATGCACACTACCACCTCTCTCTGCCCCAAACACACACCTAGTCAAAATGTCCCTCTCTCTCTGTCCCCCCAATGCACACAGCCAGCATCTCCATCTTTCTACTAGGGTTACCAGACGTCCAGATTTTCCCAGACGGCTTTTCAAAACCCGGCACTTTGTCCAGGTTTTGAAAAGCCTCCTCAAATCGCATTGGGCAGGGAGGAAGTCCGCACATGCATAGATGCCACCATGCATGGATGACATCATCGCGTGGCATCCATGCATGCACGGACTTCCTACCCGACAAGAGCAGGCAGTGGGGGCGGGGTTAGGGTGGGACTGGGGGCGGGATTAGGGCATTATAGGGTGGGGATGGGTGGAACTGGGCGGGCCTGGGGTCTGGATTTTTTGATTGGAAAATCTGGCAACCCTACTTTGTGCTCCCTCTCACCCATGAGCCAATGCTCAGAACTCCCACCCTAAAGGGAACAGTGCCCAATCTATACCGTGAGAACAGGTCAATTATATCAATTTCGAAAAAGATTATTAGCTGACGAACAGTAATTAAGTATATTTTATTTTAACCTTTAACATCTATCCAATCTTAACTAATAGTATCCTTTCTATACAGCTTCAAATATGTTCTGATGATCTCGTTAGATCTCTCATCCGCTTTCAGTCTTGTAGATCATAATCTCCTTCTCTTTTTTTAAAAATTCTTTATTTAATATTTTTAATACAATTCAGTACTAAACACAATTAAAGTTGAATATACTTCATAGCATTTATTATACTAAAAAATAAAACATCTTATCTATGTTAAAGTTTAAACATTCCCGTTCCCTATCTCACCACCCCTCCCCCCGCTCAAGAGACCTGGTTCCAAATCCAGAATAATCAAATAGTTCCTTCGAAAGTTTCTTTTTCCAATTCGATATAGCTCCCCCATATATCATTCAATTTTGCCCATTGATTAGTTAAGATGGCCGAAAGTCTATATTTTTCACACACTATTCTTAAGCGTTCCATTTTTAATTAATTGTAAACCGAATCAAGCTCCCTAGGGAAATGATCCGTTATATAAATTGAAGATTAGATTAGATTAGAACAGTACCAAAACCTAGATCCCCAATGCTCAATGTTAATGATATGCAAATAGCATGTGTACTGTGCGTCCGAATATAAGAGGGAGGAAAATGCCTGGTACACACAGCTTTTGTATTCATGCCCAGGTAAGCCAAGAAGTGAAACACACAACACCACCGTTTTTCTGTATCTTTAAATATAAGCTTTTTATATTTAAGTGCAGAAAATAGTTACCAATGTGTAATTTCACTTGGAGTTCTCTCAGACCTGTACACATTTGTTTTTCACTTCCAGCACTTAGAGCAGGGGTGTCCAACCTTTTGGCTTCCCTGGGCCGCACTGGCATAAAAAAATATTTCTGGGCCGCACAAACGTGCAAACACTGCAGCAAGACAGAGGAGGGAGCCGGCAAGACGGTAAACACCTGGGAGCAGCAGAGGAAAACACTGCATCACCCTTGACCGGGGCCACACAAAATACTTCACGGGGCCGCAGTTTGGACACCCCTGACTTAGAGGCTTGCACAAGTTTCCTTCTGTTTCTGAAATAAATCAAAACTGGCAGATTTTAAGATGAAAAAAAAAAAAATCTAAAATCCTCTCTTCAAACACTCCAATGCCAGCTCTGAGCTGGCATTAGATTTCCAGTAATAAGAGTAGGGCTTGTTTGTGCGGTGTTCTCAGAGCATTGGCAGGAAATAACAATTGTCATCATTTACATCTGTTTCACTACATTTAAATAAAATGTGCACAAATCTTTGGCATGCATGCTTTATCCTGTGCTGCAGCCCTCTGAATTAGTGCTGCTCGATTTGCTGATTCACTTCAGTGATATCGATTCGTTGTCCAAAAAAATTGGACTCACCAATTCAGAGAACCCTACCTGATGCAGCAGCAGCAGTGGTAGTGACCGGTCAGCAGAGGCAGCATTCTGAATGGGTTGCTTGCCTTCCCTTCTGGGGCCTACCCTCTGCCATGTTATTGATGATGTCACTGATGATGCGACAGAAGGAAGCACTGACCGGGCGGGGTGGGGCAGGCCATAATCAGCCTGTTCACAGTGCTGCCTCTTCAAGGCCTGCCACTGTCCTGCTGCTGCTGCTGCTTTGGGAGGCCTGAAGGTTGTGGTAAGAGCGGATAGCGTAGCTGGTTTTAAGACAGATTTGGGCAAGTTCTTGGAGGAAACGTCCATAGTCTGTTATTGAGAAAGACAAGAGGGAAGCCAACGCTTGTCCTGGATCGGTAGCATGGAATATTGCTACTCCTTGGGTTTTGGCCAGGTACTAGTGACCTGGATTGGCCACCGTGAGAACGGGCTACTGGGCTTGATGTACCATTGGTCTGACCCAGTAAGGCTATTCTTATGTTCTTATGTCAGGTCTCATGGTGGGAAGGTCAGTGGTATCCTGCTGCAAAAGGGGATGGGAGGGAAGGAGGAATGGAAAACTACTGCACAGGGGAATGGAAGTGAGGGATGGAAAGTTGCTGCAAGGGGATGGGTAGGAGGGGCGGAAAGCTGTTGCTCAGGGGGAGGGGAGGGGAGGAAAGATGCTGCATATGGGGAAGAGAAGAATTGTTGGGGTGGAGGAGAGGAAGGGAGAGATTAAACAAAGAGGTAGACAAGGTTAGAGGGAGAAATTCTGCATATGGAGGAGGGGATGGAGGCATGCATGAAGAGAGAGGGAGAACTGTTGGACATAGGGTGGAGGGCAGAGAGGGTACATGGAGAGAGAGAGAAATAAATGTTGCACATGATAATAGAGATGAGGAAGGGAAAGATGCTGCATGGAGGGTAATAGAGAGATTTGACCCAGTGCACACTCTCTTTCTCTGTCCCTCCCACAAGTCCAATATCTCTTCTTTCTGCCCATCCACTCCCTCCTCCTAAGTTTGACATCTCTCTTCCCTTCCCCCTTCTGGCCTTCAGTCCATATCCCCTCCCTTTTCCTTTCCCTGTCCATCTCTCCTCTTTCTCCTCTGATCTCCCTGAGTAGTCCATCTTTCCTCCCACTTCTACCCCTTCCCTGAATCTCCTTTCTTTTCCACATTTTGCCCTCTCCACCAAATCAATCTCACCCTCTCTTTATTTTGCCCCCCCACATCAATGTCTCCCTCCCTTTCACTCCCTTCTACCATCACCTCCTTCCACCCCTCTGTCTTCCCCATGTCCTTTTCTCCCTCTCTTGCTCCGTCCTTCTCCATATCCATCTCTCACTGTACCTTCTACCCCCTCTGCCACCTGATCCTTCTAACCCCTCTGCTGTCCCCAAGTCCATTTCTCCCTTTCCCTCACAAATATGACATCTTTCCCTCCTCCCCTTCCCCATTCCTGAGTGTTGCATCTCTCCCTCCTTCCCTCATTTGAATCCAACATCTCTCCCACCCTCACTCCCTCTCCCAAGTTCTAAATTGCTTCTGCTTTACCTTCTACCCCTCCCCCAAATCTGGCAGCATCAGGTAGCATTCTTGTGGAAGCGGCATCTTGCTGCCAGCCAGCGTACCTCCTGGTCAGCTCTCTCTGCAGCGAACCTTCCCCATCTACTTCTTTCCCTCTCCCCCCTCTCCGCACATCTATTTTACATTTCTTGTAAACGTTTCTGGGGGAAGAACTGACTTCTCAACGCCACCTTGTCACTGGCTGGCATCTTCTCTCCACTGGCCCCACCCCATCAGAAACAGGAAGTTGTCAGCGAGGGTGCGGCACAGTGGAGAGAAGACGCCAGCCAGCGGCAGGGCAGCGTTGAGAAGTCTGTTCCTCCGCCTGGCAACATTTACAAGGAATGTAAAGTAGATGTGAAAGGTCACTTGTAACCCCTTCAGATGTGTAGTTTGGGGAGGGGGGGCCAGGTGGGGGGAAGGAGTAGATGGGGAAGATTCATGGCAGAGAGAGCCGACCAGCAGGTACACTGGCCGGCAATAATATGCCGCTCACAGGAGAGTGCCGTCTGTGTAGATACACTGTCGGCCCCATTACCACCAGGAATTTATGGGGAGGCCATGGCCCATGTGCCCCTCCCCCCCATTCCAATGCCTATGGAAACAAATGTTGGCTATGGCAGTGGACGGTAGAAAAAAATTAATTTTCTATTTTGTGATTGCAATATGTCAGATTTTGAAATGTGTATCTTGCCAGAGCTGGTGTTAGACAGTGAGTATGAGCTAGGACCTAGCAGAGAGAGGAAAAGTCCATTTTGTTTATTCATTCTGTTTACACCATAGCACCGGCGTGGGGTTGGAGAGGGCAAAGAGGGGGTGGCTGGGTGGAATGGCGGAAAAAGCAGATTGAATTGAATTTAAAAAATCCATTCAATAGGCCATATTGAATCAAATCAAATCGATAATATTTCCCTGAATTGGGCAGCACTACTGTGAACATTATGCACAGATTAATGCTAGTGCTAGTCCAGCACTAATCGGCTCTAGCACCAGCATTAGGTTCTGAGCAACGATCCACCGGTGCAAACTACTACCTGTTTCTCCATCCACCTCCCACACTCATGTAGCTAGTATGTGTCTCTCTTGTCCCCTACTTGTCACACAGCCAGCCTGTCCTTCTCTTTTGTATTCTCTCTCTACCATGCATACTTCTTACCTCTTTCTGCACTATAAACTCACATACCTATTGCCAACATGGCTTTGGTCACACACCGAGAACATAGATATCAAACACAGAACAAATGACCACAAACTAGAAATATGTAGACAAAAATTAAACTGAAACCCTAAAAACCAAGACCCTGCATGTAGTATAACCACCAGAGAAATAGAAAGAGGTGTGCCAGAGGTAATGTTCTGGCCAACCACGCTGCTAAACAAGCTACTTTGAACCCCCCTCCCTCCTTTGTTCTTCTTCCCCCTCCTGCTTTTCCCTGTTCCTCTCTTTTTTCTCAGCTTCAGTCCTTTGTTACCCCCTCTGAACTTGATGCCTGGCGTCTGCGAACAGGGTCCGTTTCTAGGTGTATTTCTCCCTGTTCAGTGCAGTACCTCAAAGGCTGTGCAGTTCTGGTCGCCACATCTCAAAAAAAGATACAGCAGAATTAGAAAAGGTACAGAAAAGGGTGACAAATGATAAAAGAGATGGGACAACTTCCCTATAAGGAAAGGCTAAAGCAGCTAGGGCTAGGGCAGGATTAATTTGTCGAGGGCCCCTAGGCACACAAGTACACTGGGCCCACTGCCCCGCCCCACCCCACCATGCGCCCAGGCAGAAACAGGAAGCTGCTTCAGAGGGAAGCTTTGGGCAAGCAGCACCGCTTGCACAATTACAGTTTCCGTTGCCTTTCTTACCCACGTTGCTTGCTTGTCTTACTTTCCAACAATGGGGGGGGGGCCACGTTGCCAATCGGGGTGGGGCTCACATTGCCGATTGGGGAGGAGCCCGCATTGCCGTTTCGATGCTGGAGGGGCCCAGCGCCATTTGGAAAAAAACAATGTTGATGCCCTCCTTCATGGGGCCCCCCTGACCATTTCGGGCCCTAGGCACGTGCCTACTTGGCCTATTGGTTAATCCTGCCCTGGCTAGGTCTCTTCAACCTGGAGAATAGATGACTCAGGGGAGATATGATGGAGATCTATAAAATACTGAGTGGAGTGGAACGAGTAGATGTGAATCGATTGTTTACTCTTTCCAGAAATACTAGGGCAGTGGTTCCCAACCCTGTCCTGGAGGACCATCAGTCAGTCAGGTTTTTGGAATAGCCCTAATGAATATGCATAAGAGGTGGAAGGCATGCAAATCTGTCCCATGCATATTCATTAGGGCTATCCTGAAAACTGACTGGCTGGTAGTCCTCCAGGACAAGGTTGGGAACCACTGGACTAGAGGATAAGCATGAGTCAAATTGAATCCTTATAGGCTTTCTCCCATGACCCTAGGAAAAACTGGGGGGAAAAACCCTCCTATTCCTTGTCATATACGTATAAATAGATCACTGCCAATATTATGTTAGTGACCAGTGCATCAAGGATACAGCTTCTACTCCTCTGACTTGGGAATAATCTCCATCCATTGCACTGTTCTGCTCTGATAAGTCTTCCCTTGAAAGAGGAGTAGATGGAGAGACACCCTCTCTTCACTGGAAAGTACAGCTCTCTCAGCTGCCTCCTACCTGCTGTCTTGTCAATGACTCCTCGCTGGGTCTCAACGAGCCCCCTTTATACTGCTTCCATACCCTGTAGAAAAAGGTAACACCTTCACATTCTATACCACTGCTCAGGAAACTCCTTTCATTAGGATGTTTCCTATATGCAAATAAAATGGCTTCATTGAGCTTTAGGGGTCTCTACATGTCCAATATATCGGCATCAAGACATTTCTTTATCCTTAACTACTGCAGAGTATTTGAAACTTACTGCTGAGTTTTAATAAGGGGATTGAGGGGTACAGATAGCAGTAGAGGTAGGTTATAGGAATAGTCAGAAACCACTTCACAGGTCATGGGGCTGATGGGCCGCTACGGGAGCAGACCGCTGGGAGCGATGGACCTCTGGTCTGATCCAGTGGAGGCAACTTCTTATGTTCTTATTTTGCATACCAGTGATAAGGAAAAGAGATTGGGACTTGCTGCCCATCTTATTGAAAGAAGAAACGAATCTTGACCGTTTTAAAGGCTACCTTTAAAAGTCATTTATTTAAAGAAGCTTTCAAAACATGATATCTGCCCATTTTACACTCTGTCTATTAATTTTCATAAGAAACAATTTTCTGTAACCCCGAACCTCTTGTTCTTTCCATAAATGTCTTCCTCTCCTATTTCAATTGTATTTCTTACCCATATTCCTTTTGTCCCATGTTAGTCTAACCATATTCGTTTAATACTGTTTTAAAATGTTGTTAATTTTAGTCTGTATTTTTATAATTGATGTTTATTTTAGTCCCCCTTTTTTTTTTAATTCTTTATAATTTTAACAATTGACAATATATAAAAGTCAACAAAGCAAAAACAGCCTGTATAAGAAGAAGATTTAAATACAAAATATTACATTACATTACATTACATTCGGGATTTCTATTCCGCCATTACCTTGCGGTTCAAGGCGGATTACAAAAGGTTAGTTTAAGGACAGGATTACAATGAATTAAAGAATTACAGAATTACAGAGTTAGAGAATTACAGAATTACAGATTACAGAATTGCATGAATTATAATGAATAGCTAGATAGGTAAGGTGTAGATCTTGAGGGCTTTTAGAGGTCGTGTTGTTATTGCTGTTTTAGGAATTTCTTGAAAAGTGTGGTTTTTATTTCTTTTCTGAACGTCTTATAGTCTGGGGTTGTCATCAGAAGGTTGGATATCTGGTTGTCTAGTCTTGCAGCCTGTGTGGCTAGGAGGCCGTCATATTGTTTTGTTCTTTTTACTTCTTTGGATGGGGGGGGTATGAATGGGGAGTGCGTTTTTCTGTGTCTGGTGTTGGTTGCTTGGATGAGGCGATTGTTCAGGTATGATGGGCTGTCTCCGTGTAGGGTTTTATATAATATGCAGTAGAATTTGAATTGGATTCTTTCTTGGATTGGGAGCCAATGTGAGTTGATGAAGGCCTCAGTGATGTGGTCGTGTTTTCTCAGTGAATAGGCGAGTCTTAAGGCTGTATTTTGGATTGTTTGGAGTTGTCTTATCGTATTTGCTGGACATGGGAGGAATAGTATGTTACAGTAGTCCAATATGCCTAGTATCAGGGATTGTACTATAAGTAGGAATTGTGTACTTTCAAAGAATTTTCGGACTTGTCTCAGGTTTCTCATGATTGCGAATGATTTTTGAGTTGTTTTGTTTATTTGCGGTTGCATTGTGCATATATGACAGGAAAATAAACTTAAAAAAAAAATTGTAACTCACTTAGAAGTCCAGATAAGTGATTGTATCAAATTTTTAATAAAACTTGAAACTTGTCTTTTGTAGTTATACAACCACACTCAAAGCGGTTTACATACAGGTACTTCAAGCATTTTCCCTATTTGTCCCAGAGGGTTCACAATCTATCTAATGTATCTTTACTGAGGACATTTTTCATTAATTTATGCAGATAGCAGAGAATATTTTTTTTGTTTAATAAAACCAGTATTCTTTCATCTAGGGAAGTAGAATAAATAATCAACTGCAATTAGAGCATTTGTAGGCACTCCTTCTTCTTAACAGACTTGTGGAATTGGTTATATGTGCTGTTGTAATCATCAGTCTACTGTACACTTATAAACCAAGGAAATAAAGAGAAATGGATAGTGATCACCCATAATTCCTGACTGATTCTTCAGCTACATTCCTGGAGGAATAATGACATCTAGTGGAGGTCCTATTGCAAAAACCCTATTTAAACAAGGCGTACCAGGAATACAATGTAGATTATCAAAAAAGATAGTTAAAATAACCCTGTTTCATTCTGATTTATAACATAGTAAATGACAGCAGATAAAAACCCGAGTGGTCCATCCAGTCTACCCAATCATACATGCTCCATAAATTAATTTAGTTTAAATGATCCTTTTCTTAGATGTTTCTGGGCCAGAAACCCAGAGCCCTGCCCAATAGTATGCTTAGGTTCCATCTACTGGAGTCTCCATCAAAGCTCACTCCAGCCCATCTTAACCATCCCAGCCATCAAAACCCTCCCCAGCCCGTCCTCAACCGACTAGTCCATATACAGGACACAGGCCGTGCAATCATTATATCCATCATGAGGAGATATACGAGTACCAGCCGATATCAGCACTAACCATCCAGAAATGGCGCTGTCCAGTTAAATGCGTTATCTCTGCTGAATATTCATGGTTACTGGTGAAAGGTTAACATAACGCTGTGTCTCCGATACCAATTTTAGAGAACTGCATAAGGAGGAGAACATAAGAACATAAGAACATAAGAAGTTGCCTCCACTGGGTCAGACCAGAGGTCCATCTCGCCCAGCAGTCCGCACCCGCGGCGGCCCATCAGGTCCACGACCTGTGAAGTGGTTTCTGAACACCTCTACAACCTACCTCAAGTTCTATCTGTACCCCTCTATCCCCTTATCCTCCAGGAACCTATCCAAACCCTCCTTGAACCCTTGTATAGAGTTCTGGCCTATCACATCCTCTGGAGAAGATGGTCAATAGTGACAGGAGTAAAATTATGGAATTCCCTCCCTGGCATTCTGAGGACCTGTTCTGACCGTTTATAGTTTAGAAAAATATTACACAACCGTATGTTGAGGCTTTTCTCTGAAACTTTGTTAGTGGATATATTTATATTTAATAAGAAATCTGAATTGTGATAATTGTATTACACTTAGGGCACCTTTTACTAAGCTGCGTTAGCGGTTTTAGCGCACGCAGCATTTTATCACGCACTAAACCCACGCTACACGGCTAGAACTAATGCCAGCTCAATGCTGGCGTTAAGGTCTAGCACGGGCGGCAATCTAGCGTGCGCTATTCCACGCGTTAAAGCCCTAACGCGGCTTAGTAAAAGGAGCCCTAAGTGAAGATTGACAACATATAATTTCCTCCAGTTTTTGACAGTATCGTTTATGCTATTAGTGATTGTGCTGTAATTGAACCATTATGAATATTTTATTTGTTAACCGCTGAGTTATAGACGGTCTAGAAATTTTAGAGATAAATAAATAAGTGTGATAACTGGCAATTTTCAGCGCTAAGCAGCTATGGTTAGCAGCCAAATCAGGTCACGTAAATAGCAGTCCTATTTATGGCTGCTACAAACTTCACCAAATAGTGCTGAATACTGACTTAGCCAGATAACTTTTTAGCGGCTAAAAAACCCCTGGGTATCTAATGCTGGTCATAGAAATGGCCTGGCATTGGATATCCACATCGACACCAACTGCAGAAGTTAGTTGGCCTGCCTCACCCAATCTGAATAGCGGCCCCATGGTGCTCTCTAGAATTTTAAATATTATCTGCGTAGCTGCATCTGCTATTATGATGCCTAATAGTTTCCTAACTTTCCTTACCATCTATCTTGGTGTCATGGCCCCAAGTAGGAAGCTATTTGTTGGCTCTCCTTCAGCCCTTTTCTACCCAAAGCGGCCCTGACTTAAGAATTTGTGAAGATCACTGGCTTAGGTGTTCATCTATGCAGCATATTAACATAATCTTCTTGTCTCTCCAACGTAGATACAGTTATATGATTGACAATGTTATTCTGCTGATCACTGGGACCTTGCATCAACGACCTATAGCAGAACTTGTTCCAAAATGTCATCCCCTGGGAAGTTTTGACCAGATGGAAGCAGTCAACATTGCTCAAAGTCCCGCAGAGTTATTCAATGCGATTTTGGTTGACACCCCCCTAGGTATGTACTTTTCATAACTATTTGTTTGCAGATGACACTATGCATTGCTCACAGATGTGTGTTTCCTTTATTTATTTATTTAATTCATTTTCTATCCAGTCCTCCCCAAAGAGCTCAGGATGGTTTACAGGTCAACATACACAATATACAGTTAACAGGTTGCAATTTGTCTTAGTTACAGTACAAGTTTTCCCAGGTACAAGTTTTTACCCTAACATGACACATACCGAGGATTGTGTATCAATATATATTTCTTTGTAATCTATCAGTTTTGGGCAGGGGAGTTAAGTGAACAGGTATGTTTTTATTGGTTTCTTAAAGTTGAGGAATCCTTCAAGGGATCTAATCAGTGGGGACAGTTAATTCCAGTGGCTCAGTATGAAGTGGGAGTAGGAACATCGTTTGGCGGTTTGTAGTTGAAGGACATGGTTGGGGGCTTTTTGAGGTGTATTTCATCCTGGGAGTGAAGGGACATGTCAGCACGTACAGAGGAAGCTTGGTCGTCATGTAGCCTTGCGCCATCTGCAAAGATTTGAATGTTAGCATAAGGCTCTTGAAGACATGTTTGACTACGGGCAGCCAGTGAGCTGATGATAGAGACTGGGAGACAGGGTCGTAGGCATGGAGGTTTTTTAGAAGTCTGATTGACACATTTTGTGCATGCTGGATACGTCATATGTTCTTTGCCGTGAGACTATTGAATAGTGCGTTGTAATGGTGTGGGAGAGGACTAAGGTATAGAGTAGCTGGGTGAAGTCAGGCTCAAAAAAGTAGCTCTTTTTTTTCCGGAGTTCACACAGGTAGTAAAATGAGGATGATGCCACCTGAGAGATGTGGTTGGAATGTGATAGGTTGAAGTCAAGGAATATTCCTAGACTGGGTGCTTGATCTTTTGCAATTATGGTAGTTGAGTCCCAGCACAGAGCGTAACAGATGTAGTTGCAGTGTTCTTTGTGGATCCAAAGGAGTTCTATTTTGGAGGCGTTTAGTTGTAATTTGTTGATGGACATCCTGTTTTTTATTTCCAAAAGGCAGTTTAGGCATTTCGTGATTAGAGCATCACGGGTTTCTCCTAGCAGTAGGTATAGTTGGATGTTATCCATGAAGGAGTGAATCTGTATTTGGTATTTATAGGCTATTTCTAGGATAGGTCTAACATTGAAATTGAATAATAGGGGGACTAGTAGAGCCCTCTACGGAACATCGTATTTGATTGGTTTAGGTTTCGATGGTGCATTGTTGAGCAGTATGCTTTGGGATTTATTATTCAGGAGGTGAACCATCATAATGCAGTGTTTCGGATACCAATTTAAGAGAGCTGCGTAAGGAGGAGAGGATGGTCAATAGTGTCGAACGCTGCTCTGAGATCCAGCTGCACCAGGACATTATTACCCTTATCCTTGAGTTTCCAGCAGTTGTCGATGATGTCGAGAAGGACGATTTCAGTACTGTAGAATTTCCTGAATCCCGATTGGAAGGCAGATAGAGCGCCCTGTTTGTCGATGAAAGAGTGTAATTGGTTTAACCCTGTTTTTTCAAGGATCTTGGAGATGAAGGGTAGGTTGGAGACTGAACTAAAGTTGCCAGACACGTTAGGGTCAAGTGTGGGGGTTTTCAAGATCGGTCTGATGGCTGCTGACTTCCAGTTTGCAAGCACTTTGCCTGTTTGTAGGGAGATGTTGCTGAGAGAAAGGATGGAGCCTACAAAGGCAGACCTTAGGAAATTGAAAGATTGGGTGTCCAAGTGGCAGATGAAATTTAATGTGGACAAATTCAAAGTAAATTTTTTTCACTCAGAGAATAGTTAAGCTCTGGAACACATTGCCAGAGGTTGTGGTAAGAGCGGATAGCGTAGCTGGAAAGGTTTGGACAAGTTCATGGAGGAAAAGTCCATAGTCTGTTATTGAGAAAGACATGGGGGAAGCCACTGCTTGCCCTAGATTGGTAGCATGGAATATTGCTACTCCTTAGGTTTTGCCCATGTACTAGTGACCTGGATTGGCCACTGTGAGAATGGGCTACTGGGCTTGATGTACCATTGGTCTGACCCAGTAAGGCTATTCTTACGTTCTATATCAGTTTCCATCAATAGGGGTCAAATAGGTGACAGCATATCAGGAGGATTTCTATCACTCTGCATTATAAGCAAACTACCTGACTGTGGACATTAAGATAATTACGCTGAAGATCTTTGCGTCATCTAGGCTGCTAACATTTTATTGCAATCATACATGATTTTTCTGTGATTATTGTCATGAGTTTATCACCATTGTCTTTTCTTTTCATTACTGTAGTTGCAACATGAACTAACACTTAACTATCAATCGAAACAATCTGTGATTTATTTGATAATAGGCTGATTTTTGGTTTCAGCTGCTTTCTTCCAAGATTGTCTCTCTGAAAATGATATGGATGAAATGAACATTGAAATAATGCGCAACAAACTGTACAAGGTAAATGGCTTCTTTCAGCTTTATTTTTATTCATGTATTTCGGGATTCTAATGAAAATGAGGTTTTGTTTGTTTTTTTAACTTCAGAAATAGCCCAGGCCAATGGCATTCATTTCATGTCCTCGAGGGTCACGTAATATCAGGGTTTTAAGGGTATCCCTAATAACATAACATTGTGCTTGTTAACCACGTAACCGTATGTTCAACGTGGTCTACAAAAGATTATAAAAGTAAACATGATACTGGGAATAAAATAAATTAATTAGTCAAGCGCTTGGAGAAAAGATAGGTCTTCAGCTGTGTTCTAAAATGTTTGTGAACAGTAGTGTTCGAAATTCTTTATCATGAGAAGATGCTTGAAATGCTAAAGTATGATTTAAAAATTTCTTGATTTTACAACCCTGAACAGGAGGAAAACTAAACAGGGCATGGGTTTTTCTACTATGTTTGTATAAAACTAAAGAAAATCTATTAACCAAATAAAGGGGGGGCTATACCATAAAGAGCCTTATAACAGAAGCAACCTAGCTTAAACAGTACCCAAGCCTCCACAGGCAGCCAATGTAGCTCGCAGTAAAATGGTGTGACATGATCGTATTTCTTCAATCTGTGGATCAGTCTAACTGCTGTGTTCTGTATTAATACAAGTCTCGCTAGTTCTTTTTTGGTAATTGTCAAATAGACAATATTACAAAAGTCAAGAAGACTTAGTAATAATGATTGAACCAATAGTCTAAAAGCAGCAAATTCAAAGTAAGATCTGATTGTTCGAAACCTCCATAAGGTAAAATAACTTTTACGTACTACTGCATCTATCTAAGTTTTCATAGTGAGATGCTGACCTAAGACGACTCCTAATATTTTGATCGTTGGATGGATTGTGTACAAAATTGAGTTTATATTAATGGAGGGTTCATAAAGAATTTTACTAGGAGACGCCACAAAAAACTTTGTTTTGTCAGAATTGAGTTTGTGTTTAAATTGCTGCATCCAGGAATGCATCTGTTCCATTATAGTCTCAATTTTGGTGGTAATCTGAGACAAAACTGAGTTAAAGGGTATGACGTAGCTGAACATTCCTATATCCAGATTGCTCAAGCACGAGCCTAGCGATGAAAGGTAGGCATTAAATAATGTGGGTGAAAGTGGAGATCCCTGGGGAACAACGCATGGATTTTTCCAGGTAGGAGAGAGCTGAATCCTAAACCTAACTTCCCAAGAATCCTTTGAACCATGAATAGACATTTTCTTGAAGAACCCAAAGCATCCAAACAGATCAATAGATTGGTGTGGTCAACAATATAGATTTGCATGTATTTAATACATGCAAATCTACCTCATGCATCTTCATTAGGAGTATGCTGAAAACATGACCTATTTGCAGTCCTTGAGTGTTGTCATCAAATTCAACTGTCCTAGGCATTTGGTATGAAACAATGTGCAGTCTTTCTCAGAGCAATTTTCATGCTCCCTACAAAGTTACCCTGTAGCAGCAAGAGGTGAGGTTTGGGTGCAGAGGAGAGTTGCCAACTTTTTGACAGAGAAAAATCTGACACTTGCTTCTCTCTGTGCCCTTCTTTTGCCCTATCCCAAGTCCTTTGCCAACCCTACTATTGCACCTTCCCTGCCCTACACCTCTACAAGCCAAATGTCCACACTAGTGTTGCCATCTCAGAAGAAAAAAAGATACATGTACTGTACCGTGTTGTAAGACAGTGTCTTATATTAATTTTGGGTCCAAAAAACACACTAGGGCTTATTTTCGGGGATGTCTTATTTTTTTCATGTACAACAGTCATCTCTCCCTTCCTCTCCTCCACCCCAATTATTCCTCTTTCCTTTCTCCCCACCCCACCCTCCATGTGCAGCATCATTCCTCTCCTCTCACCTATCCCCTTGTGCAGCAACTTTCTATCCCTCCCTCCCATCGCCCTGTGCAGCAGAACCCCATCGAACTTCCCACCGTGAGACTGACATATCGTACCTCCGAGGCCTCCAAAAACAGCAGCGGTAGCAGTGCTCTGAATGGGCTGCTTCGCGGCCTTCCCTCTGCTGCATCACTGATGATGTCATTAGTGTCGATCTTTGTTGAACTTAACTGGGGCTTATTTTTGGGGTAGGACTTATATTAGGAGCCTCTTTAAAAAAATCATACTACGGCTTATTTTCAGGGTAGGTCTTATTTTCGGCGAAATACAGTACATACATTCTATAGTTATTTCACAAACTTTGTCTGATGTTATGAAAAATTAAAGTTGTGATGCCCTCTCAATAAGGTCAACACACACACTGGCGGAGTGAGAGTAGGAGGCACCCGGGGCAACGGCACCCTTCACCACATGGTGCGCCTTCCCTTCTATTCCCATACGTCTCTAGCTCTTCACCAGCAGGAGCGGCATCTTCAACTTGCTGCCCATGCCGGCCTTGGCTCTCTCTACTTCAAAGCAACTTCAGAGGGTGAGGCAAGGCTAGCACAGACAGCAGGTTGGAGATGCTGGTCACATCGATGAAGAACCAAAGAGGTATTGGGGGGGGGCTGAGAGGAGGAAAGGTGCTGGCACCCCCACCAAGAGAGTGCCTGGAGCAATCCTCCCCCTCCCCCCTTACTACACCACAAAACACACAGTCCCTCTACCGAGTCTTCATCTCTATGGTTCATTACACTGTCCACCAGGTTACTATAGGATTACTGCTCTAATAGGATTGGCCATAACATCTTAAGCTGTCATATAGGCAGCTATATACTGTTTCATTCACATTGTTGAAGGGGTGGGAGGGGGGTCAGCGACCATTTGGAGAGTGTGGGAGATGCCATGTTTTTATCGCTCCAGTGGTCATCTAGTCAGTTTGGGCACTTTTTTGGTACTTATTTGTTATTAAAACAGGTCCAGCCTCAAACGTCCAGATGGTGCTCTGGATGTTCCATTATTGCAGAAAAGCAACCAAATCATAAGCCAACCAAATGACACTCGCAACAGCCCCCCCCCCCCCCCTTTGAGATTTAAATGCACTGCAGACAAACAGCTTAGAAATACATCTCCAAAATGAGTTTTGAAAATAGCGATTTGGAAGGTTTGGCAGGAAAAATGTCCATCTGCCCCTTTATGCCACTTTTTGGATGTTTTTCTTTTTTGAAAATGAGGCCTTTTTATATGCCTTAAGTACTTTGAAAATGTGCCCCATAGCCACTTCAAGGTTAAAGCTAAAACAAAAACTGTCATTAATAGTCCAAAGAAGGTTCCAGCATGTTCCTTTCACGAGTATGATGAAATGAGAACAAAAACAGTCTTTTTGATTCAAGGATAATCCAGCCAATAAAGTAATAGCACACTATAATTCTGGCTTCTGTTTTTTGGAGGTTTTAAATTGAGCCAAGGAGGTCCAAGCTGCAGACCTCATCAATGTCTTGCAGCTCGGCTTCTAGTACTTGCAAAAACACAACAGTGTCCATGGCTGTTGCTACAAAGACAGTAGTTTCAAAGCGTTATTGATTGCAGAAGCCCCTCATAAACCGCCGGCCTCTTTATCATTTTCATTGCTCCAGACTAACAATGGCTTATTATATGCTGGAAACTGTTTTCTCATTGAAAGTAACTCATACACCATAACAAATTGTTAATTGTCAGTTTACAACAGGGAACAAATATGTCTTGAGGAGTAATAATGTGGCCTTTGAAGGACACTTATATGTTGAATCCTTTGCTTCTTACTTCTTAATCCTCTGTCAACACCACATTCACTCATGACGGATTAGTTTTCCATTGTAGTTCATTAATCCATCTATAATTCCTGTTTCTTTATTGTAGTCTTACCTGGAAGCATTCTACAAATTCTGTAAAAAACAAGGAGGTACTACAGAGGAAATAATGTGCCCTATTCTAGAGGTAAGAGTGGGGGGGGGGGGGAGGAAGGGGGGAGAGGGCATCAGGGGAAATGGCAATGGGATCAAAAAGTAACTATATGTTCCAAGTGGTCATTGAAAACATATGACCATGTTGAAATATGCCCAGACTCACCACTGCACATCAATGCTCCATAATCATTTTCACAGATATGTTTAGTCTACAGGGAAATCCAAAATCAAAAAGAAAAGTAACAGACTCCACAGCAGTAGACCAGTCAAGAAGAATAGTGCCATATAAATGCGCTTCCCCAAAAAAGGGGGAAGAGGCCTGAAAAGGTCTAAGCAATAATATTATTAATTAACAGGTTAGAAAAGCTCTCAATTAGAGAATGACACGAGGACAAATTTTTCTCCGTCCCAGCAGAAACTCATTTTCCTGTCCCTGCCCCATTCTTGTTGAGTCGTAACTTTGTGATGGACATTGAGAGCTCTTCTAATCCGTTACTTAATAAAATTGTTGTTTAGACCTCTTTAGTCCTCTTCCCCCTTTTTTTTTGGGGGGGGGAAACAAGAGGGGGACCAATTATCTGGTCTTACTCTTCATAACTGGTATATAGGGAAGAAATATTTTACATTATATTTCATTGATTTATCAGGATGTCCCTGTAGGAGCAGTACAGTTTAGAAAGTGAAGAACTTTTGTGCTCAAGAGGAGCGGAACTTGGGTGTGATTATATATGATGAGCTTAGAGTAGCCAAACAGGTTGAAAAAGCGACAGTGAAAGCTGGAAGGATGCCCGGGTGTATAGCGAGGAAAGGCTGGTAGGAAAAAAGAGGTACTGTAATAATGCTCCTGTATGCTCTTGTGATTCTTGAATAAATCTTCAAGTTGACTCCACTGATTTTTGGAAGGTCATTTGTCCGATCCTTCTTTCTAACAGCACATCTGTAGGACACATACAGTAGAGAATGACACAGTGACAGAATTCATCACTGTTCCCGTCCCCGCAGATAATCATGGGAAACCATCTCCATGTCATTCTTTAAGGAGAGAGGGAAGAATCAAAGTATGAATGGGCACAGTCACTAACACTCAAGCCTTGCATTGAAGAATGCTGTTTGAGATAGACACTAAAGAATGACACATGATGGTTTTCCATGGTTATCCGTGGGGTGGGGAATGGTGATGAAATCTGTCACCATGTCATTCTCTAATATACCGTATAACTAACAGCATGTAGAGAATGGGAACATGGGGCATAAAATACACAACCATAAAAGAGTGTAATCTATGACCAAAGCCACTGGGTGGCAGTGTTCCTTTTAGTGGTTCAGGTTTTGTATGTTTGCTTTTCAGTTCAGTTGCTGTTACCAATTTATCCTTAACTGAGCAGGTATTACTCAGTTCCTGTATTATGCCATACAAAGATGACAAGCCCTTATACAATTTGGGAATGTTTAAGACAATGCTGAAAACACATTTATTTTTTTCAAGCCTTTTTTTAAAAGTTGATATTGATGGTATCTGGCAGCAGGAATGAATGACTGTCGATTTTTGATCAAAGGTTTTTTTGTATATGTTGTTGTTCTCTACTTAGGATTTAGGCAGAATATAAATTTTTTAAATAATAATTAATTAAATAAAATACTTTTAACAGCATTTTTTTTGCACATTATTCTGGAGTGTTTAGATTTGGTTCTTGCCTTTTTCAGTACTAACTAAGGGGCAAGTTGTAGTAAGAATATCTCTGTTCTCAGAAGGCTTAACATAGGGTTACTATATTTTAAGACGCAAAAACCGGACACATGGCCACACCCAGTCCCACCTTCAGCACTGCCCAGTTCCGCCCCCAGCCTCATTTCTTCTTCCCTGAACTTCGGGCCGCATATAGAGGGCATTGAGCATGCACAGATGTGAATCACGTCATCCACACAGGCTCAGAGGCCCTCCAGATGTGGACAGAGCTCGTCAGGGCTTTCCAAAGCCCGGACAAACTGCCGGGTTTTGGAAAGTCTGTCCAGGCAATTGGACAGTCCTCTAAAAAGAGGACATTCCTGGTTTTTCCAGGACTTCTGGTAACCCTAGCTTAACAGCTAATCTGTGCCTGATGCTATGGAGAGCTGACAACCAAAATGACAAAAAGCATCAGTGGGAATTGAACCTTAGGTTCCCTGGTTTTCAGCCCACTGCTGTAACCCATTAAGCAACTTTCTATAGTGAATATACTACTACTACTATTACTACTAGCTATCATTTCTGTAGCACTGAAAAGCATACACAGCGCTGTACATTTTAACATGTCATAGATGGTCCCTGCTAAGAAGAACTTACAATCTAATTTGGACAGACACAGGACATATAGACAGCATGTTCTAATCTGTGTCTGTCTAAATTAGATTCTCAACCTAGGATACCCACAATGAATATGCATGAGATGACTTGAGGTTTTGTGGGTATCATAAAAAACCTGACTGTTACAGGTCTATTTTAAGTCTGATTTGCTCCACTCCCTCAGAATTTCTTTATAAGAAGCATTTATGTATTATTTACCCAGAGTTCTAAAGTACTCTTATGTATTTAAAGAAAAAAGGACAAAATATTGAAAAATATTTGTGAAATTTTGAGTTTTTCTAAATTCTTGATGAAACACCTTTTTTTTTAACAACCATTTGCAGCATGGTCAACCTCTAGCTCAGTGGTCTCAAACTCAAACCCTTTGTAGGGCCACATTTTGGATTTGTAGGTACTTGGAGGGCCGCAGAAAAAGTAGTTAAATGTTAAAGAAAAGATTTATAAATTATAAAGACTTTTACCCCATGCAAAATTGTCATTTCTTTAATAAGACATTAACTATTTTTTTCTGCGGCCCTCACAATTAAAGTTTAACATCTTTCCTTTCTCAGAACTGACACATTTCAATCACTATATTGAAAATAAAATCATTTTCCCTACCTTTGTTGTCCGGTGACTTTATTTTTCTGTGCTTTTAATTATGTTTCCTGGGCCTTCTTGTCCACTGACTATTTTTCTCTTGCATCCATCTTTGGCATTAACTTAACATTCAATTTTTCCATTTTTCTGCTTTCTTCTCAAAATCTACTTTTCCATGTCTTGCGTTACCTTTCCTTCCTATCTCTCTCTCCTTCCCTCCCTATTTCCATGGTCTGAAATTTCTTTCCTTCCCTCCTTCTTTCCCCTCCCCCCCCCTCGTGTAACATTTCTCTTTCCCTTCCTCCTTTCTGCCCCCTGCAGTCCATCTCCCTTTCCTTCCACCTTTCTGGTCCCCCACCCAGTCCAACATTTTTCCCTCCTTTCCACCAGTCCAACATTGTTTTCTCCCTTCCTCCTACATGCTTCTCCTCTAATCCTCCTTCCTTCAAACAAACAATATCTCTCTCTCCCTCCATGAGTCCAACTTTTCACTCTCTGCACTTTCCCCCTTTCCCAGTGTAACATCTCTCCTTCCCTCCTTTCTGTCCTCCCCATCAATCTTGCCCTCTCCTTGAGTCCAACACTTTCTGCCTCCTGCACACTTTCTCTCTCTGTTCTCGCCTCTCTCTGTCCTTGCCTCTTCCCTCCAGTGTGTAGCACCTTTTCTTTCCCTCCCTTTCTGCCAGGTCCAGAAGCACTTCTTCTCCCTTCCTTTTACCTCCCTCCTGTCCAGCAGTACCCCGTCTCACCTTCTCTCTGTCCAGCAGTACCCCTTCTCCCTTCCCTGCTTCCCTTGTTCAGCAGTATCCCTTCTCCCTTCCCCTGCTCCCCTTGTCCAGCAGCACCTCTTCTCCCTTCCTTTTACCTCCCCCCTGTACAGCAATACCCCATCTGCCTTCCCTTCCCCCTGTCCAGCAGTACCCCTTTTCCTTTCCCTGCTCCCCTTGTCTAGCAGTACCCCTTCTCCTTTCCTTCCTCCCCTGCCCAGCAATACCTCTATTTTGCGGTCCGCAGCCTGTACGCGATCCCACACACTGGGCAGGAAGAGAGGCTCTGGCGCCGGCAGCAGCTGACTTGAAACTTCCTGCTGCTGTAGCGTATGCCGGGACTCCTACCTTCGCGAATCTGCCGGAACTCATTATCTCATTTCTCTAGCCTGCCACTGCTTGTCTGGGGGTGCGGAGACAAAACGAAGGCAGGAGTCCCGGCAGATACGCGAAGGCAGCTAGAAGTTTCAAGTCAGCTGATGCCGGCACCGGAGCCTCTCTTCCTGCTCAGTGTGCGAGATCGGGTACAGACCGCGGCCCAGAAAATAGTACCTGGGGGGGCCGCATATGGCCCGCAGGCCGCGAGTTTGAGACCACTTCTGTAACCCCATCAACCTTCTGCTCCATTTCCCTCCCCTCCACCCACACCTTTACACTGGGTGTGTCTTGAGGGCTGGACTAAGAATCCTTATCCTAATGGGAACATGTTGGGGGGGAGGAGGGTTTGATCTCATTCTACTTGATAATGCTGAACACAATTGTTAGTTCCATGTGTTTTTGTTTCCTGAATTAAGTTTGAAGCAGACAGACGTGCGTTTATAATCACAATTAATTCCTTTGATACGGAACTAACCAAGGAAGACCGCAAGAACTTGTACCCGACTTGTGGGAAGCTGTATCCAGAAGGCTTAAATCTGTTGGCCAATGCAGACGACTATGAACAAGTGAAATCTACAGGAGACTACTACGCAGTATGTACCCTTAATTTAATGTCTTCCTCTGTTGCAGCCATAGGAACACTATTCAACCACTTGGCTGCTGCATAAAGATAAGTCAGTCACTTATCTGTAAGTAAGGCTGCTGAATATGTTGTCCTAAACTAAAATAGATAAGTTAGGACAGCTATTTATTAAATGGATAAAGTAATATGAATAGTTTTCACCGTCGGAGCTAGCTACATAACTTTCGGCCTCACTCCCAGAAACATCTTGGATCCTACCTCCTCCTAAATGAACAACTTATGGCCAGATATTAAGATGTGTGGTGAAACGTTATGCACTGGCTGGCACAATTTTTTCAAAACAAAGGATTTATGTGGTTAATGCCCAATGCTAATAAGTCCTTCTGAATATCAACCCCCCAAGATTTCTGTGCTAGGATACCCAACCTCCTATGGTTCAGTTTAAACCCATCCCTTAACGTGAAATTAGGACCAGTGCTGGGCAGAACTCTACTCAAAATTAGCAGTAAGGCTATTCTTAAGAACATAAGCAGTGCCTCCGCCGGGTCAGACCATAGGTCCATCACGCCCAGCAGTCCGCTCCCGCGGCGGCCCAAACAGGTCATGACCTGTCTAAATCACCAGAAGGGGCCCCCATGCCACCTTGGTTTCCTGATGAGTCCTATCTTCCCATTGAAGTCCTAGCCCTCCGGTCTTGCACATGCACGACCTGGTTGGGTTTCTATACTTTCTCAGTATGTTCTTATGGTCAATCTCATATCTTTCCATATCCTGTCTTGTTAGTAAGCTACTTTGCTTTAGAAAAACATTCAAGATGTTAGTGTTGGTGTTAGTGTTCATGCAACACTAACATGCAGGCAAAAGATCTGTAGCATTGAATAATACTTGTTTGGATTAAACTGGGCATGTGAATGCAGGAAATTTTATCTACACCTCAGATTACTTAGATGGACCACATTAACATGCATCACCATTCTCGTAACGCGAAAATAAGCCTCTGAGCTCTGAAACCTCATACATCTGTCAAAAAATGAAATAAGAACATCCATACCCCAAAATACATAGGGCTAGATTCACAAAGCAAACTGATCGGTTTGTGACCCCTTTTCGACCCGATTTTACTCTGGCCCGATTCACTTACCTCTCTGACGATCCGATTCCGATCTGTGCATGCAAATGAGGGGAACGGTGTGTGTGCAAAGTAGGCAGGGGCGCGATTCACAAAACAAATTTTGCAAACCGACTGGGCTAGCCGATCAACTCAAGAAGCAACTGCCGGGGACCAGTTGCAAATGTCCTTTCATACTCTCCAGCTCCATTGCCGCCCTGCTCTCTGCACGCCCTGATCTCGCTGCCTTTACTCTGCAGAAGCCCTGGGGCCAGATTTGGGGGAGAGCAGTGGCTGTTGGCTGCATTGTTTAGCTCCTCTCGCCGCCCTGCTCTCTGCCCTTCTCCTGCCTTCCAGCCCCACCTCGCCGCCCTGACTCTCCTCTTGCTGCCCTGACTCTCCTCTTGCCCCACCTGCTCTCTGCCCCAAATCTAAACTCCCCCTGCTCTCTGCTGCCCAGACTGATCTCTGCTGCCCCGACTCTCCTGCTCTCTGCCTCCTTCCCCGCAGTGTGAGCCTGCGTATTTAAAGCGTTAAACCTGCGGGCTCGCACTGCAGAGAAGGCAGTAGAAAAGACAGCAGAGAGCAGAGGAGTCAGGGTTAGTGAGTTTAAGAGGCTGCTGCCGCCGGGGATTGCCCTTCAAGACAACTTTTTTTTTTGTAAATCTTCATTTTTAAAAGCCAACATAAAGTGCAACAGGTTAACAAACAATTAATACAATAAACAGCACTCATTACAATCAAATAATATAATAAGTATATAACACCCCCCCTCCCGCACCCACCCACCCACCCTTCCTGGATGTGCATAACACTCATTCAGAAATCAAAGGGAAATACTAATGATCGATTCTTACAAAATGTTGTTAATGGACCCCAAATCTCTTTGAGTTTATTATAGATACATAGAGTATGATGGCAGAAAAAGGCCCAATAAGTCTGTCCACTCAAAGAACCCTCCCCCTAAAAGAACCCTCCCCTAATTGTACCAAATTCATACGTTCAAACTTATAGATTTGGCATAAGGTTTCCCACCAAAAGTTGTAATTTAACCTGTCCCAATTTTTCCAGTTTTTCGTGATTAGCTGCATAGCAACTCCTGTCATGATGAGAAGTAAATTTTTCTTATTTGCATTGATTAGACTCTTGGGCATTAGTAATGTTCCAAACACTACATCATACGACAATGACAATGGGACTTCCAATATCGTATTGATTTGACTCCATATGGATCTTCAAAATTTAAGTATCAAGGGACAATAGAACAGCAGATGATCCAGTGTCCCTATATCAAGATGACAGTGCCAGCATCTATTAAACTTAGAACTATCTAACTTTTGCAAATGAACAGGGGTCCAGAAAATTCTATATAACAGAAAAAAACAAGTCTGTCTCATAGATGCTGACGCTGTACATCTCATCCTCCAAGACCAGATCCGTGGCCATTGAGTAGAAGAAATCTGCTGCTTAATCTCAATGCTCCAAATGTCTTTTAGACTAGTTTTAGGTTTCTTGTTCAAAAGGAGAGTCGTGGCCCCCCCCAAAAAAAACAACAAAAATAAACGGAGCAGAAACGAACATGAATGCATGCGCAGACCATCTACAGGGAAAGCATGTGCATGCGTCAAGATCGCACACTTGCAATCCATGTCGGCAAATGGGGGCGTTCCTCCGATCGCCCCAATTAGAATATTGCTGGTTTCTGAATCCATTGGACCTGCTCGGGTCGGACACGGATCGGTCACGATTGGGCAGGTTAGTGAATCTAGCCCATAGTATGAGAATCACAGGTATCAGCGGCACCATTATAAATTTGATGCTAGTGCTGACAGGTAGAAAATTAATTAATTCCTGCTGGCTCTAGATACTTTTTTGGAGAATGAGTCAGGTGGAGTAGTGAAAGGCTGGAGTCTGGATTTTTTTTTAGATGGGGGAGGAACCCCAGCTCAAAGAATGGCGGAATAGACTAGGTGGCTCTTGTGTTTATCTATAGTGGGAGGAAATATTTACAGCGAGAATCCTTGTACGAGGCCACCTGCAGCTTGCGTTAACTGGCTAAATTGTGCATATCATTACTTTGAACTTTCCAGGCCAGATATTTAAAAGCATTTATCCATATAGCAGCAGCCGCGATACATACAAGTGTCATATTTGCCGGTATTTGGCAGCACTTTCCAAACAATGATGCTGAATATTCTTACAGATCATCTTGGCACTATCTGGATAGCACTGGCACAGGGTGAGGATGGAGCAAGGACATTCTGCCTAATTCTATGGATAATAACTATATATACTGAACCCCTACTCTTAGGCCGTGCAGTAACCCAGTCTGATATTTTATTTTATTATTATTTAACTTGTTTTTTTTGGGGGGGAGCCTCAGAATATAGAGCCATTTGCACAGTTGGTCCGTGCTAAACACTTCAGAATAATCTGCTTGCTTTGCTCTTTTCTTGCAGTCATTGGCAAACATCCCCCCCCCCCCCTCCCCCTTATATTGTGCTGTGAAAGGAAAAGACTGAGTGGTCTATTATCACAACAAAAGTTTATTTTTTAAAATTCAGTTATAAGAAGAAAAAAAAAGTTTAAAATAAGGGAATCAACAATAAAAAAAAAAGAAAAAATAGAGGAATATTAATATAAGGGGGGGGGGTTTACCAATGACTGCAAGAAAAGAACAAAGCAAGCAGGTTATTCTGAAGAGTTTAGCACAGACCAACTGTGCAAACAGCTCTGTATTTTGAGGCATTTCCGCCCCTCCCCCAGAACAAGTTAAGTAATAATAAAGTAAAATTATCAGCCTGAGGTACTGCAGTGCCTAAAAGTGGGGAATCAGTATAGTTATTGTTTATTGGACCACTTGGTCAGACAATTTTTGTTTAATTCTATGGATAGCCAGTGACGTTCAACTGCTATCCACATAGCCATGGTGGATAATTTTAGGAAGAGCAAAAAGGTTGTCTTAACGTAAACTACCTAGCTATACAGAGAATTCCTGAATATTACCGCTATTCACAGAGCCAACAACAGTCACCATTCTCCATGTACATCCGGATAGTGGTGCTGAATCTACTGGACAGATTTAAACTCCACAGCTGCTGTTTAGAAACCACACTGACTGCAGCATTTGAATATGAAGACATCCATGTTAAAGTGAGATATAGGACCAGATTCTATATGTAGCATCAAAAGATAGGTGCCAGGAAGATCTGCATGAAGTCTGTATTCTATCTTATATTTGATTTGAATCCTCATCCATAGTTGTGCTGAGCTATTTCTGACCGGGACCCTTGAGGAAGGCTCATGTTAGCAGAAACACGGACCACGTTGGCTCCATTGCTATTCATTGTGTCAGGTGCTCCTTACAAGTGGATAAGTGGATGTATTTGTTTTCAATAAAGATCATTTGCTTTTAACAAAGATCATCTCAAGAAAATTGGTTCAAAAAAGGCAAAGATTGTGGAAAACATTCTCTAATGTGATCAAGTGGAATTGATGGCTTCCTGTAAAAATCAGTAGCAGCAATAGGACCAAGGGAGCCTGAGTGTCGTGAGCAGTGGAAGAGGGGACCAAGAGGCAACCACTTCATCAGCGCATTCAAAATTTGAGCACAAAAGTGTTAGTTACACAGGAAGGGTTACATAATGGAAGCCATTTAGCAAATCACATTCATTTTAATTCTTGTGACATTGCTTTCTGATAGTTCTGCTAACACTAATGCCCCTATAATTCAAAATTCAATTTTCTTATATTTAAATATTGAAATCATGACCAAATAACTATTTTGCCAATCCTCTATAATAAAACTCTAAGCACGCACTTAGGAAGCCGTGATCCCTGCCGCCGTGCTGTGTGCTTCCGTGGCTGTGTTCGATTTGCGTCGTGTGTGTCATGTGGCTTGTGGCGGTTTAAGCGGCGCCATGAACAACGGCAAGAGGATGTCCTTCGGCCTGGACAAAACGGACAGGGTGTAGGTGCTGCAAGGCATCCAGCTGTGAATCAGGGAAGTGGAGGGGGAGAGGGAAAGGGGGGCTGCTTTGGGGGTAGGGGTATGCGGGGGGAAGGCAGAAATCTTGGTTTGCTCGGGGAGGGGGGAGACAGAAGGGGGCCACGGAGAGACAGGCAGGCATGGCGCAACAGAGAGATAGGCAGGCAGGGGGCCAGGGAGAGACACAGATAGAAAGAATGACAAACAGACAGGGGGCCAGAGAGACAGACAGACAGCGGCCAAAGAGAGAGAGACAAAGAAAAAAAGACAGACAGACAGAAAGCGGCCAAAGAGAGAGAGAGACAGAAAGACAGACAGACAGACAGTGGCCAAGGAGAGAGAGAGAGACAGTTAGAAAGACAGACAGACACATCTATTCTAGCACCAGTTAATATAACTGGCTTAAAGACTAGTATAAATATAAATAAATATGTATAAATCATCATAAAGTACTCAGTGCCACCATCAGGTCATTGCTAATGCAGTTCAGACCACGATAGTTATGGAACCATCATTGCACTTTATTGTTCCCTTCCTTCCATACATTGCAATGTGCAATGGCTTAATTTTTACTCAAAAAATTGCTGTTATTCCGATTATCTCTACAGTTGTTTTTAAACTTCCTATCAAAACTATGTTATAAACTGTCCTTATCCTGTTGTTCTTGTTGCCATCCTTGTTCAGCATTTAACTATCCTGTGTCATGAGCCACAGTGAATTAATCCGTGTAAAGTGCTTGTGTGATAAAGTGCTGTCCATTAAAATAACATAATCATGTTGCAACTAAATCAAATGTTTCACTGCAGGGCACTGAGTACTTTATTATCCATATTTATTTATATTTATATTGGCAAAGAAGTCATGATTTCAATATTTAAATACAGTGGTGCCTCACACAACGAACTTAATTCGTTCCAGGAGCAAGTTTGTTATGCGAAAAGTTCGTTATGTGAAACGCGTTAAGCGCAGTGACTAACGACTGCCTGCAGTGCCTGCGCGGAAGGATGCAATACATCGGCAGCGATCGTGGAAGCTCGGGCGACTTCGTTGTGTGAAACGAAGTTCGTTGTATGAATCATGAAATGAAGTTCGTTGTGTGCAGCGTTCGCTGTGCGAGGCATTCTTTATGCGAGGCACCACTGTATAAGAAAACTGAATTTTGAATTATAGTGGCATTAGTGTTAGCAGAACCCATTAGTATATTAAGAGCTCCTTTTATGAAGGTATGTTAGGGTTTTTAGCACACGCACTAAATTACCGCGCGCTATAGCGTGCGGTGGCTGAAAATCTACCGCCTGCTGAAAAGGAGGCGGTAGCGGCTAGCATGCTCGGGAATTTAACACGCGCTATTGAGCACATTAAGGCCCTAGCACACCTTCATAAAAGGAGCCCTAAGTGGTTACCATAGAAAGCTGTTATAGATTGCTTTCTGATATTCATGCTTGATATAGTTCAGCTGTGACTATTACCTTTTTCTCCTGAACAGTTTGTTACCATTAAACAAAAAAAAAATAATAATAATCCCCACAAAAATCATGTAGGGATGCTAACTGAATCTTATTTTGAATGATGACTGGATAATCTGTGTAATTTTCTGAGGTATGAGCATACATGTGATTTATTTCTCCAGAGAGGTTAACATCAATATCTTCAAGATAGCTGTTCTTCAGGAACATTACACTTTCATTCACAGTTATCTGAATCAATCAAAAAATGAAAACATCATCTGTAACATTTTGTATTTGATTGATCTTTTCAAGTGTGCGCATTGTAAGGATAATCAATATCAAAGGACTAATGTCACTACTATCTCATCAACTACTGTATAATTGGCTGTTTAGGGCTGTTTAGCCAATTATACAGTAGTTGATGAGATAGTAGTGACTTCAGTCCTTTGATATTGAATATAAATTATGGACCAATGTTGAAGAAGAGACTGGGTTATTCACTTACATTGTAAGGATAAAGCATTCCACTCAAAATGTGTCCCTAGGAGAAAGCGTTTCTTTGGCATTACTATCTTTGACTATTAACATTTAAAATTCTCTCCATTTATCTGTATATTTCTAATTTATCTAAGGCTTTAGATTCAATATTGTCAAAAGTTTCAAGGGGTTTATTTTAAGAAATCGGAAAATAAGTGAAATTCTGCATTTCATCTGAGTGCTGCCTTTGTACAGTATCCTGTTAGGCCTTGATAGTCCTGTGAAACCGATTCAACAGATGATTCCAAAGTTCTAACATGACCCAAATTCTAATCCATCCATTTTCTCATGCAAAGTACCTGTTTTTATTTTCGTTTTATCATTGACATCAATAGAAAATGATTAATCCCTTCAATAACTGAATCATCAATTTCAGAAACAAGTATGAAAAATACATTTGTGACTCTTGAGAGGTTCCATATTGATCCCTAAAATGGGGTTTCCATTCTGAGGTGAGCTTGGTCTGAGGATGTTGTGGAAGCAAGGTAGTGTTCATAGCCTCTGTGGGAGACAACTAAGGTCATTGTTTAAAAGTAACACTAAGGGGAAGGGGGGATTAATCAAGGTGCGGTAAAGGTTTGCCCTTTACCGCACCATGATAGCCTATGGGATTCAGCAACCTGTGGTATCCTTGTACCACCAACTATCCAATCTACTGACCATGAGACAAGAATACAAAACTTTCAGAAAAGAAATAAAAACCCTGCTATTCAAGAAATCCATCAAAACAAACTAACACCGCAGGAAGAACTTCAGTCCCCCAACTCTTCTGGATATGTCCAGATAACCTCTTATGTAATCCGCCTTGAACCGCAAGGTAATGGTGGAATAAAAGTCACTAATGTAATATTGTTCTATATGAATAATGCTGTCTGCAAGCCTCATCGCAAGCAGTGTTATTCCTGTGGTCCAGGAACATAAGGCTATACAAAGCCATAGCCTGATGCGCCTGGGCTACAGGGATAAAGTCCTACCCCCTATGTACAAACACACACAACCCCCCAGTGAGGTCTGGGGGGAGTGGCCAAGAGCAATGCCCCATCACTCCTAGCCTCTCTGGGAGACGGCCACTAGGGGCACCATTTTCTGAAACAGCTGCTATATAAATTTGACTTAAAGTCCTAATTCTGCTTGATAAATTCTCCCCTACAAGGGGAGTTCATCAACCAGTGTTGGGGCTTAATGCACCTTTAACCATGTTAAGGAAATTAGCATACACTAAATTCTAAAGCCCATATTATGCCTATGGGCTAACACATGTAACACAAGAGAACAGACTTCTCTAACGGAGTTCACACAAACCCGTTTTTAAATAGAGATTAAGCACTATAAAGTAACACTTTAGCATACACTTAGATATGTGTAATCCGGCCAAGAACCACAGTTCCTATAGCCGAACCCACCGTTCCATCATAGTGTGTGACTATTAAGTGATACAATAAGGCAGTGTGCCTAAAAGTTAGCAAAATTTCCAGTGGGCTAACACATGCCAATTTCCTTAACGCATGTTAAGATGCGTTAAACCCTAATACTACTTGATGAATTCCTCCCTTAGTGGCCAGATTCATGGCCCATAATTGCAAGATCATGGCCCTTAGCCTAGAACAAATGACATCTCTAGAGAGATGGCAACAGAGGAGCAAACTAGGTATAGGGAGAGGGGGGCAAGCCAATGTAATATTTCCACACATTATACCCTTCTTTACCCCCGCATTTAAATTAGTACTATAAGATACCATGGCCTTCTCTCCATAAAGACACCCTCCTCCTCCAGTCATTTTCAGCTATTCAATAAAACCACTGTTATTATGATAGCATCATTCAATACAATACCATCAAACGTCTTAGAACAGTCCAAAATGCGGCCGTCCGCCTCATCTATGATCTCAAAAAATACGACCATGTTAGCCCCTACTACACCAAACTCCATTGGCTTCCAGTTGAGGCAAGGATCATCTTTAAGTTCGCCTGCCTCTGTTTCAAAACTCTTACAGGATCTTCCCCAATCTACTTGTCTGAGCACCTTGAAATAGCAGGCCCCTCTCGCACACGAAACGCTCACCTATTCACCTTTCCCTCCCTAAAAGGCTGCCTCTACAAGAGATTCATTGATAGAACCCTAGCATTCCAAGCGGGCAAATGGAACAATTGCCTTACCGCCCTCATCTCCAACTCCCCGCCCTACCACCTGTTCAGGAAGTCACTAAAAACCTACCTCTTCGACAAATTCCGCTAACGCTGCCTTCCCTCCTTCCCTGCACCCTCCTGACCTCGACATGCCTCCATTCCCTCTGACTACGCCCCCCTCCCAAGCCACTATGGCCTCTCTTTCTCAATCTCTGTTTTATCTAATTGCCCTGCCTTTTCATTGCCTCCATTTACCACCGCTATAACATGTAACATCGCTATATACGTACTGTCTCTTCTTTAGTATATGCCTTTTTATTACTGCTATTTATGTAACATCTCTGTAAATGTAACAACACTGTAATATGTATCATCGCTGTAAATGTACAGTCTCTTCTATTGTTAACCGCATTGAACTTCCATGGTATTGCGGTATACAAGAATAAAGTTATTATTATTATTATTATTACATTTTTGTATGTGGGAGGCTGAATTCTCTACAGGACAATATAAACCCTGAAGCTCCAGTTCTGTATCACAAACTCTATATTCTTCCAACAGTAAAGCTATTCCTCTTACAAACTGCAATAGAAAAAGTTTTCAAATTGTGCTTATCAACAGGTCTACAGCAGTCGGGTTTTAGAATCGTAAAACCCGATGCAAAACAGCCAAGCAAATGTTAGCAAATGCGAATCAGTCGCTTGGCTATTTTGCATGGGGTTTTACAAACTTGCATGGCCAGATCGGAAAATGGGTGCTCGATGGGGAAAACACGTGGTGGGCAGTTTTATGAATCAGATCGGATAGCAGCAATCGTTGCTAAACCTGACGATCGCTGATTTTAGTTAATCGGTTCCTATATGCTAGCAAAATCCTTCATTTCTGTCACACATGTAGGAAACAGAAATGTATTTTTTTTCTCATATTCTCTACTAGAAACAACAATTGAAAAGATGTGCGTTTCCCAAAGTAGACACGAACCAATCTTTAAAAAGAATTGAATTAAAAAATTTATTTTCTACCTTTGTTGTCTGAGTACTTTTTTTTAATTGGGTTGGTCCCAAACTGCTCCACGTTTTGTTTCACTCTTCTCTTAAATTCTTTTTCAGTCTGGCCTTTCCATTTCTTGTCTCTCTTCATCCTTCTTCTTTTCCTTCTCTATATCCACCTGGCATGAATCTTTCTGATTCAGTTATCCTTTGGTCCGTAGGTTTCAGATCTATGTAAAGCAGGTTTCTTCACATTGCGTCAATTATGTACAGTTCATAAATGTGTTTGATCATAATTCCTTTCATTCTCTGTTACTTGCCTTTTTTATGACTAGACTTGTTATAGCAATATTGTTTATTCTGGTATCTGTTATTCCCTTCCTCAAACTTTACAGAATTGTGCCATTCGTCTGCTCTGTCATTCGGGTTGTTTTGTGCATGTGATGCCTCTGCCCAAGGAACACCTCTTGTTACCAATTGAATTTAGTGTTAAGTTCAAGATTTTGCTACTAACCTATGGGGACACCTTTCAACTAGCATTCCTTAGCCATTCTTTTGATCAATTAATGACTACCATATGGTCCTGCCCAGTCTGCAAGTGGCTCATAAGTCTATACACCTTCTGTTTTACATCATCTGCGCTCCAAAATTCACTGCCTTTATTAATCCATGGTGAACTTTCTCTTCCACATTTCAAAGCTGAGATAAAGAGTTGGCTATTTCAACAGGCATACCCCTGGCTAATTGGAATCAGGTGCCTTGCCCGCTTGTATGTCTACTAGCCTATTTGTTGTTTTTTATACACCTGTTGTTTAATATTTCTACCTTGGATTGTTGGTATCCTATTGATTTTGGAGCTCCTTTCTTCATGTATTTGTTTTAGAATGTACACTGCCCAAAGCGGTCTAGTAATTCTGCAAGAAATAAAAAGAAATAAAATACTATATGCAATTTTGGTCGCCACATCTCAAAAAAAGATATAGCAGAATTGGAAAAGGTACAGAGAAGGGCAACGGAAATGATAAAGGGGATGGGACGCCTTCACTATGAGGAAAGGCTAAAGTGGCTAGGGCTCGTCAACTTGGAGAAGAGAGGGCTCAGGGTGATATGACAGAGATCTATAAATTACTGAATGGAGTGGAATGGGTAGATGTGAATCGCTTGTTCACTTTTTCCAAAAATACTAGGACTAGGGCCATGCAATGAAACTACCATTTAAAATGCTTTGAATATTAACCCCATTAAATATTAGAGAGAAAGCCCATTAAAGGACTTTATTTATTTATTTATTATTTTCATTCCACTCTGGTTTCCAGTATTCTTTTTCTTGGAGTGGGAGTGTGTGGTGCAGTGGTTAGAGCTACAGCCTTGACACCCTGAAGTTGTGGGTTTGAATCCCGCACTGTTCCTTGTGACCCTGGGCAAGTCACTTAATCCCTATTGCCCTAGGTACATTGGATAGAGTGGGAGCCTGCCGGGACAGTTAGGGAATAATGCTTGAGTACCTGAATAATTTGTAATCCGCATAGAATTGTAGGATATGCGGAATATAAATTATTAAATAAAAGAAATAAATAAAAATATATACTGTATCTGTGCCTAACTCTGTACTGTTACCATAGTAAGCTGGCTAACTAGCAAGGGAACCCCTTACAGTCTGTGTGCCCAGATTTAAAGATAAGAGGCTGAAAGAGTATTGCTGGCACCTCTAGGGTGAGCCTCAGCTCCCACTAACAAAGAGGCCACTACACCTGTTACAAAGGAAAAATAGAACAGAGAGTTTTAAAAATAGCTTAAGCCATTATATTAGAATGTTAAACTAGATACACAGCACCTCGATTTGAAGATATACTGGCAACTAGTGCCAAGTGTGGGCAAAGTGGATTCTTCCCTGGCAGCTCCAGTTACAGAAATAGCAGCCTGTGAACTTTATCTGAAAAGGAGCCTGAGAGAGAGAGAGACAATACAATGCAGCAGTCTGGCCTAGCATTAATAAACACACACATATTTTTATTGCATAAATAGATCCATCCGTATCATTATTGCTTACTGCTATTTCTTTTTCTTTTTCAAGGAGTACAGATCTTTGTTTGAAGGTGTAGGAAATGAGAGTGGAGATAAAACCTTGGAAGACAAATTTTTTGAGCATGAGGTAAGAGATATAAGTTCTGAATCAGTCGGGAAAGTGGGTTCCTAGAAATCAAGACCAGGGCTTACAAGCAACCACTCTGATCTGTTACTACCTTTGAAATTTTCTATCCGGGGATCACAGCTAAGGCTCAAACAAATGTGTCCGAAATAGTACAATTAACTCCCTCTTATACAAAGCCGCATGGCAACAGCCCCGGAGTCTTTTAAATCTCTATGGGCTTCGGGGCCATTACCATGTGGCAGCCGCTAGTGCGGCTTTATAGAAGAGGGGGGTAAGTATGCTAGCCAGAGGTGGGCAATTCCGGTCCTCGAGAGCCACATGCAGGTCAGGATTTCAGGATATCCACAATGAATATGCATGAAATAGATTTGCATCTCAAGGAAGCAGTGAATGCAAATCTCTCTCTCATACATGTTCATTGTGGATATCCTGAAAACCTGACCTGCCTGTGGCTCTCGAGGACTGGAATTGCCTACCCCTGTGCTAGCCTATTTTTGAAATGGTACATCTTTTGACAGAAGTCCTCATTTCCTACAACTTGTAGAAAGGAAATAAATACAAAAAAAATATCACTGTATGACTTTGCCAAACTCTTACAATGTAATCCCTTCTACTTCTGCTATATCTTCCAGCAAAACTCTTAGCAGATGTTGCTTGTTAGAGTAAGCCTCCAAGACTGTAAGATATCTGTGCTCCAATTAGATTGACCTAGTGCAATACTGGCACAAGTCCAGATAACATGCCATTTAGGTATTACAAAATAACACAGACTGTTTCTATATTTGCAATGTTATATACATATATTATAGCTGGCATACTCTTAAGGTTGTCTGAAACACCCAAGAAATATGGGTAAATACCTATAAACTGTGGAGAACCTTAAAGGGTAGAAATTGTCACTTTCAATAAACATATGTTAAAAAAAAAAAAGAATAACAACCCCAGAGTGGTAAATATGACCACTTATATAACATGCATTAAGTAGTTAAATTTGTCACTGTAGAGTTATTAATATTAATACAACTTGGGCCTCATTCTCTAAAAGACGCTGATCTTGGTGGTTGCCTAAGAAGCAGCCGCCAATCACGTGTGAATCATGCATCGTCATCCTTTAGTGAATCGCATTTAATTTTCTAACAGATGCGGGATAGGCACATGAGATCTCTCAGAGAGAGAAAGAGATAATGGTTACTGGGGATGGGCAGACTAGATGGGCCATTTGGTCTTTATCTGTCATCATGTTTCTATGTAGGCCAGCATTTTACAGGCATATATTTATGACATCTGTCTCACGCCTACGAAGAAACATAGGGATGCTTAACGACATCCAAGGCCACTTCTGGTGGAAATCACGCACATGCCAGCCTTGGGCATCAGTAGGCATGCCTAGACACCTCTGTGACACCTATATTATAGGCGTCCTTCCCGGCATAAATTTTTTTTGAAAACGTGCATCCCAATTGGCTGCTGAGATGGCGGTAGGATGTCTACCACCAACTAGAATTGGGACACTGTTTGGAGAATCAGCCCCTTAGTATCCATAGATTATCTGAAACAAATAGATCTGTGAGTGGTGATCAGCAATGCTACAAATGTTTGGCATAAATTTAGGTACAGTTCTGTGAGTTATTTTCTATCACAACCTACAGGCCAGTTTTTGAAGATTATACAGCCTAAAACATATCTCTGGGTCTTCCAGAGTTCTTCAGATTAGAATACCAATGACTACACGGCAAACAAAACAAAAAGGCAAACTGATAGGCAAATAATTAAGGGCTCTATATTCAACAGCAGCAAGTGGCATTTTGCTGACTGCTGCTTTAAATCCAGAAATTCAATGCAGGGCCATGTCTGGGCTCCATCACTGAATTTTCAAGTATATGGAGCCAGTTAAAATGTAGAGAGTCATTTTCAAAAAGGAAGTCTAAGTCTGATTTGGACGTTTCCCACTAAATGTCTAAGGTCAGAAGCACAAACGTCCATTTTCAAAAGATGAACTATTACATGTCTGAATTAAAAAAAAAAAATTGTCTGTTTGGACATCTAGGCTGACAGAACATCCAACCCTTATGAAGCAACTTTATACCCCATTTTCAATTAAAGAAAGTCCAAATCTAGACTATTTGAATGTGGGAGGAGCCAGCATTGTGATGGACTGGCCACACAGAAATGCCAGCAGATCAGTGGGACCCCTTAGAGGGTGCTGCTGTGAACCTCACATAAAGAATGCCAGAGGTACATCTCACCATATACCCCTTATAATATATGCTAAGCCTTCCAAACTCCCCCAAAACCTACTAGACCCACCTGTCTACCACCCCAGTAGCCCTCATGGCTGCAGGTGGCACCTATAAGGCAGTAGAGTAGGATTTTGCTGGGTTTTAATGGGCTCACACTTTCTACTTTAAATGTAGTAGTTAGAGTGGCTGATGGGCATGGGCTCTCCTCTCTATGGTTCACTAGCCCATCTACCAGGCTACTTAAGTCACTTGTGTGATGCTCTACTAGGCTTTCCCATACCAAGTGATGCTGTTCTAGAGACAGGTATGTACTCTTTCATTCAGATTTGTGAGGGGTTGGAGGGGTTTAGTGAGCAGTAGGGGAATGTGTGTGTGTGTGGGGGGGGGGGGGTCATACCTTAATGTATCCAGTGGTCATTTAGTCACTTTGGGTACTTTTTGTGGCACTTAAATGCTTCTAAAATAGGTCTAGCTCCGAATATCTAAGTTCCATCCAGGACATCTTGGTTTGATTATTGCCACAAGACATCCAAGTTAAACACACCCAAGCCCACACATAACATGCCTCCCAGCACACCCCCTGAAACTCTGGACACACAGTGAGAGAAACATCTCGCTAGACATCCAGGAAAAGGGGTTTTGATTAATGACACTTGGATGTCCAGATATTTTAGTTTTTTGATTGAACCCTATGGCCGATCAAGTGTAATATTCAACACTTAAACTGCTATGAAGAACTGCAAAAAGACTGGACTGCATTTTATGTGGTCCTTTTTATACAGTTACCCCAAAACAGCTGGGAAATGTAAATTTATCTGATTCAAAAACAATAATAATAATGGCCATCAATCTAATCTAATCTAATCTAAACCTTAAGTTTATATACCGCATCATCTCTATGAGTATGGAGCTCGACACGGTTTACAAGAACTTAAAATAGTAGGTAGAGAAGAAGAAAAAGGATTACAAGGACTTATGTGAAGAAGGGAGGAGAAAAAGGGGGGGAGGACAGAGTTATAATTTGATGAAAAGCCAGGTTTTCAGTTGTTTGCAGAATAATTGAAGGAAGTCCAGGTTCCTCAACGGGATGGTGAGGTCGTTCCAAAGACCTGTGATTTTGGAGAGAAGGGATTTTCCCAGTTTGCCTGCATAGTGGATGCCTAGTAGAGAGGGGAAGGCTAGTTTATACCTTTGGGCAGTTCTGGAGGAGTTGGGACTGGAGGAGTTGAAGGATAGCGGGATACTTGTGGCATATCTACCTTCCAGGTGCACCTTGATGATGTCACAATGAGGTCAGCATTGTGCTGCTGGCTACTTCCTCTTCCTGTGAACTAGAAGCCACATTCAGGTCTAATCTGTGTTTTGATTCTGTTTCTAAGTTGGGCCAGTGTAAGTTATGGGATTTACCTTTGTTCTGAAGAATGAGCTGATTGTTGCAATGTTTTAAGACCAGGAGAGTGTTCTTTCGAGCAAGATATCACTTCTAAACTATCCTCTCTGAAATAATGTCTCTGGGAAATCGAGAGAAAGCTTATTGGATGACTTAGGGTGCCTTTCCTGCCAGTCTTTGTGGAACTTAAACAAAGTTTATAAGAAGTCTATATGGTGTTCAAAGTCCTATCCTTTCCACTTCTAATAGGAGGTGAGTATGCCATTTCTGTACAGCTTTCTGTGTAGCATACATCTACCGGTTCCCACCTTCCATACTGATAATGTAAGTTCAACACCCACTTGGTACGTTTCATCTTCTAGTTCTCCTTTGAAACATAACATATTTTTTTTCCTTGTATTAATGGTAAACTGTACAATTCTGATATCCTAGAGGAAAAAGATACAACACAGCAGAGTTCTCTGTCTGCCATTCCCTACCTCACTGATATTGCTAGATCAACTAATATATAGTTTACAAAATGGTATACTGTGTTTTGGTTATCTTTTTCATCATCCTATACTTACAATGCTGAATGAGTGATAATAAAGAGTATAAAAAAAGTATAATCTTAAAAAAAAAAAAAGCGTACCCACGTCTATCACGGGACCATTGGAGACGTCTTAATGACGTTTCAGAAACCTGCGTCTATCTTGCGCGAAGAGGTTGTAGGGACGTCTACCGCATGCCTAAGTACCGTTTGATTGACACTTGCATTTGCCGGACGTCTAAAGCACGCCTATGTTAGACGTACTAATAGAGAATTTACCCCTTAGTGTATAAGTTCTGCGTGGGTTTCTCTTACCCAGGTGCATTACCTTGCATTTTTTAGCATTGAAGCCTAGCTGCCAAGTCGTTGACCATCGTTCCAGCAGCATTAGGTCCTGTGTCATATTATCAGGTAACAAGCTTTTTCTTACTATATTGCAAATTTTGGCGTCGTCGGCGAACAGTGATACCTTTCCCCTAAGTCCTTGCGTCATGTCTCTTATGAATAAGTTGAAAAGAATCGGGCCCAAGACTGAGCCCTGCGGCACTCCACTAAGCACGCTCGACGCTTCTGACGGGGTACCGTTCACCACCACCCTCTGTAGTCTACCGTTCAGCCAGTCCCCAACCCATGTAGTTAGAGTGTCTCCCAATCCTATTGATTTCAGCTTGTTCAATAACCTTCGGTGTGGGACGCTATCAAAGGCTTTACTGAAGTCCAAATATACCACGTCCAGTGACTCTCCGGCATCCAGTTGTCTAGTAACCCAGTCAAAAAAGCTAAGATTGGATTGGCAAGATCTGCCCTGGGTGAACCTGTGTTGGTGGGGATCACGTAGATTTTCCTCATCTAGGAATGTGTCAAGATTCCGTTTGATTAGTGTTTCCATGAGCTTACACACTATAGACGTGAGACTCACTGGTCTGTAGTTTGCTGTCTCTGTCCTGCAGCCCTTTTTGTGGAGTGGGATTACGTTGGTGGTTTTCCAGTCCAAGGGGACTCTTCCTGTGTGTAGGGAAAGATTGAAAAGCACAGATAATGGTTCCGCCAGGACCTCCCTTAGCTCCCTGAGCACCCTGGGGTGTAGGTTGTCCGGTCCCATGGCTTTGTTTACCTTGAGTCTTGTTAGTTCATTGTAGACGTCACTGGGCGTAAATTCGAAATCCTGAAACGGGTCTTTTTGGTTATCTCCCGTCTGAAGCTGTGGACCATCTCCTGGTGCTTCACATGTGAAGACTGAGCAGAAATATTCGTTTAGTAGTTTTGCCTTGGCAGAATCTGATTCTACAAAGTTACCGTCTGGTTGCTTCAGGTGTTCAATCCCATCTTTGTTTCTTTTCCTGTCACTAATATAGCTGAAGAAAGATTTATCCCCTTTCTTAATGTTCTGTGCTAGAGTTACCTCCATTTGTGTTTTGGCCTCTCTGACTACTTTTTTGACAGCTCTAGATCTGTCTAGATAGTCCTCTTTCGCCTCTTGTTTTCCTAAATGTTTGTAGGTGTTGAATGCTTCTTTTTTCTTTTTGACTAGGTCTGAAATTTCTTTGCTAAACCATTGGGGTTTTTAGTTTCTCCTGCATTTACTTATTGTTCTTATGTAGCGGGTTGTTGCTTCCTGTAGGATGGACTTCAGAGTCAACCACATATCCTCCACATTGTCAGCTTTTGCCTGTTTATGTAGCTCTTGATGGACAAAATCTCCCATGCGGTTGAAGTCTGTGCCTCTAAAGTTGAGAACCCTCGTTGCTGTGTTTGACTTAGAGAAACCTTTCTTGAGGTTGAGCCATACCATATTATGGTCGCTGGAGGCCAGTGTATCACCTACTGAGACTTCCGAGACGCTATCTCCGTTGGTGAGTACTAGGTCTAGTATCGCCTGGTCCCTGGTTGGCTCCAATACCATTTGTTTGAGACGTGCACCTTTTATGGAGGTTAAAATTCTTTTGCTGCTACATGTAGTCGCGGAGAGTGTGCTCCAATCTGCATCAGGCATGTTGAAGTCTCCTAGTATTACTGTGTCCCCGCGCAGTGTGATGTTTTCTATGTCCTCTATTAAACCCATGTCTTGATCTTCCTGTTGCCTGGGAGGTCTGTATATCACACCAAGGTATAGGCATTTTTCAAACCCTCTGGCTAGGTTCACCCAGAGGGATTCCCCGGTGTATCTAACATCTGTGATTCTGGTAGTTTTGATGCTTTCCTTAGTGTACAGTGCTACCCCTCCTCCCAATTTACCCTCTCTGTCGCAACGAAGCAAGTTGTAGCCTGGTATTACCATATCCCACCCATGCGAGTCCGTGAACCAGGTTTCGGATATCACTATCACTCCAAATTATTGTTTATTATTTCAGTCTCTAATTCTAGAATTTTATTGCCCAAGCTGTGTGCATTAATATACATAGCCCTCCATACCTGTGAAGAGATTCCCTTATTTGATTGTCTACCTCTTAAATTATCATTGATAATATTCCCCGACTTATTGTGGATATTATTTGTACCTGCTTTAGACCCAGAAGTGTGGGTGTGACCTACCTCCTCAGGGTGGTTTCTTACTGCTCTGGGATATAAGTATGTACCCTCCCCCAACTTACCTAGTTTAAAGCCCTATGGAGTAGGCGGGTTAGTCGATGTCCAAATACGTTCTTACCTCTCCTGGTTAGGTGGAGTCCGTCTGGTCCTTGTAGTCCCTGGAGCGTCTCGCCGTGGTCTAGGAATCCAAAGATGTACTTTTTCCCCCAAAAAAAGTGGATGGAAAAAAAGGGTGCGTTCTATGGAGCGAATACCAGGCATTCCCCCCACCCCCGCCACTGCTGCCTCGTCCATCCTGGAGAACTCGCCCTTCGGTGACGTGTCTTCACAGCAGCAGCAGCGGAAGGTAATTAAATCCAGCGGGCAGGCTTAGGGGAAGAGGGAAAGAGGACAAAGGCTGGAAGGCAGTGAGGAGAACATAGAGGGGAGGGAGGAAGGGGCAATTGTTGGGCCTGAGGAAGGGGGGGAAAGGACAAAGGCAGTGAGGGGAACATAGGAGGGAGGGAGGAGGACAAAGGCTGGAAGACAGTGAGGCGAACATAGGAGGGAGGGAGTGAAGGAGGGAAGAAAAGACAATTGTTGGGCCTGAGGAAGGAAAGAAAGAGATAAAGAAAGAAATCACCAAATGTGGGGGAGGGGGTGAAGAGGATAAAGGCTGGAAGGCATTGAGGGTGACATAGGAGGGAGGGAGGGACAATTGTTAGGCCTGAGGAAGGAAAGAACGAAAGAAATCACCAGACACCAAAGGTAGGAAAATTGATTTTATTTTCAATTTAGTGATCAAAATGTGTCAGTTTTGAGAATTTATATCTGCTGTCTATATTTTGCACTATATTTGTCTATTTTTCTATAGTTGGTACTGAGGTAACATTGCATATTTTAAAAAGTCATCTGCCTTCACATCTGTGTCTTGTCCCTGCCTGCCCTGTGCCCTGTCCTGGTCTATCACTAGATCACCAGAAGGAGGACAGGGTACAGAGCCTGGCATAGAGGGGGGACAGGTTGCAAAGCCTGGCAAGGAGTGTGGGGTTAGGTGCAGAGCCTGGCAGGGAGAATTTGGTTCCGAATATTTTTTTTCTTGTTTTCCTCCTCTACATCTAGGGTGTGTCTTATGGTCAGCTGCGTCTTATGGAGCGAAAAATACGGTATATTAGAGGTTGAGAAGTGCTCAGAGATTTCAAACAAATGAGACCATCGATGAATTATATCCACCTTAGGGAGGCTCTTTTCTCAATCATAGCACTGTGGTTTATATAAATGTGCATACCAAAGTCAGTTGAAAAATTAGATACGATTATATATGGAAAAACCATGTACATGGAGAATAAACAATCAAGAACATACAAAAACAGCTTGGAGAAAACGAATCAAACAATACAAGACTAAACTAAAAGAAAAACATTCTACACAAACCAGATAGGCTTAGAAATCCAAGATACCAAAATATTATTCAAATTACTAAAGGAACTCACAGACACCAAACCCTATCTGGCTACTAATAATGCCCCCCTCCATCGGCCTCTCAACTAGCAGAATTCATAAGAACATAAGAATAGCTTTTCTGGGTCAGACCAATGGTCTATCAAGCCCAGTAGCCCATTCTCACGGTGACCAATCCAGGTCACTAGTACCTGGCCAAAACCCAAGGTGTAACAATATTCCATGCTACCAATACAGGGCAAGCAGACTATGGACTTTTTCTCCAGGAACTTGTCCAAACCTTTCTTAAAACCAGCTACGCTATCTGCTCTTACCACATCCTCTGGCAATGCATTCCAGAGCTTAAATATTCTCTGAGTGAAAAAAAATTTCCTCCTATTGGTTTTAAAAGTATTTCCCTGTAACTTCATCGAGTGTCCCCTAGACTTTGTAATTTTTGACGGAGTGAAAAATCGATTCACTTGTACCTATTCTACTCCACTCAGGATTTTGTAGACTTCAATCATATCTTCCCTCAGCCATCTCTTTTCCAAGCTGAAGAGCCCTAACTGTTTTAGTCTTTCCTCATACGAGAGGAGTTTCATCCCCTTTACCGTCTTGTTTGCTCTTCTTTGAGCCTTTTCTAGCGCCAATATATCTTTCTTGAGATAAAGAGACCAGAATTGAATGCAATACTCCAAATGAGGTTGCATCATGGAGCAATACAGGGGCATTATGACATTCTTAGTCTTGTTAACCATCCCTTTTTTAATAATTCCCAGCATCCTGTTTGCTTTTTTGGCCATCTCCGCACATTGGGTGGAAATTCTTTAGAAACAAAATAGCTAGGGAAACCTTCACTGGAACCCCAACCCAATTGGACAAGATCACTTTACCCCCCACAGAGAAAGAATCATGTGCAGCGAATAGAACCTGGTCTGACTTTCCAAAAATACAATGGTCCAACATAAATAAACTATACAATAAGTACAGCCATGCAGCATGCAACCTTAACTACTGCCCCCCATACCTGTTAAGAACCTCAAGCCTGAAATTCCATACCCACCTCTTGCAGTGGGTACAGTCCATGCTCACTGAAGGCCTTTTCCCACAGGATCTCAGTGAAATCATCATCACTCTGATCTTGAAAGACCCAAAGGGAGCAACAGACCTACCTTCTAACTACAGACCTATAGCCTCAATAACTCTATATGTCAAGCTTATGGAAGGTCTAGTGGCAAAACTTCTCACGGATTACTTAAAACTCCATAATATACTCCACCCCTCCCAATCAGGCTTCAGGACCAACTACAACACAGAGATACTACTAGGCTCTCCTGGTTTCAGCCCGACAACACTTGAGCAAAGGCAAAAAAATGCTAATCATACAACTAGACCTCACCGCAGCATTTGATCTGGTTGATCACAACATACTACTACAAATACTAGAGACAATAGGAATCACAGGCAGGGTTCACACATGGTTCCAAGGATTCCTACAATCCAGAAACTATAGGGTAAAAACAAACAACAGAAAAATCATAATCCTGGCACAACCCCTGCACTGTGCCCCAAGGATCCCCACTATCCCCAACACTCTTTAATCTATATATCTCTTCACTTGGCACCTGCTTAAACCAACTAAACATAACATCATACAGCTACGCAGACTACATCACCATCCTCCTTCCCTTTGATCAACTGACCCCCACAGCAATAAACACACTACACAAGGCACTAGAAATAGTAAAACAATGGATGAAAAACCACAAACTAAAACTAAACCCAGACAAAACAAAGTTCCTACTTCTCGAAAACAACGGTCCCTACCATAATGAACCTTGAAATAACTTCCATCGCATACCCCATACAACCCACCTAAAACTACTAGGGGTGACGACAGACAGAGGCCATACCATGCAACAACATTTAAAAAAAATTTTTTTTATTGATTTTCTAAACTTCAAAACTATATATTAACAAAACAGTCCAGAAAGCCTTCACAGTCATGCATAACCTAAGACAAATCTGAAAATTCTTCAATAGAACACAATTCAGACTCCTGGTCCAGGCACTAATACTAGGCCTACTGGACTACTGCAATATCATATACCTACCCTGCCCCACCACCATGATTAAACAACTATAAACAGTGCAAAACACAACCCTCAGACTGATCTACTCACTGAAAAAGTACGACCACATCACCGCTGCCTACCAAGACACGCACTGGCTACCTGTACAAGCACAAATACTTTTTAAATTCTACTGCATACTCTTCAAAACCCTACATAGCAATGGACCATCCTACCTTAACACTTGCCTAACTCAGAACAACTCTTCCAGCGCAAGGAGAACTCAGACACCCTTCACCCACCCCCCAATCAAATGCATTCAGCATAAAAAAATACACAACGGACTACTCGCCACACAAGCAGCAAAATTAGACAGCCACATCTCCAATTCACTAATCTCAGCACCAAACTACAAAACCTTCAGGAGGGAAATAAAAACCAGATTATTCAAGAAATATATCAAGACAAACTCCTGATACAACCAATAACCTCACCCCATAAACAGACTATAAATGTTCCAACCAATAATTTCCCTGTAATCTTCTGGATATGACCAGAATCTCATCCTTTCGTAATCCACCTAGAACCGCAAGGTATTGGCAGAATAAAAGAAACTAATGTAATGTAATTTATATAAACACAGTGCTATGATTGAGAAAAGAGTCTCCCTAAGGTAGATATATAATTCACCTGCGGTCTCATTTGTTTGAAATCTCTGAGCACTTCTCAACCTCTAATATAACTTTGAATATTAGTCTACAAAGAGGTAATTGATGTCCATTATTATTATTGTTATTCCTATTTATACAGTTGTCATAATTAACTAAGTACCAAATATCAGCACTTAACTGGCTAAATGTTGACTCCACCCTTGGAACACCCACCAAATAGCCAGTTTCAGCTTGAGTGCTCACCGAGCATTTTCAATGACATTATTCAGTTAAGTGCTGCTGAAAGTGCCTAGTTAGGCCCAGACAGGCAATTTAAACAATCAGGAGCCTTTCCTGGCCATTTAAATATCAAGCCCTTAATATTTCCTTAGACTTACTATTATAACCTTAAATGTGTTTATCCTAGTTCTTCCATGATATGTTTCAAAAAGAAGCAACTGGTACAAATATTTCAAACTCTCAGTAGAACAAGATATTCTCACCAAACTAATGCACTGTCAGGTTTCAAAAACTTACTGAGTAGTAAAATAAGATGGTAATTTCACCAATGTTATGCAATCCTAATTTCTGGCCAGACTGTAACCAGCAAGGTTTGTGGCTGAAACCCTAAGAACCAGAATTATAAACATGTGTTAATGCTTTGGTGCACATTATTATCCTGTTTGCATGTTATTTTACTGCAGTTTGCATCTTCTGCAGTGGGACCTGGTTACTACTAATATGTATTGGCACTGGTAATACAATAGGGCATGTTAGTAACTCTAGCCTTTTGTTGTAAACACACCCAGGAAATGCCTCTGGCTGTGTGGGGGGGGGGGGGGGGGGGGGGGGAGGGGAGAGGGAGTCCTGACATATACAATTTGAGCACTCTGTAATCATATGCATACAAATTTAGCTAGTCAATGGGGAGGGGAGAGATTTTCTTCTAGCAAAATTTATGTGGCTAACTTTGGAAATCAGTCAAATTATGAAAATTCACCCTTGATCGTTAATTCAATCAGCTCAGAATCAAGCTTAGCATAGCTTATCATATGTCATTATGATTTTATAAAACTGAATATGAATTTGTGCTGTATTAACAGGTTGCATAAGAATATCAATTATAAAACAGTAATTTCTAAAAAAATGAATCTGTTAAGTTGTGGGGTGTTTTGTTTTGTTTTTTAGGTAAAAATGAATGTTCTGGCATTCAATAACCAGTTCCACTTTGGAGTGTTTTATGCCTACATTAAGCTGAAGGAACAAGAATGCAGGAATATTGTATGGATCGCTGAATGCATTTCTCAAAGACACAGGACCAAAATAAACAACTATATTCCCATTTTATAAGGATAATTAACAGTCACAGGGTATAACTGAACAACATTTATCTAAATGGCACTTATTAACAAAAACCTTTCTGATTTTGAAAAGGAAATATTGGCAGATTATGCAAATTGTATAGCTAACAAATCTGACTATATTTTAATTGAGGGAGTTTTATATTTAGTATGCCACACACAGTATCAATTTCATAAATCTTGCAGTAGATATTGGAAGCTAGTGTTGTAATCAGCCATGACTGCCAAAAATGTCATCAGACAACAAACCATGTGGTCTGGGACATATTTTCATGTGTCATTGCTGAAGCATGCAGTACAAGAGACTTGTAAACACTATACAGAAAAATAGCAATAAAACTATGTGATATCTGTCTTTGTTCTTTTATTTTTGCTGGCCACGTGACTACAAATACAATCTTTATTGTAATTTTCCACTAGTTGCTCTGGACACAGGCAGTGGAACACTGTTTGGTTTGGGGACCCAGACGCTCTGCCCTAGCCTCAGCGGAATCCTGCAGCACAGCCTGTCACCAGCTCCTGACTCTACCCCTATACTTCCTCCCAACATTGTACTTTAAATCTTCAGGGCAGCCACTGCGCGTTAGCAAGCAGGTTTGCCCCTGGAAGTAGATTGAAGAGTTCCGGGGCAGGCCTGCTTGTTGATGCTGCACAGCAGCTGCCCCAAAGATTTAAAGAACAACGTCGATAAACAGATTGGGAGGGCGGGCACCAATCAGTGACCGCCAGTTATTGGGGAGGCCATGGCCCCTGTGGCTGCCCCTGTTCCGACGCCTATGGCTCTGGAGTCCTATCACTTTGGATTAATTAGTAGCCATAAACTGGTGGTCTTTTCTAATTTTTAAATCGGGGCCATTTTGCATCCAAATAAGCTGATAGAGAGCCATCTTCCCATGTAGAGCCATGACACTGCTGGCCAGTGTGTATCAATGTCATCTATCCCCCACTAAGCCTCCTTCAAATTTTTGATTTGAGGCATCCTCAGTGAAATAGGCATTTCCAAATGCATTCTCTTCTTCTATTGAGAAATGTTGTTCTTCAAGCAGCTGCACAAACTGTATATTTGATTCTCAGAGAAAATGTTCCTAGTGATGGCACCTGTACTGTGAAAGCACTTGCAGCCACTGATTTTGTTTCACTCTCAAAGAACTCTAATTACATGGAAAATAAGCACCTCAGAATAGGAGCACCTCAGAATAGGAGCAAATTTTGATTTACCATAGGTTGCATTAAATTGTTCTGGGTTGGGGGGGGGGTGTTGGTAGACTCACATTTTCCATCATGAATGCAGTGGTTAGAGTGGATCTTCCTCCCTATGGTACACTAGCCCACCGCTTAGAATACTTAAGCCACCTCTGTGCAGCTCTACTAGGCTTTCTTATGCCAGGTGCTGATGTTCTGGAAGCAGGTATGTATGTTTTTATTCCAATTTTTATAGCGGTGTGGGAGGGTCAGTGATCACTGGGGGAGTGTGTGGGGGTCTGTACTTTGTGTCTACAGTGGTTATCTGGTCACTTTGGACACTGTGACAGGCAGGACCCTGTCACTACCAGAGACTCCGCTGCTAGCCCTGCTTATGCTAACCCAGTGCCTATTCCTAGGGAAAGAAATAGAACTGTAAAGTCTGGTAAAGAGACAGGAGGCAGAAAGACAGAGAAGGGGAAATAGTGCAGCAGCAGTTCAAAGTTCCACTATATTTCCCTATTATTCCTTATTCCTTTCCATTGCAAATGCAAGCAGTGTCTCACTTCTGGTTCACCACACAATTGTTTCCCACGTACACACCTTTATAAGACCCCCAGGGACCCCTGAAGAAGACTTTTTGTCGAAACGCGGACCGTGTTGGGTCCTGTATCCCTAGCGGACTAGGTCCTTTAAGGCTCTTATGTGGATGATTTACTTTTATGTGGATGGAATTATTTTATGTGGATGATTTTAGTGTACCTTTGGAACTTTGATACTTTCAAATAAAGTCCATTTGGGAACATCGTCACTCCACAGAGGTTTTTTTTCCCTATTATTCCTTATACCAACCTGCAGTGGGAAAAACTCTCTTTAATTCTACAGCTTTGCAGGCTGACAAACAAAGGGGTAAAGGGAGAGGAGTCAGCAGAGATGATATGCACCAAGCAGTGCAGGAGCCTGGGAAGAATAAAGCCTCTACAGCTGAGAGCTGGGGGAAGGAGCAGCAAGCCAGAGCTGGGAGGCTGAGAACTCTGCCAGGCACATTAACAAACAGAGAGTTTATGCACCAGTCCCTCTACCTCACAGGATTTTTCAGCCAGAAGCAGAAAGGCAAGAAAGGAATCCAGTTTCCAAAGAAAGGTTAGCTTGGGAAGGGGAGGATGCTGAGGAAGAATTTACACAAGCTGGCTGTGAGAAACGAGGGCTTCCACAAGCTGAGGGTGGGGAGCCAGAGGAGAAAATAATTTGGAAGTAACTGAGCAGGGTTTTGATTCAAATAGCCCAGATTATACCAGGGAGTGCAGTTATGAACCGGAGGAAGGTATGGTTGATGAAAGCATGTATGAATAAAGCTGATTAACTAAGAAATCTAATTGTTTAAAAGTTAAATAAATGATCCTATTGATAAGGAGATTGAAACTGAAGTTTGAATGAGTGTTTGGGGACAGGAGTGTGAAGGGGCTTTGGTGCAGTGGGCGAGGGAATCCCACCACAACTGAATTTTAAAGCCAGGTGTAAAAGTAAGGCTGTTCCAGGTGCCCAAAGCTTGTCCCTGTCCTAAGTCACTGAACAACTAGGAACTTGGGTGGAGTACAGGGTCATTTATTCTGTATAAGGGTGGTGAAAAGTTCCCACACAAACTGGCCCTAGCTATAGGAAGTCAGGGCAGTATTGTGAGAGTTTATTATTTATTCAATTTTCTATACCGTTCTCCCAGGGGAGCTCAGAACGGTTTACATGAATTTATTCAGGTACTCAAGCATTTTTCCCTATCTGTCCCGGGGGGTTCACAATCTTCGAAAAATTGCGAGCCATGGAATCAAGGGTGAAATACGTGGATTAAAAACTGGCTGGCGGATAGGAAACAGAGAGTGGGGATAAATGGACAATACTTGGACTAGAAAAGCATCACGAGTAGAGTGCCGCAGGGTTCAGTGCTTGGAACCGTGCTCTTCAACATATTTATAAACGATCTGGAAATTGATACGAGTGAGGTGATTAAATTTGCAGACAACATGAAGTTATTCAGAGTAGTGAAGATGCAGAAGGATTGCAAAGACCTGCAATGTGACATGAACACGCTCGAGAAATGGGCTGCGACATGGCAAATGAGGTTCAACGTGGATAAATGTAATAATAATAATAATAATAATAACTTTATTTTTGTATACCGCCATACCCAAGGAGTTCTAGGCGGTTTACATTAGATTAACAAAAAAAATTACAAGTGGTTTAAAAACAATTGAACAATATTAGAGGCAAGCAATAAATAATACGTGGTTCGAAAACAATTGAACAATATTTGGAGCAAGGAGGTAGAATGAAGTTAGGAGAAGAGAGGGGGGTAGGTTAGGGGGGGGAGGGGGTGGGTAGGTTGGGAAAGGAGGTGGAAGGGGGGAGGAGGAGATTGTTGTTCATTGGAGAGGGGTGTTAGGTGTCTTGTCCATGGAATAGGTGAGTTTTGAGAGATTTTCTAAACCCAAGGTAGGTGGGGGCCTCAAGGACAATTTGGGCTAGCCATGGGTTCAGTTTGGCAGCCTGGAAGGCAAAAGTTTTATCAAGGAATCTTTTGTAGTGACATAGTTTTAGGGAGGGGAAGGCGAAGAGTTGAATTCTGCGGGAGTACTTGTTTATGTGATTCAGATAGAAGTGAGGGTTTAAGTAGCTTGGGGATAGGCCAAATACTGTTTTATAGCAGAAGCAGGCAAATTTGAATAGGACTCTGGATTCAAAGGGTAGCCAGTGAAGTTTGTGGTAGAAAGGGGTGACATGTTCCCATTTTTTCAGGCCGAATATGAGGCGGACCGCAGTGTTCTGGATCATTTTGAGTCTTCTAATGGTTTTCTTCGTGGAGCTCAAGTAAATAATATTGCAGTAATCTAGTATGCTAAGGATGGAGGATTGTACTAGCAGGCGGAATGAGGTCTCGTCAAAGTATTTTTTAATGGTGCGGAGTTTCCATAGCACCGCGATGCATTTCCTAACTGTGATGTCTGTGTGTTTCTCCAGGGATAAATGTTTATCTAGTGTGACTCCCAGTATTTTTAAGGTTTGTTCGAGGGGGAAAGTAGATCCTTTCACTTGAATTGTGGTGTCTTTGATTTTGTCGTTGGGGGTGGCTAGTAAGAATTTTGTTTTGTCGGGGTTTAGTTTTAGTTTGTAGGATAACATCCAGCGTTCAATCTGAGTGAGTATATTTGAGAGTGAGGTAAGAAACTCTGGTGTGAAATTGGTTAGTGGGATGACTATTGTGATGTCATCCGCGTAGATAAAGAATTTGAGTTTGAGGTGATGCATGTTGGTAACAAAAATCTTATACACGAATACAGGATGTCCGATGCGGTACTTGGTGAGACCCCCCCAGGAAAGGGACTTGGGAGTACTGATCGACAAGTCGATGAAGCCGGTGGTGAAAAGGGTGAACAGAATGTTAGGAATGATTAAGCAGGGGATCACAAACAGATCGGAGATTATCATGCCGCTGTACCGGGCTATGGGGCGCCCTCACCTGGAATACTGCATCCAGCACTGGTCGCCATACATGAAGAAGGACATGGTACTACTTGAAAGGGTCCAGAGAAGAGCGACTAAAATGGTTAAGGGTCTGGAGGAGTTTCCGTACAGCAAGAGATTAGAGAAACTGGGCTCTTCTCCCTTGAAAAGAGGAGACTGAGAGGGAACATGATCGAAACATTCAAGATAATGAAGGTAATAGACTTAGTAGATAAAGACAGGTTGTTCACCCTCTCCAAGGTAGAGAGAATGAGAGGGCACTCTCTAAAGCTAAAAGGAGATAGATGCCGTAGAAACATAAGGAAGTTCTTCATCCAGAGAGTGGTAGAAAACTGGAACGCTCTTCCGGAGGCTGTTATAGGGGAAAACACCCTCCAGGGATTCAAGACAAAGTTAGACAAGTTCCTGTTGAACTGGAACATATGCAGGTAAGGCTAGTCTCAGTTAGGGCAATGGTCTTTGACCTAAGGGCCGCCGCGTGAGCGGACTACTGGGCACGATGGACCACTGGTTTGACCCAGCAGCGGCAATTCTTATGTTCTTAATGTACCTGGGGCAATGGGGGAATTAAGTGACTTGCCCAGGGTCACAAGGGGCAGTGTGGGTTTGAATCAACAATCTCAGGGTGCTGAGGCTGTAGCTTTAACCACTGCATCACACTCTACTCTTTGGAGCTGGCACATACCAGAGTGTCCATTATTTGATTGTTGCTACCAAAAGCATTTTGAGGATAATGTAAAGGCAAGAGAAGTAGACTTGGGTCTCTGCTGCAGAAGGCTGCCAGAACTGTGGTAAAGCAGAAGCTTATGGGAAAGAATTGTGTGAAACGGTTTCTTTTGTTTTGGGTGAGGAATAATAAAACCATTAACTCGTGGGGATGCTGAGAGATTGCTATATCCTGCAGAGAGGACTTTATGAAGAGTGGCAAGGTGGTTTTGCTGCCAGTTTACATGTATGAAGGAATATAAAAGAAAATAAACCTTTTTTTCTGTTTGGAATTTAGAAGGGCTCAGAGACTGTTTTTATTTGAGAAACCTGCATTACCCCATTGGCACCCTGTGGAGACTGGATCAGTGCGCATTTGGTAGGTGCTCAGGCCTTGCCCTGCTGGAGGGGCTTGACCCACCACAATACCTTATGCACTGACACAGTCTCCATCAAGGGCTATATGCTTAGTCCAACGATTTTCCACTTTTTTCATTCTATATTTTTCCGAAGGCATGAAAAAGGTGGAAAAAGGTGGAAAAATCGCTGGACTAAGTATATAGCCCTTGATGGAGTCTGCCCCAACTTTGTTGGTTGGGCTGAGAACTTTTTAACGACCCCTTGTAGGAGCGTGTCAAGCACTTATGCGCACATGTTATAGAATATTAGCAATTATACATCTAACTGATAACAGTTAGGCAAAAGCACTTGCATCAGTTACTGAACTAGCATAAGTGCAAATACTGAAAGTTAGGCACATAACTGCAAACTTACGCTAATATTCTAAAAAGGCAATTACGCTCAAGATTGCCAATATAGAATTTGCACTTGGTGCACAGCATCCCAGCACCTAACTTTGGTCAAACTGTAGAGAATTATCCCCTTGGAGGTTATGTGATTGTACAAATAAATCAGTGTTTGTCAGTCTTTTGTGGTGCAGGTGCCTTTGCTGAGGTCCTTTCCTGGTAGAATCAAATGCACACAATTGGGCAGCTGAGGCGTCGGTGTGGATGAGACACAAAACCAGCAAAATTGAAGTCAAAGCTGGCAAGAGAAAGGGTGAAAGAAAAAATATAGAAAGGTTTTCATTTTCTAAAGTTTATCTAATAAACATCTATTTTACTTTTTTCTCTACCAGAGGTATTTTATTGGTGTATCTAAGATTTTTTCTGTCTTATCATGCCAGACAGATTCAGCTTATATCCAAGGATATCTCTGTTCTGTCCTGATTGATCTTCCCTAGCTCTTCTTATCAGTGAAATTGCTTCCACAGGGATGTTTAATATATCTAAAACTTTCAACACTTACAATGGAGAGGTCAAGAGGATGTAAAAACAAGCACAAGTTCAGCACTCTAGTATATTTCTCATATTGTTATCTTAGAACAACACAGTCCAAATGGGGGGAAAAAGTCTGTATCACTTTTCCTTCAACTTCAGTCAACTTATTCCTTGCTCCACACTCCACAAGATTTACCTCTTATGTTGAGAAGCAAGACTGAAAATGTACTATCTCCCTCCTCCCCTTCAAGTTACTCAAAGGTGCTGTTCACCGCTGTTGCTTGGACTTACATTCTTCTCAAGATCGGCTTTCACCCTCTCCATTCTATGGAAATTGCCCTTGCTAAAGTCTCTAATGACCTGCTCCTAGCCAGATCCAATGGCCTCTACTCTATCATCCTTCTTGATCTGTCTGCTGCCTTAGATATGTTGATCACCATCTAATCCTCGATACGCTGTCCTCGCTGGGATTCCAGGGTTCTGTTCTCTCCTGGTTTTCTTCCTATTTCTCCCATTGTACTTTCAGTATATGTAATGGTGGATCCTCCTCCACTTCTATCCCACTGTTTCTCGGTGTACCTCAAGACTCTATCTTTGGCCCTCCCCTCTTCTCTATATATACCTGCTCTCTTGGTACACTGATCTCCTCCCATGGTTTTCAATATCACCTTTATGCTGATGACTCCCAGATCTACCTCTCTACACCAGATAGCTCTACAGAAATTCAGGCTCAAATCTTAACCTGTCTGTCTGATATTGCTGCGTGGATATCTCATCGCCATCTAAAACTGAGTATGGCTAAAACTGAACTCTATTTTTCTGCCTAAACCTACCTTCCCCACCCCCCCCCCCCCCGCCATTCTCTGTTTCTATGGATAACACTATCTGCCTCACTGTTGTCAGCTTGCAACATCAGGGTTATCTTTCACTCATCTCTTTCCTTCTCCACTCAGATTCAACAAACCGCTGAAACCTGTCGCATCATCCTTTATAATATTACCAAAATCCACCCTCTCCTCTCTGAAAACACTATCATAACTCTTATCCACATTCTGATCACCTCTTGCTTAGTCTACTGCAACATACTTATCTCGGGTCTTCCACTCAGCCATCTCTCTCCCTTTCAATCTGTTCAAAATGCTGCTGCATGACTTAATGTATTTTTCACTCCATAAGACACACTTTTTTCTACCCAAAAGTGGGTGGAAATGTAGGTGCGTCTTATGGAGCAAATAGAAATTTTTTAACACCCCCTCTCCCCCTGGGCTCCTCGATGACCGCCCGCAGCTCATCCTGCAGCAGCACCACCTGCTGCTGCCTTTCCTGGATCAACTGGCCCCAAGACATGGAGAGGTCTAGCAGCTCGTCCTTCTCCCAGCTCAGCCATTCCAACTGGCTGTGCAGATCCTCCGTCTTCAGCCCACTGCTGTTGTTCTTTGATCTCCCTGATGCGGGTCCGCTGTTCCTCGCCTTTTGCTGAGAGCCATCGAAGTTCCTCCTCCAGCTTCCCGATGCATTATTGCCATTCGCACAGGACCGTGTCCCAGTCCTCGCTAACATTCTTCAGCTGCCTGAAGAGGTCAACATCCCGCAGGGCTCGGGCCCATTCCTTGCTCTCCTCCTGCAGTTGACTGAACAGCTCCTCCCACTTGCGCGAAGTCTCGCTATCTAGCTCCCGCCGCAGCCGGCTGCACTCCTCTTGCAGCTCGTCGCTCTTCTGCTTGTAGTCATCCTTGAAGCGGATCATCATTGGTGGTTATTTGCTAGGCCCTTGAAGTGCTCCTCCAGCTGGTGGGCCCAGGGGTAAGTTCTGGCATCCTCTTCTGCTTTACAGCGCTGGACCACCGGAATAAAAAAAAGGTGGGGGGGGGGGGCACGGCCTGCCTGCCTACCACTAGACCTGCCTTGTACCCTATCCTGACCTACCCCTAGATTACCAGATGTGGGACGGGGTACAGGGCAGGGCAGTGGGCATAATTTTTTTTTACTTGGATTTTCCTTCTCTACAGGGGGGTGCGTCTTATGGTCGTGTGTGTCTAATGGAGCGAAAAATACGGTATATTCCATGAGCCACCACGCTCACATTACCCTTCTCAAGTCACTTCATTGGCTCCTCATCCACTTCCAAATACAGTTCAAACTCTCCTTGCTGATTTACAAGTGCTTTCACTCTATCCCCTCAATATCTCTCCCTATTATCTCACCTTATGCTCCCCCCATGAACTCCATTCATCTAGTAGGTCCTTCTTGACTGTACTGCCAACTCCAGACTCTGTCCCTTCTTTCAAGCCATGCCATATGCCTGGAACAGGCTGCCGGAGTCAATATGTCATGCTTTGTCTCTAGCAGTATTCAAATCCAAGCTAAAAAGCCCACTTTTTTGAAGCTGTTTTCAACTCTTAACTCTCACTCACTGTCAGATACTCGTACCCTATACCCATCATTTCATTCTGTTTGCTAGAAACTCCCCAACCCTGAGATATCCTATCGGTCTGTCCAAATTAGATTGTAAGCTCTTCTGATCAGGGACCATCTATTACATGTTAAATGTACAGCACTGCGTATGCCTTTCAGTGCTAAAGAAATGATAAATAGTAGTAGTAGCAGTACCATTCATAATACAAGATTAGCAATGTTCTGCTCAAGGGACATCAAAGCAGGCCAAACAGAATCTAAAGTCACAGAAACTCTTAAGGAATGTAAAGTTAAAAGATGAGAAAGTCCTATTGTACATTGGGAACTCATTCAAAGATAGAAAACAGAGAGTAGGGCTAAAAGGTCATTTTTTTCTGTGCAAAAGGTGAACAGTTGTATGCTCCAGGGATCTGTATTGGAATCAATGCTGTTTTAACATTTATAAATAATCTGGAATGAGATCAAGTGAGGTGATCAGATTTCCAGGTGACATAACTTTATTCAAAGCAATTAAATCACAAGAGGATTGAGAGAAATTGCAGGAGGACCCTGAGAGACTACAAGACTGAGCATCCAAATAGAGGAAAAAAATTTAAATGTGGATAAGTTAAATATATCGTATAGAGGAGCATTTTCGATAGGATGTCTAAATCCAACTTTGAACATTTTGAGAAAAACATCCCAAAATCGGATGGAGAAACATCCATTTTTGAAACCGCAAGACATCTATCTTTTTGGGGTTTTTGTGTTGTTTCTTTTAATGAAAATGTCCCAGCTAGACATCTAATTTTTTCCCCCATTATAAAAAAAAAACCAAACCTATCCAAATTAAAATGACCAAAACAAGCCATTTGCATTGGAGAGTTTAGTGCAAGAAGGCATGAATATGATGAAGCAACTGAGTAAGAAATGTTTGATAAAATTTGGCCGTGAGGCCGTCCGGACCAGGAGCTTTATTCTTGGGCAATTGTTGGATAGACAGAGAAATTTCATCCCTTTGCAATGGATGAGATAATTCTTGTATACGTGAGGAAGAAATTGGTGAATGAGGAAGAGATTCTAAGAATTCTGATGCGGAAGAGGAGTTATCTAGTTCCGAGGTGTAGAGAGAAGAGTAAAATTGTTGAAAGCATTTAACAATGTATGCTGATTTAATAGGGTGAGTAATTCTCCATGAGTCAATTAAGTCAAAATGAGTGATAAGATCATGTAATTTATACCATGATCTGGATTTTTTGTATTGTGCATGAGATTTTCGATCACAAGTAGGATCTAAAATCAGATTGAAATCTCCCCCTAATATATAAAACGTGTTGGGCAACAAAGAAATCTGGTTAGCTATTTCATCAAAAAGCTAGGTGCGTTGGGAGCTGTGTTGGGAGCATAAATATTGAAACAGGTGAAAGATTTTCCATTAACTTATAGAAGTACCTTAACCCATCTGCCATTGAGGTCAGTACTGTGGGAAATTTACTGAATATCCTGTCTACGCTTCACGATCACCATGACCCCATTCTTTTTTTCTACAGCAGGTGAGTATCTAATTGGGAGGGCCCAAGGAAAGTTAAGTTTAGCTGAATCCCTATCTGACAAATGAGATTCTTGTAGAAGGGTTTATCAGGTTGGAGGCGAGTAATGTAGTCCCATATTTTTTGTTGTTTGACTGGGTTATTGAGACCCTTAACATTAAGGGAGCAGAAAGACAACGTCATATTGGCAAAGATGAAGCAGCAAATTGGGACTTTATGAATATGAGGATACCAATTGTATTACAGGGTCAAGTGTGTTAAGGAAAACAAGATGTACATATTAGCAAGTATTGAAAATCCACCAGTATCTGAATACACAAACCATTTCACAGTTATCATCCTAGCATAAGCCAGAAACCAAATAAAAAGGCAAATCTTGTTAGCGCACATAATATAGGTTGTAAAATATAGAGGAATAAAAGAGAAAAAAGAATGAAGTATATGAAAGGAATCTCAAAAAGATCTGATAGAGTGATAAAGAGAATGAACAACAGACAGAGGGTAAGGAAAAATACAATGGCATAGCAGTTCGGTTCAACGCCGACCAGATGAATATACATCAAGTCAGAAAACAGAATTGAAAGGATCCTGGAAGGGGCCGAGACAGAGGAGACAGCTGTAGTAATCCATGTTGGAACCAACGACATCAGCAGAAGGGACTACAACAGGACTGCACTAACGGATCAGTTCAGGATCCTGGGGAGGAAACTGAAACTGAGGGCATGCAAGATAGCCTTCTCGGAGATCCTGCCAGTACCGAGAGCAGACTCACAGAGGCAGAGTGAACTGCAAGCAATAAACGGTTGGCTCAGGAGATGGTGCGAGGAGGAGGGTTTCCTTTTTGTTCGGAACTGGACAACTTTCTTGGGAAAGAATAAACTCTACAGGAGAGATGGACTGCACCTGAGCACGACTGGGACGAGGATGCTGGCACGCAACGTCCAGAGCATCATAGACTTGGCTTTAAACTAAGGAAGGGGGGAAAGCCGACAGTCAATCTGACACATCGGACAAATGTATCAAAAAAGGATACTGAGCAAGGACATTGCAAAAGAGGACATGGGACTGAGTGGGAACTTTTGGAAAAAGGACCTAAGGAAACAATACAAGGGTCTAGGGCCAGGGACATTGAGCAAGGACATTGTAAAAAAGGGACCGGGGCTGAGTGGGAATTTTCGGGAAAAGGACCTAAGGACGCAATGCAGAGGACCAGGGCCAAGGATATTGAACAAGGGCACTGTAAAAGAGGGCTCAGGACTGAGTTGGAATTTTTTGAAAAAGGACCTAAGGATAGATCACAGGAGTCTAGGGCACAAATATCCTTGGTAAGCAGGACTAAAAGAGAACAACGGATCCCAGAAGGACAACCAATAATGGGGAAACAAGCTGAGGAGGAAACAGATACACCACACGAGGAGGATGACCGAGACGAAGCTTGGAGACTAGCAACTTACGAGGGGGACGCCAGGAGTGCCAAACCACGAGGAACAACAGCAAGAAAGGCGAACAACCGGGACTTACATTGCTTGTACACTAACGCTAGGAGCTAAAATGGGAGAGCTGGAAGTATTAGCCTGCAAAAAGGGCCTAGACATAATCGGAGTCACAGAAACGTGGTGGACTGATGACAATAAATGGGATGTGGCCTTACCAGGGTTCAAACTCTACAGGAGAGATAGGTCACACAAAAAAGGTGGAGGAATAGTGCTATATATAAAAGATTCCATACCTTCAATCAGGATGGAAACAACAGTAAGGGCGGACGACTTGGAATCATTATGGGTTAAACTACTAGGAGGAGCAGGAACAGATATAAAATTGGGTGTGTACTATCGCCCACCTGGACAATCGGAAGAAATCGACCAGGACCTGGAGGCCGAACTGAGGCAGTTCTGCAAAAGCGGAAGCGTGGTGGTGATGGGGGACTTCAACTACCCGGGAATAGACTGGAGCATCGGGCACTCAAGCTATACGAGAGAGACCAAATTCATGGAAGTCACGAGGGACTGTTTCATGGAACAGCTGGTCATGGAACCAACACGGGAAGATGCCACTCTTGACCTAATCTTCAACGGACTAGGGGGACCCGCTAAGGAGGTGGCGGTACTAGCCCCACTAGGAAACAGCGATCACAACACGATCCAGTACAGGCTAGAAATTGGACCATCAAAGGTGAAAAGAACCACAACGACAGCACTCAACTTCAAAAAAGGGAATTATGATGCCATGAGGAAAATGGTGGGAAAGAAACTCATCGATACCACAAGGAAGATAGAGTCCGTAGAAAAGGCCTGGACCCTACTCAAGGGCACGGTGCACGAAGCACAGAACCTGTGCGTCCCCAAGTTCAGGAAAGGGTGCAAGAAAAATAGAACAAAAAACCCAGTGTGGATAACAAATGCAGTGAAAAAGGCAATAAGCGATAAGAAGGCATCATTCAAACAATGGAAAAAGGACCAGACAGAAGACAACCAAAAGGAGCATAAAAGACACCAAAAGGAGTGTCACTGAGTGGTTAGGAAAGCAAAAAGAGAATATGAAGAAAGACTGGCAGGGGAAGCAACAAACTTCAAATCATTCTTCAGGTATGTCAAGGGGAAGCAACCAGCTAGGGAGGAAGTAGGACCCTTGGATGATGGAGACAGAAAGGAAGTGGTAAAAGAGGAAAAGGAGATAGCGGACAGGTTAAATGAGTTCTTCACGTCAGTTTTCACAATGGAGGACACAACCAACATTCCGGAACCCGAGGAGATCAGAAAAGGAGATCAGGATGAAAATCTGGTCCAACTAGAGGTGAGCAAGATGGATGTCCTCAGGCAGATAGACAGGCTAAAGTGCGACAAATCGCCAGGTCCGGACGGCATTCACCCAAGGGTACTCAAGGAATTAAGGAACGAAATAGCTGAGCCACTTCGACAAATATGCAACCTATCCCTAAAAACTAGAGAGATCCTAGAGGACTGGAAAATAGCAAATGTCACACCCATCTTCAAGAAAGGCTCAAGGGGAGACCCAGGAAACTACAGGCCGGTGAGCTTGACCTCGGTCCCTGAAAAGATGATGGAAGCGCTGATTAAAGACAGCATTTGGGAACACATAGAAAAAAATGGGCAACTAAAGTCGAGCCAACATGGCTTCTGCAAGGGCAGGTCATGCCTCACAAACTTATTATACTTCTTTGAGGGGGTGACCAGCCAGGTGGATAGAGGGGAATCCATAGACATCATTTACCTTGACTTCCAAAAAGCCTTTGACAAGGTACCACACGAAAGACTGCTAAGGAAGCTATGGAACCACGGGGTGCAAGGGGAGGTCCACCGATGGATCAAAAACTGGCTGGCGGACAGGAAACAGAAGGTTGGAGTAAAGGGCCATTACTCAGATTGGCAAAGGGTCACGAGCGGAGTTCTACAGGGGTTGGTGCTGGGACCGCTCCTGTTCAATATATTTATTAACGACCTGGAGGCGGGAACAAAATGTGAGGTTATTAAATTTGCGGATGACACTAAATTATACAGCAGGGTCATAACCATGGAGGACTGCGAAGACCTCCAAAAAGATCTGACAACGCTGGAAGAGTGGGCCAAAAAGTTGCAAATGAGCTTCAACATAGGGAAATGCAAGGTCATGCATATTGGGAAAAAGAACCCGATGTTCACTTACAAGATGGGGGGATCACCGCTAGGGGTGAGCAACCTTGAAAGAGACCTGGGAGTGATGGTGGACGCAACATTGAAGGCGTTGGCGCAATGCGCCACAGCCTCAAGGAAAGCGAACAAAATGTTGGGTATCATTAAGAAAGGTATCACAACCAGGACGAAGGAAGTCATCCTGCCACTGTATCGTGCAATGGTGCGCCCGCACCTGGAGTACTGTGTCCAGTACTGGTCGCCGTACCTCAAGAAAGACATGGCGGTACTTGAGAGAGTCCAGAGAAGAGCAACTAAGCTAATAAAAGGTATGGGGGACCTCTCATACACTGACAGACTGAAAAAGCTGGGGCTTTTCTCCCTGGAAAAGCGACGACTCAGGGGAGACATGATAGAAACCTTCAAGATCATGAAGGGCATAGAAAAAGTGGATAGGGACAGATTTTTCAAACTAAGGGGAACCACAGGTACAAGGGGGCACTCGGAGAAATTGAAAGGGGAAAGGTTTAGAACAAACGCCAGGAAGTTCTTTTTCACCCAGAGGGTGGTGGATACATGGAACGCGCTGCTGGAGGATGTGATAAGCAGAAGTACGCTACAGGGCTTCAAAGAAGGTCTGGACAGGTACCTGGAGGACAAAGGGATTGAGGGGTACAGATAGGAGTAGAGGTAAGGTTATAGGGACAGGATTAGAGGTAAATTACAAAATTAGTCAGAGACCACTGTTCAGGCAGTGGGCCTGATGGGCCGCCGTGGGAGCGGACCGCTGGGCAGGATGGACCTCTGGTCTGCCCCAGCGGAGGCAACTTCTTATGTTCTTATATCCATAACCGTTGCCCACAAATAGGAGCACAATAAAGAACTACAGAATGAAATATATGAAGAGATAACAACAGTGTACATACTAACATAATACTTGTATAGCTCATATCGCTAACTGAGTGTAGAAGAACATCAATACATACAACTGTAAAGGCAGAGAAATGCAAATAATGTGATAGGTCACAAGGCTGAGAGATACCATCAGATGATAGGAGGTGAGCTCAGGTTTTGTCTATGGAGCTCGGTGCTTGAGCCTCCAAATAATTTGCCAATTCATGAGGATGAGTAAAATTCTTTGTAGTGTTGTTAAACGTGACCCGAAGAGTAGCAGGGTAGAACATGCCATATTTCGCTCCGATGTGTTTGAGCTTGGGGTGGTATTCTAAAAGTAGTTTTTGTCTTTTGACAGTCTGTTTGGAGAGGTCAGGAACAATTAAGATGTTTCCTTCAAATTTCAGAGGGTGTTGTAATTTCGCCTGGCGCATAATCTCCATCACCTGGGTATAGCGCAGCAGACGAGCAACTATGGGTCTCGGATATTTCGCACTGACATCCATTTTGTGTGTAGGCACCCGATGAGCTCGGTCAATTTCCATATCATATTTGAACTCGAGATTGAGAATTTTCGGCAGGATCAGTTGCAAGAAAGCGATGGTGTCCTTGCCCTCCTGTGCTTCCAATATGCCCAAGATACACAGGTTATTACGATGAGAACGGTTTTGTGCGTCTTCAAGCTCTTGTTCCAAGATGGCGACCTTTTTGAATTGACGCTGTAATGTTTTTATATTCGCCTCACTCGTTTCTATTTTTTGTTCAGCTGTATCAAGTCTAGAGCGGCACACGGCCATTTCAACAGTGAGAGAAGCAAGTTCTGCTATTATGTCTTCGGTGTTCTGATTGGTATTAGCCATGAGGTCGCGCATGGCACGAAGTTCTGCCATAACAGTTTGTATAGATTCACCTTCGTCCTTAGACAGAGAATTTTTTTGTGGCGATATCGGTTCTACACTCTTCCGTTTTCCAGCTTTGGATGCAGCCATCGTTAGCAAAGCCGGTTTTAAAGTGTAGCGGTGACAATCACTCATGAGCAGCGAAAATGGAAGTTTTTAGGTGTCCAGTCTGCGGAGCTCGGCTACTATTCATCCATTTACTGTGCTGCGTGCTAGCGCCCCCTTAGATTTATTTATTTAAAAAATTTCAATTCCGCTTATCTATTAAGCGGGTAACAGTTGGTACATTCATAAAAAATAACAAACTTTACATATCCATTAATACCATGTTCCCCAAAAATAAGAGGATCTTATATTCATTTGGGGCCCAAAAAAGGCATTAGGTCTTATTTTCGGGGTATGCACATGATCATTGCTCCTTTCCTCTCCTTCACTCCAATTCTTCCTCTTTCCTTTCTCTCCCCCACATGTGCATCTTTCCTCCCCTCCCTCCCTCACATTCCCCTGTGCAGCAGAAGTTTGCCCAGCTTCTATCCTTCCCTCCCTCCCATCCCTCGTGCAGCATAACCCTTGCCCAGCATCTATCCATCCTTCCCTCTCTCTCATCCCTCGTGCAGCAGAACCCTTGAGCACTCTCCGCCCCCACCGCGTAGCTGAACCCCTGCTGATCCTCCATCCTTCCCTCCTCGCTGACCGTGAGCGAGCCCTACCTTCAACCAAAGCAACATTGGGCCACCAGCACTCTAAGCAGGATGCTTGGCCTTGTCCGTCGGGGATTTCACTGCCGCGTTACTGATGAGCAGGATCCCACATTCCTAGGTCAGGCTAGTAGCAGGGATTGTAGCTACAAGAGAGAGACTAAGATGCAGCATTTCCAGCCCAGGCTGGTGGCCAAAGTGATCACAATAGAAGCAGAGGCAGGTTCAGCATAAAGCTGTGCCGATTGCCAGTAGGAGCAAGGAAGAAGCAGAACTGGAATATTTTCAGTTTGGACTGCTGACAACAGTGATCACTGGGGATAAGCAGAAGCAGTACTAGGAAACAGGAATATTTCAAGAATCCAGCTCCCTACTTTATATTTTCCCCAACTTGCAGGCATGTAGTTGTTAAGGCAAACATGAGCTTTCTTTCTATGTCAAATGTTTGGTGACACATCAGTCAAAAGCTACTGTTCTATATTCACATTTGACATTTCAACCAATTCTCTGCAGTTCTATGCTGCCAGATTTTTTTTTTTTTTAAATCAATGAAGTCTGCAAGAGGGAATCCCATCGATTCTATGAAGCTATGCTGCTGCAGGATCGTATTAAGTGGAGTAGGGGCTGAGTAAATTTATTCTGGGTGGGTGGATTTTTTTTGTTTGTTTTTTTACTTCTGGTGAAACTTGGCAGTACTATACTAAACCTCAAGAGTGATTGAAAAGTCAGATTTGAACTTTTGATCCCTAAAAAATCACGGAAGGCATCAACACATTCAAAGAACCATAGTGATATTCCTGGGGTGAACAGTTAAACTATGGTTCCGCTTCCTGTAAATGTCAGATTAGATGAAGAAAACTCTACACCACCGTCCCACATATTGTAAGATTCAATTAACTGTAATCCAGGATCTGAGCTAAAATCTGAGCCAGGTGGCAGCTGACTTGCCCGGCTCTCTTCTCTTTGCTATTCCTACAAATTTATTTTTGTTGCTGCAGTTGCCACTAAACAGAAACAATTTCCCAGCCAAGCTATTCATGCTGTGCTCTAAAATTAGCACCTCCTGTGACATCTTACCCTCATTGTATAATAGGTCGTCTAAATTTAAGCCCCTTTTGCATGCTTAAATTTATAGAATACTGCTATCCATGCAAACAAATGTACACTTACACACAGAAATAGCATTAGTATGCTAAAGCAGTGTTTTTCAACCTTTTTACACCTATGGACCGGCAGAAATAAAATGAATTATTCTGTGGACTGGCGGTTGAAGAACACTGGGCTAAGTCGTGGGCCAGACCCCGCCCATCTCTACCCAATCTCCACCCAGACCCCGCCCCCATAATAGTACTAATTGTAACACTATTTTTTCCATTCATTTTTCACAGATACACAATATAATCTTATTAACAACACATAATGGTTAACCTCGAAATTAAACTACACAAAGCACACTGACAGCAGATGTAAATTCTCAAAATTGACATAATTCAATCACTAAATTCAAAAATAAAATCATTCCCCCCTTACCTTCTTGCCTGACTTAACTTCTCACCTGCTCCCGCCTGGCCATTTTATGCCGCCCCGGTATTATCTTCGGGCCGGCTCCCTCTTCCTCACTGATGCAGTGCACAAAGCTGGGCTGTCAGCAGCTCCTTGCGCGTCCCGTGCCTTATCTGGAAGCCTTCCCTCTGACATTGCAACGTCAGAGAGAAGGCTTCCGGTTCAGGCGCAGGATGCGCGAAGGAGCCACTGCCCGTGGCTTTGTGCACTGAATCAGTGAGAAAGAGGGAGCTGGCTCGAAGATAACTCCGCATCGATCGCACCGTGGACTGGCGGTTGAAGAACACTGTTTTGAGCCTGATTCACGTGCCGGCACTGTGGACCGACAGGAAATTTCTGTGGACCGGCACCGGTCCAAGGACCGGTGGTTGAAGAACACTGTGCTAAAGTACTATTCTATAATTACACACTAAAATGTCTTAGAGTATAACTGTTAGAGAACATGGGTTTAGGCTGCAGTATGGGAGACCTAGGAGCAACATCAAGAAATTCTTGTAGTAATAATAATAATAATTTATTTGTATACCGCCCTACCGCAAAGTTCTAGGCTGTTCACATACATTGCTAACATTATACAATCAATGAATAAAAATACAATACTCTAAATAGTACTAAAATTATACAGTAAAAGAATAAGATACAATTTGCTAAAATACAGTAAAAATCCACAAGAACATTCTGGCTATAAGATCAATATACAATTTGCCTGTCAATATTCTGGAACATCAGTTTACAAATTGTAGATAGAAAGGGTTGTGGATGCCTCTCGGAGGAGACTGTATAGACAAAAAACAGTGACAGAATTCAAGAATCTAAGGCATAAATGCAGAGGATCTCTATGCAGAATAAGGATGGAACCCAATTAAAACAAACTTTGAATGACCTCTCATCTGAAAAGGATCATATCTTTTAACTGGAAACCTACTGTCTCTTCCCAAAAAAGATCTCATGTCCTAGATGTTCCCTCTTCACTAGTGGAAGCCTCTGTAGTAGTGAAACCTTTATTAGGCACAGTCGCTTCTGTCTACTATATATCAGCCCTCATCCATCTATAAATAAACCCTTCTTTATAGAATTGAGAGAACTGGGGATTGAAATAAGTGCGGATGGGCAGACTAGATGGGCCATTTGGCCTTTATCTGCCGTTATGTTTCTATCAGAGAGAGAAAGAGATAATGGTTACTGCGGATGGGCTGACTAGATGGGCCACTTGCTGTGATGTTTCTATATTTTTAAAATGCTATACTGCCTGTAATGACTCAGCTGCACCTGCCCATGAAGAGATATAAATTCCACATCTTTGTTCTCTCTAAGTTCTAATGTCTGTTAAAATAAGACAAACAGGATGGTGGATTTAACATCTTTAAGCATATTTTAACAACTCCTGCATTCCTTTCAGTCTATTTTTGCATATGGTATTTACAACTTCGCAACTATATCTGCCAGCATCTAACTGTGGAGATATTGGCTGCTCATTTACTTAATTATATCACATCTCAAAGCATCCTGAGAACACTTTCTTAAAGAGAAGTAGCATGTCTCATAGTCTGGGATTCATTAGCTTTTCTGCTGACCGCACTTGTAGGGTTTTCATTGTGCCAATACTGCCAAGAGATTTATCACAATTATTATTCCCCTCTATTGTGGATTGTCTCACTCTCACTCTTTTGTTGCTAAAACTTGGCAGAGGGGTAGAGCACACATTCTTCTCATTCTGTCAAATGTCACAGAAGTCAGGACACAAATGAATGAGACTAAAAGTAAAATAAACGTGCAATATCCCAGTGTTTCTTTTTCTTTCTAGTAACTCATGAATGTTACCTATTTAACACTGGAAACCAATGTCTTTCATTTATATTCTTTAAAAAATAACCATCATAACCTTTCAAAATACAGCTCTGGTATCTCCAAGTTAATGACCAAAAAAAAAGTTCCCAAAAGGCAGCTTTCTGGTCAGTGATCAGGAGAGCCTTTTCTTCAACCACTGTGTAGCAAGAAGACCAGTGATGTTGATTGATCCCATTGGGCGACACTGCAGACTGCTTATGCTGATGGACATAAAATGGAAATGTTCAGAAGTTCAGGAATTGGATTTTCAAGCTGGTCAACTCACTACTTGGTTTAGGTTAACTGGCTTTCAGCCAAAAAGACTCACATATTCAGAAACTAAAGCTACTCCTCAAAATAACTTGATACAATAGGTATCCTTTAAAGAGAAATTAAAACAGTTTGCTAATTATTTACTTCTAGCCAATTATTTTTGTCTTCCTTTCGCTCACCACTTTCTTCAAAAGCAATGTTAAGTGGAAGCCTGCTGAACACCATAGTTTGTTCCAAAGGTTTGAAGGCAAAGCCATAATACAGTACCTTTCCAAATATACCCAAATTATTGCCAGAATAAAGTACACATATGAAGAAATATGACACAACAAAGATGGTAGGCAAGACAGGTGAGAATGGCGATGTTCAGAGTGCTTTTGCTCTAGAGCTTCCAGTACTTCTCTTTCTTTCACATCATGCTCCTTAAACAAGACACTATGGGGCTCATTTTCCAAAAAGAAAGACATCCAAAAGTGGCATAAAGGGGCAGATGGATGTTTTTCTCACCAAACCCTTCTAATTTACTATTTTCAAAACAGATATCTATGCTGTTCATCTTCAATTTGTCTAAATCGGAAAGGGGCATGATCTGGTAGTACTAGGGCAGGCTTTTGAGCTGGTTTCTAAAATGTTTGATTATGGTAGAAAAACGTCCATGGTACAATTTAGATGCCTGGGGCTAGACCTCTTTGAACAATGAATAAGTGCCAAAAATGTGCCCAAAATGACCAGATGACCAATGCAGGGATGTAAATATGACCCCCCCTCACTCCCCCAGTGATCACTGATCCCCTATCCTGTAAATGAACAGCACCTACCTGCTTGTCTGATAGCTTCAGATGTTATGGCCAGTCCTAGTAGAGCAGAAAGCAGGTTCCTGGCGTAGCCTGATGGGGGTGAAGTAATTGGAAACCAAACAGGAGAAACTGCCTTCACACCAGTGGAAAGCAAGAAACAACAACAAAGGTGACCAATTGGTGCTCAATCCCTTTTATTCTAATGGATTCAACATGATCGTGTTTCGGTCCAAAAAGGGCCTGCCTCAGGAGTCTTGTTAAATAGTAATGGATTAGATGTACAAATTCACATAGTCTTATTATTCATTATGTTGAACCTTAAGAAACCCAACTGAGCACCAAACAAGGGATTCAGGCCACTCTGTACTGTAACCTCTACCCTTGTAGTGGAACATGTGAGCCTTCCAAACCTCATCCTAATCCCGCCGTACCCACATATAGGTGACACCTGCTGGCATAAGGGCTATTAGTGTGGTGTACAATTGAGTCCAGTAGATTTTGGAGGGCTTGCCATTCACTATAAGGGGGTTATTGTGAGATGTGTACATGGGCCTTTTTATGGGAAGTTCACTGGTATGCTCCCCGGGTTCTGCTGGGATGTCTATGTGGTCAGTCTACATCCCAAGGGCTTGTTCTGTGCATTTTTCTTTTGGACGTTTCTTTCAAAAATGGTTAAAAAATAATAAACAAACATCAGAAAAATATCAGGAAGTAGGAAGAGGTGAACCTGGAATTCAGCACAAGTGCAGGTTGTCCGGCCCCATTGCTTTGTTAACCTTGAGCTTTGACAGCTCACCGTAGACACTGCTGGGCGTAAACTCAAAGTTACCCGTTTAGTAACTTTGAGTTTACGCCCAGCAGTGTCTACGGTGAGCTGTCAAAGCTCAAGGTTAACAAAGCAATGGGGCCGGACAACCTGCACCCCAGGGTGCTTAGGGAGCTGAGTGATGTCTTGGCGGAGCCACTGTCCGCGCTCTTCAACCTCTCCCTTAGTACAGGCAGCGTCCCGTTGGACTGGAGGACGGCTAACGTCATTCCACTCCACAAGAAAGGCTCAAAGATGGAGACAGCAAACTACAGACCAGTGAGTCTAACATCGATAGTGAGCAAACTAATGGAAACTCTAATCAAACACCAATTAGATAAGATCCTGGATGAGGAGAATCTACGGGATCCCCGACAACATGGATTTACTAAGGGGAGATCCTGCCAATCCAACCTGATCAGCTTCTTTGACTGGATAACGGGGAAGCTGGATATTGGGGAGTCCCTGGACATCGTGTACCTGGACTTTAGCAAAGCATTCGATAGCGTACCACACCGCAGGTTACTGAGCAAGATGAGTTCTATAGGATTAGGTAACACATTGACGAAATGGGTTGGGAGCTGGCTTGGAGGTAGGCTCCAAAGGGTGGTGGTGAACGGCACCCCCTCCGAAATGACGGAGGTGATTAGTGGAGTACCACAGGGCTCAGTCTTGGGCCCAATCCTATTCAACATCTTTATAAGAGACTTGGCAGAAGGGCTTCGAGGTAAAATAACATTATTCGCCGATGACGCCAAACTGAGTAATGTAGTGGACAAATGCACAACAGATGAAGATTCAGTGCCCGACAACATGATGCACGACCTACTCCTACTGGAGCAATGGTCTAGGACATGGCAACTCAACTTCAATGCCAAAAAATGCAAAGTTATGCACCTGGGCAGCCAGAATCCATGCAAGTCTTATACCCTTAATGGCGATATCCTAGCAAAAACGGTAGCAGAACGAGACTTGGGGGTAATCGTCAGTGAGGACATGAAGTCTGCCAATCAAGTGGAGCAGGCTTCGTCCAAGGCAAGACAAATCATGGGCTGCATACGAAGGGGTTTCGTCAGTCGTAAGGCGGAAGTCATTATGCCATTGTATAGATCCATGGTGAGGCCCCACCTGGAATACTGTGTGCAATTCTGGAGGCCGCATTATCGCAAGGATGTGCTGAGACTGGAGTCGGTGCAAAGAATGGCCACCCGGATTGTCTCGGGACTCAAGGATCTACCATACGAAAAACGGCTTGACAAATTACAGCTATACTCACTCGAGGAGCGCAGAGAGAGGGGGGACATGATCGAGACGTTCAAGTATCTTACGGGCCGCATCGAGGCGGAGGAAGATATCTTCTTTTTCAAGGGTCCCACGACAACAAGAGGGCATCCGTTGAAAATCAGGGGCGGGAAACTACGAGGTGACACCAGGAAATTCTTTTTCACTGAAAGAGTGGTTGATCGCTGGAATAGTCTTCCACTACAGGTGATTGAGGCCAGCAGCGTGCCTGATTTTAAGGCCAAATGGGATCGGCACATGGGATCTATTCACAGGGCAAAGGTAGGGGAGGGACATTAAGGTGGGCAGACTAGATGGGCCGTGGGCCCTTATCTGCCGTCTATTGTTTCTATGTGCACCTAGGAGCTACAGCTGTCTGATTAGGGAGAGCTCCTCAGCCCTTTATTTTGGGACTCAAAGTCTGGAGGAAGGGTGTGCCATCTTACTAGCTCAGAATGGTTGAAGACAAAGTTTATAGTAAAAAGCTGCATGGAAACGGGGCTGTCAGTAATTCAATAAAGTACACAGGAATCCAGTCCAGACTCGCAGGGATAGAATTCCTGCAGGAGCTTACCTGCCTGTCTCCTCTCCAGCTACTTCAAACGGCCACTGTCAGCAGCTTCTGGTGGGCTGTTGAAGAAAGGTAAGAAGTACTGCAAGGGCTGAGTGGGAGGGAGAGATGCTGCTGGTGGGAAGAGAAAGGAAAAATGGCTGGACATGGTTATGTGCAGCAGGAGTGACAGTTGGTGCACATGGGGAAAGGAAGAGGGAGAATTGTTGGACATGGTGGTAGAGGGATGAATATTGGATGTTGTGGTGGAGAGAGAAGAGGGAGTCAGATAGAAAGGGATGCAAGAGGGAGGAATGTTGAACATGGTGATGGAGGGAATGAGAGATGCAGCATCGTGCTGCAGAGAGGTGATAGGACAAATATTGGGCTTGGGGCTGGGGTGAAATATGCTGCACAGGTCTGGGGGATGAGAGTGGGAGAAATGTTGGATGTGGCAGAGAGGGTGAGAGAATTGCATCTTGGATTCACCACTTTCTCTCTCTTTCCTCACTCTCTTTGAGGCAAGGGAGGGAATGAGAGAGAGAAAGGAAACATGTTGCACATGAGAGGTGGAAGAAATACTGTGCAGGGGTGGGGAGGGGAAAAAGAGGGAGATGGATCCAGAACAGAAGGAAGTGAAGATATTGTACAATGGGAGGAAAGAGAGAGGGAGAAATGCTGGACCATGGTAGGAGAAACAGAAAGAAAAAAGGGACTGGAGTGGAAGTGAAGAGATTTCAGGCTTCGAAGGTGGGGAGGAGAGAGAGGGAGCAGATGCTGGGAAGAAGAGTTGAAGGGAGAATCTGGGAATGGTGACACCTTGTGGGAAAGATGAGGAGGGGTTTGGAAGGGAAATGAATGAGCAGAGGATAGTGATTAAAGTGGGTAAAAATATGGTAATGGGGAGTAGATCAGAAGATGGAAATTTGATAGGTAGCTGAAAAGTGGAGAAGGGAGAAAGAGGGTGAAATTTGAGTGGACTTGGAAAGGTTAATATGGCAGAGGCAGTTGTAGTGAGGGAACAGAACAAGATAGGAGTGAAGAAAAGACCAATGGATAGCAACTGGCCTAAGAAGACAGGAAAGCAGAAAAAAGAGAAACTGGAGCCAACCTGATAGAAAAATAAATCTCCAGACAATTAAAAAAAAAAAAAAAAAAAAAGAGGTTTATTGACTGAAATATATACATTACCTTTGGGAAATGTATATAGCAAATGTCTTTGTACTGTGTTCAACAGAAAAGTAAATACATTTTTGGTTTTATTTCTCCAGTGTTGAAGTATTTGCTGACCCTTGCTGTAGCTGGTGGGGATCCTCAAGCATTACCAGTTGAAGACCTCCTCCAAAGGTGGCCAATACTCCCTTTTTACTAAGTGTAGCAGTCGCTGGCAGCATCCTTGAGCCACTGAGGTGCCAGCATGTGTAGCTTAGTGACATTGCTGCCTGACAAGTTTGGAAAAAGGGAGTTTTGGCCACCTTCAAAGGAAGTCTTCAGCTGACATAGTTGAGGGTCCTCATCAGCTGGAGTATTTATATTTTCATTATAGGTTCTGGCAGAGACCCATTTACAAAGTATGTATTCTTCTCAATTAATATTGCCAAATTTAAAAGTCTTTGCTTATTTGTAAATTGATCTCTACCAGAGCCTCTAATTCAGTAGCATAATTAAATGAAATAACTACTTCTGAAGTTTAAGGGGATGGATTTGATTCCAGTGGGGATGGATGGGGAAGGGTTTGATTCCAGTGGGGACATTATGGAAGTAGCCTTCCATCAAATTCAGTGAGGCCAGAAATTCCCCTAGTGCTACTGTCGCAAAATCTCTATGCGGAACCGCATTTACGGACTTCAGATCCAGAATGGTCTCTTCTGAGTCTTTGTTGGGCACAACGAAGTATATAGAATATCTGCCCAAGCTCGAATCTATGGGCAGAACAGACTCTATGGCTTGAATGGCTAACAGCCTGTCTACTGTAGCTCAGACTTTCAACAGCTTTTTCTGGCCATCTGGATAATGAAACCACAATGCGGTCCGCTAAAGGGTAGTTGAATTCAAGTTGGTATCCTTTCCAGATTATGTCGAGCACCCAGCGGTTTCAGCTGATCTGCACCCAAGCCTCCCAGTAGTCCATTAGCCATCCTCCTACATCCTTGGCATCATTGGGACATGTTGGAGGTCATGGTGGAGTGTGTTTCAGAGGACTGGGTATATCTAGAGTTACCAAACCTTTGTCTGGAATCCTGAAATGTACTTTGATTGGAGGACCCTCCTGAGTACTGTCAAAAAATGCCTGGAGCCATGAAATGTACTCGAGTAGACTCTCAAAAGTTCTGCAGTCTGCTATCTAGAAGTGTTTTCAGTCGGTGATCGACCATACTGGCCATAAGATCATCCAAATCCTTTGCAAAAACCATTTGCCCCTTAAAGGGGAGTCTGCTTAAAGTGGCTTTAGAAGCTGAATCTCCCGCCATTGCCTAATCCAGACCATTCTGCAGGCAGAAAAAGAACAAGTTGAGACCTTGCTCAAGGCTTTGATGATGTTATTCAAAGCATCAGCCACATAGTCAATCACCTCCATGACTAGCTAGGGTTGTCCGTGCTGACAATCCTACGGACCCTAACATAAGGTCACCTTAAACCCCATGGTTAAGGCTTCAAATTGCCGTTTAAAGATTACATCGACTCTGTGGTCCTGCACATCCTTCAAGACTACACCCTTCATTCCGCACACTTTAACCCATTCTCTTAGATCCTCTTCTCAAAATCTACTGACAGTCTCCTCATTGAAAGTTATAAATACTCACCCTAACACATCATTTTCAGTAACAGCCCTACTTATTTGGAACTCCCTACCAGCTTTCTTAAGGGAGGGAAAAAATCTTGATAAATTTAAAGGATCTCTTAAATGTTTTCTTTTTTAAAGATGTGCTTGAATTCTAATAATGACATTTCTCCCATCGATTAATACTTACTCTCTCTTGACAATGCAAAACGTATTTTTTTAATTTAAAATTTAATTTTATTCTATTATGGTTTTGCTCCCTCCTCTCATTCTAAACAAATTCTTTTATACAAATTGTAGTTCTCCCTTTTATCCAGTCAATTGGAGTCTTTGTATATTGTCATGTCTTATACGATTATTTATACTCCCCTATTTCTAAGTGATTTAGTTACATTTTATGTAAAGCGATTAATCAAATGTTAATAAACTTGAAGTACTTTTGGTAGCCTGAGCTACCAGAGAGTCTATTTTTGGCTGGACAAAAAGCTGCTGAAATTCAGGAGCCATGGGATAGTCTTTTTCTTCATCTTAGCTCCCTTTAGAGAGCCTCTGAATGCGATCAGATCTGGATGTGAGGGAAAAAAATGTAGTCTGAGCCTGGAAGCACTCATAATTGAACACTGCACCACTGAAGTCTGCAGTCTCTAATTTCCGCAGTGACTCTGGGATTAACTCCAAGAATGTCGTCACCTTAAACAGGTGGCATACTGTTGGGTCCTCTCCCTGTTCAAGGGGGACTACAGTCTCCTGATCTCCAGTCTCTGGGCGAGATCCTGAATCTCCCACAGGAGGGACAATTTGCTCTGGGATAGTAAAGGCATGGGATCTGATTTCCAGTCCCCTTGTCTTTATCTGATAGGTTCTCTGGTTCTTGCTCAGAAATCTCTTGCCACTTGTTCACCCTTGAGGACAGGGCCCCGTGCAGGGCCACCATTGATTCTTCACCAGTTACAAGAGATCCCCAACAATTTAAATACTGTACTAAGCTTTCCAGAGCAAACTCACAAATTCTGGGGTAAATCCCTGACTAGGGGCCTCAACAGTGCCCTTTAGGGCTGCTTTTTGCTGTCTCTTGAACTTCATTGATTTCATGCACCTGTGCTTTGCTCAATCATCTTCCAAAGTCTCGGAAGTGCTCTTTTGCCTGACCAAGGAATGCTCTGCAATCTCCCAGTCTTCAGGGTACCAGAAGAGGCTAAGCCTGAGGTCCCTGCTCTTCCCTCACATGCCCCATGCCACTGTTCAGCCAGCCATCCATTGCAAATCTGGTATGATATAGGGGTATCTCCACTAGAGGAATCAATCCTAAGTGATTTTGAGCAAAATCATGTTTTGTGTGGGGGGGGGGGGGGGAAGGGAGAGTTGTTGAGGCAGATGGAAGCTTTTAATTGTAATTGGAAAAATCCAAGATGGCCACCGCAGCAGCATGGCCATGCTAAAAATGGTCTGGGAACCCCCTTGAAAGGTCAAAAAAATTATTAGAAGGGGGTTTTGAAGGAGGGTGGGATCTTAGATACAGACCCAGGCATATAAAACCAGCAAAATCAGATTCCTCCCCCCCATATTTTCCCATAGACTTCAATGGACTTCACTGTCTATGCTGGGCTAGCCTGCTTCAACTGTGACAAAACTGAAACTGGAGAAGACAGTGGCTCAAAAAACCATGTCCACATTTTCTGGCTGTCAATTAGACTTAAAACCCGACTGAGGCCTCAACCCCCGTCGGTTCACACACGGGTGGGAGGAGGAATTTACTTAACCAGCACCCATTAAGCCCTGCTGGACCGATACTGGGGCCAAATAGCCTGCACTCAAGCACCTGATAAATCAGGATGTGAGCTAGCTTTAAGGGGAATGGACCCCGAGTTCCACAAGTCAAATTGCAGGCTGGCTGGGCAGGAACCCCGAGGTCTGCCTTGCCAGCTATAGACTACTTTCACAGAGTCTGCATCCTCTCCCAGGAACAGGTGCCCCAGGGTCACTGGGGGTCTCTAAGGCCTCAAACTCTAATGAGAACACTCCAAAAATAATAAAAAGATACGAGAGCAGATCAGAATTGCATCTTCTCAATTTGCTTGCACAAGGAAAAACTGAATGGGGCTCTACAGCACTGGAGAAGGGAGTGGAACTGAAGAAGGAAAAATTATGTTCTTACCTGTTAATTTTCTTTCCTTTAGATGCAGCAGATGAATCCAGAGACCAGCAGGCGAAGATAGAGAAACTGATTGACAGGTGGTCCTATTGGCTGGCACTCCTCCTGTATCGTCAGTATTGCTCCTTGCCCAAGCATTCAGAACCATCACTAGGCATAGCATGTAAAAAATTTCTTTTCCATAACAAATTTCAAAAGGTAATACAGAAAACAACCATCAATAATAACAGACCTCGAAAATTGCAAAAGAAAAATCTGACAGACAATATCCAGAAAGGGTGGGGCTCTGGATTCATCTGCTGCGTCTAAAGGAAAGAAAATTAACAGGTAAGAACATAATTTTTCCTTCCTTAGCAACAGCAGCAGATGAATCCAGAGACCAATGGGATATAGCAAAGCAATCCTCAATCTGGGTGGGAAGCAAACACCGCCTCCGCAACAACCGAAGCACCAAACACATCCTCCGCTTGCGCCCCCACATCCAACCGGAAATGCTAAGAGAAAGCACTCTTGGAAGACCAAGTAGCCATGTGACAAGCTAAGATTGCCACCTGAAGATGAACGCAAAGCCCTTGGCAATACAGCTTGTGCCAAAAAAGAAAGAATATAAATCATATAACTCTGGAAGGGAGCCAATGCTGAGAAGTACCCAAGAAAGGAAAAAACCTCCAAACGGAATCATAAGCCACAAGTGAAGACGTCTGGAGAAGGGACAAAATAACCAGCTTTGCATAACCCTTACACGTCAGCCATGACTATTCAAAAGCTCGGTCGTAATACCAAATTAGGATGAATATCCATGTCGATCGGACCCTAGGTGAGTAAATCTGGAGATACAAGAAATCTCAGCAGTTTTGGCCGTCGAAAGACTCATCAGATCCGCACAGCAAGGATGGCGCAACCAATCTGGAGATTCGCTAATGACTGTGCCGTGAAAGAGAGCCTGAGATGGGAAATCCATCTGATCATCAGCCAGGGGAAAACACTGAAAAAAAGAAACCAGAGGCGAGAAAGAAGCAACGTTGCTACCCCCTCTGACCGCCATACCCTGCGTATGCCAAATAAACTAGGAAGCAATGAATTTTGAGATGAAGCCAAGAGGTCTAGTTCTAGGAGAGCTCACCTTAAAACAAAGAGCTGGAATGCCTGAGCAAATAGGACCCAATGTCCAGGATGTAGAAGATTTTACTACAACTACAACACATTATTTCCAAAGCGCAGAAAGGCGTACACAGCACTGTACATGTGAACATACAATAGTCGTCATTGCTCAGATTTTTGCTGTGAGCAAGGCTAACTAAATCCAATAACTGTCCTGTAAAATGATGCGCAGGCATAAGAGGAAGACTAGATTTCACCCCTTGAAATAGAACCATTACTTTACTCTCCAACTGAGTACGTAACGTACCGTCTGGGCTGCAGGGGAATACCACCGTCAGCACACTGCCCCAAAGGACCATTATCGTCATTCCAGAACAACGGTCTGAAACTCCAGAAACGTTAGCCAGACTGTGCTTCAGGCCAGAAGAATGAACGAGTACCGACTCCTTGCGCTGAGGATTGAAGGCATTGAGCCCTCCCAACCTGACAGCCTGGGGTGATTTGTGACTTGGAGCCAGACCAGCAAAGACCGAGGAACGCCTCTGAAAAAAGCAAGCCTGCCGAGCCCCCAAAGATACTGAGCGATGCACGAGGAGCCTACTAGAAACAACAATTGGAGCCTCGAGATACAGGGAACCACTGGAACAAAGGCGACTGCAGCAGCAGTCTCATGTGAAAGAGAGTCAAACTTCCCAATGGAGTCACCCCCATAGGACCTGGAACCCGAAAAATCCCCTACCCTTGTTCTCGGCGACTGTAGGAAGGCAAACCTGAGACCGCAACTTGTCACCCTGGGCTCTGGAAAGAAACACAATCCTCTCCTATGTGAGCAACAGCCCCTGACATTCCAAGGATTATTAAAGGAGAAAGAGCTCATTGGAAAAGAGAAGATTTACATTCAAAGAATTGAAGAAAAAAAGTGCAAAGAAAAGAAATCATCCGTTGGCGTCTAACAAATTGACTGTGTAGTAAGACATCTGAATCAAGCGGTCGTCTAAGAAAGAAAGTACCTGAACCTCCTGTTTGCGCCAAAACGCCCTGACTGCCTCCATTGCTAGCTGGAACTAGTCCAAATAGTGCCTGCCAAGGATGGGACAGCGAAGACACCGGTGATGTGAAAGTCATTTGGGGATATGCAAGTAGACTTCTGAGAGACCAAGCGCTGTAAAGAATTCTCACTGTCATCCCGCTGTAATGATCATTCTCACAATTTAATTTCAGAAAAGTCTAACCATGAGAAACTTATCGACCCATATGAGATTAGGCCCCTGACCAACTGATTCTCCCTTCATGGACACTACAAAGAAAACTGAATAACTTCCCTTGCTCCCTTGTTCTGGAGGAACTGGAACTACGGTCTCATGGTCCAGAAAGCCTTGAAGACCTTGTACCCTTGGCTGCACAAACTACGGCAAGCCCAAGACATAGCGAGGGCTAGAAAGAGTCAGGAAAGGGAGAAGAGGATACAAAGTTGATCAGACATTCTCTCGTTCCCCCCTTCCGCAAGAAAACCTACGGAGTGGTCAGACCTCATGTGAATGACACATGGGAGGTCGGGGAACGGGCTGGACGAGAGTCGCAAGTCCTGGATTTTTAAGGAATATGTGCTGGGGTACCTGACCATACTAGGGATCTGAACCCATGACATGTGGAAGATAGAAGAAGTGCCTTTACCCAATGAGCCACCGGAGCTTCCTGAGAAGAAGAGAATGTCCAACCTTGACCATACAGATCAGAATTCTGAAAACAGTGTCGTGACGGCCAGGAGTAAAAACAACTCAACATAAGCTGCACCCCAATACCAACGGCTCTTAAAGGAAAAACACCCTAAGAGAAAAGTAGAAACTGAATTCAGTGCCCCTAGGCAAAGTATATGTACCCAGCTGTTGGAAAGAAAAGACACCCATTCCAAAAGAGAAACTTCAGGGACGTGCCAAACAGACATAGAGCCTTGGCTCTCTCCTATGAGAGCAACCTGGTCCATGGCAGCAAGGGGAAAATGAACCCTTGAATAACCATGCGAACAGGGGGACTGCGTACCATATGTCAGGAGAAGACGGTAGCCTCATAAGTCTATGCAGTATCGTGTAAAACACAGGACCTTGCATCGCTCCAGAAACCAAACAAAAATCCAGCCCTGCCCGTTGGAAAAGGCAAGGTGGCATCAGGCCACTCAACTCCACCCGTAGAGTGCAGCCCAACAGGAAACCCAGCATTCTAGTACCAAGAATCATTGCTATAGCGCTACCAGACACCAGCAGCGTGGCCCCAAGGCGCGAAGAAGAGGAAAATAGACAAATATATAAGCCTCACCATACAGGGACCCCGGGAGATAGGAGGACAGATCCGAACCAAGACCCGGGTATCCCCCTGCCGCTGACCTCCCTCAGCGGCAATTTGACTGCTGCTGTCTCAGTGCAGGAACAATCCGCAACCAAGGAGCCAAGCATTGAATTGTTCACCCTCTCAGGCAATTCAGGATGTCTCCCATGCGAGAAAAGCAGATATGCCCAAACAGCAGCCATGGGAGAAAGTCCAACTGCCACATCATCGGCAACTGCAGCTGCAACCCGTAGACACAGCTAGGACCAGAAACAGGGAGACCGTGGCATGCGTAGCGAGAAGGTTGTTGAAACAGCCTCCAAGAACGCTGCGGCATCCCCACTAGCGTTTGAGCACAAGCGCGAGACTCCAGCTCGTCGAAAGGCACCGATTCCACCAACATCGACTATCGCGTCAACTCCAACACAGCCGCGGCACCCGCTGTGTAAAAGGCAGCCTAGAGAACAGGCCGCAAATGCTAGTACTCTCCCGCCCATGCATGAAAACAAGCTCGTGCCTCCCACACGTGAGAAGGCACCAATCTCTTCAACAGTGCCCAAATACATATCTGGAGCCCGCCATTCCAAAATAAAACAAAGTGTAGCGTTCGAGAAAAATTAATCCATTCGAGGAACCACACGACTGCACAGCTGCAGGTTCCACAGACTTTCAAAACATAATACTAACAACCAAACTTGCAGTGCAAAGACAACTGCAAAACTAAACTCACAGCTCCAACACCACGAGAAAAGATATAACCCGCAGTTGTAATATAAAAAAGACATACTCACAACCTGGTCGACAGGGTTGGTAGACGCCAGTCGCCACTGGTTGAGCACCACTGATAGGGCGCAAATGTGGTCTTTTTTTTTTTTTAAGGGAAAGAAGAAAAAATAGAGACCCAGATAGACCCTCTATCACTGGAGGGAGGATGAGACAGGGATCTGGGGGGCCCAGGTGTAACCCCTAAAGCCAGCACCGTTCAGCCGGTGAAGAGAAAAACTCAACAGGAGAAATAGAATGGGCGTCTCACTAAAGAGAAAACCTCAACAGGAGAATAGAATGTTCCAGCCACAGCCAGAATCCAGGAGCTAGTTGAATATTCAACTAGCTCCTGGATTCTGGCTGTGGCTGGAACATATTTATTTAGCGACTATTTACCGACTATCACCTGCTGGGAGATAGAGCATACTGACGATACAAGAGTAGTGCCAGCCAATAGGACCACCTGTCAATCAGTTTCTCTATCTCCGCCTGCTAGTAGATGTGTGCTATCCCACTGGTCTCTGGATTCATCTGCTGCTGTTGCTAAGGAATGTAAATTTCATCCTTCTGCAATCGCTCGCTAGTATGAGAATATCACATATTTTTAGGACTCATATGCCCCTTTGTACCAGAAACCACATTTAAGGAACAAACGGAAACCAAGGTGATTTGTGAAACAGTGAGTCTGCTGTAGTACAAAGTTCCTCACATTTAAAGTTCTTTCAATTCACTACAGTGCAGAGCACTGGTTCCCAAACCTGGTCCTGGAGGCAGGTTTTCAGGATATCCACAATAAATTGTCATTACTGCAAACATCTGCCTCATTCATGACTTTGTATAAGGAATGATGAATTCTGAACAAAAAAGAACCAAGTCCGAAATTTACAAACTTAAAATACCACGTCCTCTCAAGAAGGTGGGTAATTGGTCCATTCCAGATGGCTACACAACTTGTGTAGAATACACCAGCTACAACAAACTGAAGCTAACTACAAAAGATTCCTACAAGCTTGTAACGTTCCACAGCAAGTAGCGCTAGCTATAAAGTGAACATATTTTCATCAGTCTCCTTACTGTAGTGCTGACAGAGGTGCCATGGGAATTTATAACTTGGTGGAAAATGATGTAAAAGTAAGGCTGAACATTTTTTAAACTTCTGTCAAAAAACCACTGTCCAATTTCCATGCAATTGTATAGTCAAATAGTGTTTTGTGAAGCATCTTATTTTTCAATCCTCCACTGTCACCTTAATAGTACGAGGACTTTGGGAGCTTTGAATGTAGATCCTGTTTAAGATTTGTGTCTGCTCAAGTATAAATGCTCTTGTAAGTGGAATGCTTCTGTAAATGGAACACAGTGCTTTTTTCTTACTTTTTGTAAATATTAACTTTTTTCTTTTTAATTATATCCTTGTCTTCCTTCTCTTGTGGGCTTGATATATGTTACTGAGAATAATAAGACATTAACTCAGTATTTTTAACTTCAAAGATGGCTTGTATCTTTAATACTTTTCTATACAAGCTTATATTACAATACTTTTTAAACTGTATAGATAATAAAATAAAATATATCGAGGCGTATTTTCAAAGCACTTAAACTTACAAAGTTCCACAGTAACCTACGGAACTTTATAAGTCTAAGTGCTTTGAAAATGAGCACTATGTTGTCCATCTCTGACTGTGTTTGCATCTGTGGCAGGAATTCATCACGTCTACAGTCTGTGCTTCAATTATGGCTAGACAGGTCTAGGTGGGCAGGAGCTGGCTTTTATGGCAACTTCAGGAGTTGGGGAATAAGACAAGGGCAGAGCAGACTTTCAAACTGTGGCCTGAAAATGGCAAGGACAGATCAAGTATGCATGTTATCACATCTGGTTCTTGCTCAGGAAGTGTCTATGTGCAAGTTTTTATCTGCTGTTAGGTGCTATATTACTTCCACAATGTGTTTTTTTTTCTTTATTTCTATTAAGATTTCAAAAAATAATTCACAAGACAATCTCTTGTTACAAGAAACCCAGACACATAGAATATTATAGGCAAAATGAAGAAGCATAAAATGTATACCCTTCCTTAGACCTCTATTAATGGAGAGTGGACAAAAGAGAAAAAAAACTCCAAAACAAGTTGTTGAATAAAGATCAAATCTTTAAGGAAAAGATAGTATTCAAATTCCAAAATTAGTCTTTCATAACTTTCTTCAAGACAAGAAAGTCCTTCAATTGTTTATGATATATATTTTTAAATCTCATTCATTGTTTTGCTACTTGTTTTGTTTTTATTTTATTATTTAAATTTTATTTTATTATTTAAATTTCCCCAGAATTCCATTGTTTCAACGGTTCTCCCTTCTGCATCTATTCCTATCTCCCCTCTTTTCAACCTTTTAAAGTCCTTTAGATCATTGTAGTCTTATTAGAATGTTTTTTTTTTCTCCTCTATCTCTATTTTTTATTTCTTTATTACTCTACTAATTGTTATTTTTCCAGGTACTTTAGTTAGATTGTGAGCCTTCGGGACAGTAAGGGAATTTCTAAGTACCTATCTTACTTATAATTTTAATGCACCCTAATGTATATTTTCTGTAAACCGCTTAGAACCTAACGGAATTAGCGGTATATAAGAAATAAATTACATTACAAATTACATTACATATCGAATCAGGCATTTACATGGATAAGCCAACAAAAAGGTTGCTCCTATTTTACACCCCTCCCCTTTTACTAAAGCGAGATAGCAGTTATTAGCGCAAGGAGCCGTGCTCAATGTTCCATGTAGCTCCCGATGCTCATAGGAACTCTATGAGTGTCAGGAGCAGCACGGAGCATTCAGCGCAGCTCCCTGCGCTAATAACCGCTATCATGGTTTAGTAAAAGGGGGGGGGGGTGTTATTTTATTATTTATATAGTAACATAGTAGATGACGGCAGATAAAGACCCAAATGGTCCATCCAGTCTGTCCAACCTGATTGAATTTAAATTTTTTTATTTTTTCTTCTTAGCTATTTCTGGGCAAGAATCCAAAGCTCTAGCCGGTACTGTGCTTGGGTTCCTACTGCCGAAATCTCCGTTAAAATCTACTCCAGCCCATCTACACCCTCCCAGCCATTGAAGCCCTCCCCAGCCCATCCTACACCAAATGGCCATATACAGACACAGACCGTGCAAGTCTGCCCAGTACTGGCCTTAGTTCAATTTTTAATATTATTTTCTGATTCTAGTTCCTCTGTGTTCATTCCACGCTTAAGATATATACCACTTAAGATATTAAGACACTTAAGATATATACCACTTATATCTTAAGTGATTTACATTCAGGTACTTTACCATTTTTCCTTATCTGTCCCGGTGGGCTCAAACTCTATCTGGTGTACCTAGTGCAATGAGGGGATTAAGTGACTTGCCCAGGGTCTCGTCTTAAGGATAGAAACATTTTTCTCTGTTCCTGTATAGTCTTTGCAACGTCTGGATAAATCCAGATTTTCTGACCCCCCCAAAGGGAAGGTGAGAACTTTTAAAGTAAAGTCTTAGGCCCTCTTTTACTAAGGTGAGCTAATTGATTTAGCGTGCTCTAAACGCTAGTGCGTGCATGTTAGTTTATGGACGCGTTAGTGTGTAGCGCACCTTAGTAAAAGAGGGGGGGTTAGGGTTACTTCTGCAATGTTGATCGTCTCTCTGGGTTTCTCCCTGACTTTTTCCCAGTAGTAGATCTGCTACTCTTGCTCATTGACCAAGTTTACCACATTGATCTTGATGCATCTACAAGAAAGGCAAATGAATTTTTTTGAAGCAAAATGTCCCAGCATATCTATCCTAGTCCATCACTTCCAGCATTCTGCGGAACATCCTAAAAAAGAAGGGAAAGGAATATTAAATTTCGACAACATAAACATAAAAAGAATTAGGTCCTAGTTTATTTCTTTCTTTCATTCGCTTTCTAGCCTGTTGTCCCCAAAGAGCTCAGAATGGGTTACAGGTTTAACATACATTATTTTTGCACAAGCTTACTATACAAGTTTTTATACTAACTTGATACATGCTAGGGGCCAATAATAATGTACAGTTTACTAGTTACAATTTGCTATGGTTGTCCTTACAATGCAAGGTTTCCAGTACATGTTATACCTAATTTGACACACAGATATCACTATTAAATGCCAAATTGAACTTCCTTGTAAATGTCTGACATGAATTTCAGCTGGCCATTACTTTATAGGCTGAAATGCTGAAAAGCACTTATTACATTTTGATAAATACTGAAGAAAACATGTTTCATAGAAAAGACTTCTCATCCAAGTGAAGTGTTTCCATGGCTCTATTTAGTTTCATATACTGTATTTTTCGCTCCATAAAACGCACTTTTTTTCCACCCAAAAGTGAGTGAAAATGTCGGTGCGTCTTATGCAGCGAAGATACAAATTTTTACCCTCCCCCGTACCGTTTAAAATACCCCCCTCATACCTTTTTAAAACAACCCCGTAACTTCGCACAGCAAAACTCTCCAGCTCTCAGCCTTTTGAAAAACTATAGGCTGGAACATTGCAGTATCTACACTAAAGCTCCCAGGAGGCAAGTGGCCAACAATCACCCAACTGTGCTTGCTGGCTTGCTTTTTCTGATTGGCTGCAACACATTTCGTGTTTCTACTCTGCCCCGCGACACATTTCATGTTTCTACCCCACTCCGCATGGGTTAGGTTGTGGTGAAGAGGTTGCTGTGGCGGTGGCAGCAGCAGCTGTAGCCGCTGGCTCTGTTTGTACGTCTGGAGTGTGGGAGTGCTGCCGGCAGGAGAAATCCCCTGATGAGGTAAATTGTTGTCAGGAAGCGCCAGGCAGCCACCCTCACTCAGTTGCCGCCGGGTGACGAAGGCTCAGTCCTGCTAGACTGGCTATTGCTGCTGATAGGGCAGAGGTTTGGCTTTTAGGCCCTCTTTTATTAAATCATGCTAGCGGTTTGTAGCGCTGGGAGCCACACTGAATGCCCCGTGCTGCTCCCGACGCTCATAAAGTTTCTATGAGCATAAGGAGCAGTGTGCAGCATTCAGCACAGCACCCAGCTCTACACACCGCTAGCACGGTTTAATAAAAGGGGAACTGTGATGTTGTTGCTGTGAATAGGCTCCTGTAGCATCACCCTGGAGAACGAGGCGACAGGTGAAGGGAAGGAGAGGCATGAAGGAAAAAGGAGGGGATGAAAAGAGTCCTGAGCTTTAGGTTATTTCTGTGAGAGTAGAGAAGTGGATGAGGTGGGGCACAATGAAAAGTGAATTTTTGCTCTGCTTCAGATGCTTAGTCCTCAACAACATATTTTTTAAAAGGTACTGTGGGGGCTGCCTATGGGTTTTTCACTCTATAAAACCATGTCCCGGCCTACCACTAGACCACCAAAGGGGGTACAGAGCAGGGCGATATGAATTTTTTCTTGGGTTTTCCGTCTTATGGTAAGGTGCGTCTTATCTTATAGAGCGAAAAATCCTATATAATAAAAGGTTAGCGGCGCATGCGCTTTTAAAAAAGCGTGATTACTGCCACCGTGGTGTGTGATCCGTGGCCGTGTTCCATTTTAGAACGCAGCCAATGATCACTCTGGCCACTCCCCTCCTCCTGCCCTCACTCACCCTGGAGCCAGGCAAGCTCTCTTCCTGCCCGCGTCCTCAGCAGGGAACACACCTGGCCCTCATTCGCCGCCGCTGATCCTCCTGTAAAGAGCAGCCTGCGATGGTGGCTGGCTTTAGGGAACCTCGCAGGCCGCTCTCCAACTCGGTAGCACGTTCCCTCTGACGCGATCCCGTGCGTCAGAGGGAACGTGCTACTGAGGCTGGAGAGCGGCCTGCGAGGTTCCCTAAAGCCGGCCACCATCGCAGGCTGCTCTTCAGGAGGATCAGCAGCGTAAGAGGAGCTGCCACCGGCACTTTTAAAACTAACCTTCGGCCGCAGCAGGCCAGCCCGCGGGAAGGGAAGGGGGAGGGGCCGAACAGAGCAGGCCAAATCGTATTAAGAGAAGGGAGGGGCCAAATGGAGCAGGACAGCTCACATAAGAGAAGGGAATTGCTTCACAGGGACCTGGAGGGGAAGGGAAATACGCTGCTGCTTCTGCAAATGAAAGTGTGTGTGGGGGGGGGGGGCTTCACAGGGACCTGGAGGGGAAGGGAAATACCGCTGCTGCTTCTGCAAAGGAAAGTGGGGGGGGGGCTTCACAGGGACCTGGAGGGGAAGGGAAATACCGCTGCTGCTTCTGCAAAGGAAAGTGGGGGGGGGGGCTTCACAGGGACCTGGAGGGGAAGGGAAATACCGCTGCTGCTTCTGCAAAGGAAAGTGGGGGGGGGGGCTTCACAGGGACCTGGAGGGGAACGGAAATACCGCTGCTGCTTCTGCAAAGGAAAGTGGGGGGGGGGGGAGGAGAGACAGAAAGAAATGCAGACAAAGGAGGCCAGGGAGAGACAGACAGAAATAAAGACAGACAGACAAAGGGTGCCAGGGAGAGAGAGAAAAATAGCAGGAGGGAGAGAGATAGAAAGGAAGGAAGAAAGAGACAGGAACAGGAGAGAGACATAAATAAAGAAAGACAGACAAGCATATATTCTAGCACCCGTTAATGTAACGGGCTTAAACACTAGTACAGTATATATATATTTTTAATTTTAGATATTTTAGGGCTCCTTTTGTCAAGCCGCACTAGCGGTTTAACGTGTGTAATAGCGTGCGCTAAATCGCCGGCCGCACTAGCCGCCACCGCCTCCTCTTGAGCAGGCAGTAGTTTTTGGCCAGCGCAGGGGTTAACGCGTGATGAAAAACTGCGCGTGTTAACCCCGCTAGCATGGCTTGATAAAAGGAGCCCTTAGTTTTCAAATAACAAAATAAAATAACATCAAGTCCCTCAATTCTCCCCTCAACCAAAAAAAAAAGATGTACAACATATTCCAGATCTCAAAAAGTCTTGCTTGAAGTATCTATGTCATGCTATTTCTTTGTCTCTGATCTAAGATCTGTACCAATCCAAGAAGGGTTTCCATCTTTTTTTCCATTACCTCCTGGCATCCATGTCTGAGAGAAGTTAAGTTTTCTTAGATGGTAAGCTTGCTAAAGTTTAGGTTTAGTAATTGACATCTGTGGTATAGTGTTTCACCATCTAGCTATCTCCTTTTGTTCAAACAGCCTACATGGTAACAAGATTTTGACCTTGCACTATGAATTCCATCATGAATTAAATTCAATAGAAAGGACTTTGGGTCTAATGGTACCTGTGCAATTAACAATTGTTGACAAAATATTCCACCAGAGGTTGGGAAGTAAAGCCCAATGCCAGGCAGACTTATATGGTCTGGGTCCTGTAAATGGCAAAAAAAAACCCCAACCCCAACCCAAACCCAGATCAAGTTCAAGGCTTAAGTGGGCGACAGCAAATCCAGAAGTTGAGAAGTAGGACCAGCGTCAGGCAGACCTTTATGATATCCTTGCCAATTTTGGGGCATAGAGACTAGTGCTGCCTGATTCAGGAAAAAAAAAATTCGATTCGATTCAGCCTATTGAATCGATTTTTCGATTCAATTTTCCTGCCCAAGTGGATATTTTTTTTCAAATATCCTAGTGGGTTTATTTTATAGCCTCTTCACCCACTTTGCCCTCTCCTACCCACACTGGCGCTGTGGTGTAAACATAATAAACAAACAAAAAAGACTTTTCCTCTCTCTTAAATCCTAGCTCACGTTCGTGATCTAATACCACAAAATAGAAAATAAAATTATTTTTTCTACCTTTTATTGTCTGATCATTATTCAGATCTTATCGGTCCACGGCTCCAGTTGTCTTCTGATAACTTGCTTGCCAGGGTCTCTTCTTTCTTCATGCTAACCATCCATCTTCTGTCTCTGTCCTCTCCTTCCGTCCCCCAGAGGTCTGATATCTTTCCTTTTTTCGTCTCCATCCACCTTTTCTGAATTACCCTTTCATCCTTCATCTCTCTCTCCTTCCCTACCACCCCAGGGTCCACCATGTCTCCCTTTCTCTTTCCAACTACCTTCCTATCCAATATCTCTATCCCCCCCTCTACACCATCCCTTGTGTCCAACTTCTCTTCCTTTCTGTTCCTTCCCTCCCTAAATCCCATTGTCCACCATCTCTCTCCCTCTCCTGTTTTTAGATCCTTATTTATTCTATCCTTCCCCTCATCTCCCCTCTCCATGATCTCCCCCCTCCACCAAGTTCATTACTCCCCTCTCCCTCCATCTGCTTTTTTATGGCACTCCTAAGCGTTCACCACCACCACACCCCCGCACCTGTCCCAAAAAGAGTCCGGCAGGAGGGACGCATCTGGGAAGAGGGACGCATCTGGGAAGAGGGACGCATCTGGGAAGAGTTCTGCTGTGGCAGTAGCGATCCACTCCTGCCAGTTCTCCTTGCGTCTTCTCTCCACTGCGGCCCGCCCTCAGTGAAAACTTCCTGTTTCCGCTTGGGCGGCCGAATGGAGAGAAGACGCCCGGAGTAGCAGCAAGGTAGTGAGTTGCATTCGCAAGTGAGGCTGGACTCATTTAGAGCTCTGGTCTTTAACCTGAGGGTCATCGCGTGAGTGGACTGCTGGGCAGGATGGACCACCAGTCTGACCCAGCAGCGGCAATTCTTATGTTTTCATTACATGTCAGATGGAGGGAGAAGAAAGACCCGGACCCAAATCAACATATGAATTTTGATAAAACTCCTCCTCTCATGATGCCTCTCACACACACTGTCATATTCTTTTCTCCTCCTACATTAACCTCGCTTTCCAGATCCCGTAAAAATTCTGATCATTGACTCCTCTACAAATGTACGAAGGTGCTAGCATGATGCCTCGCACAGTGGAGGAGAGAGGATGTACCAACACAGCAGAAAGGGAAGGAGAGGAGTTTGTTCTTTGGAGTGCAGCCAAACTGGATTTTCAGGTATAAGGAGCGTCCTAATATGTATAGGAGTTTCCTTATATCATCAGCAGGAGAAACTGCCTGCAAGTAAAGCAATCCTGATTGAGTTAGATGATGTGTGAGTGGAGATGACAGATTCTTAAGCAACATTAATTACATTACATTACATTAGTGATTTCTATTCCGCCTGTGCCTTGCGATTCTAAGCGGATTACAATTAAAAGAGATCTGGACATTACCGAGAGAATTACATAACAACGATTCAAGTAAATTACATGTTATGGTAGAGAATTACAATTCACTGCCTGTCAGGCTATCTCTGTCAGTTGGGAATTTATTTGGACACTAGAGTGACTGCAGAGGGTCTTTATGGGTCCCAGTCACTGCACCTTAAAGACCTTGAAGTGAAATTGCCACCCTGTTCCCCTTTATAGTGACCTCGCAGGAGGGAGAGGGTTACACACAAAAAAATGAGGAACGTGAAAAGTGCTCAAACAAAACTGAATTGGGAAAAAGTGCAAATCCATGACCTCTAGTGAGGACAGCGACCTTAGTTAGTATGCAAATGATATTCCTAATGGCTTGCTACAAATCATCAATCTAACTAACCAGGGATGCCAAGAGGGAGCAATTTTTGAGAGCAATTTTAATCTCACACCCCATGTCCTACTTTTGCCCCACAGTCATTTCAGAAAACACTTTATTTGCCTGGCCAGGGAGGAGAGGAGAGAGCCTTGCTGCCCCGATCTGTACGCAAAGACCCGTTCGGGATTTCCTTCTGCCAGAGTCCTTGCTTCAATGTAACTTCTGGGGTTTATTCAAAGAGGTCAAGCCAGGTGACTCTAAGCACTGTCACCTCAGTAACAACCATACAAAAATAGACAAATACTCCCCCCCTTTTTACTAAACCACGATAGCAGTTTTTAGTGCATGTTTGAATCTTCTTGTTTCTCCATTTCTTACTTACTATCAATTTCAAAAAGATCTTAAAACCCACTTAAACAATATAATATACATTATTGATTTTCATACTTTTAATCTTTTTACTTATACTTATTTTAATTTATATTGTGTTTTCCTTATTCATTAGTTTTAATGCTTGTATTAGTTATTTTGAATTTTATTATGTATGATGTTATTATTATACTAGTGTTTAAGCCCGTTACATTAACGGGTGCTAGAATATATGCCTGTCTGTCTTTCTTTATGTCTTTCTCCCTGCTCCTGTCTCTTTCTTCCTTTCTTTCTGTCTCTTTCCCTCCTGCTATTTTTCTCTCTCTCTCCCTGGCACCCTTTGTCTGTCTGTCTTTCTTTCTGTCTGTCTCTCTGGTCCCCTGTCTTTATTTCTGTCTGTCTTTCTCCCTGGCCTCCTTTGTCTGTCTGTATTTCTATCTGTCTCTCCCCCCACACTTTCCTTTGCAGGAGCAGCAGCGGTATTTCCCTTCCCCTCCAGGTCCCTGTGAAGTAGTAGCAGCATTTTCCCCACCCCCATTCCCTTCTCTCCCCCCCCCACTTTCCTTTGCAGAAGCAGCAGTGATATTTCCCTTCCCCTCCAGATCCATGTGAAGTAGTAGCAGCATTTTTCCCCACCCCCCCATTCCCTTCTCTCCCCCCCCCACTTTCCTTTGCAGAAGCAGCAGCGGTATTTCCCTTCCCCTCCAGGCCCCTGCTGAAGCAGTAGCAGCATTTTCCCCCACCCCCATTCCCTTCTCTTACCGTGAGCTGTCTTGCTCCGTTCGGCCCCTCCCCCTTCCCTTCCCGCGGGCTGGCTTGCTGCTTTTTTCTAAGTTTCAAAGTACCGGTGGCTGATCCTCCTGTAAAGAGCAGCCTGCGATGGTGTCCGGCTTTAGCGAACCTCGCAGGCCGCTCTCCAATTCGGTAGCACGTTCCTTCTGACACGATCCCGTGCGTCAGAGGGAACGTGCTACCGAGGTTGGAGAGCGGCCTGCGAGGTTCGCTAAAGCTGGCCACCATCGCAGGATGCTCTTTAGAGGAGGATCAGAATCAGCAGCAGCAGCAGCGGCGGCAGTGGCGAGATAGGGCGGGAGGTGTGTTCCCTGCTGAGGACGTGGCAGGTAGAGAGCTTGCCTGGCTTCCATGGTGAGTGAGGGCGGGAGGAGGGGAGTGGCCAAAATGTTCCCTGCTGCTGGATTGGCGGCCACGGATCAGAAATCACAGTGGCAGGGATCACGAAATTTCAAGAGTGCTGAGTACCTATTGTGTAAACTGCTATGACTGCTGGTTAGGCAGTATATAAAAATAGATTATTATTATTATTAAAGAGGTAAAACACAGGAAATCATGTCTGGACATGACAAGATATTTGCAGCAAAAGCCATGATGCAAACATTTAGACAGAAAAATGAAATGTGAAAGACTGAAAAGGTAAGATTGCTTAACATTGAAGTATGTGACAGTGGTGAGATGGATACTGAAGCAGATGAAGAAAGTGACATGGAGGTTGACACATCATACCTAGATGAAATAACTGTTGCAGCTGACAGACTGAAACCATCAGACCACTCTCATTGTCTCAGCAGTCATTAAGTCTGGTAATGGTGACCTCAGTGATTGATATCTTGCGACAAAACTATGCACCTTAGCAGAATGGCTAACAGACAAAAAAATTGCTGAAGGTGTTACTGCCATTGTATGAGTGAACTTGGGCTTAAAATTTTTAAAAAAATTATTTTCTGATCAAACACTATCAGATTCATGGGAAAAACTTCAATTTAAACAGGTTTTTCCAATTTTAGGTTTTTCTGGACTGCATGCACAAGTATGAGAGAATCCTTCAAGCTATGAGACGGTAAAGTGATCATCTCGGAGACTCTCACAAATGACTTGCTATGCTCATATAGGGTGCTTTAGAATACACAGAACGCAAACTCCTGGTTATGCCAAACCTATCCAATGTTACAGGCATGTCACAAGCAGATGCCATCTTATGAGTTACTTGAACTACGGCAGTTGGTTGACAATATACTGGCACTGGCCTTTCATACTACTACTATCAACAGTGGCATTAAAAAAGGTGCTGCAAAACTACTAGAAGACAAAATTGGTAACAAGTTCTTCAATTTGACCTGCAGGCATTATATCTTTTAAGTAGTTATTGGGGCAGTATGGAAGGGTCTGTTTGGTAAAGCTACAGGTCTAGAAAATGAACTGTTCTCAGATTTCAAGAAACTGTGGGACAAACTAGACAACCAGGAAGTTTATAAACATTGGTTAGTGGACACTAGAAACATGGTTGTCGAGGAACTAACTGCAGTCCTAACAAGCAGTAACTGAACATTTCTACCATCTGATGACTGCCATGAATGCATCAAAAACATACCTATGATTCTTGAAGCAGCATCTCCTTGTGGTGTACATTTCATGAAGCTGGGAGTGATACATCAAGTATGCTGGATGGCCTGCAACATATACAGAATAAAAATGTTCACGTTTTACAGTCAACTGCCATATGACAAGAAGTTGATGGTGAAACTGGAGCAATTCAATCGTTTTCTGGTGCTCTTTTATATGGATGAGCGTGTGCAGAGCACAAGACACACTCATTCTTGATCTGCAATTTTTCTGTGGCATACATGACTACAAATCAATCGATCATGAAATCGCTGACATCGTGTTGAAGAAGTTATCAAACCACCGATGTTACCTGACAGAAGAAGTTGTACCATTTGCACTTTCAGCAAATATGATTTAACCACTGACAGCGTCAAACAAGACATTGCTTCCAAAGCTGTTGAACACACTGGTGCCTGAACAATTTCATTGGGGTAAGCCGGTTTTGGGAGACTTGGTTGGACCTGAATCGAATTTCCTTTTTCACACTCTTGGCATTACTAATGAATGGTTGACAAAGCCAGCGGACAAGTGGTCTGAAGATCCAAAACATCTATACTGCTTAACAGTTTGTCAACACAGTGAAGGTAGTTAATGACAGCCGAGCGAGGTGTTAAACTGATAACTGACTTTGCCACTGACATCACCACAGACCCAATGCAGTGTGAGGCCTTGTTGTAAGGATCTGAACAGCCTCACAGGCTTTATCCTATCTCAAGAAGACATTGAATGCTTGAGTGTTTGGAATGCCATTGGTAGATGACTACACCGAAGTATACATGTTTAGCTGTTAGCGAAGTATGTTAAATTTGCTATTGAAGGTTCATTTAATAAAATATTGCTAGATTTTTTTTGCATAAAATGTCTTTTTATCAATGTATCATTGCTAAGTGTGAATAAAAGCTATAGCTATAGTACCAAGAAATTTGTTCCATTAAGCAAAAATAATAGCAAATTTTAAGAAATACGGAGCTTTATATAATCAGTGGCTTTGAGTGAACTTGGGTTTAAAAATTTTTTTTTTAAATTATTTTCTGATCAAACATTATCAGATTCATGGGAAAAATGTCAATTTACACAGGTTTTCCCAACTTTAGGCTTTTTCTGGACTGCACGCACAAGTAGTACAGTAGAAAACTAGCTTTTGTTACACTGGAGCCAATGCTGAATGATGAAGAGGAGTGAAGTATTTCACCTAGATAGCAAAAAGAAACAACAGGGAAGATTAGAATGTCAAATAGCACAAGTAACACTGGATTGAGATAAGGATTCCATGATCCAACAAGAAGCAATTTTCTGAAGATTTAACACTAATCTGTGTTAAATCTAAAGAGACAGCAATATTTTTGACTCTACTAGGGTAAAGACCTTGGTCTGAACCTCAAGGAGCAAAATACCCCACAGGTTGTGGACTGCCTCCCAGAGCATCAGGCTTCTCACCTACCTACATCATCAGCCCAATCTATTAGAAGTATAGAAATACTAAAGGATTCCAACATGCATCAACCCTTATACCAATGTTGTCACTGGAAAAGCTCAGATTCTCTACATTCAACTGCTGGTCATGAAGGGACATGATCCATTGGAACGGGCAATAAGTAATCTTCCACAAAACAAAATTTTCAGGTTTCTTTAAAATCATCTCTGTGTTAATCTATTTAAGGATCAGAGGTCCTGATGCTCAAACTTACCATGCATTTTAGCTTCTGAAGCACAAAATGGCTCTGCGCGGACTTTTCCATGCTTCTTAGCAGCCAACAATAATACTATGGAAATTTATTACAATGAGCTCATTAATATTAAAATGAGCACTTAGGGTGATGCCCAAAATGAAGTGCCGATCTTTAATGATCCAAAATTACTGGCAGGTCTGGAGGTGCCAGTAGCATTGAACTATGTGTGTTAAAATCATATACTGGCAGGTCTGGGGCTGCTGATTGCATGAGAGGTGGAATTTTTTTTTTTAAAAGGATACATTTATCTTACTTTATAGGATTGGGGAACACAATATATGTCCCAATGAAGCAGTGTAGAAAAAAGCTTATGATGTGCTACAATAAGGAATGCCTATGATTGATGCTCATGTGTGCCTACGATGTAGATTTTCTTGGTGCATTGCATGCGCATATTTGTGCCTCTTTCTGTGAGCTATTCTGCGCATACCTCAGTTGTTTTCTCTGACTGATCTAATGGAATTTCCCCTTGAACATCATTTGCATGTGAGGTTTTTTTTAGCATCCCTCATTCTTCAGAAATCAGAAAATTTACCAGCACACAGGATTTTAGGGGACTTTTGAGCATCTATCCCAAAGACATGCCACGTATGCAATTATCTTCTATCTTCTTCTTCTATCTATCTATATACAGTATATAAAATCGGAGGTATGTGTGTATGTATGTGTGTGTGTATGTGCCGCGATCACGCAAAAACGGCTTGACCGATTTGAACGAAACTTGGTATGCAGATCCCTCACTACCTGGGGTGATATGTTCTGGGGGTCTCGCGGCCCACCTGCACACGTGGGCGGAGCTACAAACAGAAAATCAGATTTCACCCATTCAAGTCAATGGAAAAAATGTAAAAAGCTGTGGGACCGATTTGAACGAAAATTGGTATGCAGATCCCTCACTACCTGGGGTGATATGTTCTGGGGGTCTCGCGGCCCACCTGCACACATGGGCGGAGCTACAAACAGAAAATCAGATTTCACCCATTCAAGTCAATGGAAAAAATGTAAAAAGCTGTGGGACCGATTTGAACGAAACTTGGTATGCAGATCCCTCACTACCTGGGGCGATATGTTCTGGGGGTCTCGCGGCCCACCTGCACACGTGGGCGGAGCTGCAAACAGAAAATCTGATTTCACCCATTCAAGTCAATGGAAAATATGTAAAAAGCTGTGGGACCGATTTGAACGAAACTTGGTATGCAGATCCCTCACTACCTGGGGTGATATGTTCTGGGGGTCTCGCGGCCCACCTGCACACGTGGGCGGAGCTACAAACAGAAAATCTGATTTCACCCATTCAAGTCAATGGAAAAAATGTAAAAAGCTGTGGGATCTCCAGTTATTTTACTTAGCAACCTTGACCCACCAAAACTTTGCAATGGCACAAGGCTTTGTGTAAAGAGGTTACTGGCCAATGTAATTGAAGCGACTATCTTAACCGGAAAGGGACAAGGTGAAACCGTATTTATCCCGCGGATACCACTTATTCCAACAGATCTTCCTTTTCAGTTTAAGAGATTGCAAATTCCAGTGAGACTTGCATTCTCTATCACAATCAACAAATCACCAGGACAGACTATTACATACTGTGGAGTGGATTTAAGATCCCCCTGTTTTTCCCATGGACAACTCTATGTTGCTTGCTCAAGGGTGGGTTCACCCAAGAATGTATATGTTCTTGCTCCTGGAGGTGAAACTAAAAATGTTGTTTATAATCAAGTTTTGTGTTAGTTGTATTGTATTCATTTTGTCAAATATTTCACTTTATAATTTGAATATTGTACTTTTTATAAAGCTGTAAAAAAATAATTTCATTCACCACTATAAAATATCTTTATTTGAATCCATTTACAGTGTTATTGCTATAATTAAATACTCGTGCAACGCCGGGGCATCAGCTAGTTATTTAATAAAAACATAACTGTTCCACCGCAGGGACTTTTCCTACGGTAGTTCAGATGCATACATGGTTTAAGAAATTATATTCAAAGTGGTTAAAAATAAAATTTATTTTACAAAATACGCAACAGTAGTAAAATAAAGCCAAAGTGCATAGAAGATTCAAAGGCATAAGTGTGGTACAAAGCGTACAGTGCATTATTAGACGGTAATCGTACAAATTCAAACATGCGTGCATAAAACTGAGTGCAATGCAGGAGTCTAGGAGATGCTTCGCAGGCTTAAAATTCTATTGGACACACACTAGGCCTATCGCAAACTATGGCTTTAGAGAATTACTATCTCCTTAGGATTTCCAAGGATGGGTCCTACGTCCTACCTCCAACACAGGGACTTAAACAAGATCGAAGTCGGCCCGATATATTCACATTTCCAAGTGAGCTAAGAGAAAACTGACATTCAACAACGCAGAACCGACACCCCCCTCCATATTTCTCCTTTTTTCAAACCCAAAACAACCCCCTCTCCAACCCCCCCGGTATAGCATCTCTCTAGCTCTCTCCCCCCTCCATCCTACCTTGAAATTTGTCCTTCGGGTCAGCAGCAGCAGCAGCAATTCACACAACTTGCAGTCTCGCACCTCTCCATCGTCCCGCCCCCTCTACCGGAAACGGGAAGTCGCGTCCGAGGAGGGGGCAGGACGCGGCGGAGAGGAAGAAGTGGCGTCAGAGGGGGCGGGACACCGGAGAAGGAAGGCTCCCGGGTCGGTAGCAGGCAGCCCGGATGAATTGCTGCAGCTGGCGACCTCGAAGACAAGTTTGAAGGTAGAACTCTGGGCCGGGGAGCTCGAGAATGAGGGCGAGATGTGGCACTGCGGCTGGCGTTGGCGGAATGAAGGGATAGATGCCGGACTCCGGATGAGGGGGGAGGGGGTATGCTGGATTCGGGGGAGAGAGGAAGAGATGCCAGACCGCGATAGGGAAGGGGGGGGGGGAGATACCGGGTCCTCCTAAGGCGTGTGGCTCGGTATCTCTCTTAGTCCTTGTCTCTAGTATTTTGTCCGTTGCCATCTCCGGTGTTTGAAAAGTAAATGTAAATACTTCTATTTGTTTTGCCCTTCAGAAACTACCCAAGCAGTGTTCCCCTTGATTTTTTGGATTGGATACTAGAATTATTATTATTATTATTTTTAAATGTATAAGGGGAAGTTGTTTTATACTATTCTCGTTTCATAGTCATATTCTGCAAAGTCGGATATCTTCAGATGATTTACACTAGTGAGTCATGTGATTTTTATGCCAGCTGACGAGTTAATTTATAGTCTTACTGCTGCTGAATATAAAATAAGGCGTAGTAAACTGACAGGCAGGCTTTATTTTGTTAATCAGTTTCCTCCACCTTCAGGGCTCCAGCTCAGTCAGGCCTAGTTTTTACTGGGCCTTCAGTATTGTAATTCTTTATATACTGCTACTTGGAGATTCATTCGTTTTTAACATGTCTCACATCCCACCTGGTCCATCCTCCACAGTGACTGCCTTATGTCAGGAGCCACAGACCCTGGCTGCTTCTTGTACAGTATAAGTATGCATATATGCTGTACTTGACCAGTACATGCTGCTGTTGTATGAACACAGCCTCTGAATCCTAAAACATGTTGGCTCAAAGAGCTGAGGTTGGATTCTGGTATTCCTTTTTGCTGGTGTTGGATCATCAGACTGGGTTTTCAATCATTTTAATCATTTTTTAAATTTGATTTCTTTATTTAGGTCTATAAACATCATAACAATTTTTAGGTTGGGTACACTGTTTTCTAGCTTTGGTGTGTGAAGAGTAATTCACTTTCTGAATAACTGATTGAAAGTGGAGGAGTGTATGGTGCATTGGTTGAAGCTACAGCCTCAGCACCCTGGGGTTGTGGGTTCAAACCTGTGCTGCTCCTTGTGACCCTGGCAAGTCACTCAGTCCTCCAAAGCCTCAGGTATGTTAGATAGATTGTGAGCCCACCGGGACAGATAGGGAAAATGCTTCAGTACCTGATTGTAAAAAAACGCTTAGATAACCTTGATAGGCGGTATATAAAATCCTAATAAAATTTCAAAACTTTGAGTGAGAATTCAGTAAAATTGCCATTTGACATCACCTTTCCCTTGCAGCAGATTACAGGTGTGCCCCAAAACGTCAGGCAAGGAGGAGGTGCCGGCGCTGGCTGATTGCTTACAGGACGTGCCTCTCGCTGCATCCTGTAGGCAGTCAGCCAGCACCGATGACTCTCCTTCTCGCTGGTGTCTCTCCTCCTCTCCCTGCTCCTCCCTGCCTCCAGGATTCCCCCGCTGGTGAAGTGAAAGGTTCAGGGTTGCGGCCGGATGGCCTCCGCACATGTGTGGCCATAGACGTGATGGCATCACGCATGCACGTGGCTTCATTGGGTCAATGTCTGAGTACTTCCAGATGCCTTCTGGCCACACCAAAAACTTTGCGGGACACTGCCTTAGAGAATAACACGGGGACAAAGTTTGTCCCAGTTCGTTCCTGCCCCCACGGACTCTGTCCTCATTTGCACAAGCCTTGAATACTTATGATTTTCTGTTTAAATCTTTTTATTAAAGTATTATAAGAGACAGTATTCTGTACAACTGTTTATAAATCATTCATAGAACATTCCATTTTGATCTGGTTTTGGTATAACCTTCCCAAAGATTCAGTTGTCTATGTTTTTTTTTTTTTAACATTATCTGGGAAGGTAATTGGACTTTCTTTCAGACATGGGTGTAGAAGAGAACTAACTGTGTAGTGGATGAACAGGAAAGTAAGCATCTATTAAATGTTGCAAATGCTCCTTGATACCAGCATCAATGGATGAATCAGTTGCAGTAACAGTAAGATGCTTGAGCAGCTAGGCACATGATGATAGGACATTGCAGACAAGACTCTTGTTGCCACATCAAAGGCAGATAGGACACAAATGATGTCATTTAACAGTAGTTCATTTAAATCCAAAAGTAGCTGCTCCAGTTTTTTAAATCACTGAATTCAGTTGCCAGTTGTCTAAGATGTATTAAGTTTTTACATATTGATACTAGTCTCAAGTTTAATTAGAGAATGACATGGGGACAAAGTTGTCCGTGTTGGCTCTGTCCCTGCCCTGCTGTTAACCCTGGGTATCCATCCCCATACCATTCTTCATCACTTAGCACTTGTAATCCCTGTGAATATTCCTCATCCTCTCTTTATCATTTAATTGTTCATGATGGGCTCAGTTTGAAACACATTCAAAAACATCAGTGGCATTGTATCTGGGTGCGCTAGACTGGACACACCCGAGTACTATGGTGTTTGAGTACTTAATGTGGTCTCTCCAGAGCATGTGTTGTGTGCTTGTGCTTTAGCATTCTTTGAGTGCTTTTGTACCTCTGGGTATATTGATACAACAGTGTATTAAAATGTTATATTGTCATGATACTTGACAAGGTTGTGCCATATTGAATCAAATGTATCTTGAAAATCATCTGGCATGTTAAAGAACTTGAATATTAACCCTCCAGTTTATACTCAAGTTAACCTTTTTTTCTCCATTTTAGGGGAAAAAGATTACCTCAGTTTATATTTGGTTCGGCTTATATTTGAGTACATATAGTTTGTTTTCTGCCCTGCCAAGCTCTTCACCCTATCCCCCCTTCCCTCCCTGTCCATGACACCACCTAGAATTTTATCTTGAGTGGTGACAATTAATGTAGAAACTAGCACCAGGAAACTATGGTTTGGATTATTCTTCCCAATGTATGATTTGGATTATTCTTCCCAGTAATGATGTCCATGAAAGATCCAAGCTATTCCAGTGACACCTTTGTTATAATGACTGTTATAGTGTGGATTTCCCAGTATTACTCTGCCTCTAGCAGATGGTGTACATTTGGTTCTGGTTGTTGTAGCTAGTCCTAGGCCTGACTCATCAAGACAAAAGTCTGTGAACGCTGTAGTTGAGTCTTTAGATTCTGGGGTTTGATCCAAGTTCCTTACCCCAGTTGAACTTGGAGGTGCTTTGCTATTTGCAGCCCAATGCCTTAGCTCACCAGCTCTAGTTTTGAGTGGCTTTTTGCTCAATTTCCCACAGGGCCCTTGCTGGTTGCACCTTGAGCCAGACAGTCTGCAGTTCAGGAAAGCTGAGGTGATATTTCAGTCTGTTGGGGGGTAAGTTTAACTGAAGAGAGGCTGGTCTTTCTGCTTCTGGCTCAGGCATGCTTGGCAGCCAACATTACATAACTTGTGGGAGCTGTGGGCTAAGCACTACTCCTGGTTACCTGAGGCTACCAACTGATCAGAAGAGTTCCCAATTTTGTCAAGAATGGCAACCATTTTACCGCCCTCCCCCATTTGTGGAGCGAAAGGACATACTTTTCATCTTGGTCTTGAGAGTGACTATTGGATCCTCTACCTACTTTAGCCTGCTGCAGAGGGCTGAATAGATGCAGGTGCTTGTGAATTATATACTCCAGGTGCATTCAGAGGGTTGAGGTACTCTGGAACCTCCCTGGAAGATGCTGGAGCTCTTAGTACCAAGAAGCCTTGCAGTGCAAGTGTAGCCCATAATACAGGTCAAATCATGTTGCAAGCAGACTCCTGTCAGGAAGCCTGGGGTCTTGTGGAAGGTGTAAAAGAGGGATCCTCTATGGATTAAGTTGACTAAGGTGATCACTTCCCAGATGAAGAGGAAGATTCTTCAATAATCCGACCCTTTTTAGAAGGGAAGAATTAAGAACATAAGAAGAACATAAGAAGTTGCCTCCGCTGAGGCAGACCATAGGTCCATCCTGCCCAGCGGTCCGCTCCCGCGGCGGCCCATCAGGCTCATTGCCTACCCCTCAATCCCTTTTTCTTCTAGGAATCTATCCAAACCTTCTTTGATACCATTTAATGTTTTCTTGTCTACAACAGCCTCTGGAAGCGCGTTCCATGTATCCACCACCCTCTGAGTGAAAAAGAACTTCCTAGCGTTTGTTCTAAACCTGTCCCCTTTCAATTTCTCCGAGTGCCCCCTTGTACTTGTGGTGCCCCTTAATTTGAAAAATCTGTCCCTGTCTACTTTTTCTATGCCCTTCAGGATCTTGAAGGTTTCTATCATGTCTCCTCTAAGTCTTCGCTTCTCCAGGGAGAAAAGTCCCAACTGCTTCAATCTGTCGGTATATGGGAGATTTTCCATTCCCTTTATCAGTTTAGTTGCTCTTCTTTGTACTCCCTCAAGTACCGCCATGTCTTTCTTGAGGTACGGTGACCAGTACTGGACACAGTACTCCAGATGCGGCCGTACCATTGCACGATACAGCGGCATGATGACTTCCTTCGTCCTGGTCGTAATACCCTTCTTAATGATACCCAACATTCTGTTTGCTTTCCTTGAGGCCGTGGCGCATTGCGCCGATGCCTTCAGTGTTGCGTCTACCATCACTCCCAGGTCTCTCTCCAGTTCATTGATTTGGTTACAGAGGCTCTGGATTCTGGCCTCACCTCTGATAGAGGATGATGACTCCATTCTTGAGGGCCTCTGGCATCCTCCCAAATCTTTTCTCTTGCTTTGAGCCCTGCCCCAAATGGGCCTGATGGTGTTTTAGGTGGGCTGTTTTGATTTCCCAAAGTGGATGCCTTGGTTGTAGATGGGTGTGTAAAACAAAGAAGTATGGATCTATACCAGAAGAACACCACTAGAAAAGAGCATCAGAGAGACAGAACCTTTTTGGTCAGGCGTTGCTGAGTATGCCTAGACTGTTTGAACCAGCTAAACAGCATGTCCTACCGCGGAAGTTTGGAGAGCATTGGAGACCCAGAGCTGTTTTGAGTAGGCATTGTTGAGGATGCCTAGACCTTCTTTCTACCTTGTTAGGTCTTATTTGAACCAGCTAAATAGTATATCCTACCACGGTGCGTGACCATAGGCATTTGCCCAAAGGGGTGTGGCCAATGGGGCAGGTCCCGCCCCTTTGGAGCAACTAAGAGAGTAGAGACTGTTGTTTCCCTTCTTATGGGGAAGCATAAAGGAGGGAAAGGTACACCTGCAAGACCTATTGTAGTAAATGTACCTATGGACTAACATTTGTGCCTGGTAACATCATTGACTACTACAACTGTGAGTACAACTCTTGAGGCATCCCTTTCTTTAGGAAGACAACCAAAATCTGCAGTTAGTTGGGAGCAGCTTGGCGTCTCCATCAAAGAGTGCAGTAAAACTCCTGAAGGGCTAACTTCTAAGGAGGGCTCTCCAAGTAGATAATGTTACTCTTAATGATGAGAAACTTGTGGGAGTTGTTAAAACTAAAGATATTTCCTCTCAATAAGCTTCATCTTCTATTAAACAGCATGATTTGTCAGTGAATGATTTGATGTTATTACTAAAATGGAGAAATTCCTGCAAGAAAATTTGTCTCAATTGAAAAAAAAATATTACAGGAGAAGCTACTCTTTTTATGGATCTTAAAGAGAGAACTATTAAAACTGAGCAAAGACTGGAGAAGGTAGAATCTCAAGTTGCATCCTACCAGTTAGTTTTATCTGAGATGGCTATTCATTCATTTGCAGATGGAAGCTTTAGAAAATGTTTCTAGGGCTAGAAATTATATACCACTTAGGCTCTAAGTGGTATATAAATACTATAAATAAATAAAGTTATTGAAAATGTATATGAAGGAGTTCCTTAATATGTCCTTTGAAACTTTAATTGATATTGCTTATTATTTTCCTAGATGTGTTAAACAAATTGAACAGGATTGTGGCTTTGATGTTAATTCCCCAGATAGTCTTGATGTATCTAAGTTTCTTGAATCTGTCGGTACTCAGGATACCATTACAAAGAGACAACTGTGTTGTCTCTTTTTGAACAGAAGAACAAAAGATGTTAGTTTTTTAAGGCTTATGTAAAAATGTTTGTTGGCCAAAAGATTTCTCTATTTCCAGATGTTTCTAGGCCAACACAATTGAGGCATAAGGCTTTCCTGCAGCTGAGGCCAAAGGGAGCTGCGGGAGCCACTTTCTTTTTAAAATTTCCCTGTAAGTGTTTTGTCACATCTGGAGATAAGTCTTATGTCTTTTTTTTTTTTTAACCCTAGGGGGAGAGTGTGGTGTAGTGGTTAAAGCTACAGCCTCAGCACCCTGAAGTTGTGGGTTTAAACCCACACTGCTCCTTTTGACCCTGGGCAAGTCACTTAATCCCCCCATTGCCCCAGGTACATTAGATAGATTGTGAGCCCGCCAGGATGGATGGAGAAAAATGCTTGAATACCTGAATAAATTTATGTAAACCGTTCTGAGCTTCCCTGGGAGAACGGTATAGAAAATTGAATAAATAAATATTCATTTGGAGAGTTTTCTAGCAGGAAAAATCTGTTAAGAGAATTTCTTTTTTTGTAATTTTTGGAGACAGTTTGGTTAATTTGGAGTTAATTTATAGCTGACAATTGCTGACAGTGTTGTTGATATAAGAGGTAGATACTTTAGTTATGTTTTCTCTTTTAATCTCCCTTGTGGACTTCAGTGATTTGAATATGTTTTTCTTTTTTGTTCTGTATATTTACCTGATTTTTCTATAATGTTTTTGTAACTTAAAGACAATTTTAATTAAAAAAAGAAAAGAAGATTCAACATAGACATCAGGTGTGTAAAAGGCTCTCTTATGTAGATGCAATGTACCCAACAGTGCTATATGTTGAAAATTCATCAGGGGCATAATAAATATGAGTTTATATATAGAACCTAGGTATGTAGTTTTGCTCTAACCTTGATACAAGGTTGGTTATTTTAAATAAAGTGGAAGAGTGTCTTTTAAGAACATACTCATCAGCAGATTTGGCCTTCATGTTTAAATACTGAACTCCAGAAAAGCACTGTGATCTTGACCCTAGGAGAATTATGAAGAGGTTACGATCATCTGGGACATCCCAATTCCTATCGATTTATTTTTAAACAATAAACAAGAACAAACAAAAATAAGACCAACCTTGAATGCAAGCAACCAGACATGGTGGTAAAGGAGAAAAAAACCACCAGAATGGCTCTATGCCCAGGATCAAAAATCGTGTTACAGTAAGGGCTCCTTTTACAAAGGTGCGCTAGCATTTTTAACGCATGTGCGCGCTAGCCAAAAATCTACCACCTGCTCAAAAGGAGGCGGTAGCGGCTAGCGCACATGGCAATTTAGCGCGGCTTTGTAAAAGGAGCCCTAAGTGTAATTTCCTAATTGCTCATGCCTAAAAACTATAGAAAATGTCTGTTATTTCCATAAAACTTTGCTTTTGTGACCAGGATAGTCAAATTTTGCAATTTACCTAGATTTAAAATGTGAAAATGCCAAATTTTTGTCTTTCCATTCTTATAAAGTCATATAAAGCAACATGCGAATCACCAATTAACATGTATTTATATTGAAGTTATACAAAGATGACCACAGAAGATTTAGAAGTGAGCAATTTTTTTGAGATTTGTGATTATATTGTAAGTTACTTGAATGAATTAGCCTCTAGATGTAGTCTCCCATCATGTTCTCATTAAATTATCCATGGTAACAGCATTTCAAGTCCAATATATCCTGGTGCTCCCATGCTCTTCTTGAATGTCTCAAGATGAGTATCAAGGACATGGACTTTAAGAGAAATCCTATAGCCCTTTTTACAATAATTCTTCACCAGATTCTCAACAAACTCCATGTAGTTTTCGGCCTTGTGATTGCCCAGGAAGCCCTAAATCACTGTGACAAAGTTGTTCCAAGCCACTTTCTTCTTCCTAGTTAGCTTCTTGGTAAATTCCTTGCACTCCAGGATCTGCTTGATCTGTGGTCCAACAAAGATACCAGCTTTGACCTTTGCCTCAGACAGATTAGGGAAATGTCTTGAAGGTAGTTGAAGACAACTGACTTCTTATATAGAGTTCTGACAGATTGTTTCATTAGGCTCACTGATAATGCAGATTCCCCACCCGAAATCTGAGATATTGACGGGAGGCCGGATGAATGGGAATATGAGTGTAGGCCTCCTTGAGATCCAGATGCATTGGTGGCATCAGCACCTTCTGGAGGTCCATAAGTGGTTCCCATTTGACGTTGTTTCTCCCCAAAGAGAACTTGGTCCATTGTGGCCAATGCAGCCTTTGGTAGTGCACCGTTGTGTCCTTGCTGTCCCAAAGGCAGAGATAGCAGGGATGATTGGTAAAACCTCCTTGGAGACCCATTAGGAATGCCACCATTCTGAAGTCTCCAATGACCTCCTAGCCTTACTCATCATACTTCAAGGTGCCTTGTAAGGTCTTGATGCTGTTGTAATCTTCTTTGAGATGCACTGAATGAGCCCCGTTATAGAGCAGCACAGCTTTGATTCTCCTGGATGAGCTGTCAATGAAGATACTCCACTCTTTCAGGTTATAGGCGATTCCAATTGCCTCAGACTAGTCACATTATGGCAGAACCCATCATGATGGGTAAAGAAGGTGGAAAAAGCTTGGTGACACTTCCTTTGATCTGTGACTTGCACACTTTAACAAGTTCTACTGCTTGAGCCTAGATGTCAAAAGCTTGGCATTGTACTTGGTGAGACCAAGCTTTCTGATTAAGTTGTTGAGGTTGTTTTGGTTTGGTTTGTATGGGTTTCTCTTGGCTGCACCACTGATGGATCTACAACTTCTCCTTCACACTGTGACTTGCTGCTCTCTTCTGAAGACAGCTAGCTGTTTCTCCCTGGAGGAGCAGGTATGGGGGGGGGGGCTCAGGGCAATGTGGCACTAGGGCGATGGATGAAGGAATGTAGTGCATCTTAGTAAAAGGGCCCCTAAGTTTACTCAGCTTAGAATCAATCTAGAATGTTCTGCAAAAAAGGTAAATTTCAAAATATCAATATCCTGGTCACAAAAGCAAAATTTGAGGGGAATGACAGCCATTTTCTATACTTTTGTGGCATAGACAGTGAAGAAAAAAACCACAGGAACAAAAAAAAAAAAATTGTTACACAGTGTAAAAGGTGCCACCTGTTCTAAGAAATTATTCTGTGAATTTGGTGGAGAAAGCAAAAATACAAGTAATGCAGTCAGAGATCAAGAAAATGTAGCAGAAATATATAGAAATATTTTCCTTTGTAATTGGAACCAAAGGCTTGATTGAAAAGTTTCAGACACACCTGGCTACATGTTAACATCTTTTGGGCTCCAGATGGAAGCTCTTTTCATTGATGCAAGTGTTACAGCAAGCATTCTTGATAAAAGTTTTAGAAATTTAGGGCTCCTTTTCCTAAACCGCGTTAGGGCATTAATGCGCGGAATAGCGCACGTTAAATTGTCGCACGTGCTAGACGCTAATGCCAACATTGAGCTGGCGTTAGTTCTAGCCGCGTAGCGCGGGTTTAGCTCACGCTAAAATGCATGCGCTACACACGCTAATGCAGCTTAGTAAAAGGAGCCCTTAGTTCTTATACCCTGGATTAGAAGTGGAAGGCAGGAAACAGAGAGTTGGAGTAAAGGGCCATTACTCAGACTGACAATGGGTCACGAGCGGAGTTCCACATGGGTCAGTGCTGGGACCGCTCCTGTTCATTATATATTTATTAACGACCTGGAGACGGGGATGAAATGCGAGGTTATTAAATTTGCTGATGACACCAAACTCTGCAGCAGAGTTAGAATCGCGGAAGACTGTGAAGACCTGCAAAGAGACCTAACGAGACTGGAAGAGTGGGCAAAAAAGTGGCAAATGAGTTTTAACGTAGAAATGCAAGGTCATGCATGTAAGGAAAAAGAACCCGATGTTCAGCTACAAAATGGGGGGATCATTGCTAGGGGTGAGCAACCTTGAAAGGGACCTGGGGGTGATGGTGGACACAACACTGAAAGCATCGGCATAGTGTGCGACAGCCTCAAAGAAAGCGAAAAGAATGCTGGGTATCATTAAAAAAGGTATCGCAACCAGGACGAAGGAAGTCATCATGCCGCTGTATCGTGCAATGGTGTGTCCACATCTAGAGTACTGTGTCCAGTACTGGTCGCCGTACCTCAAGAAGGACATAGCAGTACTTGAGGGGGTCCAGAGAAGAGCGACTAAACTGATAAAAGGTATGGAAAACTTTTCATACGCTGACAGGTTGAAAATGCTGGGCCTGTTCTCCCTAGAAAAGCGGAGACTTAGAGGAGACATGATAGAAACCTTCAAAATCCTGAGGGGCATAGAGAAGGTAGTCAGGGACAGATTCTTCAGACTGTGGGGAACCACAAGTACAAGGGGTCACTCGGAGAAACTGAGAGGGGACAGGTTTAGAACAAATGCTAGGAAGTTCTTTTTTACCCAGAGGGTGGTTGACATATGGAACGCGCTTCCGGAGGTTGTGATAGGCCAGAGCACATTACAGGGGTTCAAGGAAGGTTTAGATAGGTTCCTAAAGGATAAGGGGATTGAGGGGTACAGATAGAAGTAGAGGTAGGTTATAGAAATGGTCAGGAACTACTTCACAGGTCATAGACCTGATGGGCCTCCGCGGGAGCGGACCGCTGGGCGCGATGGACCTCTGGTCTGACCCAGTGGAGGCAACTTCTTATGTTCTTATGTTCTTTGTAAGCGCAAAACTAACCATTTTGGAGACGTTGCTCCTGAGTGAAAAACATAGCAGTTAGGGAAATGCTCCTTTCAGACATAACTCATCAAACTCCTAGCTATTATCCTCCAACTGTACCCCACACCTCACTATGTAACATGAAACCAGCTACCTTCTAATGTAATGTAATTTCCTGGAAATGTCCAAATTTCCCTCTGCAAATTTCCCGCGAACTACTCATCCCTCTGGTAACTTCTTCTCTTTGTCACAAAATATAACCTGAAACCTCATTATGTAACCTGAAACCTGAAATTCCAATGTAATGTAATTTCCTGGAAATGTCCAGCAATCTTCCAATGTGATCCGCTTAGAACCGCAAGGTACAGGCGGAATAGAAGTCATTAATGTAATGTAATGTAAAATGCCCTTGCTGCCAAAACGGAAATCACTATCCCAGCATATTTTCTAATAGCTTGTAGGCTCACTGTACATGTGCAGCTCTTCCCACCAGCCACTGTGGCATGGCCTTACTTAGTCTGAACGTTACACACAGCCAATTGAACTTGCTTTCTGTTGTGGTTACCTTGGTGCCTAATAGAACTTAAATTTTCCATTGCTTTAGATCCAGCATGGAATGTTGCTACTATTTGGGTTTCAGCCAGGTACTTATGACTAGAGGTCTGCACGGGAACGGGGATCGCGGGGATCCCGCGGGTCCCGCGGGGATCCCGCGGGTTCCCCCCCTGGCCCACGGGACTCCCACGGGGACGCCCCCTGGCCCACGGGACTCCCACGGGGATGCCCCCCTGACCCACGGGACTCCCACGGGGACGCCCCCTTGCCCACGGGACTCCCACGGGGATGAAAACAACCTACCTAAATTTTGGCGATGCAAGTCTGGCGTCGCGTCGGGAAATAGCCATGTTGAGCAGTGAGCTCAGCACGTACACAGATGAAAGCCTTGCTTGCTGATTGGTCCGGCGGCCCCGCCCCACCGTGCCGCCGGACCAATCAGCAAGCAAGGCTTTCATCTGTGTACGTGCTGAGCTCACTGCTCAGCATGGCTATTTCCCGACGCGGGCATTAGGCTGTTTTTTGTCATTTCGGGTGGGGGATGGTAGCGGCAGCAGCAGCCTGAAAAAGAAATCATCCTGGCCGGGTTCGGTGTCATGCTCCGGAGCTTCTACAGCCTTCCTATCTCCCTCTCCCTTCTACCTGCGGCTCTCTTCGGCAACTTAGCAGCAACGATCGACACAAGCTTCTGGCGTCGGGGCCTACCCTCTGCGAGTCCCGCTTGTTTCAACTTCCTTTTTCCACAAAGGTGGGACTCGTAGAGGGAAGGCCTCGATGTCGGCAGCTTGTCTTGATCACCGCTGCTGACGAGTTGCTTAAGAGAGCAGGGGGGTGTTGCCAGGTGCAGGTAGAAGGGAGAGGGCCAGATGCAGGACTCGTGGGTGAGGGAGGAGAAGAGAGAGGGGAGAGAAACAAAAGGAAATATTTCATACTGGGCTGGGCCGGAGTGGAGAGAGGGTGGAAAGATTCTGGCTACAGGGTGCATTAACAAAGGAAAAAGGGGGAAAGCTGAAAATGGAGATAGTGACACAAAGAAGAGAAAGGGTAAGCAGGACCTTCTGAATAAGGATAGAGATACAGAGGGGACATGAAGAGGAGGTGAAATAGAGACATAGAAGTAATGCTGAAAAAGTGTGTGTGGGGGGGGGGGAGATAAAGACATTGAAAGGGCAAATGGTGAATATGGGGTAAAGACAAGGACAGAGACAAATGAAGATTCTGAAAAAGTGGTGAGATAGGGATATAGGTGAGATGGACACAAAGAAGGGTGATGCTGGAAAATAGGTGGAATGGTAATTCTGACAGACACAGAAGGGAAATGCTGGATCAAGGAGAGATGGGGCTCAGGCTGGATGGAATGAGGAGAAATGCCTTGTTGGCCCGGAACTTCCTCTCCTACGTCAGAATTGACGTCAGGGAGCGGAATGCTGGTCAGCGCGACGCTTCTGCAGGGAAAGCTTGGGACAGCGGTGGCTTGGGGACTATTCCCCGATGGCGGTGGCAGCAAACCGAGTGGCTTGGGGGAGGGCACGGAGAAAGAAAGAAAGGGGGCAGACAGAGAGACAGAAAGAAGGGGGAACAGGGAGACAGAAAGAAAAAGTTGGGGGAGAGAATGAGGTCTGGAGGAGAGGAAACATACAGGAGGCTGAAAGAAAGGAAGAAAGATTGGATGCACAGTCAGAAGAAGAAAGTGCAACCAGAGACTCATGAAATCACCAAACAGCAAAGGTAGGAAAAATGATTTTATTTTCAATTTAGTGATCAAAATGTGTCTGTTTTGAGAATTTATATCTGTTGTCTATATTTTGCACTATGGCTCCCTTTTACTAAACCGCAATATTGTTTTTTAGCGCAGGGAGCCTATGAGCATTGAGAGCAGCGCGAGGCATTCAGCGTAACTCCCTGTGCTAAAACCTACTATTGTGGTTTAGTAAAAAGGGAGGGGGTGTATTTGTCTATTTTTGTATTTTGTTACCGAGGTGACATTGCATAGAGTCATCTGCCTTGGGAAATGTATATGGCAGATATCTTTGTTTTGTGTTCAAAAGAAAAGGAAATGCATTTCTGGTTTTATTTCTACAGTGTTGAAGTACTTGTTGGCCCTTGCTGTGACTGGTGGGGATCCCCAAGCACCGCCAGCAGAGGACCTCCTCTAGAGATGGTCAGAACTCCCCTCCACCAAGCGCAGCAGTCGCTGGCAGCATCCATGAGCCACTGAGGTGCCAGCATCTGTGACTCAGGGACGCTACTGCTGCCTGCCAAGCTTGGCAAAAGGGACCCCAGGCCAACTGCAAAGGAAGTCCTCAGCTGACAGTTTGTGGGTTCTCATCAGCTGAGTATTTATATTTTATATTTACATTAGAGGTTCTGGTAGAAACCCATTTACAAAGTATGTATTCTTCCCAATTAATATTTCCAAATTAATAGTCTCTTTGCTTATTTGTAAATGGGTCTCTACCAGAGCCTTTAATTCAGTAGCATAATTAAATAAAATAACTATTTCTGAAGTTTATAGGGAAGGATGGTGACGGAGGGGATTCCTCGCGGGGACGGGTGGGGACGGAGGGGATTCCTCGCGGGGACGGGTGGGGACGGAGGGGATTCCTCGCGGGGACGGGTGGGGACGGAGGGATTCCTCACGGGGACGGGTGGGGACGGAGGGATTCCTCACGGGGACGGGTGGGGATGGGTGGGATTTTGGCGGGGACGGGTGGGGACGGGTGGGATTTCTGTCCCCGCGCAACTCTCTACTTATGACCTGGATTGGCCACTGTTAGAAACGGGATACTGAGCTAGATGTAACATAGTAACATAGTAGATGACGGCAGATAAAGACCCGAATGGTCCATCCAGTCTGCCCAACCTGATTCAATTTAAAATTTTTTTTTTTTTTTTCTTCTTAGCTATTTCTGGGCAAGAATCCAAAGCTTTACCCGGTACTGTGCTTGGGTTCCAACTGCCGAAATCTCTGTTAAGACTTACTCCAGCCCATCTACACCCTCCCAGCCACTGAAGCCCTCCCCTGCCCATCCTCCTCCAAACGGCCATACACAGACACAGACCGTACAAGTCTGCCCAGTAACTGGCCTAGTTCAATCTTTAATATTATTTTCTGATTCTAAATCTTCTGTGTTCATCCCACGCTTCTTTGAACTCAGTCACAGTTTTACTCTCCACCACCTCTCTCGGGAGCGCATTCCAGGCATCCACCACCCTCTCCGTAAAGTAGAATTTCCTAACATTGCCCCTGAATCTACCACCCCTCAACCTCAAATTATGTCCTCTGGTTTTACCATTTTCCTTTCTCTGGAAAAGATTTTGTTCTACGTTAATACCCTTTAAGTATTTGAACGTCTGAATCATATCTCCCCTGTCTCTCCTTTCCTCTAGGGTATACATATTCAGGGCTTCCAGTCTCTCCTCATATGTCTTCTGGTGCAAGCCTCCTATCATTTTCGTCGCCCTCCTCTGGACCGCCTCAAGTCTTCTTACGTCTTTCGCCAGATACGGTCTCCAAAACTGAACACAATACTCCAAGTGGGGCCTCACCAATGACCTGTACAGGGGCATCAACACCTTCTTTCTTCTACTGACTACGCCTCTCTTTTAGTTGCCAGGCATTAGACCATTCCTCTAACTTTTGCAGATCCTTTTTCATATTTTCCACTCCCTCTTCGGTGTCTACTCTGTTACAAATCTTGGTATCATCTGCAAAAAGGCACACTTTTCCTTCTAACCCTTCAGCAATGTCACTTACATACATATTGAACAGGATTGGCCCCAGCACCGAACCCTGAGGTACTCCACTAGTCACCTTTCCTTCCTTCGAGCGACTTCCATTAACCACCACCCTCTGGCGTCTGTCCGACAGCCAGTGTCTGACCCAGTTCACCACTTTGGGTCCTAACTTCAGCCCTTCAAGTTTGTTCAACAGCCTCCTATGAGGAACTGTATCAAAGGCTTTGCTGAAATCCAAATAAATTACATCTAGCATATGTCCTCGATCCAGCTCTCTGGTCACCCAATCAAAAAATTCAATCAGGTTCGTTTGGCACGATTTACCTTTTGTAAAGCCATGTTGCCTCGGATCCTGTAACCCATTAGATTCAAGGAAATACACTATCCTTTCTTTCAGCAACACTTCCATTAGATGGACCTTTGTTCTGACCCAGTATAGCTATTCTTTCTACTACTACTTACCTTATGTTCTTAGGATAAGGATATGTGTGTGTATATTTTTACTGACTCTGGCTCTATCCAAAATTGCTTTTAACTGACTCCACAGCCTTGACATCTAGGTAGCTATCTATATATATAAAATCGGAGGTATGTGTGTATATATGTGTGTGTGTATGTGCCGCGATCACGCAAAAACGGCTTGACCGATTTGAACGAAACTTGGTATGCAGATCCCTCACTACCTGGGGTGATATGTTCTGGGGGTCTCGCGGCCCACCTGCACACGTGGGCGGAGCTACAAACAGAAAATCAGATTTCACCCATTCAAGTCAATGGAAAAAATGTAAAAAGCTGTGGGACCGATTTGAACGAAAATTGGTATGCAGATCCCTCACTACCTGGGGTGATATGTTCTGGGGGTCTCGCGGCCCACCTGCACACGTGGGCGGAGCTACAAACAGAAAATCAGATTTCACCCATTCAAGTCAATGGAAAAAATGTAAAAAGCTGTGGGACCGATTTGAACGAAAATTGGTATGCAGATCCCTCACTACCTGGGGTGATATGTTCTGGGGGTCTCGCGGCCCACCTGCACACGTGGGCGGAGCTACAAACAGAAAATCAGATTTCACCCATTCAAATCAATGGAAAAAATGTAAAAAGTTGTGGGACCGATTTGAACGAAAATTGGTATGCAGATCCCTCACTACCTGGGGTGATATGTTCTGGGGGTCTCGCGGTCCACCTGCACACGTGGGCGGAGCTACAAACAGAAAATCAGATTTCACCCATTCAAGTCAATGGAAAAAATGTAAAAAGCTGTGGGACCGATTTGAACGAAACTTGGTTTGCAGATCCCTCACTACCTGGGGTGATATGTTCTGGGGGTCTCGCGGCCCACCTGAACACATGGGCGGAGCTACAAACAAAATCAGATTTCACCCATTCAAGTCAATGGAAAAAATGTAAAAAGCTGTGGGACCGATTTGAACGAAACTTGGTATGCAGATCCCTCACTACCTGGGGTGATATGTTCTGGGGGTCTCGTGGCCCACCTGCACACGTGGGCGGAACTACAAACAGAAAATCTGATTTCACCCATTCAAGTCAATGGAAAATATGTAAAAAGCTGTGGGACCGATTTGAATGAAACTTGGTATGCAGATCCCTCATTACCTGGGGTGATATGTTCTGGGGGTCTCGCGGCCCACCTGCACAAGTGGACGGAGCTACAAACAGAAAATCAGATTTCACCCATTCAAGTCAATGGAAAAAATGTAAAAAGCTGTGGGACCGATTTGAACGAAAATTGGTATGCAGATCCCTCACTACCTGGGGTGATATGTTCTGGGGGTCTCGCGGCCCACCTGCACATGTGGGCGGAGCTACAAACAGAAAATCAGATTTCACCCATTCAAGTCAATGGAAAAAATGTAAAAAGTTGTGGGACCGATTTGAACGAAAATTGGTATGCAGATCCCTCACTACCTGGGGTGATATGTTCTGGGGGTCTCGCGGCCCACCTGCACACGTGGGCGGAGCTACAAACAGAAAATCAGATTTCACCCATTCAAGTCAATGGAAAAAATGTAAAAAGCTGTGGGACCGATTTGAACGAAACTTGGTATGCAGATCCCTCACTACCTGGGGTGATATGTTCTGGGGGTCTCGCGGCCCACCTGCACACGTGGGCGGAGCTACAAACAGAAAATCTGATTTCACCCATTCAAGTCAATGGAAAAAATGTAAAAAGCTGTGGGATCTCCAGTTATTTTACTTAGCAACCTTGACCCACCAAAACTTTGCAATGGCACAAGGCTTTGTGTAAAGAGGTTACTGGCCAATGTAATTGAAGCGACTATCTTAACCGGAAAGGGACAAGGTGAAACCGTATTTATCCCGCGGATACCACTTATTCCAACAGATCTTCCTTTTCAGTTTAAGAGATTGCAAATTCCAGTGAGACTTGTATTCTCTATCACAATCAACAAATCACAAGGACAGACTATTACATACTGTGGAGTGGATTTAAGATCCCCCTGTTTTTCCCATGGACAACTCTATGTTGCTTGCTCAAGGGTGGGTTCACCCAAGAATTTATATGTTCTTGCTCCTGGAGGTGAAACTAAAAATGTTGTTTATAATCAAGTTTTGTCTTAGTTGTATTGTATTCATTTTGTCAAATATTTCACTTTATAATTTGAATATTGTACTTTTTATAAAGCTGTAAAAAAATAATTTCATTCACCACTATAAAATATCTTTATTTGAATCCATTTACAGTGTTATTGCTATAATTAAATACCCGTGCAACGCCGGGGCATCAGCTAGTATATTACATAAACAAGCAGAGAGAGATAGGGTCATATCTCCTGTGTTGGCAAGCCATCAAATTGTGGGCCATTTCTCATGGGATGTTTCTTGGCCTAGTGGGTGACAGTCTTGGCAGACAAACCTAAGTCTCGCAAGTAGACAAACTTAAGCGACCTCACAAGTAGATTTCAAGTGGCAGTCATTCAGAGACTTTTTTGGGAGTGGGACAATCCCCTTTACCTTTCTACTATTCCATTCCATAAGAAATTTCAACTGATTTGTTCCAGGATAGGGTTAGATGGCAAATTAGCCTTATATGATTTCTTTCTGCATTGGAGAGAGGGCCTGGTACACCAGTATTCTCCAATTTCCCCAATCGTGAAAACTATTATAAAACTCAAACAAGACCAGGGAACTGTGATTCTCATAACCTTTTATTGGCGGAGACAAGTGCAGTTTCCACTTTTCTGAGTCTATCCATAAGAAAACCTATGAGCCTGGAATATTTTCCAGTGCTGATTATGCAAGAGCAGGGAAATGTTGCATCTCAATATTGGATTTCTAATCTCCATAGCTTAGCTGTTGAGAGGCTGATATTGACTCCCTAAATTTGATTGAAGGTTGTCTAGAATTCTTGCTGGTTGCCAGAAAGAATTTTCCTAAGAGGCACATGAATTTACATGAAAGAGGTTTGCCATCTAGTTTGGGGGCAAGGCCAATAAACCAGTGCTATTTATTACAAGGTCTGGGGGCTATTGGAGCTCCTTGAATCTCTTTCCTCAATATACATGCTTGTCTCTTTCCCCCCATTCCCCAACCCTTTTGTTATTTTTAGCCTTGCTGATTTACAGTGCCTCCAGAACAACTGTTTTGCTTTTTTTTTTTTTTTTTAGGTGTGTGTATGGGGGGGGGGGGGTTGCACAAAGTTTAGTGGAATTTTAAATGTCCAAAAGTCCTTAATATTCTATGCAAGCTATGAAGGAAATTGGATGCTCTATGGCTCAAACACATCTATCGCCACATAAAATCAGTAGCTGTCCCAGGGCCAGATGCACTAAAGTCAGTGGTCTAACTATCATTGCTAAACCGACCCGATGCAGAAAACGGCTCACTGCGTGGTTTTCTGCATGATTGCTCATTCTCCTATCTGATCATACATATAAGCCCATTAATATTGAAATGCCTTGTAAACTAGCAGAGCGATTGATGCTGTAACATGGCTTCCTGATGCACAAAAAAGTGATCGCTTTTAGCGATCCAAATAAAGAGACTGGTCAAGACCAGTCGCTTACCCGTCTAACCATAGTTTAGCCATTTTTTAAAATGAGCACAGATGCTGTGCATGTTACATGTGCATCATTCCTGTGCATCATAAACAAAATTATAGTTGTTGATCTGATGTTCTTTTGAGTTTTGTGTCAATACAATCCTCTCTCTATTTAGGGATCCGTTGTGTCTGTCCCATGCATTTTTGAATTCAGTCACTGGTTTTTGTCTCCATCTCCGCAGGGAGGGCATTCCAGGCATCCATCACCCACTGTGAAAGTGTTTCCTGGCATTACTCCTGAGTCCACCACCCCACAACTTCATCTTATGTCCTCTTGTTTTAACACTTCTCCATCTCTGGAAAATATTTGTTTGCAGATTAATACCATTCAAGTATTTAAACATCTCCTCTATCCCTTCTTTCCTCTATACATAGTCACGTATTTGAGCCTCATATGACTCTCAGTGCAATCCTAATATCATTTTCATCGCCTTTGATATCCTTAGCAACATACAGTCTCCAGAACTGAACACAATATTCCAAGTGGGGCCTCACCAGTGACTTGTATATTAGCACCTTCCTTTTCTGCTGGCGATTCCTCTCTATGCAGCCCAGCATCCTTTTGGTTACGGCCACCGTTTTGTCACAATGTTGCGCAGCCTTGAGGGTCCTTAAACACTTTCATGCCAAGGTCCCTCTCCCACTTGGTGCAATTCAGCTTCTTACCCTGTAACTTATACATATCCTTTTGTATTTTTACTCCCTGAGTGCATCACTCTGCAATTCTTCACATTAAATTTTAACTGCCAAACCTAGGGTCCTTGCCTGGGGGGGTTTGGGTCCCCATTTCTACACCCTCTGACTTTTCCTGATGCCCCTGTTGGGGTAGGACCCACCCCTTCCCCCCTTGCCTATCATGTGATCGGGAATGCTGGTGGGCAGGCGCTTTGGGACCTGTAAGAGCCAGCAGCTTAGTACAGCTGCTGGATCTGTCTTTCTCAGGTGCAATGGGCTATTTTGGAGATGGCTGGGGTTGGGTGGTATAGAGGGAATGTGGTTAGATCAGGCTGTGCTGCTTCTCCTCCTGAGGCATAGGTCCTGATATCTTTAAGGCCTCCACTGCAATGTGGATTAAGGTGGCATTAAATCTGCTTACATCAGAAAGAATAGGCCAGTTTCTCTGGGGCTGAAGGCCCACTCTATCAGGGCTCAAGCTGCATCTTGGGTGGAGGTCTGAGCAGTGTCCTTTGAGGAGATTTGTAGGGCGGCATCATGGTCATCACTTCATTTGTTTCGCATTTTGGGTTTAATGTGCTCGCTTTCTCTTCTCTCACCCTTTAAATCTGCTGTGGTACATCCCATTTATGCAGAACGGTGAGCTGATTCTAAGAAAGGGTAAATTGCTACTTAGGATCTAGCTAAGTGCTTGGGACCTGGGTTAGCCACTGTTGGAAACAGGATACTGGGCTTGATAGACCTTCGGACTGTCAGAGTATAGCAATTTTTATATTCTTAAATTATGCCTTACCTGATGATTTCCTTTTCTTTAGTCAGCAAAACTGTTTTGCAATTCTGCCCTTGGAAGACCTCGGCCCAATATTTTGGATGTGCTCTGTGTTCTCTCAAGAAAACAAACAAAAAACTCATTTTTCTGATTCATAGCCAGGTTAGCTTTTCCCTGGTATAAGCAGGGTAGCGAGAACCACTATGTGGAGTTTTACTCGCTTGCTGCTCATTGTGGTTGCAGTGGATGATGGGGCATGGGTGCATTATGAAGGGAATTTCTGAAGATGCAGGAAACTTCCTTCAGCTAAAGCCCAAGGCTTTGGCAGTGGGAGCCACTTTCTTTTTAAAATTCCCATGCAAATGCCTTATTTCATGTGGAAATGATAAATATGTGTTCTTTGATCCAACCCAGCTAGAAGATTTTATTAAAGGAAAACCTTTGTTAAAAGTTTAATTTCTGTTATCGCTATTTTCATTTGGGAGGTTGATGTATGATATATAAAATAAGCCACAATTTAGCCTGTCCATGATGGTAGATTATATATAGTTGATTTCCTAGTTTAAATTCTGGCGACCAGTGTAATGTGGACTAGATCCAAGTTGATTTATTACCTTATATATGTTTTAATGTATTTTATATACAGAGTTTTTGTGGATATTCATGAATATTTGTTATTATTGTAATGAATAATCATAGTAAAGAATATAAATTAAAAAAAACAAAATTTCATACCATGACAAAAAACATATAAGGTACAGAGAGTCTGTGTCAAATATGATGATTACGCCATATACTCAATGCTCTTGGAATGAGAACTGGACCCTACAGAGTTTTTTGACAGGATAAAAATAAAAACAGAAATGAATTAATATACATGAGGAAAATTTAAAAAGTGAGTGTGAAAACATAAGAACATAAGAACTGCCATCTCCGGATCAGACCTTCGGTCCATCAAGTCCGGTGATCCGCACACGCGGAGGCCCTGCCAGGTGTACACCTGGCTTAATTTATAGTCCACCATATCCTTATATGCCTCTCTTAAGGAGATATGCATCTAGTTTGCTCTTGAAGCCTAGGACGGTCGATTCCGCAATAATCTCCTCTGGGAGGGCATTCCAGGTGTCAACCACTCTGAGTGAAACAGTGGTGGGCATGGATCGGTGATAACATATCAGGATTCTATGCTGTATATGAATGGGGAATTTATGTAAGACACAAATAATCTAAACTGATCAAGAGGTGAAATAATATTGGTATATCTGTTGTGCATGATAAAGTGATAGTGTGTAAAATATCATAGGTAAAAAGAACCAAGCAATATTTTCAATGAAATATATTGGATATGTGATCTAAATACCCCCCAAAACCTATGATTATTTAAGTAGGAGTTTTTGCTGAGGAAATGTTATAAGCATGGTTAAAGAAAGTGGCTTGAGGAAATTATATTAAGGTAGTAAAATTTTTTTTTTTTATTGCAAATTGTTAGCTACTGTTGAGAGAGTTAAATGATATAGCAAGGATAATATGGATGTCAGCAAGACTCTACTACAATGTTAGATGTGTTTGTAGAAATAAAGAAATTGCAAGTTGACTTGAATGTAAGTGGAAAATGGAGTATGTGAACTATGATTATACATTGTTAGGCAAGAATTGTTATTTTATCCCAGTTAACACAGTAAGGAAATGGGACTTTATACCCTGTAAATATAAGGTGTGTTTGTGTGTATGTGGTGTATATATACACCAGAGCCAATACAGACACTAAACACATTGGGAAAGGTAAACCATTATGAGGTCCCTGGGGAGAATGAGGTCGCACAGGGGCATTATGACATTCTTATTCTTGTTAACCATCCCTTTTATAATAATTCCCAGCATCCTGTTTGCTTTTTTGGCCGCTGCACATTGGGTGGAAGGTTTCATCTTATTGTCTACGATAATATCCAGATCCTTTTCTTGGGCACTAACCCCCAAGGTGGATCCTAGCATCCGGTAACTGTGATTCAGGTTATTCTTCCCAATGTGAATCACTTTGCATTTGTCCACATTAATTTTCATCTGCCACTTGGACGTCCAGTCTTCCAATTTCCTAAGGTCCGCCTGCAATTTTTCACAATCCACATGCGTTTTAACAACTTTGAACAGTTTAGTGTAATCTGCAAATTTAATCACCTCACTCGTCGTTCCAATTTCCAGATCATTTATAAATAAGTTAAATAGCACCGGTCCCAGTATAGACCCCTGCAGCACTCCACTGTTTACTCTCCTCCATTGAGAAAAATGACCCGAAAAATGACCGTCTAACCCTTCCCTCTGTTTTCTATCTGCTAACCAATTCCTAATCCACAACTGAACTTTGCCACCTATACCATAACTCTTTAATTTTCTCAGGAGCCTCTCGTGAGGAACTTTATCAAAAGCTTTCTGTAAATCTAGATACACTATATCAACCGGCTCACCTTTATCCACATATTTATTCACACCGTCAAAGAAGTCAAGCAAATTTGTGAGGCAAGATCTCCCTCAGCTGAACCCATGCTGACTCAGTCTCATTATATCATGTTTGTCTACGTGTTCCACAATTTTATTTTTTATAATTGTTTCTACCATTTTGCTGGCACTGAAGTGAAGCTTACTTGTCTGTAATTTCCCTGGATCTCCCCTGGAGCCCTTTTTAAAAATTGGCGTTACATTGGCCACCCTCCAATCTTCAAGTACTACAGACGATTTTAGAAACCAACTCCATGCCCCACCTCCCAGGTCTGTTACTTTCAGTTCCAGAGAGTCTTCTATGATCAAATGACTTGATTTAAAATATTTTTTTTAGAAACTTGCTGCTTGCGACATCATTTGTTCATTTCCCCTGTGCTTTGTTGAAGGCAGAATGAAGCTTGGGAATATCATATCTTAGGATTTAGCAGTCCTATTTATACTCGAAGAAAGCCAGTTACTTACCTGTAGCAGTAGGACTTAAAGCTTCACAAACCACTCACCTCCCTAAGGTGTTGCTTTCCTTTAGCTTGTGTTGGACTGATGAGGTCCTGGGTGACAGTAGCAGGCTGAAACAGATGCATGTGTGCAGCGAGCCTACTCAGAGGCTTCTAAAAATGTTGTTGGGGTAGATAGTTCTTCCTGTGTATCAATTTCCATCAATGATGTCACTTTATATGAGGATTTTGTCCTGTTGTCCTTAGAGAACACCCGCTGCAGGTATGTAGCTTTGTTTTTCTTCCTTTATCATAATACAGGCTTAACAGGCTCAACACAAAAATTTTGTCAGACCCTGTCAGAGGAACCAGCCTAAGCAGATGATTCCACGTCAGCCAAAGCAAGTCATCTTTTTGACTAATCTTATGAACATAGCCTTTCAAACATAATTCCTGCCCTACCTCTGGAAGGTTGGTTTCAATTCTTAAAGAATGGAGAGACATATTGAATTCTAGGAGCTAACATTATCCAATCATGGTATTGCCTAAGATTTTTCTAGTCGTCTTAATAGACTTCTTAGCTAGTTTCAGCCATCACAGTCCCATGCACAGCTTATTTGGGATGAAGTTAATTCACTTCTCCAAGCCAGTGAAAAATAACCTGTTTTACTATCTTTCCAGAGGGAACAAAAACAGGGATTCTATTCTAGATATTTCCTCATCCTGAATGGATTGGGAACTCTGACCCTCTCTGGACCTCAATCTTTTTTTTTCCAGAAGGAAAATTTTAGAATAAAACATCCAACCAACAATTTACCCTTAATTTAAACAAAGGGAATTGGCTATGTTTAACTTTATCACAAGGATTCTAGTACTCGTATCCTTTTCCATCCAGGTTGAAGACAATTGGCTAGATTCACTAAACTTACCGATCCTGTAACAATGGCCACAAAACCGGTTTTACTAGTTTTGTAATTGTTCGTGTTCCCCAACCCAATTCACTAAAATGCTGTCCGAAGAATCTCCTATCTGATCTGATCCACCCATGCAAATGACTAAAACCCCATATAAAATAACCAAGTGATTGATTCACTAGCAAAACAATTGACAATCGGGGACTTCCTTAGGCTCATCCCTGATTGGCTCAGGCACCTCAGGCCCCTCCTGTCCCGAAATGCCACATGATGCACTGGGGCAGGGCCTAAGGCTCGCAGTTCGTCTCTGGAGGCCTCCGGAGCAGGAGGGACTGAGCATCTCTCCCGTCCCCAACTTTTAAAGGTACAGGGAGGAGGCATCCGCATCCTTTGGCAGGAGGGAGTGGGCATCCATCCTGTCATTTGGGTTTTTTTTTTGGGGGGTAGGAGTCGGCCCGATGGCAGGAGGGAGTCAGCATCCCTCCTGTCATATTTTTGAACACGGTGGGGGGAGCGCCGATGGGGATCGGGGAGAGGGAAAGGGAGGAAGCGCTTTGTCGGGGGGGGGGGGAGGGGGTTTTCTTTTTTCATTTTTTTTCTATTGGCCAGATATTTTGTGTGTATAATACACACAAAATATCTGACCCATTAAAGAAAAAAAGCTGGCAAGAGCCCTGACAGCAGTGACAGAAGGCTGCTTCTCCTGTCACTACTGTTAGGGCTCTGCCCCGACTCAATCGCTCACTGAGCAATTGAGTCAGGGAGTTTGCATGCAAATGATTTGAACCTCCGTGCAAATCATTTGCATGCAAAAATGATAATGAATCAATCAATATTTAAAATCGGCCAGTCGCTATCTTTAGTGAATCTGGGCCAATATGTTTACACTGTTCTCCCAAACTAATACTAGTAAAACTCCTTCATTTTTGATCTTTTCATTGACATCCCCCTTCTCACCAAAGTGATGGAAGGCCTAATAAATGTATAAACATAGAAACATAGAAAGATGACAGCAGAAAAGGGCTACAGCCCATCAAGTCTGCCCACTCTACTGACCCACCCCCTTAAGTCTATACCCTAGTGACCCTATTCCTTATCTTCATCCTCGTAGGGATCCCATGTAGGTATCCCATTTATTCTTAAAGTCTGGGACGCTGCTGGCCTCGATCACCTGCACTGGAAGCTTGTTCCAATGATCTTTCACTTTTTCCGTGAAGAAGTACTTCCTGGCGTCACCATGAAATTTCCCTCCCCTGAGTTTGAGCGGATGCCCTCTTGTGGCTGAGGGTCCTTTGAGAAAGAAAATATCATCTTCCACGTCGACACATCCCGTAATATACTTAAATGTCTCAATCATGTCTCCCCTCTCCCTACATTCTTTGAGAGTGTAGAGCTGCAATTTGTTCAGTCTTTCTTCGTATGAGAGACCCCTGAGCCCCAAGACCATCCTGGTGGCCATCCGCTGAACCGATTCAATTCTGAGCACATCTTTACGGTAATGTGGCCTCCAAAATTGCACACAGTATTCCAGATGAGGTCTCACCATGGCTCTGTACAGCGGCATTATGACTTCAGGCTTCCGGCTGACGAAACTTCTCTTGATACAACCCATTATCTGCCTTGCCTTAGATGAAGCCTTCTCCACTTGAGTGGCAGTTTTCATGTCTGCACTGATGATTACTCCTAAATCTCGTTCTGCTGTAGTCCTAGTTAAAGTTTCTCCATTCAAGGTGTAAGCTCTGCATGGATTGTCTCTTCCGAGGTGCATGACCTTACATTTCTTGGCATTGAAGCCTAGCTGCCAGGTCGAGGACCAACTTTCTAATGTAAGCAGGTCCTGCGCCATAGTATCCTGTAGATTGCATTCACTTACTATATTACATAGTTTAGCATCATCAGCGAATAATGTTATCTTACCTTGAAGCCCTTGAGTCATATCACCTATGAATATATTGAAAAGGAGTGGACCCAGGACTGAGCCCTGTGGCACTCCGCTGGTCACCTCCGATGTTTTAGAGAGGGTACTGTTAACCACCACCCTCTGAAGTCTGCCACTTAGCCAATCATTGACCCATGCAGTTAGCGTGTCTCCTAAGCCCATCGATTTCATCTTGCTCAGCAGCCTGCGGTGTGGGACACTGTCAAAGGCTTTGCTGAAGTCCAGGTACACTACGTCCAAGGACTCTCACAGATCCAATCTTCTTGTTACCCAATCGAAGAAGCTGATGAGATTGGATTGGCAGGATCTACCCTTGGTGAATCCATGTTGACTGGGATCCCGTAGACTCCCCTCATTCAAGACCATGTCTAATCTAAGTTTAATTAGTGTTTCCATGAGTTTACACACTATTGATGTGAGACTCACCGGTCTATAGTTCGCAGCCTCTGCCTTGCAACCCTTTTTATGCAGAGGAATGACGTTAGCTGTTTTCCAGTCCAAGGGAACTTTCCCCGTACTAAGTGAGAGATTGAAGAGCACGGCCAACGGTTCCGCCAGGACGTCGCTCAACTCTCTGAGCACTCTTGGGTGCAAATTGTCCGGTCCCATGGCTTTGTTCACCTTGAGTTTTGTCAGTTCGCTGTACATTTCCTGGTGTGAACTCAAAATTCTGAAACGGGTCCTCCGCGATTTGCTTTGCCTTCAACTGTGGACCGTGTCCCGGTGCCTTGCAGGTGAAGACTGAGCAGAAGTATTCATTCAGTAGTTCGGCTTTATCGGAATCCGCTTCCGCGTAGTTTCCGTCCGGTCTCCTAAGGCGTACTATTCCGTCTGTGTTCCTTTTCCTATCACTAATATACCTGAAGAAAGATTTGTCCCCTTTCTTAATGTTTTTCGCCAGAGTTTCTTCCACTCGAAGTTTGGCCTCCCTAACTGCCGTTTTGACCGCTGCAGACCTGGTTTTATATTCCACGTTAGCTTCTCTTTTCTTCGTATGCTTGTAGGATAGAAATGCTTTTTTTTTCTTCTTAATGAGGTGCGAGATCTCCTTGGTGAACCATTGGGGTTTATTGTTTCTTTGCCGTTTGTTTACTGATTTTATGTAGTGGCTAATCGCTTCGTGTAAAGTTGATTTCAGGGTTGACCACATAGTTTCCACATTACCGGTCTCCGCTTGGTCCCGCAGCGTCCGATGGATGAAGTTTCCCATGTGTGCGAAGTCGGTGCCCCGGAAATTTAGTACCTTTGTTTTAGTGTTTGACCTAGGGAAGCCTTTACTAAGGTTGAACCATACTATGTTGTGGTCGCTGGAGGCTAGCGTATCTCCTACCAAGACCTCTGAGACGGTTTCCCCGTTGGTGAGTACCAGGTCGAGGATCGCCTGGGCCCTAGTGGGCTCCGTAACCATCTGTTTGAGACGTGCTCCCTTTATGGAGGTTAATAGCCTCCTGCTGCCGCTAGTTGTTGCTAAAAACGTGTTCCAGTTTACATCAGGCATGTTGAAGTCCCCTAGCAGTACAGCGTCGCCCCGTAGAGTGATATTTTCTATGTCTTCAATTAATTCTGCGTCCATGTCTTCCAGTTGTCTTGGGGTCTGTATACCACACCAAGATACAGGCATTTTTCTCTGCCTCTTGCCAGGTTTACCCAGAGGGACTCCCCGGTATACTTGACTAAACTAAACTAAACTAAATCTTGGGTTTATATACCGCATCATCTCCACAAGTGGAGCTCGACACGGTTTACATGGTTTGGGTATGAACGGAACTCCAATGGAATTATATAAGTAGTCAGAGAGAGAAGTTAGGAGAAGAGTACCAGGGAGGGGACGGGGTTACATTTTGGAGAAGAGCCAGGTCTTCAGATGCTTACGGAATGGTAGAAGGGAGCTCAAGTTGTGGAGAGGGGAAGAGAGGCTATTCCAGAGCTGAGCGAATCTGAAGGGGAGGGAAGACCCAAGTTTACCAACGAGGGAGATGCCTTTTAAGGAGGGGTAGGATAATTTTAGTTTTTGCGTGGATCTAGTGGAAATTGGATTTGAAGAATTCCAGGATAGAGGAATAAGAGGAGGAAGGATGCCGTGGAGGATCTTGAAGGTTAGGCAGGCACATTTAAAGTGGACCCTGGAGATAACAGGAAGCCAGTGGAGCTTGAGCAGGAGCGGTGAGACATGGTCAAATTTACTTTTTGAGAAGATAAGCTTAGCCGCGGTGTTCTGGATTAGTTGGAGTCTATGGAGGCTTTTCTTTGTTAAGCTTAGGTAAATGGAATTGCAATAATCTAATCTGGAGAGGATGATGGATTGTACAAGGACGGCAAAGTGTTTTTAGTGGAAGCAGGACCTCACTTTCCTCAGCATGTGAAGGCTGCAAAAGCATTTTTTTATCAGGGAGTTGAGGTGGTCGTTGAAGGATAGTGAGGAGTCTATGGTGATGCCCAGAACTTTGCTAGAGAACTCCAGCTGTAGAGAGGAGCCTGTGGACAATGGGATGGAGGTGGGTAGTTGGTCAAGTTTAGGGCCGAGCCAAAGTAGTTTGGTTTTGGACTCATTCAGTTTCATTTGTACAGTGAGAGCCCAGGATTGGAGGTTGGTTATGCATGAGGAGATGTTTGCTGCGAGATTGGTGAGGTTCGCGTCGGTCTCGAGGAGGACCAGGATATCGTCGGCGTAAGTGTAAAGTATTTCTAGGGGGGATAGGTGGAGGAGATTCAGGGAGGACATATAAATGTTGAAGAGGATAGGGGATAGGGGGGAACCTTGTGGGACTCCACATGTCGGTTTCCATGGGGAGGATGAAGTGCCATCTGTGATCCTGGTGGTTTTGATGTCCTCTTTAATGCATAGTGCTACCCCTCCACCTAACCTGCCCTCTCTGTCCTGACGAAGTATATTGTAGCCCGGTATAGCCATATCCCATCCATGTGAGTCTGTGAACCAAGTTTCAGATATCGCCACCACATCCAGGTTGGCATTCCTTATTTTAGTCTCCAGTTCTAGAATTTTATTGCCTAAACTGTGTGCATTAACATACATGACCCTCCATACCTTGTGTTTGCTAAATCCCTGTGAGGTGTTTCCTTCCTGTGTTGGTGTGACTCCTAGAGAACTGTTTGCAATGTGGGTTCTTACCTTGGACATGGGAGCATAGTGTCGACTCACCTCATCAGGATAGTTCCTTTCTGCACCAGTATGTGAGTGGGTACCCTCCCCCAACTTACCTAGTTTAAAGCCCTACGAAGCAGGCGGGCTAGTCGATGTCCGAAAACATTCTTACCTCTACTGGTCAGATGGAGTCCGTCTGGTCCCTGAAGTCCTTGTAATGCTTCTCCATGATGTAGGAATCCGAAGTTCATATCCCTGCACCATCCCTGTAGCCACTCGTTAGTCCTCCGGATACATTCATCTCTGGCTCTGCCCTTGCCTCTAACTGGGAGAATCGATGAGAAGACCACCTGCGCTCCTGTCCGCTGCAGCCTCTCTCCCAGGGCTCCGAAGTCTTTGGTGATGGTCTCCGGGGTGTTCCTGGCAGTGTCGTTTGTTCCTATGTGGACAAGAAGCATCGGAAAGTGGTCTTGGGGCGTGAGTAGTTTATCAAGACTGGCGGTGACGTCCTGTATCCTGGCTCCAGGCAGACAGCAAACCTCCCTCGATTGTATATCCGGTCTGCAAATTGGTCCCTCAGTGCCTCTCAGCATGGAGTCCCCAATGACTATTACTCTGCGCCTCTTCTTCGGGGGGATTCGGTCAGTAGATGGAGCTGTGTGTTGGGCCTGCTCCTGTTCTTCATCGGTAGTTCCTTCCTGAAGAATCTGGAATCTGTTCCTCAGGGTGAGATGAGGGGTTGACGTAGAGCTGCCCTGTTGGAACTACCTAAATAAATTCTCATTACTTCACGAATACCAATCGGGATTCCGCTCACACCACAGCACCAAAACAGCCTTAGCCTCCATCATTGATCATATTGCACAATTTTTCAGCTCAGGTAAAACATGCACTAGTACTCCAATTTGACCTCAGCAGCGCCTTGGACCATGACATCCTACTCAACCGGCTAGATGCCATAGGCATCTCATACCACATACTCAGCTGGTTTAGAAGCTTCCTAAGAAACCAATCCTACCAAGTCACCAGTGAGCAAACCTACTCCCAGATCTGGACCAACCCCTGTGGTGTCCCTCAATGCTCCACTTTATCCCCCACCATATTTAACCTATACATGTTCTCCTTAGGCCAGAACTTTCCAAACTGAACCCCCGATCATACATATATGTGGATGACATCACGATCATCGTCCCCATCTCTACATTGTCAACTGAAACCAGACACTTCATCTCATCAATCATCAACCACGTAGAACAATGGTCAATTAACTCCAAACTAAAGCTAAACCCGGAAAAGACCAAGATATTTATGGCCTCCCCAACAAATCAACCAACAGAATTGGCTATCAACTTAAATGGTACGGACTTCCTAATTAACCCTACCATCAAAATCCTAGGAGTCACCCTAGATCAGCAACTGACACTGGAAGCCCATACCAACATCCTAATCAAAAAATGCTTCAATTTATTATGGAAACTACACACACTAAAACCATACTTCGATTTCACATCATTCAGACTGTTGGTCCAGTCTCTAGTCCTGAGCTCACTGGACTACTGCAACATAATCTACCTAGGATCTCACAAAAAAACCATCAAGAAACTGAGACTCATCCAGAACACAACCATCCGACTAATCTTTGGCTTGAAAAAATCCGACCACATCACCCCATACTACAAGAAACTTCATTGGCTACCTATCGAGGCCAGAATAATCTTCAAATTTGGTTACCTTTGCTTCAAAACCCTCCTCAGCACCGCACCCACCTACCTCCTGAAACACCTCACCCTACAGGACAAACTCCGTCTCTCTCGCAGAACTTTACTGTTCACATTTCCTTCTCCCAAAGGATGCAAATTCAAAAGATTCCTCAACGGGACACTCTCCTTTCAAGCAAGTATTTGAAACCACACCTTAAGTGACCTAATCCTGAATGCACCAACATACCATTCTTTCAAAAAATCACTAAAAACCCACTTATTCAACAAATTTATCTAATCCTTCAATTCCACTCATCTCTTACCTCTTCTTATTCGCTCCTTCTTCCTACCCTACCACCCCGTTCACTCACCTTTCTTCCACACCTTCCCAATTCTTTTTTTGTAATTCTTTATTTTGAACACACATATAAACAAGGTACAAAGAATAGTGCAACAGTGCGCTCAACACATATACCCCCAAAACAGCAAAAACATCATAGGCTCCTAAGCAGCGTGTGGTATATTGCTAACCCCCTTAGCTCTCATGACATAAATTTTCACCTGTAAATAGGGAAATAGATCCCACGGCTCCAACTGATAATGAGCCTGAACCTCAGGAAAGCCTTTACTAGTCTCCCCCTCCAAAAACTGGTCAAAGCCCCCTATGCTCCCAGCCTGAAAATCAACCGTAAACGCCTCCCTCTCTCCCCGCCTGAAAATCAACCGTAAACAAAAGGGAAAGAAAATGAAGCCCCTAACCTTGCTTCGTAACTTCTGGGATGCCCCCTTCCACACCCACAACGTCCACCGATTGAAGGGATTAGCAATAACAACTAAATCCTTTTCCTCCAATCCCACCCTCAGGAGATAGGGGGGCCTAGGGGAATTGGAATATTACACTAACAACCCTTGTTCCACCTGCACCCATAATTTAACTAGTGTGGCATGCCAATCTATCATAGTCCTAAGCTATGCTGTCCTATAATACTGTTCCAAATTGGGAATACCCAGGCCCCCCTCTGCCTTAAATTTAAACATGGAATACCGCACCACTCTGGGATGTCTACCCCCCCAAATAAATAGCAAAATGCTCCAATGCCATCGTTGGAAATACACTTTAGGAATTTCAATAGGTAATACTTGAAATAGGTACAAAAATCTAGGAAGTACCATCATTCATACTACCTCCGTTCTATCCATCCAAGTAAAATACAATTTATCCCATCTAGCAAAATCCTGCCCTAAAGAGGCGACAAGCGGGATATAATTAAGTCGAAACAAAGGAGACCAATCAACCCCCATGTGAATCCCCAAATATCTAATAGGACCCTGTACCCATTGGAAGGGAACTCTGTGCTGTATCTCCTGGACTGCAGAAGCTGGCACTGAAATATTCAAAATCTCCGTTTTGGTCATGTTAGCTTTAAACCCTGACAGCTGCCCATAGGCAATCATAAGATCCTGAAGAGCCGGAAGGGACCCCTCCGAACCCTCAACTATTGCTAAAATATCATCTGCAAATAAAGATAATTTATGTTCTCTCCTTGTATGCTGAGACCCTTTACAGCATAGGACTGCCGTATCACTTGCGCTAAGAGCTCAATTACCAAAGCAAAAAAGCAATGGGAAAGAATAAGAATCCAGGAGATAAAGCGCTGCCCCATTCCCATCTGGTGCAAAACTGCCTCCATAAACTTCCAATCCACATGGTCAAAAGCTTTTTCAGCATCCACCGCAACTGCCACCCAAGGAGACCCCGATCTCTGCACCTGCCAAATTAAACAGCCGATGAATACCATCCACCACCTGCTGTCCCCCAATGAAACCGACTTGATCAGGATGAATAAGCACTGGCATGTGAGCAGACAAACGATCCGCTAAGATATGAGCCAAAATTTTTGTGTCGATTCCCAGAAGTGAGATAGGTCTATAACTCCCACTTAAAGTGGTATATTTCCTGGTTTTGGTAGGATCGGAATCCCAGCTAATCTCATATAAAAAGGTAACTGTTCCCCATCTTTTAAGGAATTAAATAATCCAGTCAACAGTGGAGCAACCAAGGGAGAAAATTTCTTATAAAATAACCCCATAAACCCATCTAACCCAGGCGATTTTCCCGGCTTCAACTGTTGTATGACTTGTAGCACCTCCTCCACTGTGATATCCCCATCTAACCCCTGAGCATCGAGGTCAGACAAAGACTGCAGGCCCAAATCCCTCAGATATGCATGACTCCTGACCCCTGATGCTCTGGAGTGTACAACTCCTGATAGAATTCCCTAAATCTCTGTTGAATCCCCACCTCATCAAGCAATGTGGTGCCATCCGTGACCTTAATAGACAGAATATTAGTGTGAGACTGCTGCATTTTAACTCGATGGGCCAGCAGCTTACCAGCTTTATTCCCAGATTCAAAATATTTGAGACACAATCTATCCATATTAAATTTAATAGCTTCGTCTTCCAATTTTCCCCAAACCATTTGAGTTTCTTGAATCTGTGTCCTAAGCTGCTCCCCCCTTGCCCCCTCTTGTGCATTTCGACCAACTTAAGCAGAGTGCCCCTCAACTGTTGTTCCTCCCTCTGCTGCTTCTTTTTCCAATGTGATGGCAGACTAATAAGCTCCCCCCGTAACACCACCTTCAAGCTCTCCCAAATTGTCATGGGAGAGAACTGATCAATACTATTATGGTCTAGAAAGTCGTGGATCCCTTGTTCTATCTGCCTGACAATCTGGGGATCCCCCAACAGGCTATCATTTAACTTCCAATAAGTGGCTTCCATTCTCGGGGCCCCATAGCTCACATCCATCCAAAGAGGAGCATGATCTGACCAAACAATACTATCGATCTTGATATCCAGTAACTTCCCTCCCCAGCCTTTATCCACACACAAAAGATCTATACGGGTATATACTTCTTGTACAGGAGAACAATAAGTATAATCTCCTTCCATACAATGGTGCAGCCGCCACCCATCCATCACATTGAGTACATCCAAAAATCGTTTCAAACATTTCCAATCATATTTAAGCCTATCCCCCCTTTACCCGCAGAGTCCCAACTAGGATTAAGAACCAAATTAAAATCTTCATCCACCACCAGATGACCCACCTTTACTGACAATATTTTGGGTAACAGTGCTTCAAAAAACTTTCCCTGTTGTGAATTAGGTGCATATAAATTAACCAATGTTACCTGTTCCCCATTGACTACCCCAGTCCATATAAGCCACCTTCCCCCCTCGTCCCTTAATTCCCTCTCCAGCACCACCTTCAGATACTTAGAAAATAAAATCCCCAACCCAGCTTTCTTCTTTTCCAACCTATTAGATGCCCAAGTTCTGAAGGGATACTCCCGAAACTGAATAGGTTTCTCCCCAGCTTTCACAAAATGAGTTTCCTGAACAAAACAAATATCAAAGCAAAGACATTTAGCTTCCTTCAACAACAATTGGTGTTTGCGAGGCATATTAAACCCCTTGACATTCAGACTTCCCACTCTTAACTTATGTCCCTCCATCGTTCTTCCAATAATTCCCATCCCAGTCCCTCCCCATCTCCCCCTCAGCCATCTCTCCACCCCTCCCAATTCCTCACCTCCTCCCCAGTCCCACCCCCAGCCCCACCAAGCCCCCCTCCCCATCAATCCTCCATGGCTTCAAATGACTCCACCAACCCGCCATGACACCCTCCATAAGCCCTACATCCCCCTCTTCACACATCCTGCCAGACTACACATACACCCCCCCAAAGCACCAAGTTCCCTGCTTATGCTCAACCCCATTCAGACTTTCTCCTTCCCCAATGAGTCAAAAAATAAGTCCCAATTCCAGCAACTAATTAGCAAAGAAAGTCCTCCAGATATATCCTCCTCAGGTGCCACTGTGTGCAGCTAGATCCGTCACCGGCTCTCTCTCCACTGGGCCCCCACTGCCCTGCCCTCGCCGCCTGGCTGACACCTTCCACCGGAATCTTTCCAATGTGCGCTCTGTCTGCTTCTCCGGGGTAGAATCTCCTGGAGCCAGCCAACCCTTCTTCCGCAATAACACACTCAGCTCCGCCACCGTGGATACCCGCTTGTGGACACCGTTGAGGGTGACCAGCAGCCCAAAGGGAAACAATCTCCGATACCGGGCATTCTTCCATTTCAGCACCTTCAACAACGGCCGGAACTCTCTGCGCTTTTGCAAAGTTATAGCAGACAGGTCCTGAAAAATCTCAACTTTATGGCCCTTTGAGGTTATGACCCCCAAGTCCCTGGCCTTTCTCACCAAACGCTCTTTATCTGGGAAATGATGGATGCAAGCTATTATGTCCCTCGGGAGATCACTTTTCTTCGGGCCCAACGTCTGATGGGCCCTATCCACCTGTAATGAGCGAGGTGCCACCTCAGCCCCCTTCTCTTCCAGAAACATGGAATGGTAAAGTTCCTGCATCACCACCATAGCATTACCATATTCGGGACCCCACGGATGCGCACATTGTTTCTTCTGGACCTATTCTCCAGGTCTAATCTAAGGTTTGGCTTTATATACTGAGTCATCATTCTAAGAAAGTTCAACTCGGTTTACAATAATTAAATAAGACTAAATTTCGGGAAATTAATTTTCAAAGTGTTTAGCAAATAAAGTAGTTTTTAAAAATTTGTGAAAAAATTGAAGTGAGCCGGAATTCCTTAAAATAACAATCCTCAATATTCTTCTGCGTCTCACCCATGACGGTGGTGAGTGCCTGCACAGCCTCTTCCTGATCCCCAATCCTCTGCTCCGTGTCCTCCACCCGCCCCAGCAGGTCTGCAAAATCCTGTCTGATTTCTTGCATGGCATCCTTAATTTTCCCTTTTACAGCCACAATTTCATTCTTGATATCATAGGCCCACTGTTGTAAATCTGCCTTCATGACAGCTGCCGCCGAAGATGTACGCCTCAGCCTCGGGGAACGTCCCCATTCTGATTCATCCTTGGAAGCACTCTCTCCCGACTTGCATGCGGACATGCTGGAGGTCCCGCGTGCATGTCGGAAGCATTCTGAGACGCTTCCACTCTCCAATATAAAATCATAACAGAGGCTTGTGCAGATGGGATCAGATGGTTTGTGGGAACGGGGCGGAAATGTGTTTTTTTTATTTATATCAGTCTTAGTAGTTTGCCAGTCCACAAAATAATTCTTTTAATTCTGACAGTCCATGGGTATAAAAAGGTTGAAAAACACTGTTGTAGAGGATTTTTGCTGCAATGGCTGAGTTGAGATGAAAAGAAATGAGTGAAGATAAAGAGCCCACTATTCAGCCAGTGGCAGGCCATACTTTTGCTCTCTGCCGTTGGCATTCAGCATGGATATTGAATGCCAAACTGTTTTCAGCGACAGACATTGAGTATCTCTTTTCATTTTTGGCTGCAGCAACTTAACTGGTTAATGCTTAGCGATTATTGACTGGCCTGGTATTTACGTGGCCTATTTTAGATGCTGCCTAGCTGGTTATGTTGTGGGATATAGTTGCTTAGTGGCTAGTGTCACCAATCGACCACAAACAGTGGTGTCTGAGAGCTGGCCAGTGGCAATATAAGTAAGCTCTTCTTAACGGAAGCAGCTGCTGGTGGTTGTTGAGAACAAAGAAACTCAGTTTAAAAAAAAACACTCGCTGATACCCTTAAATCCTTAGTGCTTTCAAATGCACTGATTTTTATTTTCAGCCTTTTCCAAAGTAAAAATAACAATGTCAGAATGCTCCAAATTTCCTCATTCTTGGTTATAATTCAAAGTACTCAGTTCAGTAGTGGTCCTTTTTGTCCCACACAAAAACAACTGAAAGGCTGCACACACCACCTCCAGTCAGTGCCTTTGAGTCCCTGGCTCACCAAGAGAACACAAATATCAAATAAAAACAGTTAATATCCCAGTCCAGAAGAGTACTATTGCTCCCCGGTGCTAGTTTCTAATATTCTTATTTTCATTACTCTTGCACACAGTGTGGAATCTCCACTCAACAGTTATCGACAGCCTTAAACTTACTGGGCTATCACCTTGCACTCGAGGCGCGAGGAGAGAGTTGTCAAGTCTGCTAGAAAATGTTTGAATACAAATCCTCAGGCCCACCCAAATACACAGACCCTCCCACAAATCATACTGTGGCCTGCAACAAGTAAATTCAAAAAGGAAAAATAAACAGTTCCAAAATGCTGCTGTAACAGTTCCTTCAAATTGGAGAAAACAAACAGTTAAAAAAAAAAAAAAAAGCTGCTATAGCAATTTCCTCTCATTGGAAAAACAAACAGTCTCAAAAATGCTGCTGGTCATTAACATTAAACTAGAAAGACCCAGGTGGTTGTCCATTAATTAAATCAAATATATAAACCACCAATAGCCAAAATGATACTGAAATGATTTTATGGATAAGGGAACAAGCCTCAGATCATGGAGTTTACACTTACCTTTTTCTAGGGCAGGGGTGTCAAACTCAATCACATTAAGGGGCTGAAATCCAAAACACAGGCTAAGTCACAGGCCAGACCCTGCCCAATCTCCGCCCCAGACCCTGCCTTCATAATAGTACTAATTATAACACAATTTTTTCCATTCATTTTTCATATATACGCACACAATATAATCTTATTAACACATAATGGTTAACCACAAAATTGAACTACACAAAGCACATTGTATGCTTCTCAACATTCATTCCTACCAGAACACAGATAACTCCTATGCAAATACGAGGCCAAAAACTAAAAGTACTAATATATAAAAAAGAAACCCTAAGATTCAAGACTCTACATGCAGTACAATCCCCAGAGAAAAAGAAACAAATGTATTTCTTTTTGAGCAGTGCAAAATATAGACAAAATTGACACAATTCAAACACTAAATTGAAAATAAAATAATTCCCCCTACTTTTGTTGTCTCCCTCCCTTACCACTGCGGCTGTGCAGAATATTACTGGAGGCAGGAGAGGTACCCATGCTCCTCCACCCCTGCGCACATTGTACCACTGGGCCAGACCAGTAGGGAGCTGGAGCTGGAAGAGGAAGTCAAGAGGGGAGGTGGAGCTGGAAATCAAGAGGGCAAGCCTACAGTTATAATCGACGCCCCCCTCCTCCCCGCTCCTCCCCTCTCCTCTCGCTGCCTCAATTTTCTCTTGTGGTTTGGCTTCCTCCTCTCTTCAGCAGTAATTTAACAGTGCCGGCCAGTAATTTACACTGTCGGTGTGGGTGTCAACTTGCGCAGTGCACCAGAAATGAATTTAAGTGTGCCATCCCCAGCTGGGATGTGTCGCTGGGGCCAGCACAATTAAATTCATTTCTGGTGCGCTGCCGGCACACGTAAGTTGACACCGGCGGTATAAATTACTGGCCGGCACTGTTAAAATACTGCTGGGCTGGCACTGGGGTGTGTCGCTGGGGCTGGCACAGTTAGATTCATGCCTGGTGTGCTGCCACCATGCACAAGTTGATAATTACACTGGTGGTGTAAATTATTGGCCGGCAATGGGGTGTATCACTGTGGCCGGCACAGTTAAATTTGTTTTTGTTGTGTTGCTGACGCGCGCAAGCTGATGATCACCGTGGCCCAAGAGTGCTATTGTAGCCGTCAGGTGAGGGCCCAAAACATAAAGCAAGGCGACATCTTGAAGCCCTGTTTACTCCCCCCCTAATGCCGGCCCTGAACTGCGGGCCACATAAAACAGCCAAACGGGCTGAATTTGGCCCACGGGCCTTGTGTTTGATACATGTGCTCTAAGGTTACCAGCTGTACGGATTTCACCAGACATGTCCAGTGATCCGGACGGCTTTTAAAATTCCAGCACTTTGTTTGGATTTTGAAAAGCTTCTTTCAGGAAGGGGCATGTGTGGATGCAACGCGGTGATGGCATTGTGTTCTGTCTGCGCATGTGTGGATACTATCTGGGGGCAGGGTTGGGGGGCAGACCAGGATGTAGCACAGGTGGATTGGGGGCAGAACTGGGCGGGCCTGGGGCATAGCCCTGGGTCCGTGGCCATGGGCCCTGATTTTCCTTCGGGAAAATCTGGTAACCCTACCTTTCTCTCGACAAACTTCCGTGCTTTCATAACATAACATAATTCTTTATTTATATACCACATATATGCCTTTCGGTTCTAGGTGGTGTACAAAAGAATACAACAAGGAGAAATTATTGACATTGAAATTGGTTAAACCATGTGGTAGTACAGCACACAGAATTTTCCTATCTGTCCCAGATAGGGATCACAATCTATGCTAAGGTGCCTGGAAAATAATGATAAGAACTATGTACAAATAAGTGAAAAAAGAGTTGATAATATTAAGATCAAATTAAAAGAAAAAGAAGAAAATGAAAGCAGGAAGAGAATCAGAACATAGGAAAATTTAAAAAGAAATGAAATATAAATAAAATCTTTTCATTAACCGGTCAAATCAATTACATTTTAGTGCAAGCCTTTAATACAACTGTAAATATGAAATATAAATAAAATAAATATTAACAAAAACAAATGAAAGAAAGAAAAATAAATGGGGAGTAAATTGAAATCAGTCATTTAAGGCAGCTCGGCCCCCACAAAAGGACACAACCTCTGCAAGCAGGATGGCAGATCTCTGCAGGGCAAGGCACCATTGCCCAAGTCTAGGAGCAGTCGAAAATAGCAGATCAGAAGGGAGAAAGGAGAATCATGGCAAATCATACACATGAATCAAAAGGAGTAAAGAACATCAAAAATCAAATTGGGAAAAAATATCTATCTATCTATTCTATTCATTCCTTTCAGCCCGATGAGACACAACAGCTCTATGCAGGCCGCTGATTCATTGAAGCAAAAGTAGACTCCACCACCAGTGACAAGTCCCGAAGCAGCCGAAGGCAAGTGTTCTGAGACAAGTAAAAGTTCACAGAGGCAGAAGGGGCACAATGGCCAAAAGCAGCAGGCCGAGGAGAGAATGCGGGCCATAGAAGATCCATCAAAGTCAACCCACTGCTGGAGATCACAGCTCTGGCATCCGCCCCAGGTCCCCAACGCATAACCAGATTCCTGATGCGCATCACAGCCCCACCAATAAGTAGAGCCATGCCACCAATCTCGTAGTCTTGTAGCTGTTGATGGAGGAAAAGCCGAAGGGCATCGGCTACAGTTCTCACTGCTCGACCCCCCCCCTCGGAAGGAGCGTAGAGTGGTGGTCATCGGAGACTCCATGCTAAGAGGCACCGAAGGACCAATCTGCAGACCAGATTTGCAGTCGAGGGAGGTCTGCTGTCTCCCTGGAGCCAGGATCCAGGACATCACCACCAGTATAGACAAACTTCTAAAACCTACTGACCATTTCCCTATGTTTCTCATTCATGTTGCTTAACCTCTGTTCCGGGGAAGATGGCCGAATCACTGATCAGGGAAGGTATCAATGAGCATATAGAAAAAAATAATCTGATGAGATCGAGCCAGCATGGTTTCTGTAAAGGCCGATCATGCCAGACAAATCTACTGCAGTTCTTTGAGGGGATAAATAAGCAATTGGACCAAGGTGACCCAGTAGACATTATATATCTAGATTTCCAAAAAGCCTTCGACAAGGTGCCCCATGAACGCTTACTGAAGAAACTGTGGAGCCACGGGGTGGAAGGGGACGTGCACAGATGTATCAAAAATTGGCTGGCGGACAGGAAACAGAGGGTAGGAGTAAAGGGGCACTACTCTGACTGGATAGGGGTCACAAGTGGTGTTCCACAAGGGTCAGTGCTGGGACCACTGCTGTTCAATATATTTATTAATGATCTAGAAATGGGGACAAAGTGCGAAGTTATCAAGTTCGCGGATGACACAAAACTCTCCAGCAGGGTCAGAACTGTTGAGGAATGCAAAGAACTGCAGAGCGACCTGAACAAACTGAGTGAGTGGGCAAAAAAATGGCAGATGAGCTTCAATGTGGAGAAATGTAAGGTCTTGCACATAGGGAAAGGGAACTCCATGTACAGCTACGCGATGGGAGGGAGGGCACTCGGGGAAGGCAAACAAGAAAAAGATCTGGGGGTATTGGTGGATAACACAATGAAGCCGGCGGCGCAATGTGCAGCGGCCTCAAAAAAAGCGAACAGAATGTTGGGCATTATCAAAAAAGGTATCACTACCAGAACGAAGGAAGTTATCCTGCCACTGTATCGAGCAATGGTGCGCCCACATCTGGAATACTGCTTCCAATACTGGTCGCCATACCTCAGGAAGGACATGGCAATACTCGAGAGGGTCCAGAGGAGGGCAACGAGGATGATAAAGGGTATGGAGAACCTTTCATATGCCGAACGGTTAGACAGGCTGGGGCTCTTTACCCTGGAGAAGCGGAGACTGAGAGGGGACATGATAGAGACTTATAAAATAATGAAAGGCATAGAGAAGGTGGAGAGGGACAGATTCTTTAGACTAGCAGGGACAACTAAAACAAGAGGTCATTCAGAAAAACTGAGAGGAGACAGATTCATAACGAATGCAAGGAAGTTCTTCTTCACTCAGAGGGTGGTGGACACCTGGAACGCGCTTCCCGGAGAGGTGATAAGACAGAGTACAATTCTGGGGTTCAAAAAGGGACTGGATGACTTCCTGGAAGCGAAGGGGATTACAGGGTACAGATAGAGTTACCTTACAGGACATTGAGCAAATAGGGTATGGATATTTTAGGTTAGGTAGGGAACACTTCCAGGTCATGGACCTGGGGGGCCGCCGCGGGAGCGGACTGCCGGGCACGATGGACCCCTGGTCTGACCCAGCAGAGGCAATGCTTATGTTCTTATGTTCTTATGTAGGCACCAACGATACTGCCAGAAGCACATCAGACAGCATCCCTGTAGACTTCAAGGCCCTGGGAAGAAAGCTGAAGCAGACAGGAGCACAGGTGGTCTTCTCATCAATTCTCCCAGTAAGAGACAAAGGCAGAGACAGGGAAGAGCGTATCCATCGGACCAACGAGTGGCTTCGCGAATGGTGTTTAGAGATGAACTTTGGATTCCTAGACCACGGAGAGGCGCTACAAAGACTACAGGGACCTGACGGACTACACCTAACAAAGAGAGGCAAGAAAGTTTTTGGACATTGACTAGCACGCCTACTTCAGAAGGCTTTGGGGGAGGGTTCATACATACATACCAGAGCAGCAAGGATCCGCCCTTGGGAAGCAAGTAAAACCCACACTTCTGAGCCTAAGGTAAGTGCCCATAGTATACACAAAAAAACAGGAGTCACACTAGCGGGGATAGGTATCTCATCACAAATTTGGAGAGCAATGTATGTTAATGCACACAGCTTGGGCAACAAAATCCTAGAACTAGAAACAGAGATAAGGAATGCTGACCTTGACATAGTAGCGATATCCGAGACCTGGTTCACAGACTCGCATGGGTGGGATATGGTTATACCAGGCTACAATCTACTTCGTCGAGACAGAGAGGGCAAATTAGGAGGGGGGGGTAGCACTATACACTAAGGATAATATCAAAACTACCAGGATCACAGAGGTTAGATACACAGGGGAATCACTTTGGGTAAACCTGGCCAGAGGGAATGAAAAATGCCTTTACCTCGGTGTGATATACAGGCCTCCGAGACAACAGGAAGACAAAGACAAGGAATTGATTGAGGACATAGAGAACATCACTTTGCGTGGTGACACAGTACTGTTAGGAGACTTCAACATGCCAGATGCAGACTGGAACACCCTCTCCGCGACTATGAGTGGTAGCAGAAGAATATTAACCTCCATAAAGGGTACACAACTCAAACAAATGGTATTAGAGTCCACCAGGGAAAAGGCAATACTGGACCTGGTACTCACAAATGGAGACAGTGTCTCGGAAGTATCAGTGGGAGACACGCTGGCCTCCAGTGACCACAACATGGTATGGCTCAACCTCAGGAAAGGCTTCTCTAAATCAAACACAGCAACGAGGGTCCTCAACTTTAGGGGCGCAGACTTCGACCACATGAGAGACTTTGTCCATCAGGAGCTGCAAAACCATGCAGAAACTGACAAACCAGAAACTATGTGGTCAAATCTAAAATCCATCCTGAACGAAGCATCTAACCGCTATATAAATACAGTAAGCAAACGCCGAAGAAACAAAAAACCACAATGGTTCAGCAAGGAAATTTCGGACCTCATTAAAAAGAAAAAAGAAGCATTTATCACCTACAAACATCTTGGGAAAAAGGAGGCAAAAGAAGACTATCTGGCCAGATCTAAGGCTGTCAAAAAGGAAGTCAGGGAAGCCAAACTTCGAACAGAGGAAGATCTAGCATGGAATATTAAAAAAGGGGACAAATCCTTCTTCAGGTACATTAGCGACAGGAAGAGAAACAAAGATGGGATAGTACGCCTTAGGCAATTAGACGGAAACTATGCAGAATCTGATAATACCAAGGCAGAACTGCTAAACGAATTTCTGCTCAGTATTCACCTGTGAAGCACCGGGAGCTGGTCCACAACTACAGATAAGAGACAGCCAAAATGACCTGTTTCATGATTACGAGTTTACACCCAGTAGCGTCTACCACGAACTTTCAAGACTCAAAGTAGACAAAGCCATGGGACCTGACAATCTACGCCCCAGGGTACTCAGAGAGCTGAGTGAAGTTCTGGCTGAACCACTATCCGTGCTCTTCAATCTTTCCATGCGCACGGGAAAAGTACCCCTAGACTGGAAAACAGCTAACGTAATTCCACTCCACAAAAAGGGCTGCAGAACAGAGACAGAAAATTACAGACCGGTGAGTCTTACATCCATAGTGTGCAAACTCAAGGAATCACTGATCAAACAGAAACTCGACAAAATTCTAGACGAAGAAAATTTACGTAATCCACACCAACACGGATTTACCAGGGGAAGGTCCTGCCAATCTAATCTGATTGACTTCTTTGACTGGGTGACCAGTCATCTGGATGCCGGGGAGTCCCTGGATGTGATATATTTGGACTTCAGCAAAGCTTTTGATAGCGTCCCACACTGCAGGCTGTTGAACAAACTAAAATCGATGGTATTAGGGGATACATTCACTACATGGGTAAAGGATTGGCTAGATGGTAGGCTTCAAAGGGTGATGGTAAACGGTACCCCCTCCAAAACGTCAGCTGTGACGAGTGGAGTACCTCAGGGCTCCGTCTTAGGGCCGATTCTATTCAATTTATTCATAGGAGATTTGACCCAAGGGCTTAGAGGAAAAGTATCACTGTTTGCCGACGACGCCAAACTATGCAACATAGTAGGCAAAAGCAGTGTGCCTGACTTTATGACGCAGGACCTTCGGCAGCTGGAACAGTGGTCATCAACTTGGCAGCTAGGCTTCAATGTAAAGTAATGCACCTAGGCAAAAAAAATCCACACACAACTTACACACTAAATGGTGAAACCTTGTCCAGGACCACGATAGAACGTGATTTAGGAGTGATCATTAGCGATGATATGAAGGCTGCCAATCAGGTGGAGAAGGCTTCGTCCAGGGCAAGACAAATAATGGGCTGCATCCGTAGGGGTTTTGTCAGCAGAAAACCTGAAGTCATAATGCCACTGTACAGATCCATGGTGAGACCTCATCTCGAGTATTGTGTTCAATTCTGGAGACCACACTACCGGAAAGATGTGTTGAGAATTGAATCGGTTCAGCGAATGGCTACCAGGATGGTCTTGGGGCTCAGGGATCTCATGTATGAAGAAAGGCTAAAAAAACTGTGGATGTACTCACTGGAGGAGCGAAGAGAGAGGGGGGACATGATTGAGACCTTTAAGTATATCACGGGGCGTATAGAGGTGAAAGATGATATCTTCAGTCTTACAGGGCCCTCGGTAACCAGAGGACACTCGCTGAAAATCAGGGGAGGGAAATTTCAAGGTGATGCTAGGAAGTACTTCTTCACCGAAAGGGTGGTCGATGATTGGAACGAGCTGCCTCAGCAGGTGATTGAGGCCAACAGCGTGTCAGATTTTAAGAGAAAATGGGATATTCAAGTGGGATCTATAGGGGAGTAAAAGTCAGGGAGTGGGTCATTGGTATGGGCAGACTCGATGGGCTATAGCCCTTTTCTGCCGTCAATTTCTATGTTTCTATGTAAAGTCAACCACCCTCATCAGAGCCAATCTGGAACGCAACAGGTAAGAAACCCACATCATCAAATAGATTTAAGGTTAATATCGCAGAAATTTTCAAAGGCTGAGATTGCAGATTTTTAAGGCCAAGATTGTAGTACATAAAGGAAGGCAAAACCACACACCGCCATATCAGATTTAAATTTCAACGGATGAACTCCTCAGGCCAACGGCAATAGGCAGTATCGAGAACAGCCAACTCATATATGAGCAAAATTTAAGTCAAAAAGAGAATAAACTTAAAAGAAGAGTAAAAGGACAACAAAGAATTAGATAAAGTGAAACCAAATAAAATAAAAGTTAAAAGAAAACAAACAAAATCTGAGGAGGAACTGGAACTGACGTATTAATTTTGAAGAAAAAAAAAGGCTGTGCAATCTGGAAATTTGCTTCTACGTCTACTTCCATGGGCTGTGTAGAGCTGGACTCTTGCTCAGAGCTCTCACTCTCTGGATTACTGCCCTCAATTTCCATTTCTTCTATGGACTCTGATAGTGTACCTCTCAAACCCATGGAGTCTTGGGCCTAGATTCACTAAAGTCAGCGATTGTCGCTAAACCTGTTTTCACAGGTTAGCAATGATCGCTGCTAACCGACCCGATTCATATAAAAAAAAAAAAGCAGAAGCCCTGACAACAGTGACAGGAGGATACTTCTCCTATCACTACTGTTAGGGCTCTGCGCATGTCTCAATTGCTCACTGAGTGATTGAGTCAGTGGGTTTGCGTGCAAATCATTTGCAAGCAAACTTGATAGTAAATCAATTGCTGTTGGAAAATTGGCCGGAGAATCTGCCAACAGTGATTGAATCGCTATCTTTAGTGAATCTAGCCCTTGGTGTTTCTCTGTTCATTTGCTCAGTGTGTGTTAGAGCGTTGCGCGGGGATAGAAATCCCACCCGTCCCCACCCATCCCGGTGAGGAATCCCACCCGTCCCCAGTCATCCCCGCGAGGAATCCCCTCCGTCCCCACCCGTCCCCGTGAGGAATCCCACCCGTCCCCGCCCGTCCCTATAAACTTCAGAAATAGTTATTTCATTTAATTATGCTACTGAATTAAAGGCTCTGGTAGAAACCCATTTACAAATAAGCAAAGAGACTTTATTAATTTGGAAACATTAATTGGGAAGAATACATACTTTGTAAACGGGTTTCTACCAGAGCCTCTAATGTTTATAAATTTTTATTAACACAACTCATATACTACTCTATGCTGAAGCAAAAAAAAAGAAATATAATTTTTTTCCTACCTTTGTTGCCAGGTTTCTTCCTTCCTCATGTTCTCTTTCAATTCCTTCCATCCACTATCTCTCTTCGTCTTCCATTTGCTCTGTTACTGTGCCTCTCCCTTTCTCCCCCCTTCCAAATTGGTCTGGCACCGATCTTCTTCCCTCCGCTCCCCCCATAGTCTGGCATCTCTGTCTTCTTCCCTGCCAGCATCTTCTCCCCACTCTCTCTTTCCCATTTCCTTTCAGCGTCCTTCTCCCTCCATCTTCCCCCATATTCTGTCAGCGTCCTTCTCCTCCCTCTGTCTTCCGCATGTGCTTTCAGTATCCTTCTCCCCACTCTGTCTTCCCCATGTCCTTTCAGTTCTATAATGCCTGGACATGCGCTGAAGTGGCTCGCTCTCCCAAACCCAGTTCTCCAGCATCTGGGATGGAGCTTCAACAAAATCCTTTTCCACATGTGTTCCACTGAACAATGCAAACTCTGCCTATGAGACAAACATGGACAATAAAGGCAAATAATGGAATGAATCCCGAAAGAGAGAAATGGTCTATACACAGATTAAATAAACTGCCTTCCTGTAATACAGCAAAGCATGGCACACAAAAAATTAAAAATAAATGAAGAGAAAGTTAAACTGCAAAATAAATTCCATATTTTCCCCAGCTCAGCAAGTTAACATAACAAAAAAGTATTTATATAACCACCCCACACGCATCCCAAAATCCACAAAGTCTTATGTTCTGAACATGAGGAGCCAGGCATGCAAAGGTCTAACAATGAGTAAAAGGGAATGAGTAAAAGGGAATAAGTAAAAGGCTGCCCCGGGGCGGACCGCCCCCCCTTGGTATGCCACTGCCTTGAATTTTTACTATCTGCCCTGCCGCAGCACACAGCCGACTAGAAGTCTACCCGATGTCAGCGCTGACGTTGGAGGGAGGGAGGGCTTTGCTTAAGCCCTCCCTCCGACGTCAGCACTGACATCGTGGAAGACTTCCGGGTCGGCTGTGTGCTGCGGCAGAGCAGGTAGGGAAAAGAAAACGAGCCTCGTGGCTCGAGTGCATCCAACCCCGCAACCCTAGGGGGCATCCCCACGGGATCCCCGCGACCCTAGGCAGCGTCCCCACGGGATCCCCGTGACCCGAAGGGGGAACCCGTGGGTCCCGCGGGATCCCCGTCGTCCCCGTTCCCGTGCAGCTCTCTAGTGTGTGTGTGCCCCACCCTATACTGCTAGGCTGAGGGAGAACCTGCTGAGCTCTAGGGCTCCCTCCCTGGCCACTAGGTGTAAGGCTCCTGCTTGCATTAGGATATTCCTTTTCCCAGTCCGACTTCCCTTCCCCACCTTGTATGCTTATGTGAGTTAATGAGAGGGAAATCTTTCTGCTTGCAAGGATAGTGGACTTTGCAGCCCTTGCCTGGCTTTATCTTAGGGGTCAGGTTTAGGGGCACAGGGTTGTCTGGTATGGTTGATGGGTGCCGTTAGCCAATGGGAGATACCTGGTTATCTTCCATTTTTAATATTTGCTATTTAACTGTACAGGAACCATTCCTGGCCAGTTAAATAGCTTTGAATATCAGCCTGAAAGTTTCTTCAAGTGAAAAAAAAAGTATATAAGAAGCTCAACTACCACCCATAAGTGAGAGAGCATAGGTTTATAAACTTTAGAAAATCACAGAAATTTATGCAAAAAAATCTTGTTCTGCATAATTGTGAGGGGGAAAAACATTTTAGTACTCTATTTTGTCATAAGATCTACAAGTGTACATCTACAGTACATTGCAAAAGTCCATATACCTTGCATATTTTGCACATTCTGAATTGTATTTTTTTACAGTAGAATTCATTCAAGTAGGCGTTTTGTTTCACAGATCTACATAACAAACTTACACTTTCAATGTTAAAGTACAATTATAGAAATTCAGAAAGAACAAGAAACAAACAACTTTTGATTGCATAAGTCTTTAAATTCCATTTTTAAAATTTGCGTTAAAAATTATTATAATAAATTAGAGAACCCATTTATATCCTGTCACAGTAATTGAACTGATTTGAAAACTAGTCTTGAATGATGATTGAAACTGCTTCTGTATACTGAAATATAAGCCTATCAGAGTATAAGCCAAGTTGTTTCCTCCCATTTTTAAGGGAAAACTTGAGTTTAAGCCAAATTAAAGGGGGGGGGGGGTGTTTATATTTAAAGCATAATCCTGAATTTAGTTCTTGAAAGCTGCTACAATCATTTTTGCTCCACCCCCTTTTCGTCCACTAGTGACTGCCACTTCCCTCCCTCTCCTACCCCTCTTCCACATGACCAACACTTCTTTCTCACATCCTGCCCTCTTCCCATGGTGAGTGGCATTTCTTACTGCTCCCTCCTGTCTGCTGCCACCACCAACATTGACAAGAAAGTAAAAGCAAGCTGGGCTGGTACAGGGCCTTGAGCATCTGTGCATGCTAAGGCCTCCCGGCTCCTGCCCTCTGAGAGTTGCTTTCACTTTCTTGTTAATGGTGGCAACAGCATCCAGAAGGGAGGGGTAAGAAATGCTGGTCAAAGGGGGAGGAGGAAAGAAGACTAGAAATGGTGTGCCATCCTGACTGTAAACTGAGGGCTTAGTTTTGGGCTCAAAAATCTTGGCTTATTGTAGAACATATATGGTAAATTTGATTCAAATGTCTGAAGTGTAAACACAGAGCTGAAGAAAGGATAACGATATTTAAAGGCAAATACTAGGGAAAGTCTATGTGAAAATTCCAAATTGATTTTATCACATGAGACATTGTCAAGCTGATCACTGTAAAGTGTATTTCTCTGGAGACAAAAGCGGGGGATATGCAGGCACACTTGTAGGTGAAATCCTCTGACTAAACCTGAGTGCCGGTGCTCTCCCTTAGCTAAGTAAGCTTTTGCGCTTACTGGGCATTTGCAGGAGTCCCTGCACTTACAGCCCCTCCCCTCAGCCTGTCAGTTTTTTCTACGTCCGCTCCTGACAGGTCGCAGCTCTCCCTCTCTGCACAAAAAAAAAGAGTTTTGTAACTAAATTTAAATTTAGGGTTAGGTTTTCTCCTTAGTAAAAACGTCCTAAAGCTAATTCCAAATCCAAAAGGACATCTTCTCCAACTCCTCCCCTGGAGGACAAAATCCCTTCTAAATGTCTCTCCGGTCTTCAGTCAGCTCCTATTTTTCCAGGCTCAGAGCCCATTCCATCAATTTCAAAATTTTTCATCCTTTTGCAACATTTTATGCAAGACAGTGCTTCTTTGTTTCAGCACTCTCCATCTACTCCTCCTCTCCTAGAGGCTCAGAAGTGTTCAGCTTGTTCAGAACAAACTCCTGCAGAGGACCATATTGGTCACATCCAGAGGCAGCTCCTAATCTGGATCTGGATCAACCTTCTCAGTTGTCACTCTCTATGCAGCCAGTTCCAATAGAAGAATACTCTTATCTGAAATTTTTGCAGATAGTTTCATCCCTGCTTAGTCTTAGTCAAGGGGCAGCACCTACAGGCAGCAAAGATTTCCATGCCATTCTTCAGTCCTGTAAGACCCCTGTAAAGGAACTGGTAGCTCTTCCAGTACATCAAGTTCTCCAGGAATTGGCTAATAGGGGTTTTTGCCAATCACTGTCCATAGCTTTTAAGCACTTAGAAATGAAATATAAAGTCTAAAAAGTGCCTGGTCACGACCTCCAACTGCCTCACCAATCAATGGTCTCGGAGTCTGCTATTAAAAAGGCAAAATCTTTAAGTGTATCCTCTGGAAAGGAATATCATCCCCTTGATTCCATAGGTCGCAAGGTTTATCAAGGTGTCATACTTTCATCTAAAATCATTACCCATCAGTTGCAAATTCTCTATTTTCAATATTCAGTTCTGCAGCAGTTGGAGACTGCTTCACCAAAAACCATTCCTAACCTTCTTGTGGTTCTTCAGGAATCTACCTACCACCTTATTAAGACTAATTATGATGCCTATGACATGACGCCTGGCACGGTGACGGTGGCCATAGCTGCTAGGTGTTCATAAGAATGGCCTCATTTCTTGTTTTAAGGGTACTGAGGCATCAGCTCTACCACTAGGCCACCTCCTCATCTATGTCTATGTGGTCTGTAATTTTATTCTTTTATAATAGTTTCCACTATTTTGCCCGGTACTGAAGTCAGGCTTACTGGTCTATAATCTACCAAATCACACCTGAAACCCTCTTTTAAAAATCAGTGTTACGTTGGCCACCCTCCAGTTTTAAGGTACTATGTATGGTTTTAGCGATGGTTCTAGTGCAACAGGATTTTATTTATTTTAAAAATTTATATACTGTTTAAACCTAAACGGTTTACATACATAATTCAGTAAGACAAATAAAATCAAACAAGCATTAACATATATATTAGTCTTCACTAGTGGGTATTTATAGTGCACAACTTCGCAGCACAGTATTCATCTTTTCTGTATGGAATCTTGATTGTAACAACGTCCCTGCTCGAGTCGATGCCACACGCATTTTCAAGTCACATAATCCATTGCCTGACACTTCCTTCTGCTCAGCTGCCGAGTATGCTTTCTGGTCCATGGCCCCTAGGGTCTTGCATCTTCCTAAAGCGTCATTTTAAATGGGTCCTGGCAGTGGCAGTGATTCCTACATGCTGCTTGCTGCTATCCTGAAAGCTTCTCCTCTGCTGCATCCTGCAGAAAAAAATGCTGCACATGATGAGGAGAGGAAGAATTGTTGAACATGGGGTGGAGGAAAGGACGGGAGAGGTACAGCAGAATGGAGAGGGGTGAGAAAGGGAGAAATCCTGCATATGGTATGGAGGGGAGAGGGAAAAATATTGGTCCTAGAGGAGGGAGAGATGTTGCTCATGAGGGAGGGGAGGAAAGGAAAGATGTTGTATGGGGGAGATAGAGATGTTTGACCCAGGGCCAAAAGAAAATCTCTAAGAGCTCTTTTACAAAGCGGTGCTACTAGTTAGTGATGCGCTTAGTGTGACAAAGCCCATTCAATTCTCTTGAGTTTCTTCACATTCAGCGCAAGCTAATTAGTAGCATTGCTTTGTAAAAGAAGCCCTAAATAAGAAAAACTCAAAGGCTTTTTATTTTCTTTACTATAAATGGAAGTACTGGATTGTACACAATTCTGGATAATAATTAGCAAAAATATTTTTAAAATTTTGGCAAATAAACTTACAGATTTGCAAAGTTTTTGCGCAGGATTCCACCAGGAGTAAACTTTATTCCTATGGCTGCCACTGCGGTGAATTTAAAAAAAAGGGAGGGGGCGATGAGAGGTGCCACAGATGCATAACGTTGGGCAGACAGTCTCCTGCTACTCCCATTAGAATTTTGTCTTTGGTTCTTATGCTAATTGAAAATGGGGAAGAAAACACTATTCCTGAGTTGTAATTGGACTTGACTTCCAGCTCATGTGGTCCATAAAAAAACGAGATTCACTTAACATCCTCCTCTTGGGATCATTGCTGGATCTGTAACACACCTTGCTGGAATCTCCTCTGCATCTAAGTCTCCATGTTTCAATCCCAGCTGCTCTTCAACTAAAGAACTTTTCTTCCAGCAAGGACATCATCTCCTCCAGCCACCCTCTGCAAACAACAGATTTTCTTCACCGTCTAACCAGAAGCAGCAATAAGAATACTTTTCGGGCTGTTGCTCACTGGTTAAGGAGGAAGGTCTGTGGTTCACTAGTTGAGCTGTTACCTCTGCACCCAGAGGTTGTGAGATCAAATCCTCATGACCCTGGGCAAGTCACTTAATCCTCCAGTACCCATCACTTTGAATGTCAGCTTTGAAAAGCCAAAGCTACAAAAAGGCGGTATACAAGTCCCTATTCCCTTTCCCTTATCAAAGTGAGTTACTTTTAATCCAGTTTAATTAATCATTCTGCTTCTCTAACAATATTTTATCTTGTGGCACATTTCCCTTTTTTAAATATCCCTAAATTGTAACTAAAATTACTGCATTGCATGCATAATATTGTAAATAAGATTGCTCCGTAAAAATAAGAATCTAGTTTTTCCTTAATGTTCTAAATATATTGTCCTGAAATATCACACAAGCTATTACTGGGTTTTGCTAAGCCATGGTAGAGGTTTATATCATGGCTCAGCAAAGTAACTGCTCTGATGCTTAATAAAAGGAGCCCTAAGTTATAAGTAGGTAGTGCCTTTCCCCAAATTAACATCTATGTATATTATATATTTTCCTGTTATATTTTTATTTATTGGTGAAGATATGTGGGCAAGGTTAATAGTGCACAAGATAATATTGTCTTTCTAAGAGTTAAATTATTACTGAAATGGTTTCTGTTTTATAGGAAAATTGAATATCTTGTTTCAATAATAAAATCCCAGTTGGTATTAGTGAAATAGTCACTATACATCTATTCTGGTAACCAAACTATCCCTCCCTTATACAAAACCGCAAAAAGTGTTTTTAGTGCTGACTGGCGTACTGCATGCTTTGCCCTGCTTCCAACGTTCATAGAAACTCCATGAGCGTTGGAGCAGTGTGGAGTATTCAGACTTTCCGGCGTATGCTAAAAACCGCTTTTGCAGTTTTGGAAAAGGGGGGTTAATTTGCTATCACTGTAACCTTTTATTTCTTTTTTTCTGTTAGCATGTGCCTTGGTGAAGACATACTTTAAAGTGCGTTGGAACCGGTACATGACTACCTTAATCTTCTGACAACCCTCATATTTCCACCCTAAACTGCTGCTAAAGGTTGGTACCCACTTTGTTATTCAGGCATAATTTTGAGGCATGGTCTTTATGCCAGTATCCTCCACTGAATACCCATAAAACTAATGCCATTCTAGCTGCCATTCTAAGCCTCTCTTCTCTATAAAAGAGAGCATTTCTAATACACAAAGCCTTTCCCAGCTACTCCCCTGTACCAGCATGTGGATTAGTGAATTTTTAGTGCATAACAATGTTCTGGTGTAAGAAGAGAACAGATTCTGCAGCATATTCAGAGGGTGCCACACAAACTCTCTGTTCTAGGTGTAGACTACCCCACTTTATTTAAGCATGTGTTGTCTCCTCTGGGCCTAACCCTTGGACTTCTTGTGTAACTGATGACATCACCACTACCTCTGATATTAAAACAAAATTTGAAAAGTACTGTTCATTATATTTAGTCAAACCAGAGCATAAATGAAATGCTACTTGTCTTTGGTTAACATGGCCCATATGTAAGAAAATGTTAAAGGAAAATGCAGAATTGAAGGATAAGTTACAAACAAAAGAGAAAGAATGTGTTATGACAGAGCAGGAAAGAGAGTTTTTGGTAACAGCATTTTTGCTTGTGTTACTAGTCAGACTCTTTGAAAAAGCAGATACAGCAGTAAATAGCTCAAGGAGAACAAATGCAAACATTGCAGACTCCTACTGTAGATTAAAACACAGATCATTCCCATTGTTATAGGGAGATACAGATCTTGCGATAAAAGCTTCAGGTCTCCCAATTGCAAATCTCATCCATTACCAGGCTTCCATATAAGCAGTCAGACACAAATCTAACTATGGCTTAAGCCTATGTTAGCTGTGGTAAAAGTATCATAGTCTCACCTCACGGAGGGCCACTCAAATTGTTAGCAGTCAGCCCTTATCCCAGACAGATATGAGAGTGATGGCTAAGCATGTAGGCAAGATAGACTCCAATAATTTTCCCTGTGCGGTGGAACTTAGAGCAAGATGAAAAACTTAATATAGAGAAATTGATTAAAATTCTTCACTTCTGTATTAGGCCAGAATATGCAGGACAGATAGAAAAGACTATTAGTATGATTAAACAGGTAGACTTTTTTCCTTGCTACACTTAGCAGCAGCTATTGGCGTATCTTTTGACATCAGAAAGTTCAAGGTACAAGGTGCAGTGATTCAACAGGAAAAGAATGAAAGTATTGAAGACCAGTGTTCTCCCTAGAAATTTTTTCCAGCTGGGTGGCATGAAAAAGTAGCCAGGTGGGATGGGGAAATGTGGTGGTGGTGTGTGTGTGTGTGTGTGTGGGGGGGGGGTTGGAATTAAATGTGCACTATTTTTTATTAGTTAATTGTTATTAATTATTTTCCAATGCTCAATATGACTTTCTTTTTTAAGGTTTGACACTTAGACAATGTTCCAGTAGCATTTAAGCCACCCTTGAAAACAATTAATGCAGAGCCTTTTATTCCGAATAACTACTGGCCAGTATCAAACTTTCTGTTTCTTTCAAAACTACTGTACTTGAGAGAGTGGTATTCAACCAACTTCAAACTTATGTTGAATCAGTTAATGCTTTGCATCCCTGGCAATCTAGTTTTTAAGACAGCAATTCTGCCACAGCAAATACACTGAAGCCTATAGGAATTGAATGGACTTTGGTGCATTTGCCATGGGAGAATCACTACTGTGTCTTTGTAAAAGGGGCCCTTACTGAGTGAACTCCATAGTCACCTAGACCAGTGTTTCTCAACTTCTTCAAGCCAAGTACCCCCTAAGTCTAACAAATACCAATGGAGTATCCCAGCCAAAGTTCCGTCCCTGACCCCCACCCACATTATAATAGTACTAATTGTAATGCAATTTCATCCATTCATTTTTCATGTACACACAATATAATCTTACTAGTCTTATAGCCCGTTACATTAACGGGTGCTAGAATATGTGTGTCTGTCTGTCTTTATTTCTTTCTCTCTCTCTCCTTAGCTGCTTTCTGTATTTCTGTCTTTCTTTCTGTCTTTCTTTTTCCTAGGCTGTCCACCCATTCTCCCTTCCTTTTACCTTTCCTGTGTCCATCACCACCCCTTCACTGCTTCCCTTATCCAACAGCAGCCCTTCTCCCTTTTTTTAATCTCTCCCCTGTCCAACAGTAGGCCTCCCTTCCCTTTTCTCACCCCCCGTCTCTTCCCCTGTCCATCAGCATCTCTTTCCTGCTCCCCCATCCAGCAGTAGGCCTCCCTTCCTTTTTCTTCCCCCCAGCACCTCTTTCCTGCTCCCCCGTCCAGCAGTAGGCCTCCCTTCCTTTTTCTTCCCCCCTAGCACCTCTTTCCTGCTCCCCCGTCCAGCAGTAGGCCTCCCTTCCTTTTTCTTCCCCCCTAGCACCTCTTTCCTGCTCCCCCGTCCAGCAGTAGGCCTTTCTTCCTTTTCCCCCGTCTCTTCCCCTGTCCAGCAGCATCCCTTACCTCGCGTCTGCCCTCTGCCGACAGCTGCCGCGGCCTGCAGCCGCCGACAGCCACCGACAGCCGCTGCGGTCTGCAGCTGCCGACAGCCGCTGTGGCCTACAGCCGCCGCAGCAGGCAGCCTCCGTGCCGCCCGAAGCCGACATCCGCCTTGGGAGAGAGAGATGCGTGGAAGCGCGCATCCGTACTCCTACCTGCGGGGACCTATAGCGCACGGAAAATGGGAGCACGCAGGTAAGAGTGCACATGCGCGGCTTGGGCTTTTATTATATTAGATTAATTCATAATGGTAACCACAAAATAAAAAAGCACACTGTATTCAGAGACAATGTTAATTATCATTTATATTTGTTTTATTTTTCAAAGAGGTCATGGCAGACGACTTTAAAATATTCAGTGTCGATGGGCGTGGCTTGGAAGCGCATGAGTTCCGTCCCGATAGATCTTTTTAAAGATTAATAGGTTACAAAAATTGATTTTGTCCAACTAAAAAAGGAGGATTTGTTAACCTATGGCGTCGACTAAAAAAGGAGGATTTGTTAACCTATGGCGTCCGGTAAGCAAGTTAAGGCTGATTCAGCTTTTATTGCAACGGGAAGTGCTAAAAGAGCGAAACCCGAGCCAGCGACCCCCTTGAAAAACCTATCGTTGAAAGACAACCTGGATAACAATGAAATCCTTCTTGAGCTGCGTGCAATCAGAGAAATTGTATCGGATAACTCGAAGAAGATACAGTAAGTGAAAGAAGAGATCGCTATTCTTTACAAAAAAAATGGAGATAGCTGAAAACAAAATGGTGAACCTAGAACCTAGAATGGTGACAGTTGAAACAGAGGTAATTCAAATGAAGCCTGATCATAAGAAGATCGTGGTACTTAATCAGATGCTGGAGAATTGCTGTAATAGGGAGAGAAGGAGCAACTTGAGGTTATTAGGGCTTCCGGAAGGGGCAGAGAAAAGCAATGACTTCCTTCTTAGCGAACCTCCTCCCTAAAATCCTGCCAATTAAAACGAAGTATCCTCTAGAAATTGAAAGAGCCCATAGGATACCTTCAAAGAGGATTGACAATCAAAAGGGGCCGCGTCCAGTAATCTTTAAACTCTTAAGGTACCAGCCAGTTTTGGTGTTATGTCACCTTGCTAAAGAGAATAAAAATCTAAAATTTCAGGACTCTTGTATCCACGTTGTGCCTGACTTTGCGCTGACTATTGCAGCTAAGAGGAATAATTTCTTGACTTAAGACCGCAGCTGAGAAGCATCAGAGCAAAATATGGTTTGATCTACCCGATGATTATGAGGGTGACCTACAGAAATAAAACTTCTAATTTCAAGGAACCGGGAGACCTGCAAGAATTTTTACAACAACTGGAAGAACCTATGAAATTATAAATACCCTTATTTTGTTATATTTTTTCCAGAAATGAGTTAAATCATATAAACCAGCAAGGTGTGTTGCAGATTCAGCGCTGATCCCAAGAGGAGGAGCTTAGATGAATCTCCCCTTTTTATAGACCATAGGAGCTGGAAGTTGGGTCCAACCACAACTTTGGAATTCAGTGCAAACTGGTTCTTTGTTTTCTGATTACCAGTTATTGACAGGAGTAAGAGAGTCATTGTCCGGGAGTTTCATGTAGTTGGCATCTCTTTTTTTTTTTTAATTTCAGCTTCTGATTGTTTAGGCAATTAACACTTTTGCTCCAAACCCTGATTGCTGTTCGTAGCTTGGAGAATAGAGTTCTGTTTGACACTGCTGTACCTTCTATTATTGTGCATATCTTGCAAAGTAAAGTTCAGTTTGACACTGGTAGCAAACCCAACTATCTTTTATATTCACTGAAAAGGGTTCTTAACTTCCCCTCAAGGGGAAGTGTCTCTGAGTCCTCTTGATCGTATTTCTCCACAGCTGGCTGCCTCAAGCTCTCCAGCAGTCGGTGTTGCTTCTCCAGAACTCAGGCAGTTTAACTCAGGAGGGAGTAGGAATGTCCAGAGATCATCATCAGTTTCACAACAGCTAGTGCTAGAACGGGTTTAGGGCCCACTTCTGTTCCAGCCATAGCTATATCAGCTTTGGTTGATCCTTTGGAAGATCGAGCTGGACAAGAGATCACCAGCAGTGTTATGTGGTTTCCTCTGGAAGAGTGCATTTCCCTACAGTTATTCCAGAGACAATTTGGAAGTCGATAACCGATTTGAAAATCATAGTGAGTACACATATTAACCAAGTAGAGGAAGAGCTTAAAACTGTTTCTAATAAACTTAATAATTTGGAGTCAGCTTCTGAGAGAGAACTGAATAAGTTTGGGGATCTTTGAAAACAGATAGAGGATATTCAAAGAACACAGAGATCTCTTGTACTAACATCCATTGGAAGCAAGAACAACTTGAAAATGACCTAAGAAGGTATAATTTGAGATACTGAATTTCCCATGGGTTCCATATTGGTCAGGATGAGCCTTATTCAAGAAATATATGAAGATCTTAAAAATACTAGAGGATGTTATTCCTCCTATGTAAAATTGTATTATCTTTCCTATAAGAAAAAACAGTTGGAGAATCAAGGAGATGACGGAGAGGTTTTAGCCCCTTCACCAGATAGTCTCAATGTATCTAAAATATTGACAACATCTTTGGAAATAGTGGCTACTCTGCTTGTTTCATTTACTTTTGAGTCTGATAAGAGTAATATTCTAAATTTATATTTCAAATATTGTACAAATATATTTCTAGGGAAAAAAGTGTGTTGTGTTCCAAATTTGTGCAAAGAAATCCAGGAATGCCATCAGCGGTTCTTGGCTGTGCATATAAGTGTAGTTAATAATGATGGTACTTTTAAAGATTTCCTGTAAAATGTTTAATTAAGTTTCGAGGTGTTCAGTATATATATCTATTTTTTCCCTAGTCAATTATCTATATTTCTGGATAATAAGTTTCTATTACAGATTGTCTTACCTTCATAATTTGATTTTGGAGTTATGGGGTAAGGGAATCAGGATTAGGAATATATACTTAATTAGCTGTCTTTTATTTTATGGTTAATTTCAATTTGTAATTCACCTTGGTATTCACTATATCATGGATTGCTATATATTTGTTTAATTATTCTATATCAAGTATTTTCTTGTATATCTTTTTGAAAGATTCAGTAAAAAAAATAAAAGGGAGGAGAGGGTTCAAAGATAAACATCCAGTCAATTTTTTTCTATTTACCGTATATACTCGAATAGAAGTCGATCCGAGTATAAAACGAGGTACCCTTTTTCCCTCCAAAAAGGAGGAAAAAAGGTTGACTCGAATATAAGTTGAGAGTAGAAATTTGGGTGATCCTGGTGAGAAAGTCTACAAAGACTAGATATCATTGCCATATGTTTAACACAATTTTTTGTAAATTCCATAGCAACAATAGATTTTAACCCAAAAGGTCCAACAAATTCCACAGCAGCAATAGATTTTAACCCAAAAGGTCCAACAAATTCCCCTTCCCCCCTCCCCCCTCCCCAATCACTACCAAAATACTAAAGCCAGGTAGAGAGTACTGGGACACCAAAAAAAAAAAAAAAAAAGATTTTAAACAAAAAGGTCCCACAAATCCAAAAACCCAAATAAAAAAAACAATACTGTGGGATATCTCACAGTATTGGTTTTTGTTTTGCTTTCTCGCTTCAGCAATTACCAGTAGTAGACAGCCAGCCTTACTGGTCAGTGATGGTGCTCCAAACTGCAGATGCCAGAAAAATCTGCTTGCCGATCTGTGCGGCCCTGAGCATCAGATTCTTTGGAGGGAGCACTAAAGACCTAAGCAGGAGCCAGTATAGGGGAGGGGGACGGGCCATCAGAAAATAGCATCGGCGGTAGAAGCAGCATCGGAGGGAGAGGGCCCATCAGAAAATAGCATCGATAGTGGAGCAGCATCGGAGGGGGCCTTCATTTCAGAAATTAGCATCGGCGGTGAAAGGGTAGAGTGCAGGAACATAAGAACATAAGCAATGCCTCTGCTGGGTCAGACCTGAGGTCCATCGTGCCCAGCAGCCCGCTCACGCGGCGGCCAAACAGATCCAGGACCTATGTAATGATCCTCTATTTATACCCTTCTATCCCCCTTTCCAGCAGGAAATTGTCCAATCCTTTCTTAAACCCCAATACCGTACTCTGCCCTATTACGTCCTCTGGAAGCGCATTCCAGGTGTTCACCACTTGCTGGGTAAAGAAGAACTTCCTAGCATTTGTTTTGAATCTGTCCCCTTTCAGTTTTTCCGAATGCCCTCTTGTTCTTATATTTTTTGAAAGTTTTAAGAATCTGTCCCTCTCTACTCTCTCTATGCCCCTCATGATCTTATAAGTCTCTATCATATCCCCTCTAAGTCTCCTCTTCTCCAGGGAAAAGAGACCCAGTTTCTCCAATCTCTCAGCGTATGAAAGGTTTTCCATCCCTTTTATCAGACGTGTCGCTCTCCTCTGAACCCTCTCGAGTAACGCCATATCCTTCCTAAGGTACGGCGATCAATATTGGACCCAGTATTCCAGATGCGGGCGCACCATCGCCCGATACAGCGGCAGGATAACTTCTTTCGTCCTGGTTGTAATACCCTTCTTGATTATACCTAGCATTCTGTTCGCACTCTTAGCGGTCACTGCGCACTGTTCCTTTGGCTTCATTGTCATGTCCACCAAGTCCCTTTCTTGGGTACTCTCGTTCACTAACATCCCTCCCATTGTATAGTTGTACCTCGGGTTTCTGCTTCCCAGATGCAATACTTTACATTTCTCAACGTTGAACTTCATCTGCCATCTTGTTGCCCATTCCCCTAGTTTGCTCAAGTCCCTTTGCAATTCTTCGCAGTCCTCTTTAATAATAATAACAGCTTATATACCGCAATACCGTGAAGTTCTATGCGGTTTACAAAGATTAAGCAAAGGTACAAATTGATTGACTTTAAGAGGGGAGGAAGAAAGAGGGTTAATAGGACAGGAAATCCATTTTTGAGGAGAGAGTGATCAATAGAACAAGTTAATCGCTATAGAGGGGAGAGAGCTCCACTAAATAGTTTGGTGTCGTCCGCAAATTTTATTATCTCACACTTCGTCCCTGTTTCTAGATCATTTATGAATATATTAAATAGCAGCGGCCCGAGCCCTGAGCCCTGCGGAACACCACTCGTGACCCTTCTCCAGTCTGAGTAGTGGCCCTTCGCCCCTACCCTTTGTTTCCTACCCGCCAACCAGTTTCTGATCCATCTATGTACGTCTCCGTCCACCCTATGGTTCTTCAGTTTCCGGAGTAGACGAGGCACCTTGTCAAAGGCTCTTTGGAAATCCAGGTATATGATGTCTATGTGGTCTCCTCTGTCCATCTGTTTGTTAATTCCTTTGAAGAAATGCAATAAGTTAGTTAGGCACAATCTCCCCCTGCAGAAACCATGTTGGCTTGTTTTCAGAAGTTCGTTTCTTTCCAAATGTTCATCGATGTTTTCTTTTATCAGTGCTTCCGCCATTTTCCCCGGAACCGAGGTGAGACTCGCCAGTCTGTAGTTTCCTGGGTCACCTCTTGATCCCTTTTTAAAGATGAGCGCGACGTTGGCTATCTTCCAATCTTCTGGAATCACTCCTGTTTTCAGGGATAGGTTGCAAATTTGCTGCATTCATTGGGTGTTTAGGAGAGTATTACCTGTCGTTGAAACAGGAGTACTGAAGCGGCGGCTACCGACTTGACCTGAGTATTGGTTTACTTTGCATTTGCCACCGGTCTATACCATATAATTGTTAATTAATTCTCTACACCTGCATTGTATAAATCGCTCTGAACTGTTTCCAATATGCTGTAACTTCGATGTAACTTCGCTGTAAACGTACAGTCTCTTACCCTGTAAACCGCACTGAACTGCTTGTGGTATTGCGGTATACAAGAATAAAGTTATTATTATTATTATTATTATTATTATTATTATTATAATAAGACGAGACCCCCATTTTTGGGCCATTTTTTGGGCCCCAAAATCTCATCTTATATTCGAGTGTATATGGTAAATTTAAAGGTTAGATTTACTAATGCATTTTATTTCATGCTGCATTATTTTCAGTGGTGCCTGTTTTACTAATATGCAGCTGACCCCCCTCCTTTACTAATGTGTAGCACGGGTCAGAGCAGTTATCACCGCTGCCAGTGCTAAAACCTGCATTACGCGTTAGTAAAAGAAGGGGAATTAGTTTTATATTTTTTTGGAGACTGTGCTAATTTATGCAGTTTATCTTGAATTTGTGCTTTTAATATGTTTAATTTTGCAGGCTAAAGTTGCAGACCGTGTCATGGCCACAGGCTCACCAAGATCTGACACCAGAAATAGCCTTAACAGAAGACAACAGCTATATGTAACAGGTAGGTCTGTCATCAGTTATTGTAAAGGGACAGTACATTTCCTGTTAGAATTTTGCATTTTTGATATGCAACTAACTTGTACCAGTTTCAACTTAATAATTTGGGCTTCTGATTTTAGGTTTTACTCAATAAACGCTGTTAAAACACCCCTCCAAAAACCTTTGAATAAGTTTGTTGAATAAATTCCAAACACCACTTTCTCTAATACTTTTTCACCTCTCTTCTGGCTTGTCTTGTATCCTCCACTTAGTTTTTGTGCCCTTCCTGCGCTGTTAACTCCTAAGCAAAACACACATATTTGATTCCCACTATAAAAGTATCCAGCAATGGTACCAGTGGCATAAAAACACCAATAAAACAGATTTTTATGTATTTTCAGAATCCCTCATTAACTGGAAAATAAGCTTAAATTTTACAATTCATAAATGGTAAAGAGTAGAAGCCCTGCTATGGAACAATTAGACTATTATCTTCAACATCTTAACATTCTTCACACCTCTTAATCAGGGGTCAGAAGAAATCATAGTACAGAAATGGTGGTTTTAGCATTAATTGTATATGGCAAAGAATTATGTATGGGCCATTATGCTATAGATATTCAATTTGATTTAAGTAGTGGATTTTGATCAGTTTATGGAGATTCTAAATTTATTTTGGAAATGATGGTCCAGTTTTTACATGGTCCCAGGGTTTTCTGATAGAACGGCATTATATTGTGAAAAAGGACAACAAATTTTCAGACAGTTGGTGTCCTTTGAGTGGGGTTCTACAAGGTTCCCCACTCTCTCCTTCTTTATTCGTTATTCAGTATACTTATGAAATCTTTAGGTATTGTTTTGGACCAAGCAGGATTTCAAAATTACATAATATGTAAATGACATAATAGTGATTTTGCCAGTACAGTGGTGCCTCACACAACGAACTTAATTCGTTCCAGGAGCAAGTTTGTTATGCGAAAAGTTCGTTATGTGAAACGCGTTTTCCCATAACAATACATGTTAAAAAAAATAATTCGTTCTGCAGCATAAAATATGCTAAGATGACATAAAAAAAGATAAATTTGTCAAAATGGTGGTCTTGCTGAGGCCAAACTCTTTGACGAGGTCACACTGTTTTACCCCACATTCACTCCTTCTAATTATTTCCCGTTTCATTTCAACAGAAATCACCTTCCTGCTTTTTTTAGAAGCCATGATATATAAAAAATATTGAGTTTATCTTAAAAGGACGACTGTATACAGTGAGAGAGGGCAGTTAAGCGCAGTGACTAACAACTGCCTGCAGTGCCTGCGCGGAAGGATGCAATACATCGGCAGCTCGGGCGACTTCGTTGTGTGAAACGAAGTTCGTTGTGTGAAACGAAGTTCGTTGTGTGAAGTTCGTTGTGTGAAACGAAGTTCGTTGTGTGAATCAAGACATGAAGTTCGTTGTGTGAAGCGTTCGTTGTGCGAGGCGTTCGTTATGCGAGGCACCACTGTACTCATATCTTCATTTTTAACAGATATTATTTCTAAAATAAAGATTTGTTTTAATATTATTGAAAATTGGATTTCCACACAACAACTTAGATTGAATAAAAGTAAAACAAAGGCCTCCTTTTACGAAACTGCAATAGCAGTTTCTAGCGCGGGGAGCCGTGCTGAATGACGCGCGCTGCTCCCGATGCTCATTCAGCGCTGCTTCTGTGCTAGAAACTACTATCGCAGTTTCGTAAAAGAGGGGGAAGTTTTTGTGGTTAGGTTCTCAGAAGGATTCAAGATATATTGCAACTGTTTCTGTAGATGGGAATTATTTTCACTTCTTTCAAACACTCGTTCACTGGCGTCCAAAATTCCCAACAAGGAATCTTGTTTTGTTGTAACTTATGGCTTCTTCAGGGGAATATGATCTTGCTGTGCTTGAACACAAATTGCATGGCGGCTTGCAAAAGCGGATGCAAACTTTGGGTCCGCAGACTTTCAAAAACTCAAAAAACCAAAATCTCAAAAAAATGCATTTCACTCAATACGTTGATTAAGACCCGTCAACCAAACTGTATTCAAAGAATGTATTAACTGTTGTTTTCTTTGATGCAATCTTTCTCCAAATTGCCCTGATGTTGTATACTTGTACATAACAACATAGATAACAGCACACCTCAAATCGCTGAAACCATGTCCCACCTCTTTCCAATGCTCTCATATCCAATCCACTGTCCTTCCGTGTTCAATATTATAACGATATTCAAACATACAGGCCTTTAATGGTCTTTAAATACTGTAATACAGTACAAGATTTTATTGAACTAATTTACTGTGGAAAATTTTGAAAAAAATTAAATTTAACAGTAGATCAATTTCATTACTTTTTCATTACATTTCAGTTTCTAGTGCCAAATTGAAAAGGAAAAAGAACTGGTTTGGAACATCTGTGTATACAGAATTAGCTGTCAATGGAGAAATCAAGAAAACAGCCAAGTCAAATAGTACTTCTAATCCAAAGTGGGAAGAGCAGTTAACTGTGTAAGTATGTTGTATCTTATTGGAAATCAAAAATGTGATTTTGAATTTAGATTAAAATGTTATTTATCTTATATTACAGTTTATAGGAAGAAGTCTTGAGAAGTAGTAAGTAACCATAAAAATATTAGATCTTTCTTTTCTGATTCAGTTAGTGAGGATGGTGAAGATTGGGAGTTGCTTATTAGTTGAGATGGTAACAACTAAAACTATAATACTCATGTATGCTTAAGATATACAAGAGGCAATTTTAAAAAGGGTGCCAAAGGTTAGGCACTTAGATATAGCACATAAATGCAAATTCTATAATGGCTTCAGGGTGCCAAGATTCCATTAAAGAATACTAGCATAGATGACATCATCAGTAATGTGGCAGAGTGAAATACCCGATGGACAAAACTGAAGCAGCCTGTTTAAACTGCTGCCGGCCTGACACTGCTTCAGTTGAAGGTAGGGCTCGCTCAGGGTCAGCAGGGAGGGAAGGATGGCGGGTCAGCAGGGGGTTGGCTGCGGGTGGGGGGGGCGGGTTGCAGAGTTGCCGGTGAATCCTGGGACTAGGGCTTATATTAAGACCTACTCCGAAAATGATGCTAGGTCTTGTTTTCAGGGTAGGTCTTATTTTCAGGGAAACACGGTATTTAGGGGTACCCACTTATACCATGTCTCTAGTAGGCCTAAATGCAACAGTTTAGTATGTAAATGATTATATTCAGGAAAATGCATGTGTATATGTGGGAGATGGAAAAAAAAAATCCCAACAAAGGAAGGAGAAAGCTGCCATTGGCTTTGTGAAGAGAAACGAGTGCAGCTGGAAGGAGGAGGAGGGAGCCGGCCAGAAGAAGGTACCATGGGAGGGAGGCATGAACTTGGGACACAGAATGGAGGGAGGGAGGTAGAGAGAAGGGCGTGATGGGACACAGGAGGGAGGGAGAGGAGTGCATTGGGACACGGGAGGAAGGGAGGGAGCACAAACTTCAGACAAAGAATGGAAGAAAGGGAGGGGTTATGAACTTGGGACACAGAATGGAAGGAGGGAGAGGAGCATGAACTTGGGACATAGGATGGAAGGAGTGAGGGAAATATGCTGAGGTGGGGGAGGGAATAGGGAGAATTGTTAGGCATGGGTGGCTGAGTGAGAAAGAAAGAGATGGTGTACATAGGAAAATGAAGAAAGAGGAAATTGTTGGGCATAGGGAGGGAGAGAGAATTATTGGACAAGGTGATGAGAGAGGAGTGAGGTAGAGATGCATGGAGAAGAGAGATGAGAGGGGAAAATGTTGGATGTGGTGGTGGAGAGGGAAAAGTGAGATGGATGAAAAAGGATGCAAGAGAAGCCTCGAGGCAGAGAAAGTGGGAAGAATATTAAAATCAGACTTTGGGAGGGAAAGAAAGTTTTCCACTATTCTGTGCTCAGAGGGAAGGCTTCTGGATCAGCCACGGGCAACATATAGGAAACAAGATCTGAGTCACATACAAATTCAATTTAAGAATGGTTTTAAAAACAGAACTCATTCTTAACCAGGGTACTGCCTGTAATTTCATTGAGGGTCCTGTGGTCTTTGTACCTTCTGAAAGAATAAAAAAGTCAAATCCAGAGGATTTTGTTGACCTTAGTCATATCCTCCCTCAGTTGTCTCTTTTCCAAGCTGAAGAGCCCTAACCTCTTTAGCTTTTCAAGGGTTGATGCCTCTGTTAGGGTGATTTTAAAGAAACTCATAGATGTGAGCCAGGCCTCCCTCTCACTTTTCTGATCTTGGTGCATGTATGATACTATATCCTGGTGGACAGAGTTGGGAAAGTTCTGGACAAGTTGAGTCTTTAAACCAGATTTCTGAGAAAAAGGTAAGGTCTACGTCATTAGTGGTAATCAGCTTACATAAAAGGAGTAGTTTGTTGGCTACTAATTTGGCATTGATATATGTGCAAGGCACGGGTGTGGTTGTACTTTCTTTTTCTTGGTGATAAGTGATGTGGCTAAATCTTAGGTTAGAGCAGATTCTAGTACGAGGAGGTCTGGGTTTGTTTGCAGACCGCTTGTTAGTAGGGATGGAATTGTAGGTTCACTGAGATTTCTTTCATTTCCTCTGCATCGTCACCTTTGAAAACCATTTCTGATACAGTTAGATCTCTGACATCTTCTAGTTTCCCACTATGATCTTGTCTTCCCTGAATGCCTCTTTTGCACCTTCATCTAACGGTCCCAAGGATTCCCTGACAGTCTTATCTGCTTCTAATGTACCTGAAAGTTCTTCTTGTGAATTTTTGCCTCTGTGGCAAGTTTCTCTTCATATTCTCTTTTAGCCTTCTTTATCAATTCTTAGCATCTAACTTTTCAGAGCTTATGCTCCTGCTTATTTTCTTCATTTGGATTCTTTTTCCATTCTTTGAAGGATGTTCTTTTGGCTCTTATAGCTTCTTGCACTTCTTTTAACCATGCTGGCTGCTGTTTGCTTTTCTTTCCACCTTTCTTGATATTGTGATGGTACTCAGGCTCCAAGGAGCTAAGACTTAACTTCCAATTGTCTCGGGAGGACATGGCCACTCGGACTGTTATCCTTATGTCTTTGCTATGGCAGCCTTTAAGAAGCAGTGCATGAGGAAATTTGAAAATCACACGGAGAGCTTCTTTGACATAAAGCTATGGTTTCAAAATTATTAGTGCTGAATTTTGAATCCTATTCAGTGCTGTAGAGTTTGGGGGGGGGAGGGGAGCAACATTTTTCCAGAAGACTATGCTTGTATACTGTATAGCTTCTTACCAGCTTTTTATGAGCATGCACTTATAGAACATAATATGTAGTATGTGGAGTTTGCTGGCTTTCTTCCCTATGAGAGAACTGATGAACTCTCAGATAATTGCCAAAGAGATGAGATTGGAAAAACAAGGTGTGTGCTACTTTTGTTTTTGATATGACATCCAGATACTCTGCAGTGGTGATTGGCATCTTTGGAGTCATGTGGCTATGGACGTTGGACCTAAAGTCAGAATTTCAGGAGAAGCTGCAAATGCTCCTTGAGAATCTCTTCAGAGAGATGCTACAGGAGGCTGCTATTATCGACCCTCTTCAGACCCATTCCTGGCCCAACTTTCTCATCCATGTGGTATTTTAGAAGAGGGCAACACAGTCCCTGCTACTGCTAGATATTCTTCCCCTACAACCTCTCCTCTACCCATCAGATCATTTAAATAGTTTGGGACCTCACTCTCAGTTTAGATAGTTGAGGCCCTAAAAATCCCAACCTGCTCTCCAGTCAAAAGCAGGGATGAGATTTTGACTGGCTTCAGCAGAGCATAACCTCAATTTCTAACCATCCTGGATGATCTTCCTTTAAGAGGGAGACTTTACTTTTTCCAAGCAAAGTAGCCTCTTATAACCTGAGACTAGTGGGTTCTAAATATTGTTCAAGTAGGTAACCAACTGTATTGTGAACAAATTTCTCTCTATGTTGTCCACCAAGAGCATCAAAGCTAAGTTCTCAGCATCAGGAATTGCTTTACAAAGAACTCTCTTCACTCTTATAGACCAACCTGATCAAATCTATTCCATAGAGAGAAAGGGAAGGGATTTTACTCCAGGTACTTTCTGATTACAGAAAAGATGGGAGCATTTTGCTCCATCCTCAGCTTAAGGACCTTTAACAAATATCTGGTCAATCAAAAGTTCATGATGGTTTCCTTACTATGATTAAAGAGGAGACTGGTTATGTTCTCTGGATTTAAAGGATTCATATACACACATACAGATATCCAAGTCACAGGAAGTATCTGAGATTTGTAATAGGGAAGTACTACTTCCGGTATCATGTATTACCATTTGGCTTTGTGTCATCATCAAGAGTATTTAGGCAAATCCTATATAGTCTGCCTAAAGTTAGGTGCCTACATTGATATGCCTAACTTAATTGATTAATAGGCTTAATCGGTGCTGATAATTGACACATAACACCTCATAATTGCTGTTAATTAGACTTAATTTAAAGTTAGGTGCCTAACTTGAAAAACACAATTCTATAAAAAGGATTTGCCTAGTCCAAAGTGCCTGCCTAAAAGTGGGCACAGTTAAAGGTGCATGTTTTCAAATTAGGTGCCTCTCTTTGAATTAGATTCTGGTATTTTGGTGAAGAAAGCATAAATATGGTCTGCCTAAAGATAGGAAGCCTAGCAATGCCTAATGCTGCTTGGGCAGTGCTAAGTGCGATTCTGTACAGTGCACCTAATTTTTATAGAATCGCGCTTAATGCTGCAGTAGTTGGCACAGATATTTTTTAGGTGACCTATATAGAATCGGATAAACCCCAACAGTCCATCCAGTCTGCCCAGTAGTTAAACTCATTATAAATTCTTGATTAAATTGAATCTTCTTTTTTCTTTGATATTTCTGGGACATAGATCATAAAAGTACGCCTGATACTGTCCTTAGGTTCCAACTACTAGAGTTGCTGTCAAAGCTCAGTATCTATATAGTTTACTCTAGACTATCCGAACCATCTCGTTATTTGCGGGATACAGACTGTAAAGGTCTGTCCAGCATCATTCTCATATTTCAAATTACTGGAGTTCCCATCAAAACCCTCCCCAGCTCATCCTAAACTGAATTGCTATACTATGAGACAGACCATGGAAGTTTGGCCAGTATCGGCCCTAGTTCTTAAATTTGTACCATTCATTTTGTGTTCACCTCATGCTGTTTTGAATTCTGTCCCTCAGAGAACAATGTAAATGTTGCAGAAGGGAATTAAATTCCACTTAATCCGTCAGTATTAAATCATGCTTTTCAAGAGGAAGTATTTTTATTGTTTCCCTGTTTTTCTTTAATCTTGCCCCTCCTTAAAAATTGGCGTAACATTGGCCACCCTCCAGTCTTCAAGTACTACAGATAATTTTAGCGACAGGTTACAGATCACTAACAGCAGATCAGCAATTTCATGTTTAAGATCTTTCAGTACCCTTGGATGTATACCATCTGGTCTAGGTAATCAAGATTTCTTTCAGTTTCTCCGCATTGCCCTTGAAAACTATTAATGGTTAAGGTAGATCTTTTACATTTTCTATGACCTTATCCTCTCTGAGTGCCCCTTTTGTTGCTCCTTGACCATACAGGGGTCCCACAGAATCCCTTAAAGTGATGTTTTTTTGTTTTTTTTTTTGCTTCTAATGTAACTAAAAAAAATTATTACTACTAGTTTTTGCCTCATGATGCCATTTTGGCAGAACTAGTTTCCTTCTCTGGAAGAGCTAGTAGTTCTACCACAATACATGCTCTAAGGATTGTTAGTATTAATTTCTTAACATCAGGATGCCTTGATCCAACTCTGACATGTCTAGTCCTCATGTAAATCTTGAAAATTGAGCATTGTGTAGTTTCTTTTGAGCTTACCAATATTTATCCAGAACATTCTGATAGCTGTTTGAAAATCATCCATTAGTTGCACATACGGGGAAAGTCTATAAAAGGCGCCTAATGTTAGGTGCCTAATTTAATTAGTAAAATGTCTTTAATAATGAGCTTTAACAAGCTCATAGTTGAATAAAGTAAAATTTAATTGGGAGATAGGTGCCTATCTTGGGCACGGTTCTATAACAGATAGGCGCTGATACACCAAAGTATGTGTTTTTAGGGGTAGAGAAAGACTTAGGCACTGCTAAGCGTGATTCTCTAAAGCAGTGTCTTCAACCTTTTTACACCTATGGACTGGCGGAAATAAAATAATTATTTTGTGGACCGGCAAACTACTAAGACTGAAATTTATTTAAAAAACCATTGTCGCCCCATCCCCGTTAGCTCGGTCTCGCAAACCATCTGATCCCATCTGCACAAGCCTCAAATAGTTATGATTTTATACTGAACATATTTTATTAAAGTATAAAAAAACCCAATGTTCTGTACAATTGTCATTTTATAAATACAAATAATACAGGGCAAGGATCAACAAAACTCCTGTCTCTCCTCCTCTTCACATATATCCCCTTTACTATCAAGAAAACTGAATAAGTCAAATTATTACACAATGCTACACAAATATCATGCTAACAGAATACCGCAGTTACACATGGCAGGAATGGTGTTAAGGGGAGTGCAACTAGGGCAAATGCCCCCTGGTTAGAGAGAGCCCTAAGGCAGCTGGAAGCTAAAGAAGCACTGCCTGGGCTTTGCACTCCCCAGTTATGTCTAACATCAGCTCTAGCAGGATACATATTTCAAATCTGATATATTCTAACCACAAGATAGAAATAAAATTATTTTTTTCTACCTTTTGTCGTCTCTGGTTTCTGCTTTCATCGTCTTTTCACTCTCTTCCATCCAGCGTCTGCCCTCTGTCTCTTCAATCCAGCATCTGCCCCTTCCATCTACTGTCTGCCCTCTCCCCCTTCCATATGGTATCTGCCTTCTTTCTATGACCCTCTCCCCTTTCTATCCAGCCTGTGCTTCCTCTCTCCTTTTTACGATTCATTCTGCTCTCTTCATTTTTCTCTCTCCTACACCAGATCTAGCATCTTTGTCCCTCTCTCCTTATTTCTCATCTGACCTCCTTCCCAGCATCAGTCTCTCTACTTTCTCATTCCTCTGTCTCTCCCCTTTCCCTCATCTGATCTCTCCATTCCATCCTGACTCCTTCCCCTCCTCTAATCTCCCTGCCAGCTGTTTCCTTCCTAATTTCCTCCTCCCCTTTCCAGCAGTACCCCTTCTCCCTTTCCTCTTCCCCTTATCCCCTGTCCAGTCACTCTCTTCCCTTCCCCTTCTCCCCTGTCCAGCAGTACCCCCTTCCCCTCCCTTGTCCAGGAGTACCCCTTCTCCCTGCCCTCCTTCCCTCTCCAGCAAATGTTTCTGCTCTTTAGGCTAGCGACAGCTCTGTGTGCTTTTAACTTTGGCACACCTACCCCTAAGGAGTAGTTTAGCCGCGGTTTCATGAGGCAGCCTCGGGCCCTTTGGAAGGCCGGCCCACATCGCATCATCGAAGCGGGCCGACCTAGCAAATGCCCCGAGGTTGTCTCATGAAACCGCGGCTAAACAACTGCTTAGGGGCAGTTGTGTGCCGAAGTTAAAAGCACACAGAGCTGCCGCTGCTGGTCTGGGGGTGCGGAGACAAAGACAGGAGGCATATGCGGCAGGAGTCCCAGTATACATGGTGGAAGGCAGAAGTCCCGGCAAAGGTAGAAGTCCCGGCATAGCGATGGCAACAGGAAGTTGCAAGTCAGCTGATGCAGGCATCTTTTGTTGTGGCGGGGACCCGTCAAGATTTTTTTGCGGGCTGGCACCGTCCACAGACCGGCGATTGAAGAACACTGCTCTAAAGGACTTAGGCACCTATAATGTAGGCACCTAAGCTTTAAGTTAGGTGCCGCTAAGCATGATTCTGTAATGGGCACCTCAGTGTGATTGACTTGCAATAGACACCTATCTTTTTTAGACGCCCATTACAGAATCTGGCCTATAATACACATGGGAAAGATTTGTTATCCGCTGATGCTTGGTTACAGCCCTATTACATGTCTATCATCATAGTCTAATTACATTATATATTATCTTCAGTTAAAGTGTATCTTAATTTTCTCTATGCCCAACATGCTTCAGTTGATAGCCATTTAGCTTCATAGTATCCCATCATTTCCCATTTCATAAAAGTACTTCTTAATGTCCATCTACTATTGCAGAAGCCCCCTGTGCCATCTTGTTTTAACTTGCCTTATGAATTCCTCATTTGAACCATTTGTGTCTGCTTCTCTTAAGCACCTTACTTAGAAAGTATTTCTTTCTAGTAGTGTTCACATCTACTAGAGTGAGTGAAATTCAAGTACTAGTAACCCAGAAGCTGTAAATGTAATTTCATTCTATCAAAATAGTTCTGTGAATTCATCTTAGATTAAGATATTGACATTTTTTTCATCAGTGCGAAAATGACCCTTTCTATGCTCTATCTAAAAACTGATGATAATTCACATAAGAAAGACCTCACTCTCTAGACTATAATTGGACCCTCAAATGCTACACCCAAAAGAACTAAGTTGATCAGCAAATCTTTGCAGCTTTTTGGTCTACATTGACCCCAGCAGGATGGGTATACTAGCCATCAACAAAATTTTACACCACTCTATTCTGATTGACCTAGGCGGTATGTCAAATTTTAAATAAACTGTAAACTGTGGTAAATCGACTAACATTCTTAACTAATTCTGATTGGTTTTCAGAGGCATACACATTTGCTTATACAGTAGATTCACCAAATTAAAGTCACTGTAGTTAAAGGGACTCTTAAATCTGCTTAGCTGGATACAAGGTGTAAAACAGCAACTTGGGTCCTCACTCCTTGTTCTTTCTTTGCACTACTGCTTGGACCAAGCTAGAGTCAAGGATTGTGTTTTGGTCAAACTGTGTTGGCCAATATTTCCATGATATAACTTCATTTTTTAAAATGTCAACCAATCCACATTTTGAGTCTTTATGTAAAGTCCTGAGGAGCTCCAACATGGGAGTTCTGCATGTTGATGGAAAAAGCATTGTTGCTTATCTGTAACAGGTATTCTCAGTAGACAGCAGGATTGATCAGGCCCACAGTGCCTTCTTTCTCCTTGAGAGTTGCCTAAACCTTTTGAGTTTTGGAACCAATTGAAGTACTAAGGAAACTGCTGTGCATGGGAAGAGCCATGCGTGCTTACATTTCTACACTAAGTTCTGAGCTCTGGGGAGTTGTTTGGTACCTGTAACATGTGATGTCACCCTATTTCTGTGCCTGCCCCATTAATCTTATCATCTGTGGAAAATACCTATTATAGATAAAGCAGCAATACCTTGTTTTCTCCTTGTTACATAATGCTTTTGGGTTTTTTTTTACACTTCTTGCATTTGATTGTACAGATAGCTCTAGAAAGAATTATTTACCGTAATTGAAATGATTGAAACAGCTTGAACAGTTAATTAGGTCTAATATATTCAAACTTGATTTAAATTTTTGTTATAAACAGGAATGTGACACCACATACTGTACTGGAATTTAGAGTGTGGAGCCATCATACTTTAAAAGCTGATGCGTTACTAGGCAAGACCACTATAGATTTAAGGCAAGCTTTGGAAACGCACAACAGAAAATGTAAGTTTTAATAATAACTTTTATGACGTCATTGTTGGTTTCATATAGTACTTAACTTAGCATGATGAACAGGAGATAAAATGTGTTTGAGAGGTCCATTCACCCATTTTAAGGCTTAAATGTGTACAAAACCATTGCTAGTTCCTATTGTACTAACCTAACATGAGCAACAGGAGATAAAATTTGTTCGTTAACAGGTCAATTCACCCATTTTAAGGCTAAATGAAGGCTGAGGTAAATAGCTTGGGAGGACCAGCAAAAAAGAAAGAAGGCTATTCCAGGGCAATAGGTGAGACATTCTAGACCAGGGCTGCCCAAGTCTGGTCCTCGAGATCTACTGGCAGGCCAGGTTTTCAGGATATCCACAATGAATATGCATGGGAGAGATTTGCCTGCGCTGCCTTCTTGGTATGCAAATCTCTCATGCATGTTCATTGTGTATATCCTGAAAACCTGGCCTGCCAGTAGATCTCGAGAACCAGACTTGGGCAGCCCTGTTCTAGACAATAGGGTTATTTCCCATACTCACATGCTTTGCAGAAAGAATCCACTCTGGATTTTTCACTCTGCCTCTGTAGTACTTCACTGATCGGTTTATCGCTCTCTACAGTCTTTATTTCTGCAAGCATGTATGCAGCTGTGTGTGTTCTGCTGTCATTGTTTTATTATTTTAAATTTGATGTAATGTCATCCCCTTTTCAGGTAATTTCGCGTTTGAAGCAATTTTGAAGCTCTGCCTGCTTGAGAATTCAGACTTCGGTCTGTTGCTGACAGGTACCAAAAAAGGAATTGGCCAGTTAGCCAGTTTCATGTTCTGGAGCAGCATTACTAGTGTTTAGCTCTGCCTTTTGGGCTGGCGATAGCACCTCAGACTTTCACCAAGGTGATGGTGGTGGCAGCTTACCTGAGGGAGATGGGTCTGCAAGTTTACCCTTATCTATACGACTGGTTGATCAGAGCTCCATTGTTGGCCGAGGAACATCGCACAGTAGAACAGGTGCTGGAGGATTTGGTCTGTAGCCCCCGCAGTCATTGGCATACTTGGGAGTCCTCTTCGATACAGCTGCGGACTGTGTCTAGCTGTCCGAGACTCGCAGACAGAAATTGTGTGCCCAGATTTCTGCACTTTTGGAGAAGCCGGCTCCTTCGGCGTGGGATTATCGTCAAGTTCTAGACTCCATGGTTGCCACACTGGCTGTGGTTTCCTGGGCGAGGAAGCACATGTGTCCTCTTCAACATGCATTACTCTCTCGCTGGGCGCCACACTGTAATGCCTTGCAGATTTGTCTGCCGTAGCCTCTAGAGGCTCGGGCAAGCATGGACTGGTGAATTCACCCACAATCCCTCTGCAGGGGTGTACTGCTCCTCATTGTCTCCTGGATCGTGGTGATGGCAGATGCCGGCTTTCGGGCTGGGGTGCTCATTGTAATCGTTGTCCTGTTCAGGGGTTGGACACCCTCACAGAGAGAGTGGTCCATCTGCCTGGTGGAGCTCAGGGCCATTTGTTTGTCTCATATGAGGTTGCAGAAGATTCCAAAGGATTGAGTGGCAGTAGCCTATGTCAATCACTAGGGAGGGACCCAGAGCGCTCCTCTAGCTCAGGAAGCCCGCCTTCTTTTTCTTGGGAACATCTTCTCTTGGCGCTGACAGCAGCATTATGGCGAGAGTGGACAACGTGCAAGCAGACCTCCTCAGTGGACGGTCTCTGAATCTGGGCAAGTACCACAGGCATTTCAGATGGTTGTGGAGTACTAGGGGAGTCCCCATATCGATCTCATGGCCACTTCATGATACAGGAAGATGCTTTTATTTCTTCTGTTGAAGTTCTGAGCCCGGAAGCGGATGGCTTGATGTGCTGATGCAGTTCTGACAGCAGAAGTTTTCTCCTGTCTGTTTTTACTCCTGGGCAGTTGGTCGACCATGGCCTTCAGAGGATTTTGGTGGTTTTTGGCTGCATTATGCTAGTGGCTTCAGCTAGTTCACCTAGACATGTGGGTCATAGCCTTTGGGCTGAGCGCTTCTTTGGACCCTTTCACGCAGAATCCAGTTACTATGCCAGTTCTGGGGCTTTTGCTCTTTCAGCAAGGCTCTTGAGCATGCAACCTTTGGGTATATGAGATGTTCTGCCCTTGTTGTTGAGGCTCTTCTAAAGTCTAAGAAGGCGTCCAGGGGTTTGGCATATGCTATGGTGCATGACCTTCTAACACCGGTGCATCCAAGACCAGGTGGATCCATATTCAGCTCCAATCTAGCTGATGCTTGCCTTTCTTCCCGCGGGAAAGATACTGACCTTACGGTAACTTCTCTGGAGGTCCTGGTGCCAGGTTGTTTTACTTAGATCCTGGGACAGTTGGTCCTCTTTGGCGGCTTATCCTGATGTCAGATGGCTAGATGTTCATTCTATCCTTGCCTCAGACCTTAGCCTGGTGCTGGCTAGCTTTATCTAGCATCTTTGGCCTTCTGTCAGATGCTTCTCTAATGGATTTGATGCTCTAGGTCAGTGTTTTTCAACCTTTTTACACCCGTGGACTGGCAGAAATAAAAGAATTATTTTGTGGACCGGCAGACTACTAAGACTGAAATAAAAAAAACACATTTCCGCCCTTTCTCCGCAAGCTCGGTCCCCACAAATCTGATCCCATCCGCACAAGCCTCAGTTATGATTTTATATTGAACGTATTTTATTAAAGTATAAAAAGAAACAATATTCTGTACAATTGTCATTTTATAAATATAAAAATATACAGAGCAAGGACCAACAAACCCCCTATCTCCCCTTCCCTTCACATATATCCCCTCTACTATCAAGAAAACTGAACAAGCCAAATTATTACAGAATGCTACACAGAAATATCATGCTAACTGAATACTGCAGTCACACATGACAGGAATAGTGTTAGGGGAGTGCCCCCTGGTCAGAGAGAGCCCTAAACCAGCTGGAAGCTAAAGAAGCACTGCCTGGGCTTTGCAGTCCCCAGTTATGTCTCTAGCAGGATATATATTTCAAATCTGATATATTCTAACTAGTCTTTAAGCCCGTTACATTAACGGGTGCTAGAATATATGTCTATCTGTCTTTCTTTCTGTCTTTCTACCTGCCCCTGTCTTTCTTTCTGTCCTTTGTCTATCTGTCTCTCTCCATGCCCCTATCCCACTTCCCTGTGCAGCAGCATTTCCCTCCCCCCCAACTTTCCTGTGCAGCAACAGCAGCGGTATTTTGCTTTCCCTCCATATCACTGTGCAGCAGCAGCATCATTTCCCCCTACCCCACCTTTCCCTTCCCGCGGTCTGGCCAGCTCCCTGCCGCCCCCCCTTCCCTTGCCGCGATATAGCATGCAGGATTCGTTTTAGTCTCTGGCCTCCCTGCTCTCCACCTCGATCGTAGGAAAAACGGCCCTACTGGCCTTCTCCGACGCAGTTGCGGCTCATAAGAGGAGCCACCGCAGCGGCTTTTAACTTAAAAGTAAATTTCGGCTGGTAGGGCCATTTTGGTGATGGAAGGCTGCGAAAACCACTGGGGCCACCGTTGCTGCTGCTGCCGCTGAGATAAAGGGAATTGGGGGAGCGGTACCGCTTATAAAGACCGAGAAGAGTCCGTTGGAGGAAGGCGGGCCTCAGTGGAGAGAAGATGGCGAGGCTAGCGGCAGCACTGCGCAGTGCTTTGTGGGCGGGTGAGCAGGCAAGAGGGAGGAGGGTGAGAAGAAGATGCTGGCAGGTGCGCCTGTGCCCCCCCTCCAAATCAGCGACAGCAGTGAGGCGGCACTCTGGCGGTGAGTGACGGCGAGGGGGGAGTTGCTCCGTGTTCTGGCCTGCCTCCGTGTTCGAAAATCGAATTTGGCACGGAGGCACACCTCATGGAGCCAGGAATCACAAAACTCTAGTGCGCATGCGCGCTTTGAGTTTTATTATATAGGATGACAAAATAGAAATAAAATTATTTTTTTCTACCTTTTGTGGTCTCTGCTTTCATCTTCTTTTCACTCTTTTCTTTCCAGCATCTGCCCTGTCTCTTCAATCCAGCATCTGCCCGTTCCATCCACTGTCTGCCCTCTCCCCCTTCCATATGTATCTGACTTCTTTCTATGCCCCTCTCCCCTTTCCATCCAGCCTGTGCCTCCTCTCTCCTTTTTACACCATTCATTCCAGCTTCACTGCTTTCTTCAATTTTAGCTCTCCTACACCAGATCTAGCATCTTTATCCCTCTCTCATTACTCTGCTGACCCCCTTTCCAGCATCAATCTCTCTCTACTTTCTCATTCCTCTGTCTCTCCCCTTTCCCTCATCCGATCTCTCCATTCCACCCTGACCGCCTTCCCCTCCTGTAATCTCCTTGCCAGCTGTTTCCTTCCTTTTTTCCTTCTTCCTTCCCTCCTCCCCCTATCCAACATTAACTCTCTTCCCATCCCTTTCCCTCCACCCCTCCCAGTAGCATCTCTCCTACCTCCCTCCAGGTCCAGTAGCAGCTCTCCCTTTATCCAGCAGCTTCCCAGCCTCCAACAGTGGCTTCCTCTCCTTCCAGCAGCTTTCAGTACTTGCCTGCAACAGTGATTTACTTAGGCAGCCGCCTCTGAGGAAAGGGGAAGTTGCCGAAGTGAATCACTGCCCTGGCAAGTATAAGAGCTGCTGGGAGGGGAGACAGCCACTGTCGAAGGCTCCCCATGATCTTGCTCCCGCGCGCCCTGCACATTCGCGGCCCCCCCAAGCCGGCACAAACAGCGTTGCACCGCAGGCCCTGCTGCCCAAGATGAGCCGGAGGTCCCTACCTGCCGTATCCCGCACGTGGGCAGACTCTCAGCACAGACGCTGCCGATGGCCCCAATCCACCCGCTGACCACCCGCAGCTCTCTCCCTTCCATCTACACCTTCCCCGCAGCCCTCTTCGGCGACTCAGCAGGGGCAGTGATCAAGAAAGGCTGCCGACGTTGGGACCTCCCTCTCTGAGTCCCGCCTATTTTGTTTCAACTTCCTGTTTCCGCATAGGCGAGACTCACAGAGGGAATGCCCGATGTCGGCAGCCTGTCTTGATTGCCCGAGGCTGGGAGGAACAGCAGATTTCCGCCAACATCACTGGGGCAGGAAATTTAACTGCATTGATCTCGCCGGCCCTGCGCGGAGCGGCAGAAATTTTCTGCGGACTGGCGGTTGAAGAACAGTGCTCTAGGTCATTGTTTTGGCTTTTCATGTTGCTCAAGCAGTACGAATGCTTGCTTTTTTGCCGACAGGTTCCTCGATTCAGGACTGCCTGTTCTAGCCTCAACGTATGCAGGGTTCTCATGCATGGATGGGAGGTCATTCACAAATTTTGCTTCTCTGACCATCTGTTAGTTCTGACTCATTCGATTAAGCGGGGGTGCTCCCGTTCTAGGGCCCAGATATCCAGATGGATCCATAGGGCCATTTCATCAGCCTACATTCTTTCTGGGAAACAGTTTTCTGTTTCTGTCAAGGCACTTTCTACCAGGAGTGTGGCTTCTTCATGGTCCGAAGCTAGATCTGTCACTCCTGAGGAGATTTGCAGGGCAGCAATGTGGTTTTACCTTCCCACGTTTCTAAGTTTCACAGAGTAAATGATGCTGCAAGGCAGGACTTGGCCTTCGGGTCCTTGGTGTTAGGGGCCTTGCTATTTGGGGGGACTGCTTTTGTACGTCCCTGTTGTCTAGAATGTCTCACCTATTGCACTGGAAAAAGAGATTATGCACTTACCCTGGTAAGCTCTTTTCCAGTAGATAGGTGAGACCTTTTAGACTCCCTGCCCTGGCTTTTCTGCACCTGTTTACAGTTTCAGTCTGTTTATGCTTCTCCAAGCTGCTTTTTGGAGGCCTCTCTGGTAAGAATTTATTTCTATGTTCATTTTCTTGGGGAATTGTGCTTCGCTCCTTTGGAGCCTGTGTTGGCGGTTAATGGTATTGTTTTATTACTTTCAGCAGAACACTTTATTTAGCCTGTTATTACAGGTTCTTCTACTTCACATAGGTGAGTAGAACCTCTCTGTGCTTGGGTACTGACTGTAGTGGGTACTACAGAGGCCGAGTGAAAAATCCAGAGTGGATTCCTTCTGCAGAGCATGTAAGTATGAGAAAATAACCCTATTGTCTAGAATGTCTCACCTTCACCTATCTACTGGAAAAGAGCTTACCAGGGTAAGTACATGGTTTATGGTTTGTTTATTTATAAACCGCCTTTTACAAGGCGGTTACACATTATAGAGCTTCACAAACATTTCAAACATCTTACAAAAGTAAAAAATCTACATAAAATATAAGTCTGACAATAATATCAGCACCAATCACTTCTATGCCAAAAATCAATCTCAAGCAACTTTATACAACTCAGGTTTTCAACACCCATCATCTCATACATTTATATATGGACATAGAAAATGACAACAAGATAGACCATATATTTCATTCAGTTTGCATGTTCTATACCACCTGTTAATCTTTACAATCCTTTTATTCTTACTTGCCATGACAGACTGGTTCAGAGAAATGAGTTTTATTCCCCTTCCATTTAATAGGAAAAAAAAGTTCAGAGCTGACTTCATTCCCTCTAGTAGGTACTGCCTTCTGCTGTTCACTGTTTCTCTGTTTCCAGTAAATAGTACAGGCATGTGGACTGGTGCAGCAATATTGAAAGGCCCTAGAGCAGTATTCTTTAGGTCACCTTTCCTAGTCAAGCTCCTAGGATGATAGTTTCCAAGCTGATTTCCCTAGTAGATCAGGTTTGTAGCTCCTGTGGCAGCAGTTTAAGGGCTGATTCTATTAGCTCAGCAGGCTCCTAGAGCACCAATCTGCTAACTGATTCCCCTGGTAGTGCAGGTACTGTATGCTAGTATGCTGCCAGTGCTCCAGCCTTTGGTTGAAAAGATTCCCAGGATTTGTTCTGCCTCTAGTACAACAGGTTCTAAGAGTATGGCTGGGGTTTCAGTCTTCATATTTCGGCTACCTGTGCTAGAAAGGTAAGCATGCTCTCAGGGCTCTGGCCTTTGGTTGAGCAGCTTCAAGGGTTTAGGTTTTGGCTGGTTCTGATAGAGCATGCTTCTAGAGCTCCAGCTTCTGATTAGACTGACTCACAATGTTTGGCTGTGGCTGGTAGAGCATGTGCTGGAAGGTCTGTTCTTGGGTTTCCAGGCTTTGGCTGCCTCTGGGAATGCAGGTGCCAGTAAGTATGCTCCAAGTCTTCACATACAATATGCCAAGAGTGTTGAACTTAAGGGTGAAATTGTGGAATAACTTGTAAGTTTCATGACTCCACATAATTCCTTTCCTGGTTGGGCTGAGAACTTTTCAGCGCCTCCTTGTAAATTAGCGCCATATTTGTATCCCTAAAAATCAGCGATTCTAGAAATACACTACCATGGCTGAAACTTTTCATAAAGATGGTTAATAAAACCTAATAAATGCATGACTGGAGAGGTAACTTCTTTTATGTTAGTTTCTTGTACATATTTATTTTTCATTGTGTCCAAAGTTCTATTATTTTTTAACCCTTCAGTTGAACTTTGATTAATCATTTATTTTGATCCTTAGAAACAAACATGTTTTTGTAAGAGATGAGTTTTGTCTCTCTTTTTTATTTCTAACTGGTTGAACTGAGGAAGCTTTATTGAACTGTAACTAAAGATCCAATATAAGTAAAAATGCTCTTAGTAATGTAGTATCTTCCAAATAGCAAATATGGAAGTAAATGTCATAAATGCATCCCAATTTTTCCAGTTATGACTGGTTGTCTTTGAAGTGATATGGTACAGGAGAAACAAAGAAGAAATTACTAAAGGTAGTGGATGATAACTCTTTACAAAATGAGCCTTTTGAATATTTCTGTAAAAGTGTGGCCTGATCTGCTGTCTGGAGGATGTGGTTTCAGTTCCCAGATTAGATCTTTTGTTCCCTGAGCAATGTTTTTCATATCAAATAGCCCCAAACGTTAAAAAATTTCTTATTTACACTCAACAGGAAGAATGAACCTAGTGCTGCACAAAGCATGACATGTCAAAACAAAACCAAAAAACTTAAATGACTTCATGAGTACTGATTTGTCAAATGTTGGTTAAATAGCGATTCTGGCTGTGAAGAACTAAGCTAATGTTGGTCAGACTTCTGTGGACTTTATTCTGTATACGAAGGTCTGTTCAGAAAGTTCTAGAACGGTTTGAATTGAGCATCAATGGGAAGTTTTTTTGAGATGTGCTAGGCAACATTGAGTAGCTTGAAACCTCATAAGAAACCTCCTTTTTTCCATTGTTGATATCTGTTTTCATCTCCGAGCTACAACAGGTTTTGTGAAAGTATGTTTTCGTGATTGGCTATTTTTCATCATTGCGACCTCAATCACTATAGCATGAAGTTCTGTTTTAAATTGGGTAAAATCGCTACAGAAACTTATGAAAATGTTGAAAGTGGCTTGTGGGATATATGCCATGAGTCGTGAAAGGTATTTTGAATGGTATTCATACTTCAAAAGTGGTCGTGAATCAGTGGAAGACGATTCGCAAACTGGAAGACCATCAACGTCAACTGATGATGATCATGTTGATTAAGTGAGAGTTCATGTGTGCACTAATTGGTGATTAACTGTTAGAGAAATGGAAGAGGAATGCAACATCTCCATTGGTTCGTGCGACAACATCCTAACAGAGAAGTTGGGGATATCTCGCATTATGGCAAAGTTTGTTCCATGGTTGATGACATGCAGCTCCTGATTGCTGTATCACGACTTTTCTACAGGAAGAGGCGGTCGGAGCAGACCACAAGTGATTTTCTTCACCCGCCGGCGCTCCTGCTGCCCTCTCCTGCCTCCCCTGCCTTTTGACAAAATTTGCAGGGCTTCCTGGAACGGAACTCCTGCGAATTTCAGGGGAGTACTGTATGTTTTATTATATAAAATTTCGAACTTCACATAACCTGTCAGGCTGGACTGGTCTAGCAGGAATCAAGGAATGGAAATTAACTGGTAAGAACAGCATACTACCCCGCCCCCAGCTCTCTTATTCTGGCTTTTCAAAACACTAGGATAATACAGTTACAACAAAGGCTTACTTTACTGTATTTTCATTGCATATTGGTTCTTTTTGTCTGGCTTAATTTCAGGGCTGCTTTTTTTTTTTTTAACCTGTACACTCTAGTATGCAGTACTGGTGCCTTTTCAATTCTTTCATTTTTGGTTACTGCCTCAGTTTGCAGCAGAAGTGAAAATAAAAGGTAAGATAGAATCTTACAGCCTGTGTATACTCTCTGCATATATTGGTCCTGCTCTTACTGACAAAGATAGTGTGTATAGTGTGGGGAGGGGGAGGGGTGGTAACAGCAGCAGTGGCGTACCAAGGGGGAGAGCGGAGAGGGGGGGACGCCCCGGGTGCATACCCCAAGGAGGTGCACAGCCAGCCACCCTCCCTATTCTGCCGCTGCTGCTTTCCTTAACCTGCGGCAGTAAACTTTAAATCAGGGGTGTCCGTGGCCCAACTTGTGCTCCCTCTGCTAGGTGTTTAGCTTCTGGCCGGCTCCCCTACAGCAGTTTTTCTGCTCAAAGCCACATCTGTCGGCTCCTTGCGCGATCCGTGGGTGCGTCGGAAGCATTCCATCTGACGTCACAACGTCAGAGAGAAGGCTTCCAATACAGCGGATCGTGCGAGGTGTCGACACCCGTAGCTTTGAATGGAAAACCGACTGCAGCAAGGAACCGGTCAGAAACACTGTTGCTGCACAGGGAAAGGAAGATAAATTTTTCTGCTGCACAGGGAAGGGAGGGGGAAGATAAATGTTGCAGCTGCACAGGGGAGGGAGGGGGAGAGAAATGCTGCTGGTACACAGAGAAAGGGGGAGAGAAATGCTACTGCACAGGGAAGTGGTGAGGAGAAATGCTGCTGCTGCACAGGGAAGGGAAGGGGGGAGAGAGAAATGCTGCTGCAGCACACAGTTGGGGAGAGAGAGGGAAGGAGGGAGAAGGAAGACCAGAGATGCCAAGTCCATGGGAAAGAGGGAAAGGAAAGAAGGAAAGGAGATACCAGCCCATGGAGGGGGAGGGAGAGATGCCAGGGCATGGGGGGAGGGAAAGAGATAGATGCAAGACCAGGGGAAAGGAAGGAAGGAAGGGAGGAGGGAGGGAGAGAAAGGAAGAAGAGGAGATGCCAGATAATGGAGGGGAAGGGGGAGTTGGAATGCGAGGAGAGAGATGCCAGGGCATGGGGGGGGGGAGGGAATGGAAACTAAAGAGACAAATGCCAGACCAGAGGGGGAGGAGGTGCCAGAGCATGGAGGGAGAGAGATGCCAGGGCATGGAGGAGGGAAGGGAAGGAGATAGAGATGCCAGACCATGGTGTGGAGTGGGAAGGAAGGAAAGGAGAAGAGAGAGAGATGCCAAAGCATAGGGGAGGGGCTGGAGACAGAAAAATAGAGAGGGGGTTAAGCTGAAATGAATAATGTACAAAGGAGAGAAGGGGCACAGGATATTGAAGGGGCATAGAAAGAAGGAAGATGCCATATGGAATAGAGAGAGAGTGGACAGTGGATGGAAGGGGCAGAGTGAGTGTGGGCAGTAGATGGAAGTGGTAGAAAGAGAGGGCAGAAGCTGGGCGGAAGGGGCAAAGGGGGGTGCAGATGTTGCATGGAAGGGAGAGAGGACAAATGCTGTATAGAAAGAAGAGAGCGAAGAGATGATTAAAGCAGAAATGACAAAAGGTAGAAAGATTTTTTTTTTGTTGCTTTACTTAAAATCAAGTAGTATTGTAACCGTATTGATAAAAGTTTATAAATAAGAAATGGAAATAAGGCAATTTTTTTTTTTTGGACTAAACCCCTTTTCTTAGGTCAGGACAGGATACCATAACAGCAGTATGCTGTACTGTTCTGAAGAAAGATTTGGCCTCTGAAAGCTAATTGAAAAATGGATTAGTCCTATAAAATGGTATTTTCTTATTTCTAATTATTTGTTTTATTTCTATTGTTAATTTGTAAAGTGGTGATTGATATGTATCAGTTTTTTTTAAATTTACATCTACTGGCTTTATATTTTGCACAGTATTAGGGGACATGTGTCACTGTTTCTGTTGTGTTGCATTTATGCAGTCTGGTTTCTTGGCTGTTCTGTTTAACTTTTGTCTACATATTTCTATTTTTAGTTTGTGATTATTCCATATTGGGCGAGGATATATCTCTGTTCCATGTGTATGAAAAGGACATGGTTTTCTGTTGGCATTGACTGTATAGGATCAATTTGATTGTGCAGGATCTGGCTTATTTAGCTTGTTTAGTTTTACAATGTATGTGTTGGTGTTCTAGTGCTCACTGCAGTGTTTAAGATGCTGCCTTTTCCTAGGTATGCTCTTGTTGTGTGATATATGGCTTGTTACTAAAAAATCATATTTTTCATATAGATGAGGGAGGTGTCAAAAAATGATGGGCCCCGGGTGTCACATATGCTAGGTACGCCACTGACTGGCAGATACTGATCTTGGGCATGAGCTCCAAAGCTTTGCGTGCCACCCTTTTCTGGTGGAAGTGAGGGCAAAGCTAGACAAAGAGGAATGGGAATAGAAGAAGAGCTGACATTTGGGTGACAGATGGAATGTGAAAGAGGTGCTAGTCAAAGAAGAGGGGCTGAACACAAGGGAAAGGAAGAGGCAGAGATATCTAGAAATGGGGTGTAGAAAAAAGAGGAGCAAATAGTAGTGAACATGGGGGGATGGAGAATAAGGGAAAAGAGGGGAGATGCTGAGCATGGATCGAAGTGGAGGGGAAGGGAAAGGAAGAGATGAAAAACTAGAAAAATACAGCAAAGAGGAAACATGAAGATTGGATGATGAGAACAAGGCAGAAAAATGAAAGAAAGCTGAAAGTGAAAAATCAGTGTGAAAGTTGAATATAGAGCAGAAAGTGAAGTCAGGTAGAGAGAGAAAAGAAATAGTAAACAGACAGGAGACCTTAGAAACAGTGTTAAGAGGACTGAGGAAGAAAAGCAGAACCAGAGACTAGAACCAACATGGTTAGAAAAATGAAATCACTGGATAATAATGGTAGCAAATATTTTATTTTCCTAGTGATTGGAATATGCCAGTTTTAAGAATTTACATCTGTTATCTTTGTTTGCCATAGAGGAAATGCATTGCCTTCCTTCTGCCTGCTGTTGCACTGGATTCAGTCTGGCCTCTTGTGGTTTCAGTTTAATTTTTGTCTACATTTGTTCCTTTATTTTGTGGTCACTTAGCTCCTTTTAAAATATGGGATATCTTCATTCTTCATATGTGATGAAAACCAGGTGTCTGAGTAGGGATCTGTTGTAATCAGGCCAGTTCAATTTTTCTAAAATGGCATATTACGAGGGAGTGCTAAAAAGTTCTCAGCCCAACCAACTTCCTAAATTCTGAGTGTTATTTTGCTACTGTAGCTGAAAAGAGTGTTATTTTATTTTGCAAAGTGCTAATTTGCAGAATCATAATGCTATATTTTCACATTGTTTCACATTGGTTGAACTATGGGCTAGATGCACTAAAGATATTGACTGGATCGCTGTTGGCCGATTCACTGGCACATTCTCCAGCAGTGATTGATGCACTATTAAGTTTGCATGCAAATGAGAAAGATCAATCGCTTAGTGAGCAATAAACACATGTGCAAAGCCCTAACAGCTGTGGCAGGGGCAGCAGCCTCCTATCACTGCTTTTAGGGCTTCTTTTTTATTTAATGGCACAGATGTGTGTGTGTGTGTAACACACACACAATCTGTCCCATTTTTAAAAAAAGGAAAAAAGCCCCCCCTTTAGCCAGACACCCCTGAGCCACCTTCCCTCCCCCCCAGAACCCCCCAAAATTGCAGGAGGGATGCCCAATCCCTCCTATCATGCAGAACACCCCTTCGCCATGGCACCCCTTTGCCATTTCCCCCCCGAGCCCCCACCAAAATGACAGGAGGAATGCCCACTCCTTCCTGCCACCGCACACTGCTCCCCTCAATACCTTTTTTTCAAAGTTGGAAGCAGGAAGCTCACTCTGAGGCTCCTACTTCAGGTTGCCAATGTCTTTAGTGCCCCCTTCCCATGTCTTTAGTGCCCCTAGTGCCCCTTTCTGTCTTTAGTGCCTCCAGTGCCACCTTCCCATATCCTTAGTGCCCCTTCCTGTCTTTAGTGCCCCCAATGCCTCCTTCCTATGTCTTTAGTGACCCCAGTGCCTCCTTCCCAAGTCCTTAGTGCCTCCTTCCTATGTCCCTCTCACTGCCTTCCACACTTTGTCCCACCCCCACCCCCGAAGCCAGCCTGCCTACCTGTCTACTTGTCTCCCTCCCTCCCTGGCCAAATTCAGCCTGCTTGCCTGCCTACCTCCTTCCCTCACTGCCACGCAAAAAAAAAAAAAAAAGACTCCCTCCTTCCTTTCCCTGGGTCGGCTGCTATCTTACCACCCCGCTGCTGCTGCTGCTAAATCCGACAGGAAGTCGTCTTTCCAACGTCAATTCTGACATTTGAGAGGACGTTCTGGGCCATCCAGGCAGCGATTGGCTGGCCCAGAACGTCCTCTCTGACGTTGGAAAGAAGACTTCCTGTCGGCTTTAGCAGCAGCAGGGCAGTAAGATAGCAGCCTTTAATCTTGCCGGCCTTGCGCGGACTGGCAAAAATTTCCTGTGGACCGGCACTGGTCTGCGGACCAGCGGTTGAAGAACAGTGATCTAGAGCAGTGCCACAGGCAGAGGGAGTTGGTCAAGCAGAGGAAACAGATCTGTGGCCTAGTGTTCCAGAACTCAGGCAAGTTAATGAGATAAAAATGCAAGATTGGGAAGAATCTATGCCTTTAAACCAGCCAGAAAGTCTGAGACAAGAGGAGCCCATGGACATTGCAGTGCAACCTGATTGTGAGAGCATGGATGTAAGTTAAGTTTTTCTTTTTTCCTTTTTCTGGGGAAACTGAGAACTGCCAGGTGTTTTTGTGAAAGGAACTCAGTGTTTGCTGGCTGCCTTTGAATCTAGCAGCCAGGATCCATTTTTGGAGTATAAAGGCAACTGAAGGGAAAAGTTGCTAAAGCACAGAAAGGCCTATTTTTGCTGTGTTTTTTTTTTGAAAGAAAATACAGGATCTGCAAAGATTGCTACATAATAGCACCACTGAGCACAGGAAGGAATTATCAGTACTGTTTGTGGAATTTTGTTGGTTTTTTCCTTTGCTTTTCTCCTTGTTTGGCTTTCACAAGCCGTTCATTGCTGTGGTAGAGATTATTTAGGGCGGAATCAACAATATAAGAACATAAGAATTGCCATTGCTGGGTCAGACCAGTGGTCCATCGTTCCCAGCAGGCCGCTCACGCGGTGGCCCTCTGGTCAAAGACCAGCGCCCTGAGGCTAGCCCTACCTGTGTACGTTCCAGTTCAGCAGGAACTTGTCTAACTTTGTCTTGAATCCCTGGAGGGTGTTTTCCCCTATGACTGTCTCCGGAACAGCGTTCCAGTTTTCCACCACTCTCTGGGTGAAGAAGAACTTCCTTACGTTTGTACGGAATCTATCCCCTTTCAATTTTAGAGAGTGCCCTCTTGTTCTCACTACCTTGGAGAGGGTGAACAAACTGTCCTTATCTACTAAGTCTATTCCCTTCAGTACCTTGAATGTTTCGATCATGTCCCCTCTCAATCTCCTCTGCTCAAGGGAGAAGAGGCCCAAGTGTTTGAGATTGCGGGGCCTTAAAAGCCAATTACTTCTGTGAATTCGGCAATTCTCCCCTCCCCCAACTCACTAGAGTTGGTGGTGAGCCTGGCTGAATTCAAACAGGCCCACTGAGGATTACAAGAGAGTGTTTTGGACTATGTGAACTGCTATGTGAATACATTATTTTGTTTTGATCTTTTGTTTGAGGAATACCAGAAGTTTAATTCCTGGACTTGCCCTGAATGACAGGTGTAGCAAGCTGTGTGCTGACCTGGCAGCCTGAGGAGCTCCATTGTAACCCCAGGATTTTTTTTATAGGACAGATATTTTATGTGTGCCATTAAAAAAAAAAAAAAAAAATGCCCCCCCCCCCCCAATAAAAAAAAACCACCCCCAGACGGTTATCGACAGGTCTACTAGACCTGTCCATTTTTCCGATCGCTAAACCCCCCCTTTTTTTTTTTTTTGTATAGCCAAGCGATGTTAATGCATCAATTGCTTAGCTACTTGCATGGGGTTTTAGCTAATTTGCATGGTAGGATCGGAAAATGGGCAATCGAGGGGAAAAACACACAGTGGGCTGTTTTGTGCATTGGGTGCTTTGAAAACAGGTTTAGCGACGATCGCTGACTTTAGTGCATCTAGCACTATGTCAACAAAAAGTGTGGAATTTTCAAGTGTGGATTGCTGAGCCATCATGAAGTTCCTAGTCCTGCAGAAGAAAACTCGAAAGGAAATCCATGAATGTATGATGCAAACACTGAGTGACAAATGCACATCATACTCCACAGTGAAGAAGTGGTATGCATACTTTCAGGGCCGAAGATGCAGCAAGGTCTGGGAGGTGTCAAACAGTATCAGCTCCTGATATTGTTGATCATGTCCATGACTTGATTTTGGCAGATGGGTGAATATCGACTAAAACAATTATTGAGACACTACAGATATTCTGGGAATGTGTTGGGTGTATAATCCATGAGCAGCTGGGTATGCAGAAGCTGTCAGCTAAGCAGGTGCCCAAATATTTGAATGCTGACGAGAAACAATGTCGATTGAACACTTCTAAATTCCCATACCCAACTCTTCCTTGCCATGACGCTTCCATGACGCTCGCCCCTTAATTCCAAGGCCCGAAACTAATTATACTTTCCACCTTGAATCTCATGTATTGACATAATGTATCTTTATTGGAACCCACCTGCACCCCATGTACTGACAAAACGTATCTTTATTGTAAACCGCTTCGAACTTCACGGTATAGCGGTATATAAGAAATAAAAATTATTATTATGCAACATTTTCAGCGAGATGTGCCAACTTTTTGGAACAACTAGTTACTGTTGATAAAACATAGTTACACCATTATGATCTTGAGACAAAACCATAGGCCATGCAATGGTGATACTTAGGTTCTCGAAGGCCAAGAAAAGTCAAGACCCAAAAGTCAGCAAGAAAGGTCATGGCCACAGTGTTTTGAGATCAGGAAGGTGTTGTAATGACTGACTATCATTCAAGGGGCCAAATAGTTAATGCAGAATACTACTGTAACTTGCTGTGTTGATTAAAGGAGGCATTGAAAAGGGGAAAAAAAGGAGAGGGAAGCTGCGGAAAGGATTTCTCTTTTTGCAAGACAATGCACCTGCTCACAAGACTGGCAAAATAATGAATGCTTTGACGCAGTTGAGGTTTCAGTGCATAGACCATCCACCCTACTCACCAGATCTTGCTCCATCTGACTGTTTTCTGTTTCCAAACCTTAAAAAAGAGTTTGAAAGGGTGACAGATTTTCAAGTGATTTGTAGGTGATTGCAGCAGTGAAGCAGTATATCGGTGATTAGATATCGGAGCATTTTTTTGGAAGGGTTAGAGAAACTTCAGACACGATATGCCAAGAGTGTTGAACTTAGGGGTGGAATAACTTGTAAGTTTCATGGCTGCATGTCATTCCCTTCTTGGCTGGGCTGAGAACTTTTCAGCACCCCCTCATAATGTCCTAGAATTCACTGCAATATTTTCCATGCTGCCTCTTCCAGGGTGTAGGTCTTTGTGTGAGTTTTGGAAGCTAATACTGTTATGGAATAATAGATGTTCTATAGGTCTTGAGTGACTTGTAGGGTTTTATATTTACTTCTCAATGCATGGTCTGTTGTTGAGATGACACCACAATCAGACACTTATTTTATATGGTGAGTTCTATGGGGAAATATCCTGGTCCTTTTCTGCACACAGTGTTATGTGAGAAAGCCTTCTGTGAATGTAGAATATATGTTTACATTTAACACCTGAAAGATCCATTGTACAGGGTCAGGATTCATTGTCCAAGCTATGAAGTTCAACTGTAACAACTTTTACTATGTATTTCTTGGCGTTTGCAAAGTGGTCATCTTTTGTAGTATAAAGTATGATCCTGTGGTCTGCTGCTGGTAACAGTGGGTGTGGCTGCTGTGAGGCCAGAGCCACGAATAGCCACCCCACCCACTAAGGTTGGCCCTTTATAAGTATCAGCACCTTGTTTTCAAAGAAAAAGGGTGGTGCTTAATGCTAACCAAATAAATTAGTCAAGTGGGTTTTTAGGTTAGCTAAATCATCATAATGATTTTTGTGTTCCTTTTTCTGTTGTAGTGGAAAAGGTAAAAGAAAAATTAAAACTTTCTGTGGAAAACAAGAATGGCACAGTACAGACTGGAGAATTAACTGTGGTACTTGATGGTTTAACCACTGATCAGGAATCTCTCACAAACTATAGTTCAGAATCAGCACCTGGTAAGTCAGATTTAGAATTCTATATACAGTATATATATATTTGGTTGTTTTTTTTTTTTGTTTGCCATAGTTTAATATTCAGAAAAAATAAACATTTATTCAATTTCTATTTATTTATTGGCTGTTTAGTAGAAGTCCAGCAAAATGATGATGCCCTTCATGAAAATGGAAGTGAAGATCCTTCAAGGACTAGAGCCAGGTCAGACTGATTTTTTTTTTTTTTTGCTATATTTTTAAAGCAGTGAAACACATGAAATGCTAATGACAACTAAATTCAGCTTCATAAGTTAATAAAACATTTTACCATGTTTTATCTATTAAGCCAATATTTTTGTTTTCTGGTATTCTGATGTAAGGTTGATAGGATGTAAGATGATGTGTAGTAATCTCCACATATCAGACAGGTTTGAGCTGCCAAAAATATCTTTTATGCATCTTAAGAAAAAATGCAATATGATGAATATTTCTTGATATTTGGCAACTGAAACAACTTGGGTCAAGGCAGAGCATGGCATTTGCACCAGGCCTTCAAGCCAGCTTATACTATTTTAAATAGCCTGTTATTCTAAGGGCTTTAATATCATATAAGTACTACAAGGGAAAATATTTCTACAAAAAGCATTGAGGGAGCAGAAATTAATATGGAATTTTTTTTTTTTAGAAACTGAAAATTTATTTTTTTCTGGCAAATCTTCCACTGTTTTCTTCTGAAACATGTGCTTGCAAAGTTTTAGCTCCCTGCCAGATGTTGTAGGAAATGAGTCTTAGGCAAAATGTATGATTTCAAAAGCTGAGGTTAGGCTGGTTGCACTGTGTTTACCTAATTCTTAAATCTTGTCCATAGTCTTCTGTTAAAAGCATGAGAAGCTAATACCAAGAAAGATGTGTTTCATCATGATTGTGACTTATTATGGCAATACATTTAAACCTATTTTGAGTTAAGCGGTCAACCATGAAGCATAATCATGCAGCCAAACTTCTAGTCTAGTATCTACTGGTGCGGTGAGAAGGCAATGTGCTTTAGGTTAAAGTTTGACTGAAATTTCCACGAAATAACTTTCAAACATCATGTTGTAGCTCAGTTTATTTATACAGTTTCAGTTTATTAGTAACAGATGTAGGGATGATAGTACATACTGGTATTTAACAGTCAACTCTGTTAATGCAGTTCTGTATAATTCTAAGCAGTCTGTTTCTTTTATCCAAATTCCTGTTTCAGCTTTTTGAATATGATATGAGGAAGTTTAAAATAGTATACTATATTACAGGAGACAAAGTGATCGGTCCAAATGGGATACCTCCATGTATATTGGAAGAGCTTAGGGAACTTCTGGCTGCTCTGCTATCTGACCTTTTTAATGCTTCTTTAGAGATGCGAGTGGTCGTGGAGGACTGGAGAAGGGGGATGTGGTGTCTCTCCCCAAAAGGAAAAGGTTGGGAATTACAGACAGGCTAGTCTGACTTTTGTTTTGATTAAATTTAAAGGAAACACTTCTAAAACAAAGAAAAGAACAGCTTGTAGTGGACCTATAAGACCTGAGGAATCATGATTTTACTAGAGGAGGGCTTTGTCAGACAAATCTGATTAATTTTGTTGACTGGGATGCCAGATAGTTAGATTGAAGGTAAGAGCTACATATGGTACACTTAGATTTTAGGAAAGCCTGCGACACAGTTTTGTGAAAGCAATTTGACATAGAAACAGATAAAGGCCAAAGTAATTTAACATAAAAGCAGATAAAGGCCAAATAGCCCATTCAGTCTGCCCATCCACAGCATTTACTATCTCCTCCTCTCCCTAAGAGATCCCATGTGCCTGTCCTACGCTTTTTTGCATTCTGACACAGCCTTTGTGTCTTCCACCTTGTATCGCTCTATGGTACAGCTACACTTCGAATACTGTGTGCAATTCTGGTTGTTGTATCTAAAAAAAAAAAAAGAGCGTAATTAGGAAAGGTGCAGAGAAAGGAAATGATAAAAGGGATGGGACGACTTACCTATGAGGAAAGGCTAAAGCAGCTAGGGCTCTTCAGCTTGGAGAAGAGATGGCTTTGGGGTGATATAACATTGAACTGAGTGGAGTGGAAAAGGTAGAAGCGAATCCCTTGTTTACTCTTTCCAAAAATACTAGGACTAGGAGGCATGCAATGAAGCTACTATGTAGTAAATCTGAAACAAACTGGAGAAAATATTTCTTCACATAATGTGTGATTAAACTCTGGAATTCGTTGCCAGAGAATGTGGTGAAATCAGTTAGCTTAGTGGGGTTTAAAAAAGATTTGGATAAATTCCTAAAAGGGAAGTCCATAGGCTATTATTGAGATGTCTTGGATGAAATCCACTGCTTATTCTTATGATAAGCAGCATAAAATATGTTCTATTACTTGGGATCTAGCTAGGTACTTGGGACCTGGGATCTAGCTAGGTACTTGGCCACTGTTGGACTTGAAGGCTTGATGGTCTTCGGTCTGTCCCAGTATGGCAATTCTTACAGGGAGACTATTCCATATATCTGCCACTCTGATCCTATCACCTCTTAATTTCATCCTATGCTTTCTCATTCTGGAGTTTCTTTTCAAATGAAAGAGACTTACCTCCTGCGTATTTATGCCACTTAGGTAATTAAACGTCTTTATCATATTTCTCCTCTCCCACCTTTCCTTCAGAGTATACATATTGAGATCGTTAAGTCTGTCCCCATACGCCTTATGATGAAGACAACCAACCATTTTAGTAGTCTTCCTCTGCCGACTCCATCCTTTTTATATCTTTTTGAAGATGCAGTCTCCAGAATTGTACACAATATTCTAGAGGAGATCTTGTCAGAGTCTTATACAGGGACATCAATACCTCATTTTTCCTACTGGCCATACCTCTCCCTATACACTCTAGCATCCTTCTAGCTTTCACTGTTGTCAGTTTTTCAACCTGTTTGGCCACCTTAAGATCATCAAATACTATTACACCAAAGTCCGGCTCCTCTTACATGCACAGAAGTTCTTCACCCCCTAGAATGTACCATTCCCTTGGGTTTTTGTAGCCCACATGCATGACCTTGCATTTATTGGCATTAAATTTTAGCTGCAAAATTACAGACCATTCCTCAAGCTTCGCTAGATCTTTCTTCATGTTACTCACAACATCCTGGTTGTCTGCTCTATTGCAGATTTGGTATCATCTGCAAAGAGTTTAGTTAGCTCCTCATGAACACAATCCTCTGAAAATTGATCAGAGTTTACCACATCTCCATCCCTATAAATAAACTGAGTGCCTTTGGTATGGACCCTAAAGTGACTGACTGATTCGAAATTGGTTGAATGGAAGGCAACAGTGTGTAATGGTAACTGGAGTTCATTTTGAAGAAAGGAACGTTAACTAGTGGTATACCTCAAGAATCGTTATTGATCCAGTTCTTAATGTTTTTGTAAGTGATATTGTGGATGGGCTGTCTAGTAAGGTTTGCCTCTTTACATATGATACCAAAATCTGAACTAGGGTAGATACCCCTGATGGTATAGAAAACATGAGGAGGGATCTAGCAAAGCTTGAAGAAAGGTCCATAATATTGCAGCTAAGATTTAATGCTGCAAAAACTCAAGAATTCCTATAAGTGTTGGAGCTGTTACTTCCGTAGCCGGTACTATAAACCGCATTACGGTTTAGTAAAAGTGTGTGTGTGGGGGGGGGGATGGGTGGGTAAGTTAGTCCAATCAAAAAGGTATTTTTTTCCCATTATGTTTTTGTTTTATTTTTACATAGTACCTTGAAGAGTGGACTAACATGACCACCACACCTTTTCATTCAGAAATAATTAAAGAAATACTTTATGATAAGGGTGATCAATGCATGGAATAGCTTCCTAGTGGAGGTGTTGGAGATGAAGACTGCATTTGAATTCAAGACAGCAGGGGCCAATCACATATGATATCTTCAAGGGAAAGGATGATTTCGGCTGTCATTTTCTGTGTGTCTGTGTTTCTATGCTTGTCATTATGAGTCTATTCAATAGAGTAGAGAATATGTCTGTTATGCATATTACTTTCTATGTTGCTTCTCATCATAAACTAAATTCACTTTTTATTTTTCTTTCTCAAGATCTCTGAGTGAAGTTCCTAATGGAATAGATACTGAAATCCCCTCCAGCTCCACAGCACAGAATGTATTTAATACCCATGTAGCAAATGGAGACAGCACACATTCCCCTTCTCCTGTTGCAGCCAGACCCAAAAATACACCAGCACCAAATTCATTTGCAACCCAGCCTGCCAGTAGTACTGGTAAGAATGAGACTTTATGAACATTAGAGTATTTTATTTTCAGTAATAACTTTTATATACAAGTAAATCCAGATTATTTTTATTTAGTTTGAATTTTTTTGTGACATTTTTATGATAAGCTTTATGGCATTAAATGATATTCTGTTTGTTGTATAGAAGACTAGAAAGCAACAGTGTAATATGACACAGTACTGTCAGCATGTTTTAGCTGAAGATGAATAGGTTTGTTATGTCACACAAATAGGTCATGTGATCATATGTGTTGCTGAGTGGAATAAAATCCTGGAGCTTTGTAGAAAAAGTTTTCCTTTTTTCCACTGGCCTAGTAGAATACTGTGAGGGAGTCTATAGGGAGTTACTATTCCCTCTCACCAGCACCCCATCACAGAACCACTTATTATCCAAGGATAAGCAGACAGCATATTCTCATATGTGGGTGACATTATCCACGGAACCCGATTCGAACAGTTAAAAAGTGTACTGCCACTTTAAAATGTTAAGTCTGCCCATAATACGCACATGCTGGTGCCTTCCTGTCCAACTTCAGCTCGTGGGACCACAGTTCTCAGTTGTCTGTGGAGCTGAAAAGCTGCTGCTCATAGTTTCTCTAAGCACATCAAACTTTTTTCATTTTGTACCTTTCTGTTTTAATTTTTTCCTTGTTTTAGTCATATTTTTTCTTTTTTATTCAGATTACAAATTATGAATTTTTTGTCATTTTTATTTTGGGCCTTTGGGCTCCTTCAGCCTGTTTTCAGGTCGGGAGCATTAAGCTTTTTTTTTTGTTTACCATCTATTCGACCTTTCCAAATCAGAATCCTTTGATCTAGTGTTGATGGTTTTTCCTTCGATGTCCAAGGCATCTAGTGGCTTCAAGCGTTGCACTCTGTCCCAAAAGGACCATATCATGCACAATTAGTGTGTCCAGTGCCTTGATCCTGAACACCGAGATTCATTGTGGAAACTCTGCTCAAAATTGCAGAAGAAGTCGCTAAGCCATGCTTCAGCATCTCCTACATCTTTGTTATCGACACACTGATGCCAGATCACCTTCTCTGCAATTGCTGTGTTCTCTGAGCTGTGCCTCGACATCGAGATCCCCAATGCCTTGACACCCAACGCAGCCAGCGCCTACAGTACTCTTACCAACATCAGTACCGGTGCCATCTCTGCAGGAACAGCTTTGCATGCTGTTGCAGAAAGAACTAGCTGGGATGCTGCAGTCACACTCAGTGCCTACACCTGCTCCACAATATCTAGTCTCAGCCCAGTCCGAGCAACAGCCTAAGACTCCATCGAGACATAGAGCTCAGACGTCTCAATGTCGAGCATCTACGTCTAATCTTTCCGTACTGAAACTCAACATTGATAAGAGTAAGATCTTATGGTTTAGTAATTTTTGGAGTGACATATATATTCCTCTGGGCCATGAAGAAACCTTACTAGTTGTAAGAACTTCTCACATTTTAGGAATTATTCTTGATTCCACACTTTCCTTTGAACCTCAAATAGGTTTAATTAGGAAAGTAAACAGTTGATCTTACTTCCGTGATAAGTATTTTGCCTTTTTGATTCAACCAATGATACTGTCTCATCTAGATTGCTGTAATTGATATTCTGTTACATCCACTCAGGAATCTGTACATATGGTGATCAATCCGTTCCTGTGAATTGAACTTGCGGAAGTGTGAATACTTTCAGTTTTGAGCATTTTCCACTTAAAGGCAGAGCACAGTGTCCCCTTCCAGTTTTTCTTCTGCAAGCGAACTGTGCAGAGGTGTTCTGATCTGCTCTGCTTAGTTTTTCTTTGTTTCAGCCTTAAGTTCATTTTTCTGAGGCTGCAGTGCCTTGAGACCCCATTCTTGGGGATCATGCCTGGGAAAGGACACAAATTCCGCTGAGCCAGACTACAGCTCTGCAATGCAAGTCTTCAGGTGAACCTGGGGAGCCAGCCTGCTGTGTGAATTCAATATTCAGGGTTTGTTCCCTTGGGAGGCAGCTCTTCTTCTGAGTTTCTCAGTGGCTTGAACGCAGGCTGTGGGCACCCTGTGTAAGAACTCTTGGGGTATCAGGGCACCAGCTGCATAGTTTGCCCACCCTTGTCGAGTTATGAGGTCCCGTAGGGTTGGAGGTCGGGGTCGGTCCGACTGACAGCCTGAAGATTTTTTGGTTTGGAATTGGATTTGGAAGCATCTGAGACAGAAAGTCCTTTCCTTCTCTCTAGCTGCACTGAAATAGCTGACAGGCAGGCACCTCCACAGAACTGTGAGTACAACCTCATTATTTCCTATGGGAAAATCAGGGTGGTTCTGAAACTCTTGGATTTGAGGGTTTCTGAGGTTAGTGTTTAGATCTCCTACCTCCAAAACCCCTTTTTTGCAGCTCGGGCCTGCCACACCACTTTGCGGCAGCAGTCCTCTGCAGAGGAGGATACTTGCCCCCAGCTTGTGCAGGAAGGGATAGCTTACATGGCAAACACCTTATATGACCTTATCAGAATCATGAGCAAGGTGTCGGCTTATACTGTCTCTGTTTGTGGAATGCTCTGGATCTGGCAGTGGGTGGGAGACAGCATCCAAGACGAGCTGGAGTAGGCTGTCCAGTAAGGGACAGATTCTTTTTAATAAAGGCCTCGATGAACTTATGGCCAGTATTGCTGATCGCTGACTCCCAGAGCTTTGGAATAACCTTACCACCCCACTTCGGAATCTGGGCTCCTTCCAACTATTCCGAAAACATCTTAAAACTTGGCTATTCTCAAAAATGTAATATGGGATATTAAACTGATATCGTCCCTCTTTATTCTTCCTCTACCCTTCCTAGGGTGTTCCCTCTTTATAACAAGTTCCTGTAAACCTCCTTTATACTAAGTTCCTGTAATCCTTACTATGGAGTTCTCTCTTTATACTACGCCCGTGTAAACTGTGCCGAGCTCTATGATTTTGGAGATGATGCAGTATACAAACTTAAGGTTAAGTTTAGTTTAGTTTAGTAAGTCACTGCTGGAAAGCAGACCACGCCAACCTCTGGGCGGGAGTAGGAGCAATTTTTGTCCCTCCCATCATTCTCGGCAGTATAGCTAGGGGCCTCTGTCCAGAGGTCATTCCAGAGTTATAAATAATGATTCAGCAGCTCCAGATGCCAGCACTCCTTCGGGGTTCATGTCAACCCCCCTTCAAGAAGCCCCAATGACGCCAGGTTGGCGGCTGCACCTCCACATATTAGGAGGGCAGCTGTCGGCTTTTCAAGGGCGGTGGGAGGAGATTTCTTCAGACCAGTGGGTGTTGGATATCATCTGAGTGGATCAAAAGATTGAGTTTTATCACTCTCCCCCTCTGAATTTGTTTGTCGATTCTCTGGCCAGATGGCTGGAAAAGGAGGCCAAGGTCAGGGCCATAGAACCTATCCCCGACGTCGACTCGGGCTCAGGCAGATACTCTTGTACTTCATCATGCCCAAGAAAGGCACAGAGGACTAGAGGTCCATCTTGAATCTCAAGGCAGTAAATGACTTTTTGACAGTCCTTCGTTTCCACATGGAAACAACCTGATCTGTCATTAGAGCAGTGGCTCCAGAAGAATTTCTGGCTTCTCTGGACATCACGGAGGTGTATCTGCATATTCCCATTTTTCCAGGCCTCAGAAAATACTTGGCTTCATATACTATAGTAGCATTTCCAGTTTGCAGCCCTTCCATTAGGATTGATAATGGTCCCTTGCACTTTCAGAAAAGTTATGATGGTGGTTTCAGCTCATCTCCGGGAGATGGGGATCTAGGTACATCCCTACCTAGACAATTGACTGATCAAAGCCCTGTACAAGCAGGAGTGCGAGCTGGCAGTGGTGATGGGTGTTAGATATGCTCCAGTGGTTGTCCTGGATTGTCAACTTCAAGAAGAGCCATCTGGAACTGACCCAGACTATAAAGCATCTGGGTGTTCTGTTTGGCACAGCTCAGGGTCGCAGTTTTCTTCCAGACACAACAGATCCTGTCTGTCTTGGCGATGTAGATTCCTATTGTGTGGCATTATCTTCAGGTGTTGGGCTCCATGGTAGCACCCTTTGAAATTGGCCCCTAGATCAGTGTGCACATGTGATCTCTCTAGGTCTCAGCGGTCTCCGCAGAGGCTTTCTCTTCAGATGCATCTCCCATGGACTGGGACAGCAAGGAACAGCTTACTCTGGTGGCTTCGGGAGTCTTCCTTGTCGAAGGACATGCCTCTCTGGATATTGGAGTGGGTGACAGTCCTTTCGACTGAGGAGTTCATTTCGGGAACCATTTGATTCAGGGCCAGTGAACTTGCCAACAGAAGGTGTGGTCCATAAACTGCCTGGAACTCCAAGCCATTCAGCTGGCCTTGAAGGCACTAGAAAAAGTCATTGAGGGAAAAGCTGTAAGTGTTCTTTGACAACGCAACAGCAGTGATGCATGTGAATAGACAGCGAGGCTCCAGAAGTGCTCCCTTACGCCTAGAGGCTCTAATGCTGTTCTGGTGGAAGCCCACCTTCAGGTTCTTACGGCGGCCATGTGGCTGGAGTGGAAATGGTACTGGATGACTTTCTAAGTAGACAGTTCCTCGACCCGGGTGAATGGTCGCTCTCTCAAAGGATGTTTGATCTTATTGTGCGCCACTGGGGAAAGCCAGTGATGGATTTGATGGCTTCTGCCAAAAACTTGAAAGTGAAGCATTTTTTCAGTTGAAGAGAGGAAACAGGAAGTTCGGGGTAGGATGCGTTGGTCCAGCTCTGGCTGCATTGCGGTCTCCTTTGTCTTTTCCCCTTGGTCCATGGTGGGCCGGGTCATTCGAAAGATCGCAACTCATCCAGGTCTTGTGATCCTATTGGCCCCAGACTGGCCTTGCCGACCATGGTATGTGGGCCTGATACATCTTCAGTGAGTCAAGAGCCTAAAGCTGCCTCTTCATAGAAAATCCACAGCGCTTTGGTATTACAGCATGGCTCTAGAGCGCATGGCTCTAATCCACAAGGGATATTCAGACGTGGTTATTGCTACTCTCCTTCGGCTAAGAAGCCATCTACTATTTATTTATTTTTAAAAATTGCAAAATACAATCATAAATATTGCATGGCAACTACACAGTCAGACAGCACATCTCCAAGGTCTGTGCTACAGCTTGGAAGACTTTTCAACAATGGTATGAAAAGGACCAAGTGGAGCCGCTAATGCTCCTGTTCTGGTAATCCTGGCTTTCCTTTAGGCCGGGCTGGAGAAAGTCCTTGCGGTGGCCTCCCTGAAAGTGCAGGTGGCCGGACTTTCCTGTTTCCTGGTGCAGCATTGCAAGGTTTCACTGACGGCTCATCCAGATGTGACACAATTCCTGAGAGGGGTGCTTTGGCTCAGGCCCTCATTGCAATATCCTTTCCCCCTGTGAAATCTTAACATTATCCTAAAGGGCCTTGCTAAGGCTTCATATGAGCCCCATGTTGATGCTTCCCTTTTTGATCTCTCAGTCAAGACTGTGTTTCTGGTGGCTATTGTTTCAGTGCGGCATATCTCAGAGCTGCAAGCTCTCTCCTGTAGTGAGCTCTTCCTTATAATTACGGAAGTAGGTGTCACTCTCTGGGTTATTTCCTCCTTTCTTCCGAAGGTTGTGTCTGATTTCTATGTCAACAGGTGAAAAGGTGTGGTGGCCATTCTTCAACGTAGTATGTAGAAATAAAACAAAAACATAAAGGAAACCGCCCCCCCCCCCCTTTTTTTATTGGACTAACTTAATGTAGTTTATGATTAGCTTTCGAAGGTTATCCCTTCTTCCTCGGATCAGAAATAAGTAAATGTTGGCAAAATCTGCATATATAAGGCAGTGGTTCCCAACCCTGTCCTGGAAGACCACTAGGCTAATTGGGGTTTCAGGATAGCCCTAATGAATATGCATGGAGCAGATTTGCATGCCTGTCACGTCCATTATATGCAAATCTCTCTCATGCATATTTATTAGGGCTAGCCTGAAAACCCGATTGGCCTGGTGGTCCTCCAGGACAGGGTTGGGAACTACTGATATAAGGTAAACAAAGCATTTCAGTGGTAGTTGGAGACAAAGAGGTAACAAAGCAGTTTAAATTTCTTTGTAGTGGGCAAGAAATCCAAGTCTTTGTTGAGCCCTGTCCAGTGGGTATCAAAATAATATATTATTTTGTTTTCAAAAGTATTACGTTCTTTGATTGTCTTAAAATTTCCTTTCAGTTTCCTCACCATAAAATCACTGGGGCAGGGGGTAACAAAGAGGTAACAAAACAGTTTAAATTTCTTTGTAGTGGGAAAGAAATCCAAGGTCTTTGTTGAGCCCTGTCCAATGGGTATCAAAATAATATATTATTTTGTTTTCAAAAGTATTACGTTCTTTGATTGTCTTAAAATTTCCTCACCATAAAATCATTGGGGCAGGGGGCAGTTTTTCCAAAGTGCTGTCCGACATCCTGGTTGGCATTGTAATTTTTAATATATCTGTGTAGGTTGATTCTAGTCTTTAGCGTCTGATCTGTTATAACAATGTAGCACTCTTCTTTGCACTTTTTGCATTGAATGATAAATACCACATTGGAAGATGAGCATGCAAGTATGCCAATACCAGGTCTGCCTGGGTTGCTGGGTTTGGAAATGCAAATCAAATGGAGATTGTAATCCTCTCCAACTGCCAATTATCACAACAGGAGACCTTGGTACTGTTGAAAGGACTCTGTACTCTACCCTACCAGCAAAATAGATAAAATCCAACTATACTCACATCTTGAAAATTCTTTAGGAAACTCTGCTTAAAAGTACATTTCCACAATAAAGAGACTTCCAACAAACTGGAATACAATTTTAAACAAAAGAATACATATTTTACCCTATAGGATGGACAAAACACAAAACTAGACAGCTACATAGAAAGTTTCAGACATAGGATAAAATCACAACTTTCCAGTAAACAAAAGAAAATTCTGTACAACCTTTCCTCACCTGACCGAGCTGCCATAAAAAGCTTACAAAATAATCAAATCATTATCAAGCCTGCAGACAAAGGAGGCGCTATAGTAATTATGGACATACAAAATTACATTGGAGAAGGACACAGACAACTCTTAGATAACACGTGCTATTAGTAACTGGCTGAAGATCCTACAAAAGATTATACTAAACAGCTAAAAAACTTCATCAAAACACTTTCAAAGCAAGTATAACCCCATTTAAAGAAACTCGTACCTAGCTATGTCCTTCTGTGGGCACATTCTACATGCTGCCGAAAATCCATAAACTTGTCAACCCCGATGGTATATCTGATATTGGCATACTCACGGAAGAAATATCTGGATTTATAGAAAGGATTCTTAAATCCTTTATGCAAAGGACAAAAAGTTTCATATAAGACACCACAGATTTCCTGAACAAATTAAATAATACTGAGCAGCTACCACCCGGCACACTTCTAGTTGCAATGGATGTAGAATTGCTATACAGCAACATTCCACATATAGATGGCATTCCTGCATGTGAAAAATTCCTAAAAACATGTACCCTAGACCATCAACACTCTCTGGAAGCTATTACAGCATTGATCAAATTTATCCTAACTCACAACTCCCCTTTTGATAAAACTTCATTCGCTTTGGTTAGAGCACAAATAATTCGTAAAATTTCTTGTCGTGTTTGACCATAAAATGATTTAAAATATCAGAACATTTGAGTGCTTTGTTAAACAGACCTATTTCAGTTCACACATTTCACTCTTATGATCAAAACTTAAATTTCCATCTTTCAAGGGGGTTCTTTATAAGAAACACTTGAAAAGTTATTTTCTTTTTCAGTCTGCATACCTCTGCATATTTGTGGAAATTAAGCACAAAATTTCTTATTGCTCTTTTCATAAGGCATTAAAACTTTTTAGCAAATTTTTAATTATGTTAATTTTTTCCTAATTTTTTTTTTTTTTTTACCAGGATTTTGTTTTCCCAGAATTGTAATGGCTTCTTTATTGCACACAGCTCAGTATCATTTGTGAATAGGTGGTTTATAAAAATCTGGAATAGATTAGAGATCTTGAATATCCAGGATAAGTTTTAGATGTCAGTGTACCCACTGTCACATAGGTAAATTCAAATGGTTTAAGAATTGCGTAAGTAAAACTAGTATAGCCACTTCAAGGTTGTTTATCTTTTGGTTGTAGCTATTTTCACCCCACATCCTTCAAAGAGTAGAAAAATCTTCTGAGACACTCTCTTGGCTAGAGGAATCTGTCTCTGAACCACTGCTAAGCCACTCTGAGCCACTCCTAAGCTGCTGAATATTCTGCTCATTCAAAGATAGCAGCTTTAATTTCTGTATATATGAGGCTCTTCCATCTGGATTTGTAGCCTGATAAAACAGTGTAGCTATTCCCTCTTAGGGCCCGATTCACTAACCTGCCCGATCGTGACCGATCCGTGTCCGATCCGAGCAGGGCCGATTGATTCAGGAAGCAAGAATATTCTAATGGGAGTAATTGGAGGCACGCCCCCATCCATCAACACGGATCGCTAGGTAGCGATCCCGACACATGTGCATGACCATCTACTTTGCCTGTAGATGGTCTGCTCATGTGTTTCTTGTCTGGTTTTTTTTTTAATGTTCTTTTTACTGGCCCCGACTCACCTGCTCTCTGCCCCCCTTCCTTGCAGTGCGAGCCCATGGTTTTATCCTGCGGGTTTAAAGCGGGTTAAAACCACGGCTTGCACTGCAGGAAAGGGAGGCAGAGAGCAAGAGAGCCGGGGAACCAGAGAGAGAGTTGGGGAGGCAGAGATCAAGTTGCGACAGAGAGCAGGAGATCTGGGGAGGCAGAGAGCAGGTTATGGCAGAGAGCAGGAGAGTTGGGGAGGCAGAGAGCAAGTTGCGGCAGAGAGCAGGAGAGCCGGGGAGCCAGAGAGAGAGAGTGAGTCGGGGAGGCGGAGAGCGGGGAGCCAGTGAGAGAGTTGGGGAGGCAGAGAGCAGGTTTATTTCAGGGTTCAGGGCTGGCAAGACAGTCGGAAAGGACGTGAGCGACTGGTCCCCAGCAGTCACTTCTTGTTGATCGGCCAGCCCAGTCGGTGTTCAAGATTTTTGTTTAAAGAATTGCGTCCCTGCCTACTTTGCATGCCGTTTCCCCTCATTTACATGCACGGATCAGAATTGGATCAGTATACAGGTTAGTGAATCGGGTCGCAAACTGATCGTTACACGATCAGTTTGCTTAGTGAATCTAGCCCTTAGTAGGTTATATGGCTAACTGGTTCATATTTCCTTTGGCCACCCTGCAAGGCAGACCATCAGTTCAGAGTTTACTAAGGAATAATCGGGTTCCCCCACCTCCAGTCCAGGTTTCCTCTCTGGCACTTTGGGAGCCAGAGAGGCAACTTAGACTGGAGTAGTTGGATGATTGAGACTATATATATTGGACAATACAGTTTCTGTTCCAGCCAATTGTGTAGAGTTTGCTACCAAGCCCATTGATCTTATAGGCTTCCATAAAGCTTTATAAAGTCAATAGATCTTTCTTTCTGCCTTTTTCAAATATTTTTCTAAGTCTCCTGGTATGCTATAAAAGTGTGAAATAAAATCAAATTTTGCAACAAATTCCTTAATTAAAAATAATGATAGAGGGAAAGCATAGGGCTCATAGTTGCCCTTATATCTATTTGGTCTTTAAAAAGATTCTTTGAAAATAAGTTAGAAAAAGGCAAAGAGCATGCCTTTCTACTTTAACTATTAAAGGGCCTATATCTTGAACAATTTGCCTTGCAGAAATATGTATGTAATTATAAACAGTGGACTGAGGAAGGAATGTGATAAATTTATGCCATTCTCTTCCCTAAAGAAAAACTCAGCATGGCTAAAGGGTTTAATCATGAATGCTTCCATTCTTGTCCAGTAGGATGATGTGCATAATCTATATCTATATAAATATATAATGCTTTGAGGGAAGAACACCAATAGAAATAGAAAAAGTATGTTTAGGATCCTAAGTCGCTCATATTTTGGTCCAATTCCAACATTAAATTGAATTTGAGTTCTCTTCTTTTTCCATATTTGTGATGAAAATAACTTGTGCTTTTATTAAGAACTTTCTAGAAATCCTAAAGGTCTAATGGGAGAGCAGAAATAAAAATCTTGGAAATACTACCATTTTCAAAACATCAATCCTAACTAGCTATGAGATTGAATAATCTTTCCATTACACTTCTCCCTCCCTATCCACGGTTTCCGTATCTGCGGATTCGCTTATTCTCAATTTTTCGGCTGCTGACTCTGCCCCCTAATTTTCGTCACTGAACCCGGCGTTTCACATTGGAAATCGCTGCTCCCAGTGGTTCATGGAGGAAATCGCTGCTCCCGTTGTCGTACAGAGCAAATTGCAGGTCGGGTTATTCAAGGTGTATTATCTTTTTCAGGTCTATTTTACCGAAAAACCACGAATAACATGCAAAAAGTTATTCGCGGTTTTTCAGTATTCACGGCTATGTTCTGCCCGCATCCCCTGCGAATACGGAGGGAGAAGTGTATTATCCTCACTCCTAATTAGCTGAACTTTGTGACCACTTGAAACTATTTTAACCACTTGGTCTGATGTCTTAATGGTGTCTAAGTAAACACCAAAAAGTCCAACAGGACAGAGAACCCATGGTTATAAAACAGTACAAAAGGAAGTGGGAATGGACAATAAACACTCCACTGAAGATCACTGATGTAAAACCAACTTGTTTATTTCATAAAAGGACACAAGCAGAACCTGTGGACCCAGTTTTTAGCGCAGGGAGCCTATGAGCATCGAGAGCAGCGTAGGGCGTTCAACGCAGCTCCCTGCACTAAAACTGCTATCGCGGTTTAGTAAAAAGGGAGGGGGGTATATTTGTCTAATTTTGTATAGTTGTTACTGAGGTGACATTGCATAAAGTCATCTGCCTTGACCTCTTTGAAAACCTGTGGAATATAAATGATAATTAACATTTTCTCTGCGTACAGCGTGCTTTGTGTTTTTTTAAATTTTATTGTTGGTAGATCATTTTGACTTGGTCATTTTAAAAGTAGCTCGTAAGCCCAAAAAGTGTGGGCAGCCCTGCCCTAGAGGAAAGGAGAGACAGGGAAGATATGATTCAGACGTTCAAATACTTGAAGGGTATTAACGTAGAACAAAATATTTTCCATAGAAAGGAAAATGGTAAAATCAGAGGACATAATTTGTGGTTGAGGGCAGTGTTCCCGCTAAGCTGCGCTGGCGTGCGCTGGCGCACAAAATATTACATCGCAGCGCACAAGTTTCTCGTCACAGCGCACGGCGTACGGCAGATGGCAGGGCGGCTAGAGGAGAATCGGGCGAGTTGGCTCATAACTTGCTGGCTTTTAGCTCACAGCGAAAAAAGTTTGCTCACAACACCCGCCCGCTTAGAGGGAGCACTGGTTGAGGGGCAGTAGATTCAAGAGCAATATTAGGAAATTCTACTTTATGGAGAGGATGGTGGATGCCTGGAATGCGCTCCTGAGAGAAGTGGTGGAGAGGAAAATGGTGATGGAGTTCAAAGAAGCATGGGATGAACACAGAGGATCTAGAATCAGAAAATAATAGTAAATATTGAACTAAGGCCAGTACTGGGCAGACTTGCATGGTCTGTGTCTGTATATGTCTGTTTTGGGGGAGGATGGGCTGGGGAGTGCTTCAATGGCTGGGAGGGTGTAGATGGGCTGGAGTGAGTTTTGGTGGAGATTTCAGCAGTTGGAACCCAAGCACAGTACTGGGTAGAGCTTAGGATTCTTGCCTAGAAATAGCTAAGAAGAAGAAATTTAAATTGAATCAGGAAGGGCGGCAGACTGGATGGACTATTTGGGTCTTTCTGCCGTCATCTACTATGTTACTATGTTAAATCCTGGAGAAAGATTAGGGCAGTAGTTCTCAATCTTTTTTGGTTTGTAGTACACTGTAAAACATATGAAAAATTTTCTGACACTTAGCACAAAATTTAAAAATTAACTAAACTATGAATAAAAGTAACAAATTTCATAAAGCGATTAATAACCTTGTTTTTATAAATTAAGTGTGGTTGTGTGAAATATGAGTGATGTTTTTTGGCAACTTTTTCAATGTTGGGACATATATAAGACAAACATACCCTCATTTCATCTTCAGTACATTTAAGATTTTCTCTTTTTTTGCATTTAATGTTAGTGAAGAAAACCCTAATTCACATAGGTATAGAAAGGGTAAAAACACATAGGTGGGAGGACTAAGAAGAAAACAGTGACTGGGAGAAACACAAAGTTTGGAAACAGGCAAAGGGCACACCTGAGAGTCAGCATCCCAGCAAAATGCTCCATCCCAGAGAGACTTGTGAAAGTGGTCCTAACTGCTTGTGTCCAGATGTGACTGCTGTGCATTGTGCATTCTTGTACAATCCTGCTCTATTCCGGGACCACTGGGTTATTTTCCTATACTTGCCAGGACTTGTAGGAAGCCTCATATTTCAGACTTATACTTCACCTCTCTTACCTCAGCACTGTCCCCTCAAGAAACAGTTTCTTTTCTGCAAGTCAGACTGTAGGATCTTGTTTTTCTGCTCGTATTTATTTTAATTAATTTTTAGTGTTTTTGTTTGCGGTTTTCACCCTCATGCAGCAGAGGTTCCCCACGGGGTTACAGCTTTGACTGTGGAAGATTGCAGACTTTTGGGAAAAAGTTTGCTTCCAGGAGGTTGGCTACTTGTCAGTGCACCCTCTGGACAGCCTGTACTTTGGATAGGGTCTCCAGGATTATTCCCTTGTGAGTTGGCCCACCTCAGGTTCCTCCGCTAGTGGGTTGAGCTCAGGCTGCGTGGCTTCATGGAGGTGTTCCCGGGATTGGGGTCAGACTGTTCCTTTGCCAGAAGTCTGTGCAACGAGTCTGAGCATGGTAGAGGTACTGGCCATGGAAGTCAGGCCAGTGGAGTAGTCCGAAGATTTGCAGTCCAGCTTGCCTGTTCCCTTAGGCAGAGGAACTCCCTGTAAACGGGTTCAGCTTCCATTACAGTGTTTTCCAGTCAGCATATTGCACAGTGAATACAGGCTGGCAGCCTGAATCAACAATTTAAGGGTCTCGAAAAAAGGGATTTTTCTTAGTTTCTTAGTGTGCCCTAGTCCTTCCACCCCTCAAATCGCTATTTTCAGGGGTTCCTGTGCTTTTTCCAGGATGTTTTAATGTAAAATTGCATCTGCATTGACCGTCTTGGATTTTCCTAATCTGAAATAAGTTATTTTTAGCTCCTGCAAGCTTAGTTTTTGCAAGAAGACAACTCCGATGGACTCCCCAGGGCAGGTTTTGGTGGATTCATACCTTATTTGTGGTGGATTGCTCTCAGTTCGCGGCCGTGTTTCACATGTGCAGCGGCCCGTGAGGGGGGCAAAATTTATCCAGACCATGTGCCATTGACCTCTGAAGGGGGTCTTCCGCCATCTCTGCTCATGTGTTCAACAAAATGGTGTCCAGGGGGCTCTTGGGGAGTGCGTAGTCATTGCTGTGGCGAAATGAAAGATGTCCAGGACCATTGAGTGGATTTCTTTCAGTGTCTGTTTGACTTGGCGGCCGCCAGCACACAGGCGGCGATGGCCTCTTCCTTTGTTGCTAGGGGATGCCATTTTAAACTCTGCCATGATCCTGACACTGTTGTGTGCCAGGACCTGGATGCCTGTATGGCATATTGAAAGCTTTCTCTTTCATTTTGGCTCGCCAGATGCAATGGAACTGAAGTGATCAGGGCCTCTACAGTGACTTTGAGCCGGTTGCCCTTCCAGGGGCAACTTCTATTTGGCCAGGGTTGGTTGACCACATGGCTAGTGTGCAGGAATGCAAATTTCAGTCTTTGCCTGTGAACAGGTTTTGCCCTTCAAAGGTTCGAGGCGCCATACTTTTCGTCACTTCAGGTGTTTTCATCCATACTTGGGGGACTCGGCTGACCAGTGTTTCCCTACATCTGCCAGACCGCGATTCGGTGGTTCTCGATTCCAACAGTCAATGGGGCATCATCTGGCAGCGTCTGCACAGAAGCAATTCTGATGCCAGGCCTGTCTCTCCCCCCTCTCCCATATTGGAGGGTCATCTCTTGGCTTTTCTGGCCGAATGGCAGACCTTCACCTGTTAGTTACCATCAAGAGTTTCAAGTTTTCAAGTTTCAAGTTTTATTAAAATTTTGATGTATCGCAATATCATTAATTCGTGAGACGCCAAGATTTGCTTTTTAGATCTGAGGAGGCTTCAGATTAGATTTTTCCCAGATCTTATTGGAATATTAATAGCGTCTACGTTTTACGCAGCAATTAATTTTTTCTGTGATTCTCAAGACTCCTGAGGCAGGCCTGTTGGCCGAAACATGTACATGTCGAGTCATTGAATCATTGATTGGACTATGCCGATATTTGAAGAATAAAGATTTGCATATTCACAGATAAGTTTGTGGATACTATTTTTATGCACATCATTCATCTTTGGACAATTCCATTCTTTTCACTTTTGGCATTTTTGCTTGTGGTTTTGTTGTTCACCTGATTTTTGTGTTCTTTATTAGTCCATACAGACTGTTTATCCACTGTCTATGTCATTTTTGGAATGTCCCGTCATCTGGGACACACGATAGTAAAAGGTTAAGCAACGAATGGGATCAGCAGAGACTCCAATAATTAGGTCTCAAAAGCATCCTTGTACAACCAGCATTTTAACAGTCCTTTAAATTTACTTAGTGATTTTTCTTCCTTAATAAATGATGGTAAGGAATTCCATGTTCTAGGCACTGTAACTGCAAAAATCGTATCTTGTCTTGTATTTATTATACTAAGTGATGGAATTACTAGAAGGTTTTTGTCCTCTGATCTCAAACTTCTAGTAGGAATATATGGAATAATGTACCTTTCTAAAAATGATGGAGCTTTGGTTGTTAATATATTGAATGTTAATATTGCTATTTTGTAGGAGATTCTGTGAACAATTGGAAGCCAATGTGCTTCTTTAAGAAGAGGCGTCACATGATCAAATTTTTTCCTATTCGTTATAATCTTAATTAGGGTGTTTTGAATTAGTTGAAGTCAATGGATTTCTTTAAGAGCTACTTCTTTATAGAGCGAGTTGCAATAGTCTGACTTCGAAATGATCAGCGAATGTACAAGGATATTCAATGATGATGAGTGTGATTGATATTCAATGATGATGAGGGTGTGATTGATCTAATCATTTGTAACCTCTGGAAGCAACCTCTTACTACTGCACTAATCTGATTATGATATGTCAATTTTCGATCCAGAATAACCCCTAGAACTCTAATCGTAGTGACTTCCTGCAATTGGATATTATTTGTTTATTGAGGTGGTGAATTTCAGTCCTTCTTTCCAAGGGAAGTGTATTATTTTTGTTTTATCTATATTCATTACTAATTTATTTTCATCAAGCCCGTCAGAGATTGTACTTAATTTTTTATTGATATTTTGGAATTCCTCTGTTTCACTGTCCTCTGACCAAATGTTTCCCGGATTCCGCTGTGGGTAGACCCGAGACTGTGGCTTGGGTGGAGGCCACGGGCCACAGATTGCTGGATGTTGTGGCCATAGAACCTGTTCCGGAGCAAGACTCAAGATCTGGGAGATGCTCGATATACTTCATCATTCCAAAGAGAAGCTCTGAAGGTCGGAGACCGCTCCTGGTCCTTAAGTCAGTCCATGCGGCGCTGCGACTGCCCCACTATAGCCTGGAGCTGATACGTTCGGTGATTGCCTCAGTGGCTCTGGGGGAGTTTCTAGCCTCCCTGGATGTAACAGAGGTGTACCTCTGCATTCCCATCTTCCGGCCTACCAAAAGTCCCTGCGGTTCTATGTTCTAGGGCAGCATTTCCAGTTTGCAGTGCTGCTTTTTGGGTTGGCGACGGCGCCCAATGTCTTCTCCAGAGTGCTGTGGTGGTAGAAGCCCATCTGCACACCCTGGGAGCCTTGGTCCCTCTGCATCTGGACAGTTGGTTGCTCGGAAACCCTTAGGAAGTCTGAGGGACATCTGGCTGTCCTACAGGTCGTGCTGTTGCTTCATTGCTTGGGCTGAGTGATCTACTTCATGCAGAGTCACCTCGAGCCGATACAGGATTTGCACTTCCTGGGGTGTTCTTGCCCGTGTCCCGTCGGGAACAGCTCCGGTGGGTTATCAGGGCCCTTTTGGCAGTATCTCTATGTTCTTGGGACTATGGTGGTGACATTCGATGTGGTCTCTTGGGCCAGAGCCTGTTTTTCGTCCTCTGCAGGATTCTATGATTTTGCGCTGGAGCAGGCAATGGGATCCATTGAATGCGCCCTTGCCCTGGATGACAGTTCCACGAAACAGTCTTTCTCTCTCTCTCTCTCTCTCGCTCTCTCTCTCTCTGGGGTCTTCCCCTCCAGATGCCAAGTGGGTGATTCTGGTGACAGATGCGAGTCAAGTCTCAAAGACCGTCCCTGCATGACCGTCCCTGCTCTGAGACGGTGGGCTCGAAAGTCGTCACCATCATTGGGCTGTATGCATCTTCTTGGACAATGCCATGCCAGTGACTTACATCAGCTGATGGGGTCACTGGCTTCCCGCATTTGCTTCCTGAGGTTCGATGGAGCAGGACTGGATGCTGCGGTCCTTGGACATGCGCATGATCCTATTATGGTGCCTGGAGGTTGCAAACGATTTTCGTGCCTCTGGCCATTATTTTTGTGCTGGCAGGTCCTGCTCGCAAGGGCAAGCCGGCTTCCATGGCTACCATTTCCAGATGGATCTGTATGAACATTTCTTCTGCTTATGTAGCGGCTGGTAAGAAGCTCCCTCTTGCAGTCAGGGCTCTTCTTCCAGAGGCATCTCATCCTCTTGGACAAGGTTGTTGGTAATCGCTTTGGAAGAGCTTTGAAGGGCCTTTACCTACGTTCTCCAAGTGTATGGCCAAGCAGGATGCTGCTTTTGGTTCCTCTGTTTTGGCAGCCTGTATCTCTGGGACTCCTCTGTTACGTCCCAATGGTCCCAGAATAGAGTGGGATTGTACAAGAACAAAAGATTAGGCTCTTGCCTTTGTTAATCTTCTTTCTTGTAAATCCACACTTTATTCTGGGAACCCGCCCTGTGCTTTGTTGATTCGCTGATTGTCTGCCTTTACTTGTATTGGTAAGCTGATATTCACATCAGCCTTTATAGGAGTGCCATCAGCATGTATTTGGCACTTGGTTATTGGGGGGGGGGGGTCCCTAGATCAGGTGCCCCTTCTGACAGTTCAGGCCTTGTTTACTTATAGTACTGTTTCTGTCATTCAGGTTCCTAATGTTTAATGATCTGTTTCAATTGTTGCTGTTTTCTATACATTTTTTATTATGAGCAAATTTGCCTTATTTGTCAGGGAGTATCCCCATTCTTCTCCCTCTTGTCTTTGTCCTGTACAGATGTTCCTGACTGCTATGCAACAAACTGAGATAAGAGGGGTGGAGCTTAAGTCTCTGAAATATGAAGCTTCCTACAAGTAATAGCAAGTATAGGAAAATAACCCAATGGTCCCGGAATAGAGTATGGATTTACAAGAAAGAAGATTAGCAAGGTAAGAACCTAATCTTTCGGTTCCCTCTCTAGCCCTGCTGTGTGGCAAAGAGGGTAACCAGGAGCCGACTGGTGACACTCGGGCATATGCCGCTCCACACTCCCGCCCACCGATTCAGCTTTTATCTTTCATGCGTTCTCTCCCCTCACCCCTTCACCCTCCCCTCGCTCGTCTCACCGTTCTGTCTCTCTTGCATATGCTCATCATGCCTTGCCAGTCTTTCACTCATGTATCCCGAGTCTCGCCATACATCTTTCATACCCTCCCCAAACCTCACCACTAAAATACTTACCCACAACAGTTGTATGGTGCATCTAGCCAGCTCTTGCTGCGGCACACCATTCGAGAACCACTGGATTAGGCTGTCATTGATATATAATGATATGCTATGAATTTTCTTCTTCAACATTTCAAACTCTCCTTGTCATAGAATTTCTGATGATTGTTAAAAGTTTGATTTCTATAGCAAATAAGGGAGAGAGAAGACATATCTGATGGATACCTCAATATAAAATAAATTGCTGAGAGGGCCATCTATTTACTAGCACTGAAGCCAAAGGTGGGTGGGGTGGGAGCGAGACTAACTCTATCCTCTTTCTCCCCTTCCATCCATTGTCTGCCTTCTTTCTCTCCACCCTTTCACCCAATGTCTGCCTCCTTTCTCTCTCCCCTGTCATCCATCATCTACCCCCTCTTTTCCCATGCTTCGCATCACCTCACCTCCATCTTCCCCCTGGCTGCTGCTGCTTCTGTTTTTTCTACAATTACCATGAGGTTAGAGTCTCCATTCATGAGGCTGACGGTCTTGCCCTCTCTGACATTGCTACCTGCTCCAGAGCAAAGCTGGTAGCGTTTATTCTTTAGTTGGATATGCTAAAATAATCTGCTAGGAAACAGGAATAATGTTCAAAGTCAGCCATTCTAAATCAATGATTTTATATACATAAATCAACAAACAAACCTATTACAAACAAGACACCAGCTACAATATTTTCAACCTTTTACGTAGGTTTCTGTTCAGTTTCTGTTCAGCATTTATTGCTGACTTGAGGCAAACTTTTGAAAATGTATATTTCTTCGTTAACACAACCGAGTAAAACAGAAATGCTTGTGAAGTCTGGTTGCTAGCTTACCTGAACTTTTGTAATTGCCAAAATGTCAACTGGTATAGCTGTTGGCAGCTGACACATTTCCCAAATGCTGCAGTTCCACAAGGTTATACATGTCTGTAGTATGAGCTATTGTGTCACTACTCTTATGTTTTCAATTTATAGATTAAGATATCCCATCCTAGTCATTCCAAATGGATTGAACTGTTAATGAGTGACTTTCACAGGGGCTAGTATATTTAAGGCATATTTAATGCACTGTGTACAAAGCCCTTTGATTTGACTCAAAAATTGTGTTTTTTAGCTTATATGGTGGCATATTGAATGCGTAAAGTGTTAGTATGTGCCAAATAAATGCATATCAATAAAATTCAGAGCATTAGAACTTCCTTTCCAAAGACAAACTTTTCTATAGAAATTTTAACCTCAGTAATCTCAGGTGATCCTTCAATTACAGTGCCACCTACGTCCCTTCCATTTTCAAAATGTTCAAGATTCTTTTTACCTACTCTTCAAGACCTCCAGAGAACTTTAAACTCATTAAATCCAAAAGGTTCCAATTCCGAGATTATTCCACCTTTTATACTAAAATGCTTTTTCCCAATTTTTGGGCAGGACATTTTAAATTTGGTACATACCAGTTTGGATACTGGGACAGTCCCAAAAAGGTGGAAAGAATCCATTATTTACCCAATAATGAAAGATCATAAAGTCAGCCCACTTGATGTCTCAAATTATCGCCCTATCGCAAATATTCCATTTCTAGCTAAACTTGTTGAGAAAATCGTTTTTCGTCAAGTTTCCGATTTTATTGAACAAATGTCCTCCACCCAAACCATACCGGATTCTGTCAGCACCATTCTACTGAACTTTCTCTAAAATTCTTTATCATTTAGACCATCACCAGTCTGTCTTACTTATTTCATTAGATCTATTATCAGCCTTCGATACCATCGATCACAACCTTCTTTTGTCACGGCTACGTGACATTGGCATTACAGAACAAGTCCTAGACTGGTTCTCTTCTTTCTTTACAGATCGGATTTCCAAAGTAGTATTTAATATTATTATTATTATTAATACAACCTCTTCAGATTCTTACACAACAGATTATGGTATACTGCAAGGTTCAATTCTATCCCCTATGCTTTTTAATATCTTTCTAGCGCCTTTACTAACGCTAAGCCAATCCATTGGTTTCACATTTGCCTATGCGGACGATGTCCAATTAGTACATCCAATAGATTTAAATAACCCAAATGAAATTACCATTATCAACGAAAAACTTGAAATGATTAATTCTTGGCTCGATGCACATATGCTTCCGTGAATATAAATAAATCAAAACTAATGATTTTTCCTTTCAAAGATGGCCTTTCATTATTATCTCCCCTTAAGCTTAAAAATCTCCCTATTAAAGCTGTTCCTTCTCTAAAATTACTAGGAGTCATACTTGATGGCAAACTTACTTATCACCAGCATATTAGCACAGTGGTCCAAGGTTGCTTTTATCGGCCTTAGCAAAATTGTTAGAGCCTGCGTCTTTGAATATTTTAATCCATTCACTGGTTATCTCTTGCTTGGCTTACTGCAATGCCCTTCTCAAGGGCACTACAAAAAAAGAAATAAAAAGGCTCCAAATGGTTCAAAATACTGCAATAAAAATCTTATTTAACGTAAAAAAATATGATCAAGTTACACCTCTTCTTCGTAAAGCTCATTGGCTGTCTATAGTGCATAGGATCACTTACAAAATTTTACTCCTAACCTTTAAAACGAAAGCAAATAGCCAGCCAGAATTTATTAATAATTTGTTTATTCCTCATACTCAAGTTAGGTCTCTACGATCCACTGCGCAAAATCTTCTTATAGTTCCCTCATTGAAACAGATCAGTACTATGAGGAATACAATTTTTTTCTGTTAATGCACCTTTTCTCTGGAACAGCATACCCAACTACTTGCGGGAAAATACATCATTGATCAAATTCAAGGTCATGTTAAAAACATTCCTTTTCCGAGATGCCTTTGTAACCTAAACTGTCCTTTTCAGGACAACTTAGACTTATTTTTAAGTAATGTTGCCATTCTATTTCCCCAACCCTTTGTTCTTCCCTTTAAGTGTTCTCTCTTTCTCTATCAATTGTAATTTCTAATCCCATCTTCCCTTTTGTCCCTGTTCGTCCGTGTCTGTTAATCGTTCTTAATCTATTTTTTTTTTCTCCCCCTGGTTTGTTTTAGACTAAATTATTTTTTAATTGGTATAATGTTAAGGTATTTTGTACACCGCCCAGAAGGTTCGAGTGGGCGGTATAGTAAATTTGAAATAAACTTAAACTTGAAACTATTATTCTAGCAATCTTATTGATTAGTATGTTATCTATAGAAATACATTTAAAATACCTTTTTTTAGCAGTTTTAATTTAGCTTCTCTTAGGGGCTATAGAAAGTACTGATTTGATATATTAGAAATTTGTCCGTCAGCTCCCTACAAGTACCTGTTCCTCTCCACATAGGCTAAACTAAAAGGTATTCTTCACATTCCATTCCTGAGCTACCCAGTGAACAAAGAGATTCTCTACCCACAACATACACATTTTATCTCCCCTCCTACCCTTTTCAAATTAAAGACCCTTACTGTCTCCTGCTCCTGTTCCCTATAACTACAGAAACCATCCCCAGGGGTTCCTAATGAGCAAGCAGGAAGAGACACTTATTTGCTACCAGGTTGAATGGAATCCATCAGTGTCTCCTGAACTGACATTAAGAAATTTGAGGTATTAATAGAGGGAGTAGGAGGGATGGATTACGAAAAATGAATTCATTTTATGCTACATGGAACAGCAGGATGGGGAGCAGTAGTATGGGTTCTTTTTATCAGGTGATTAAGAATATAAGAATAGCCTTACTGGGTCAGACCAATGGTCTATCAAGCCCAGTAGCCCATTCTCATGATGGCCAATCCAGATCCCTAGTACCTGCCCAAACCCCAAGGAGTAGCAACATTCCATGCTACCGATCCAAGGCAAGCAGTGGCTTTCTCCATGTCCATGACTATGGACTTTTCCTCCAGGAAATTGTCCAAGCCTTTCTTAAAACTAGCTACGCTATCTGCTCTTACCACAACCTCTGGCAAAGCATTCCAGAGCTTAACTATTCTCTGAGTAAAAAAAAATTGCTTCCTATTGGTTTTCCCCTGTAACTTCATTGAGTGTCCCTTAGTCTTTGTAATTTTTGACAGAGTGAAAAATCGATCCACTTGTACCCGTTCTTCTCCACTTAGGATTTTGTAGACTTCAATCGTATCTCCCCTCAGACGTCTATTTTCCAAGCTGAAAAGCCCTAACCTTTTTAATCTTTACTCATACAAGAGGAGTTCCATCCCCTTTATCATCTTGGTCGCTCTTCTTTGAACTTTTTCTAGCCCCGCTATATCGTTCTTGAGATAAGGAGACCAGAATTGAATGCAATACTCCAGATGCGGTCACACCATGGAGCAGTACAAGGGTATTATAACACTCTTAGGGCTCCTTTTACGAAGGCGTGGTAGCGGTTTAATGTGCGTAATAGCGCATGCTAAACCACTGGCCACGCTAGCCGCTACCGCCTCCTCTTGAGTAGGTGGTAGTTTTTTGGCTAGCGCGGTGGGTAACGCGTGATTAAATGTCACGCGCGTTAAAGCCGCTACCGCGGCTTTGTAAAAGGAGCCTTTAGTCTTGTTAACCATCCTTTTAAAAATAATTCTTAGCATCCTGTTTGCTTTCTTTGGCCGTCGCCGCACATTGTGCGGAAGGTTTCAGCGTATTGTTTACGATGACACCCAGATCATTTTCTTGGACACTAAACTCCCAAGGGGAACCCTAGCATCCAGAAACTATGATTCTGGTTATTCTTCCCAATGTGCATCACTTTGCATTTGTCCACATTAAATTTCATCTGCCACTTGGATGCCCAGTCTTCCAATTTTCTAAGGTCTTCCTGCAGTTTTTCACAAACCACATGTGTTTTAACAACTTCTAACAGTTTAGTGTCATCTGCAAATTTAATCACTTCATTTGTCATTCCAATTTCCAGATAACCTATAAATAAGTTAAATAACACTGGTCCCAGTACAGACCCCTGTGGCACTCCACTCTTTACTCTGCTCCATTGAAAAAAATGACCATTTAACCCTACCCTCTGTCTTCTATCTGATAACCAATTCCTAATCCACAACTGAACTTTGTCACCTATCCCATGACTCTTTAATTTTCTTAGGAGCCTCTCATGATGAACTTTAACAAAAGCTCTCTGGAAATCTAGATACACTACATCAACTGGCTTGCCTTTATCCACATGTTTATTCACACCTTCAAAGAAGTCAAGCAAATTGGTTGAACCCATGCTGACTCTGACTCATTAAATCATGTTTTTTCATGTGTTCCACAATTCTATTTTTTATAATTTTTTCCACCATTTTGCCTGGCACTGAAGTCCAACTTGAGGTAAGCAAAGTGGATGTCCTCAGGCAGATAGACAGGCTAAAGAGCGACAAATCGCCAAGTCCGGACGGCATTCACCCAAGGGTACTCAAGGAACTAAGGAACGAAATAGCTGAGCCACTTAGACAAATATGCAACCTATCCTTAAAAACTGGAGAGATTCCGGAAGACTGGAAAATAGCAAATGTCACGCCCATCTTCAAGAAAGGTTCAAGGGGAGACCCAGGAAACTACAGGCCGGTGAGCTTGACCTCGGTCCCGGGAAAGATGATGGAAGGCTTACCGGTCTGTAATTTTCCGGATCTCCGCTGGAACCCTTTTTAAAAATTGGTGTAACATTGGCCATCCTCCAATCTTTAGGTACTTTAGACGATTTTATCAACAGGTTACGGATCACTAACAGCAGGTCAGCGATTTCATGTTTCAGTTCTTTTAGTACCCTAGGATGTATACCATCCAGTCCAGGTGATTTATCACTTTTTAACTTGTCAGTTTGGCTTAGTATATCTTCCAGATTCACCGAGATTTACATTACATTATATTGGTGTCTTCTATCCCACCAATTCCTTTCAGTTCTAGGTGTTTTACAAAAGAATTGGCCTGGGCATTCCCAGAGAGAATACAAGGTTGATAGTTGGAAAAAGCATTAGGATCTGGGGAGTTGAGAAGGTTTAGTTAGATCATTTGACACATTTCTTGAATAGCATGGTTTTCAATTCTTTCCTGAAGGTTTTGTAGTTGGGTGTTGTGGTCATCAGATTGGAGATGTGGTGGTCTAGTCTTGCTGCTTGGGTTGCTAATAGTCCATCGTATATTTTTTTTGCTTTGTATGCCTTTGACTAGGGGTGGGTAAAGTGTGCCTGTGTTCTCCTTGGTCTTGGATGTCTTGTTCCTGATTAGATGATTATTTAGAAAGCTTGGTCCATCTCCATTCAGGGCTTTGTATAGGATGCAGTAGAATTTGTATTGTTTGCGTGCTTGTACTAGGAGCCAGTGCGAGTCTTGGAAAGCGGAGGTAATGTGGTTGTATTTCTTCAGGAGTATATAAGTTTTAAGAGCTGTATTTTGTACTGTTTGTAGTTGTTTTAATAGGTTGGCAGGGCATGACAGATAAAGGATGTTACAGTAGTCCAGGAGTCTGAGGATTAGGGACTGGACCAGGAGTCTGAATTGTTTGTTGTTGAAGTATTTTCGAATTTTCATTAAGTTGCGCATGACTGCGAATGCTTTCTGGACTGTTTTGCTGATTTGAAGTTGCATGGTGCAGCCTTTGTCTATCATTATTCCCAGCAGTTTTAGATTGGGTTGTAGGGGATATATGAAGGAGTTTATTTCTAGGTTTGTTAATGGTTGGGGTTTGGTTTTTTTCTAGGAGTAAGAATTTGGTTTTGTCTTGGTTCAGCTTTTATCATAGTCACCCTTTTGAAAATTAAACGCCTCTACAATAGATTTCTTTTGCGACGTCACTCCCGTATCAGCTCAAATTTGATCACATTATGATCACTGTTTCCCAGTGGACCCAACACAGTTAACTCCTAATCTATGCCTTGAATTCCACTAAGGACCAAATTAAAATAGCTCCCCCTCTTGTCGGTTCCCAGACCAGTTGCTCCAAGAAGCAGTCATTTATGACATCTATGAATTTTTACCTCCCTAGCATTCCCTGATGTAACATTTAACTAGTCAATGTTGGGGGTAATTGAAATCACGTCTCAGAAAGATCTCAGAAATCTGGATGTGTCTTCCCTGTATACCTCCATTCCTCAAGAATGTGTTGGAAGCCTCCATAGAGGAAATACCAAGATCCCATGTGGTGCCGACAGAATTTTTGGTGACACAAAGTAAAATTGCAATGACACAGAATTATTTTTTATTTGATGATATCTATTATAAACAATGTTTGGGTGTAGCAATGGAGAGCCTCTTTTGCGCCCACGGTGGCAAATTTGTTCATGGGAATTTTGATGAAAAATGGATATACGGCTCTGTATATTTTGCATAAATGGTGTGCTGGGTTCGCTTCATAGATGATATTTTTTGTCTGTGGAAGGGAGCCCTAGAAGAATTCCAGCAATTTTTGCAATATTTGAATACTTGTGATCCCAAAATTCAGTTTACAGCACAGTGGGATAAGCATATGATATCATTTTTAGATATCTGTATTGTGAAGGAAGATGCGAGTTTTTCTATAACATTCTCAAAACCTACAGACAGGAACACGATTCTGACTTTTTCAAGTATGCACCCTTATTGTTTGAAGGCAAATCTCTATCATTTGCTCAAATTTCTCAGATTCTGGAGGATCTGCTGCACAGTTAGAGAGTATAGAGAGAAATCGAAAGAAATGTATGAGAAGTTCTTACAAGGGGGTTACCCAGAGTCAGTTGTGAAGAAAGCGTATAAGAGAGCTTTGTATGACCCCTGTGAAGATTTACTGCAGTATAAATCTATAGGAGATTCCCAGAAAACAATTCCATTTGTTTCTTGTTATTCTAGACTTTCTCCTCAGCTCCAGTGAGCTGTGCAACCTCACTTGACATTATTAAAGATTCATCCATGTTTGAAGGATGTAAAGATCATCTTGTCATTTAAGCACAATCAGAATCTGGGGGATTTATTAAGCCCTAGTGTGATGCCGTGGATGAATGTGAGTGGTGAAGCGAGCCAAAGGGGACACAGGGCATCCAAAGATGGGTAAGACTTATTATTTGCAAAGTGAGACATCATGTGCAACAGTGGGAGTCATTTATCTGATGTGGTGTCTATGCCCCATGTTATATGTGGGGCACACATCTCATATGTTAAGGAAGCGCATGTTGGAGCATTGTTCCTGCCTGAATACAAGGATGGAGGAGCCTCTGGTGCCCCACTTTGTGCAGGCTCACCATGAATTTAATTCTTTGAGGTGTGTGGTGCTGGATCAGGTGTTGCAGTCCTCGAGGCATGGTGACTGGAGGAGGAAACTTTTACAGCATGAACAACGCTGGATTTTTGAGATGAAGTCGGTTTTGCCAAAGGGTTTAAATGCCCACATTGAATGGGCTGCGTTTTTTTTTAAGAAGCCCAGCACGGTTTGTAAGTGTGACATTTGAAACTGTTCCTTGGGATTGACATCTGTATTTGAGCCATGATAGGTTCAACCTCAGTTTGGAGGTGGAACCAGAAGCTGCAGGGAGTATTTCTCCACAAGGGATCAGTGAATCACTGTCACTCGGGGAAGTTTTGGAGTTTGTGGTTTTGCTGGCTTTTGCTGGGGTTTTTTTTGTGGAAGATCCCTGAAGAAGCCAAGTCAGCGAATCAGGGATAACACTGTTGGATCTTCTCATCTAGAGTTTTTGTCAGAAGAACACGCTAATGAAAGAAATGCCGCGGGACAGAACCATTGGATTATGAACAGAGCATGTTCATCGAGATCAACAATAGAGATCAACAAGAGCTAAGTGACATTTTGATATTTATTGCTGTGTAATTTCTGAAGGAAGACTTTGCTACAGGGAGCTGTGTTTGCCAAATAATTTTGATTCTTGATATGATTATAACGTATGAAACAAACCCTTTTAACACAAGTGTTGGGAGTTTTTGGGCCCATGAAGCCTATCTGAAGCCTTTTTTTCTCTCAATTTTTCCTTGTTGTGGGTTTTGGGTTTTGTTTTGAATGGATTTTTGTGAAGAATGTGTAGGGCGAATTAGTGCTGTTTTTTAGTTGGTGAACAGATTCCTGTTTTTTTTTATAAGTAAGATCTTTCTGAGATGCGATTTTGTGAACTTGTTCAACAAAAAGATTTGAGGTAATTGAAATCACCCAAATCTTCAGCTTTCCTAATCTCTGAAAACATTTCTTCATCTGTCTGCTCATTTTGTCCCAGGGGACGGAAGTATAAACCTTAACTTTATATTCCTTGTGGAATTTCTATCCTTATGGATTTCACACTATTATCTATATCATAGTTGGGAAGGTACAGACTATGTACTTGGTTTATGGAAGGTTCGTTTTAAATTATATCAGGGGTGGAAGTCAAGGCTGAAGCTATTATTAGGCAAACTTGGTGGGGGGAGGGGGGCAAAGGGCAGCAAAAAGCAATCTCTAAAAAGCTTTTGTAGTGCTGGCTTTTGATCTTCCTTCTAACCCTACCTGCCCTTCTGTGGCAGCAGAAATGACCTTAAAAGAAAACAGAAACGTGTTGAGCTTCTCTCTGAATGTACAGCTGTGTTCTACCCTCATACAAATAGGAAGTCTGCATCATAGGGGGTGGGACTCTGCTGGGAATTGAGTGTTTCTCCCCCCCCCCCCACTTATATTGGCATTGGACCTGATGTAACTCCTGGGCATATGTTGCAGCAGTGATGGAGTTAAGGGTATGGGCAGGTTAAGGTTGGAAGGGAGACGCTAAAAGGGAGGAGGATACAAGAATTGAAGGTTTGCCTCATTTCTTGCACCAGTTTGTGTTCAGTAATACTTTAGTGCTAATTTTCATGACATGCATTATGCTTGGAACACTTTTTTACATTGAACTGTCATTTTAGTAAAGTAAGGGAATTGCATTGCAGAATATACATCTTTTCCTAGAGGCTATTTGAAGCTACAGTTGTCTCTTGTCAGATATTGAAGTACTTATAGGCAAGAACAATATTCAGACCTTCAGACTTGTTAGTAAATTAGATAACTTGTTTGAGTACTCGTGCTTAAACATTTTGTTTTCTTTTCAGTTAATGGTGAGCCATTGTTATCTACTGCAGAAACTGATAGTACAGCTGCCACTACAAATTTAATGTACCCTGTAGAATCCTCCATATCTGCCTCTTGCACTACTTCAGTTACTTCAGCTGTAGAAGCAACCGTTTCCTCTGAAAACGATACATTTGCTACTAACAGTAGTACAAGTGTTGCAACTGAAGATCTAACAGCCTGTGAATCGTCTGCTGCGGGAGACAGCACATCCATAGAAGCAGCAAAACCAAGGCAATCCTCTTCCAGTGTATCTGAGGAGCCTGTCAGACTGCAACCTGGCAGCGCCAGTTCAGAATCCTTGCCAACTGGGTATGTAGACTTATCTGTAAGAAAAATGTATATCTTTTGTAGATTACATATAACTCTTTAGAGAAGTATTAGTGCACATGTATGCAGGGAGAAAGGCTTTTGAAAGATTCAGAATTATATAAATACTAGTCAGGTTTGAAAACTGTTAGACCTAGTTGTTTACTAAAGGAATAAACTGAGGGAATATTGGACAAACAATTCTATTTATGTTCTGCATAGCTTACTTTTGTTTAAAAATAAATTGATCTGAGTATGAGCCATTAATTTTACTGTTCCCTTTAAAATCAGTTAACTGAAATTCCTTTGTGACTTGCAATGCCTTGTGGAATGTCTTTTCACCTTTGTACAATTTTCATATTATGCTGTCTAAAAAATAGTTCTAAAAGCATTAAAGAAGGACTTGACTTTGATAAATCTAAAAAAACAGACTATCTACACTGTAGTTGTGAAAAAAAACATTTGGAAAACACTTTTACAAAACTCACTCAGAGCTGGATGCACTAAAAATAGTTGATAAGACCATGCAGGTTGCTCTAGTCTGATTTTTTTGGCTGATTTCAAAACAGCAATCGATGTTCAAATGGCTTCCCATGCAACTGAGGTTTGCGGAGGTCTGGCGTAATCCCATCTGATTGATTGTTCAGAAAGCAACTCTCACATATGTGCAGAGTCAGCAGGGGAAGCCCGAACAGCTGAGCAGTAAGGGAAGCCCCAAAGCAGCCTCCTGCCACTTAGCTGTTCGGGGCTTTTTTTTCATTTTTTTAAATGGCACAAATGTTGTGCATGTTACACATGCACAATACCTGTCCCCATTAAAAAAAAAAAAAATAAAGTGTTGGCCATGATGACAACAGCCACCCCCAAATGACTGTCCTCCCCCCAAAAAATTGCAGCAGGAGAAATGTCCACCCCCTCTGCCACCAGATGACCCCCCCTTACCCCAAACCCCCTTTCCCCACCTCTGAACGTTGAAAAAAAAAAAATTGGCAGGAAGGATGTCCACTCCCTCCTGCTTCCGGGTACTCCACCCCCATGCCAAGACTCCCCTCCCCGTGCTTAGAAAAAAATTAGCAGGAGGGATGGCCACTCCCTCCTGCCTAAGCCCCCCCGGTACCCCCAGCCCACCTCATACCTCTTATCTGAAGAAGACAGCAAGAGGGATGCCCAGTTCCTCCTGCCTACAGGCCCACCTCTCCAGAATGGCAAGCCTTCCCCTTCCTGGTGTTTCCCAGGATGCATCGGGCAGGGGGGCCTAAGGCCCTTATTGGCTCAGATGCTTAAGACCCCACCCAGGAGGTGTTTGAGCTAATCAAGGCCATAGGCCCCCCTCCTGAGCCACCAACCTCCCTTCAGCCCCAAAGCAGTGGTCTTGAACTGCTAATCCACCTCCCTCCTTCCAGCACTGAAGCAGCGGCAGTGGTCCTAAGCTGCAAACCCTCCCCTCCCTCCCTCCAACCCTGAAGCACTAGCAGTGATCCTGAGCTGTGAACCCCAATTCCCTCTCTTACACGAAGCAGGTGTGGCAGCCGGTCATCACAGGTAGTGCTGAAAACAGGTTGCTTGCGGCCAGCCTCGGCAGGGGATGTCCCGTGGGGGGATCCATCAGGGTGCAGGGGAGGGGAGATGGATAGATGCTGGACCCATAAGTTGGGGATGAAGGTAGGGAGAGAAGGGGGAGAGAAAGTGACCCAGATCGAAGGGAGAAACTGATGCTGAACTTACAAGTGGGAGTGGGGGGGAGGGGGAGGTGGATAGAGTGAGGTGGAAAGAGAGGCAAATCTATTTTTAAAGTAACTTTCAAGCAACCAGAAACTACAGTTATCCAGCATCCACCAATCTCCATGGGTGCCGGATAACTGAGAGTTTACTGTACTTTCATAAATTTCATCCATCAGGACCCCATGAGAACTGAGGAAATTAAATGTAAACTCCAATTTTTCAAGCCATTTCCAATAGTATGGAGGTGGTGAAGAAGATAGGGAAAATCCCATAAGGTCTTCCCTTTCTTACACTTGGTGGGAAACTTCTAGTTTGGGCTAGGAAAGGGTTCACATTATTTTTCAAATGGATGAGCAAGGGGGAGGGGGTTTCCCTTAAGCACAATTTAATAGTGTTGGAACATTCCTCTCATTCACATATGGATGTATTTTCAGACCAGGCATTGTTGTGATAGCCTACAATGTAACTATGGGTCTTTCTGAAAATGTACAACCTTAGATTGCTGAAGTGCCATCTGTGTTTAACTGATTGTCCATTTGGTACAAAATGCTAAAAGAGACATTAGATACAGAAGACATATCCAAGCTGGTAGAAGCCTGGAGGAGGGACACAGCACAAGATTTTGATGAGGCAGTTTCTTGACATATTCTCTTCCACTCTTCCACATTTGAATTGCTGAAATCAGTGAACCTACAAGAAGCCCAGTTGAAGCTTTTGTATAGAGTCTTTATTACAAGGGAACAGGGGGCTTTTATAAAATTATGGGAAGACGCTAAGTGGGTTAAATGTAAAATTCACACTGAATCTCTTGTTCATTCCGTCCTTGAATGTCCTAAGATAAATTTTTAGACTCGGGTTTCGTTATCCTTAGAAAATCTATTCAGAAAGAGATTTCGGGTTTATAGCATGTTCATTTTTGGAGATCAGCTGTCCCTTTTAGATCAACATATTTTCGCACCTGCAAGAAAGTTTTTTAGTATAGGTTGTCTTGATTAAGAAAGTTATTTTAAAGTTCTGGAAGATGGAAGATAACCTTCCTTTTAAGCTCTGTTAACTGAAAATGGAGAAAGTAGCATCCTACAAGCTTTGCAGAGAAAGGGTAAGAATAAATCATCAGAGAGACAAAGATATATGTAGCTTAGAACATGTTATCTGCCTAAGGCAAATGAGACTATTAGCTCTTTCATACAAACACTCACTATGGAGGTTGACATTGGGTCTGTCTCCATAGAAGGAATGCATAGGGAGATATGTGATGGCATGGATGTTGAGATATAATTGGTAATCGGAGGAGCTGGGATGTAACACAAGTATAGAATGTTAACCAGGTAATGAGTATAAACCAACCAGGTCGTGCATGCGCAAGACTGGAGGGCTAGGACTTCGATAGGAAGGCAGGACTTAAACGAGATACCAAGGTGGCAAGGGAGCCCCTTCTAGTGATTCAGACAGGTCGTGACCTGTTTGGGCCGCCGCGGGAGCGGACTGCTGGGCAGGATGGACCTATGGTCTGACCGGCAGAGGCACTGCTTATGTTCTTATGTTCTTAGTGTTTTGTTTTTATGTATGTTTGAGTGGGTGATACTATATTACATTTAAAAATGGGACATGAGAAGGTATAAAAACTTGCTACCACATATTGGACTATAAATACTGGAACTATAATGGATCACCAAATACTGTACTCATTTATGTTCATTTTAGACCTAGAGTTTCTTGGTTTTTCTTTGATCAGAACAGAAAAAGAGGACCTATGATCCAAAATTGCTGGTAGATCCACAGACCAAATAAGTGAAACAAAGTTCCTGGATGTCTCAGGAGTCATTAGATTGATAGCAATTTATTGACATAAAAATCCAGACAATAATGTCAAAACATCCATGTGTCTGATAATCCATATAAATAACCATTTAAGATGTGCAAATGAAACCTTGTATCGGTCCCAACACAGTCTGTGTTTTGGCCTTCTTAGCCTTCTTCAGGGGTCCTTAAATAAATAATGAGAGGAATTTTTGAGTTGTGACTCACATTAGTTTGTAGAAAATGGACATAGAGTCTCAGTGAATAATGTGACGATCCAATGTGAATGTTGAGCAAATGTATGACAGTCGGAGGTGAAATTGGATTAAATCATTATATGTGATGTGGTGTACCCGAAAAGAGATTGATGTAACTGTGTATGTGATTGTGAAAAGACAAAACCAATTATCTCCCACAGGGTAATGAATGAAATAATATATACGTAAAGTGTGCTGCCGACTAAGATCTAGCATGCACCATGTGTAAGCTGAGGATTAACCTCATCAGTGAGAATGAGAATAGTGATTATATCCTACCTGATGTAACTTGACTATGTCAAACTGACACTGGACAATAAAGACTAGATGGAATAGAGGCAAACACAAGATGGTTGATGAAGTGTGAGGTTACTCACACAGGAAAGAGTCAAAAAAGGGGCAGATAAATGCTAAAGAATAATAATGAAACCTCATGAGTAGGAACGATGCAAAAGCATTGTAATTAATGGGAGCAGTTTCTTACCTCACATTGTACTTGAAACGTCTGCCATTTGGCCCTATAAAGGAATTGTGCAATCTGACACCAATTAGCTAGCCTGTTACGAAATTGTGAAAATATACATGAGTGAATGTGAAAAAAAGAGAAGATATTTGGTCAAAATACAACCCAGCTTAGTTTATATTGAGTGGTTCACCACAAATGTGTGATGGCGCGAAAAGCTGAACTTCGGTATAAAGGTGGACTGGAACGGTGAGACAATGCTAATTAAAGGACCCATGGTGCTGTGATTTATAAAACACTATTTAAACCATACTTTAGTGAGTTCTGATGAGAGAAACTATTTTTAACGTGATAAGTGTGGATGTTGAAATGCGATCTTAACAGTGATGAACAGTCCTAATGAGCTATCTTACTGAGATGGCATGAAAATCCTGTTGGTTAGTCAGGCTTGCACAGTACATGTCTTTATTCACCTGTCATAGTGCCGCTTTAATTTATATGTCAAAATGTGCATGGGACTTACTCGTTTTACGCCACATGAGTACAAAGCAGGCTATACCACCTTTCAAAATGTTAGTTCCAATTCTTTGATTTCTATGTAAACATAAAGTAGGACATATCACAATGTGCACCTTTACTCTTAGTTTTTTTTGCTAGCTATGTCTGTTACTGCCACATTGTTTTTCATGCAAAGCAACACAAACTTTTTAGTTCATTGTTGTCAACACCACAGTTTTTCAAATGGCTCATGTCCCAATATGATCAGACATTAATACAGTTCAATGAGACATATTCCCTAAAGCGTCTCTTTCGCTATGTCATCACACATTTACCCTTTGATCTTTAAATCACGGATGTGATCACATAGAGGCTTGTCTAACCAATAGCGGTTAGAGCGTCACTTTCCTGTTTGAGGTAAGTTCTTTTTCTTGGTAGTCAAATTTGTCCGGTATTCACCGTCTAGTTTTAGCAGACTGACACTTTTATTGCATTTGGGTAATTGCGCCCGACAACTTCGGTGTAACCACTTATACACATTTTTTTCCCTGCTAGTTGCTTCTTTGGGTAAGAAAGAGCCAGGAGACTGAAATCCTTTACAACTTCTATTGCCTTCAAGCTCAAAATCTTCATCATTTTCCATGTTCATGATCTTCTTGTTTATGTTCAGTTGTAATCCCATGTTATGACTTTCGGCTTTGACTTTTCTCAGTATATACAGCATGTCGTTTTTGCTGTTAGTGATGAGTGTTGTATCATCTGCATAGCGCAGGTTGTTAATATTTCGGCCGGCAACTTTGAAACCAACACTCTTTCCAAATTTGCTTTTCCATAAAGGGTGAACAGGTAAGGTGACAAGATGCATCCTCGCCTGTCGCCATGATTTATTGGAAACCAATCAGTATTGCCATATTCTGTTTTCGCTACAGCTTCTTGATTTTCATAGAGGCTCTTTATCAGCTGAGTTATGTGTTTGGATACCCATTTGTGCTAGAGTTCTCCGTAGTATATTGTGATCCACACAGTAAAAGTTTTGCTGTAGTCGATGAAGCAAAAGTATAGGTATATATCATTCATTGCAAAGAGGCATGTTACATTGGCGAAACAAACCAAATGCTAAAGACCAGAATCAACCGTCATAGATATCATATTAAAAATTGCAATACTAACCAGAACGTCACCTCTATTGGATAGCAGTGTGGAAAAACTGACCACTGCACCAATTATTATTTTATGGTAAGAATACTGAAAGGGAACTTAAGACAATCCAAGAACATAAAACCTTTGAAATCAAAGTGATAAAATATTATGACACCTACCAGACAGGATTAACAGAGGTCTAGACTTTCTTTCCCACTACAAAAACATTTAAAACTGCTCTGCCACCTTTCTGGCTCCTGCCCACCTGCCCCTCCCTCTACCTATCCCTGAAATGCTTTCATGTTTTCTTATATATACTGATATTTGTCAATATTTGCTTATTTCTGATCTGGAAAAGAAGGGTTACCTTCAAAATCTCATCATAAAATGCATTGAGTTAATCTAATGAAAAGGTATCACCTTATTTCCTTTGATTTTTGTTTTATTTTTTTTATATTGCCTTGGAAAATGGACTAACACGGCCACCATACCATTTCACTTATGTAACATTGGCAATAATGTCTCTTGTTCCTCGACCTTTTCTAAAACCAACCTGAACTTAAGGTAGTTTTTGCTCAACGTATGATTGTAGCTTTCTTTGTATTATTTTCAGCAATATTTTGTTGGTGTTTGGAATTATTGCAATTGTTCTGTAGTTGTTACAGTCCTTGGTGTCACCTTTCTTCTCCAATCCGTTGTCCATGCTTTTTCCTTCCAAATCTGTTGACACAGTCGAGTGAGGGCCATGGTAGCACCTTCTGAGCCTTTGATTAATTCATTTGGAATACTGTTGATACCAAATGACTTGTTTTTCTATAAAACTTTAATTGTTGCTATGACTTCTTTTAAAATATCTGGTTCTTCTTCAGCGTCAGTTTCCTGTTCACTTTCTTCTATGTTATCCTCATTGCTTTTTTTGTATAGATTTTCCATATATTCTTTCCATCTTTTTTTTTTTTAATGCTTTCTGGATCATTCAGTACTTAACTTGTTAGGATAATTAATAATTGTTTTGCATCTCTGAGGGTAAAATAATTAATTTTCTCACGAAATATCTTCATGTGCTGACTTCATTGAATGGTATCTAGTTTAAATCTCAGCAAGGCAACTGATAATTAAAAAAAAAAAATATGAAAAGAAGGATTATTTCTGTTCTCTCAGGATTTCTGCAGCTGGCACTGTGTTTGTTGCAGGTTTCCGGGTCTTGCTGCATCTTTGTCAGGTAGAAACTGATGTTTCAGCCACCATGCTGTGGTTTTCTTCAAGGTATGCTCTAAAGTCTGCAGTGTGACTTTGTAAATAGTGGTTTCATTGACCTGATTGGAAACAGGGCAGTCTACCAATTTGAATTTTGGTGGGAAAGTCAGTTGGTCAGAAATTTGAGTTTTGTAGTGAAAGCCCATAGACTGGAAAAAGTCTCTGGTAGGATTAAAGATGTTCTCCCAGTGGAGATGGGTTAGATGTTCTCTCAGGGTTTCTGCAGCTGGCATTGTGCTTATTGCAGGTTTCTGGGTCTCGCTGCATCTTTGTCAGGTAGAAACCGACATTTCAGCCATCATGCTGTGGCTTTCTTCAGGGTATGCCCTGAAGTCTACTGTGTGATTATGTAAATAGTGGGTTCACTGACTGAATATACTCTCTGAACTTGTTATGCTGTTGCAAATATTTTCCTCCCTCTCTTTCCCCTCAGCTTTTTATTTGACTACTTGTCCTTCTAATCATACTAGTAAAATTTTGAGACTCATAGCAAATGCATTCAGACAGGGAGCCATTTGATGACAACAGAAAATGACTTTATATAAACCTATGTATTCATTGACCAGTTTATAGAGTACCCCTGTTTTACTTAATGCTGTGACCTTGCTCAAAATAATGCTGTCTATGTCTTTTCTTTAAAGATGGGAACAGAGAAAGGATCTTCATGGGAGAACTTATTACGTTGATCATAACACACGGACTACAACATGGGAGCGACCACAGCCACTGCCTCCAGGGTAATAGAAAACCTTCCATTATTGCATTTAAAGTTTCGATTGATGTTCCTCATATAAAATCTTTACTTCTCACCAGCTTTTTTTTTTTCCTCTAGGCTTCTAAGTGAATTGGAACTTGTTAATACTAGGGAAATTTTTTAAAAAAATTTCCACACAATATTTAAAATGTTTTGCAACATTCTACATACTTCATTTGTCTTTTTTATTTTCTTGTCCTGAAATCTCGATCCCCAGCCAGTTTTCTGCTATCTATGCTTGATCTTCCAAATGGGTGTCTCATGCCAAAGGTGTTTCTCAAACATGCCCTGCCCCCCAGACACACCTTTCTGGCCTTCTTTGTCTCCCTAGCTGCTCCCTAGCTCTTTGTCATGGCTCCATTGCTTTTGTAACCTGCATCATGGGTCATGGCTGATGTTGTAGCTTCATTCATCAGGCTTCTGCTGATGGCAACCCTCTATTTCAGCCCACTCTGCTGCTGTTTTCTTTTGATTGTATGGACAGTGCAACTTATGATTCCTGTCTTTCTATAACTGAAGCTGCGGTGTTCTGCTGCCACCAAATTCTGCTTGGCAGAAAAATTCTTAACAAAGTCTGCGTTATATTCAGTTATTCCAGGAATAAATTCCATGAGCCTTAAGCACCTTTCTTTAAGTTCATTTCAATGCAATGACTGTCCTCAGACTGAGAGGTTTGAACCATTGGTCCCAATAGAACCCAATTCAAGTGTATTTAGGAGATAAGCTATCAATGTGGACTACCATTAAGACAGGTTATTTAACTCCGACTTGTGCTATTTTAGCACAGGTCCCATTTAATGCAATGAGATTTAGTTACTAATAACCTGGGTTAACAGCAAAGTAACACATCTTGATGGTAGCTCACTTTGATGCCTTCTTCCCTTGGTCCTTCAGTGTAATTATTGCACAATGACAGGGCAAGAATCCTCATCTCTTTAGGCTGAGGAGCAGAAGCTGAGCCTAGGCATCTAACCTTTGCTCCAACATTGCCACAAGTGATTATTCCAGATTTAAAATGTATAAGTTCACATGGAAAATCTGATTATATATAGCAAGCAAAATAAGTAAAAAAACAACAACAACAAAAAACATAACCCTTTATGAGTAATAGATTTAGAGATGTGCACTTTTCTTGATATGAAATGGGGAAACACTGGTTCTTTTTAGAATGTTGTTGTTTTTTTTTATGCTATGTACTCTCATGATTACCTATTTCCAGTGCAAAAGAGACGTGAGTCTTGACAAGTGGGTTTCTTCCCTTCACTTGCAAGGATTACAGGAGCCCCTGCATGTTGTGGACCCTCTACTTTGGGGGTTCCATTTGGCCTTCTGTTCTTTTTCTATGCATCAGGATATTCGGGATATAGTGCATGTGCAATGGAAGGCGCCGGAAGCACTTTTTCGTTTGAAGCGGTCCATGGCTCGGCTTTATCCCATTCTTGATGGGGATAGAGATACCTTGAAATCACCTGTGGTTGATGCGGTGGTCTCGGCCATCACGCATAGGCATATATCACCAATATTTCTATTATTATTATTTATTGGGATTTATTAACAGCCTTTATGAAGAGATTCACTCAAGGTGGTGTACAGCAGGTATAATTCAACATAAAGTTTACAATTTTATTAACAGCATAATAGTAGTAAAAAAGACTGTTTGCCCTGGATCGGTAGCACAGAATGTTGCTACTATTTGGGTTTTTGCCAAGTACTAGTGACCTGGATTGGCCATCGTGAAGACGGGCTACTGGGCTAGATGAACCATTAGTCTGACCAAGTAAGGCTATTCTTATTCTTATACATAAATACAATGAATGAAATAAAGTTAAGAGCAGTAAATTAAATAGGACTACCACGAAACAATCTCAAAAATATACTTAATTCAAATGAGAGAGATATAATACATACCAAAAGGGAAACATAATACTTATGCAGCATCTGATAAGCACAAATCAGATCATTCAAATAACATAGATATGACACTAATGATTTTCTATAGTACAACTTATCCTAGTTGAGCCACTTGGCAAAAAATAAGTCCAGGAGGTCTCTGTGACCTTTAAGATCAAAAGTAGAAATACTGTACTTGAGTTCAACATTAGAGAAAATGACCTTCAAGGACCTTGGAGCTACAGGCACTCTGGATGCCAGGAATGAATTGGTATAGAAGAGCATTGGTTGATTATTTCATAATTTATTTACTATTTTGTGTATGTCTTCCTGGTGGCATTCTAAAATTCATACGAGAAATTGAATGTAGTTTGTAGTCTGTAGTAGGTGCCAAGCTCTGGAATGCGCTGCCTGGTATTCTGTGATTCTGTGTTGGGAGACTGAACGTTAAGAAAATGTTGAAAATGAAATTATTTTTCAATGCCTTCATGTGCTAATGCTATTTTCTGTTAATACTTTCCCGTCCTGTAAATGTTTTTGTGGGATTTTGTCTTTCCATCTTGTAGGGTGAATTTAAAAGAAGATTTTAATAATGATATCGTTAATGTTTTATTGTGCTTGTCTTGTTTAAACATGTTTTGCATTTGCATGCATGTAATTTTGTAAACTGCATAGTTTTTATGCAGTATATAAATTTCTAAATAAATAGCTTAATTTTAATTTTTATTAAAAAAAAAAAAAAGTGATCTGTTTACCTTGAAGAAATGGCTTTAACCAGAGTCATGTCAAATATGTGCCCTTTCCATATGTTCAATAATTATAATCACCAAAACCAAATCCTCACTTCATTCACATTCATTTTTGGCAGCATCGTGGCCTATGGGGCCAGACAAAGTGGAACGTTTTAGGAGAGGTATAAATTAGAACCATGATTTACTTCACCAATCATGTGGAAACCTTTTGGCAAGCAGCCAAATAAGCCTATCTCTTCACATATTCTAAATCTCATGGATGATGATAGCAGCTCAGCAGGAATGGAAAGAAAGCACAAGAACAGTACCATTTTCTGTCCTTTATTCAGAGAGAGAAGGTGAGAGAAAGATGCTGACTTAAGAGAATTATTTTGTTGAGGTTAAAAATTTGTAAAATTTAGAGAGAAGGTGAAGAAGCATAAGCAAGTAATTTCTATTACTGTCTCAGTATAAGAAAAAAGTCAGCCTGCAGAGTCAAATTAGAGAAAAAAGGAGCCCAAAAAGTTCAGAGGCAGGGAGATACTCATCTATTGTGATACCGTATATACACAGCACTGTACAGAAACACATAACAGAGACAGTCCCTGCTCTGTAGAGTTTATAACCTAGTCTTTTCCAAATCACAATGCTGGTAGAAGTAGAGGAAGAAAGATTGATGGTCCCCAGAGATCTAGGGCTCACAACAGCACTAGTGGAGAGGAACTCATAAGGCGGTTTTTGATCCCCTGTAGTCTACCAGCCAAACTAGATATTTCTTTAAGAGAAGAATACCAACAGTTGTAGTTTCTAGTGAAAATGTAAAACAGCAGTTGTGCACTGGTGTCTCTTTAGAGGCAGGGCAAGGTAGAAGTTAAGGGATGGAAGGAGGCCAGCTGTAGGTAAAGCCATTTTCAAAAAAGCACAGTAAGAAGTACACCCTGTTCACTGCTGGAGAGTTTATGAAAGGTGTTTTGGCAGAATCATCACATATTTGAAGTTTGTTTGTGAGGAGGGCTAGTAAATCTAGTTAAAAAATGCTAAGTTCTAGCAAGAGGGTAGAAGCTCCAAATGAGTAGAGCAGCTAGACAATGTGAGGATTGCTTCTGGCTTTTCATCTTCGGGTCAACCCTCAGCTCCAGTTCCAGCAGCAGTAGTTACCCTCAATGAAGCAGAGAGAAAGTCCTGTACAACATCCACTATGTGGAGGCATTTTGAAGTGCTCAAGGGGCAGTGTTAAGCAGAATGATACGTACTATCAGAAGGTCATCAGTAGAGACAAGCTAATGAACCATTTTTCAGACAGTGGTATGCTACATACTTTTTGCAGGAACACCCTATAAATCTATGCTTAAAGGAGGGTTCTGATACGATCTCAGCAAGACTATCCTGTGGTTCAAGTAACACAATAAGAAAACTACAGAAAAGAGGAAATTCACTTCCCAAGCTAAGCTCCCAACTTCTTTGTTCAGTAAGAAGGCAGGCAAGCATCTGTGATATCCATGTAAACAAGCTGTCATGGACAAGATGAGGCGGTGGTTGGAATCAGTGTCCCAGGGCAAGCTGCAGTCAGCATTGAAGATCGCAACATGGTGTACTGTGGAAGTAATTGTCCTGGATGAGAGCATGACATTTAATAGGATACTGCATCTCTTTATGTTTTAATTACCAGGTTCCCTTCAGGACAACTTTTATTAGGTGAGTAATCCCCAGCCAGTGCCTGTGCCATTCCAGCTGCAGACACAGCTGGCCATGGCAGAGGCTAGTAGTGTGCATTTCATAAGTTGAAAAACTACACACTTACCTCTCCCTGAGAGCACACTGGTGGCACCTGGTTGAGGCAGGAGCAGATTGCATGTATAGTAGAATGTACCATGAGGGAAGGTACACACAGACTGTGCTGCATACCCCGGTGTTGGATAATCATCCACTAAGGCTATGACCACATATCCTGCATATTTGGAACACAGCTCTGCAATCTGGCCTGATCTGGCCACAGTTGTCTAGCATTTTTCGTTCCTTCCCACTAACCAGCATGCGCACTGAGGAGAGATTCTCAGTGAAAGGGGTACTATGAGTCCATATCATTCACAGCCAGTACCAGACTTAGTGGAATAGCTGGTGTTCTTTTTTTAATTTTAATTTTATCATTTTCATATTTAACAATATCAAGTATAAACTTGTACAGAAAGCAAATATAAGCACAAATCAATACATAGAAAACAAAGGAAATAATAGTGATTAATTCAGCTCTAATCCTCAATAATGAGATCCAAGAATTAAACTAGCGGAATAAAAGAAGAAAGATATACAGAAGCAGTGTTCCCCCCAGAAATTTTTTCCTGCCGGGTGGCATGAAAAAGTAGCCGGGTGGGGTGGGACGGGGAAATTTGGTGGTGGGGAAAATTAAGGGCTCCTTTTACTAAGCAGCAATAGCGTTTTTAGCGCATGCAGAATTGCCGCGCTACACGGCTAGAGCTAACGCCAACTCAATGCTGGCATTAGCGTCTAGCATGTGCGACAATTCTGCGCGAGTTAAGCGTGCGGTAAAACCGCTATCGCAGCTTAGTAAAAGGAGCCCTAAATGTGTACTATTTGTATTAGTTAATTATTATTACCGTATTTTCGCGGATATAACGCGCGCGTTATACGCGTTTTTACCTACCGCGCATACCCCTCGCGCGTTATATGCCTGAGCGCGGTATACAAAAGTTTTTAAACATAGTTCCCACCCCGCCCGACGCCCGATTCACCCCCCCAGCAGGACCGCTCGCACCCCCACCCCGAACGACCGCTCGCACGCGCTACCACCCACACCCGCATCCACGATCGGAGCAAGAGGGAGCCCAAGCCCTCTTGCCCGGCCGACTCCCCGACGTCCGATACATCCCCCCCCCCCGGCAGGACCACTCGCACCCCCACCCCGAAGGACCGCCGACTTCCCGACAATATCGGGCCAGAAGGGAGCCCAAACCCTCCTGGCCACGGCGACCCCCTAACCCCACCCCGCACTACATTACGGGCAGGAGGGATCCCAGGCCCTCCTGCCCTCGACGCAAACCCCCCTCCCCCCCCCCAACGACCGCCCCCCCCAAGAACCTCTGACTGCCCCCCCAGCCGACCCGCGACCCCCCTGGCCGACCCCCACGACCCCCCCACCCCCCTTCCCCGTACCTTTGGTAGTTGGCCGGACAGACGGGAGCCAAACCCGCCTGTCCGGCAGGCAGCCAACGAAGGAATGAGGCCGGATTGGCCCATCCGTCCTAAAGCTCCGCCTACTGGTGGGGCCTAAGGCGCGTGGGCCAATCAGAATAGGCCCTGGAGCCTTAGGTCCCACCTGGGGGCGCGGCCTGAGGCACATGGGCCCAACCCGACTTCATTTCAACTTATGAAATGCACACTACTAGCCTCTGCCATGGCCAGCTGTGTCTGCAGCTGGAATGGCACAGGCACTGGCTGGGGATTACTCACCTAATAAAAGTTGTCCTGAAGGGAACCTGGTAATTAAAACATAAAGAGATGCAGTATCCTATTAAATGTCATGCTCTCATCCAGGACAATTACTTCCACAGTACACCATGTTGCGATCTTCAATGCTGACTGCAGCTTGCCCTGGGACACTGATTCCAACCACCGCCTCATCTTGTCCATGACAGCTTGTTTACATGGATATCACAGATGCTTGCCTGCCTTCTTACTGAACAAAGAAGTTGGGAGCTTAGCTTGGGAAGTGAATTTCCTCTTTTCTGTAGTTTTCTTATTGTGTTACTTGAACCACAGGATAGTCTTGCTGAGATCGTATCAGAACCCTCCTTTAAGCATAGATTTATAGGGTGTTCCTGCAAAAAGTATGTAGCATACCACTGTCTGAAAAATGGTTCATTAGCTTGTCTCTACTGATGACCTTCTGATAGTACGTATCATTCTGCTTAACACTGCCCCTTGAGCACTTCAAAATGCCTCCACATAGTGGATGTTGTACAGGACTTTCTCTCTGCTTCATTGAGGGTAACTACTGCTGCTGGAACTGGAGCTGAGGGTTGACCCGAAGATGAAAAGCCAGAAGCAATCCTCACATTGTCTAGCTGCTCTACTCATTTGGAGCTTCTACCCTCTTGCTAGAACTTAGCATTTTTTAACTAGATTTACTAGCCCTCCTCACAAACAAACTTCAAATATGTGATGATTCTGCCAAAACACCTTTCATAAACTCTCCAGCAGTGAACAGGGTGTACTTCTTACTGTGCTTTTTTGAAAATGGCTTTACCTACAGCTGGCCTCCTTCCATCCCTTAACTTCTACCTTGCCCTGCCTCTAAAGAGACACCAGTGCACAACTGCTGTTTTACATTTTCACTAGAAACTACAACTGTTGGTATTCTTCTCTTAAAGAAATATCTAGTTTGGCTGGTAGACTACAGGGGATCAAAAACCGCCTTATGAGTTCCTCTCCACTAGTGCTGTTGTGAGCCCTAGGTCTCTGGGGACCATCAATCTTTCTTCCTCTACTTCTACCAGCATTGTGATTTGGAAAAGACTAGGTTATAAACTCTACAGAGCAGGGACTGTCTCTGTTATGTGTTTCTGTACAGTGCTGTGTATATACGGTATCACAATAGATGAGTATCTCCCTGCCTCTGAACTTTTTGGGCTCCTTTTTTCTCTAATTTGACTCTGCAGGCTGACTTTTTTCTTATACTGAGACAGTAATAGAAATTACTTGCTTATGCTTCTTCACCTTCTCTCTAAATTTTACAAATTTTTAACCTCAACAAAATAATTCTCTTAAGTCAGCATCTTTCTCTCACCTTCTCTCTCTGAATAAAGGACAGAAAATGGTACTGTTCTTGTGCTTTCTTTCCATTCCTGCTGAGCTGCTATCATCATCCATCCTGGGATCCCTCCTGCCCGTAATGTAGTGCGGGGTGGGGTTAGGGGGTCGCCGTGGCCAGGAGGGTTTGGGCTCCCTCCTGGCCCGATATTGTTGGGGAGTCGGCGGTCCTTCGGGGTGAGGGTGCGAGTGGTCCTGCCGGGGGGGATGTATCGGACGTCGGGGGGGGGCATCAGGCTTTCAGGATGGGGACAGACCTTCAAGGGGGGACAGGACTTCAAGGGGGGACAGTGCACGGAAAGTCAGGGGGGGTGAACGGAGAGTCGGGACAGCGCACGGAAAGTCAGGGCAGTGCACGGAAGTCAGGGGGGGTGAACGGAGAGTCGGGACAGCGCACGGAAAGTCAGGGCAGTGCACGGAAGTCGGGGGGGGTGAACGGAGAGTCGGGACAGCGCACGGAAAGTCAGGGCGGGCGAAAGGAGCGTCGGGCATCATGCGCGGTATACCCGTGAGCGCGGTATACAAAAGTTTTTGTACATGTCATTGTGATTTCTGCGCGCTATACCCGTGTGCGCGTTTTACACGGGTGCGCGTTATATCCGCGAAAATACGGTAGTTATTTTCCAATGCTCAATATGACTGCCTTTCTTAAGGTTTGACACTTGTTCCATAATTTTTTATTAAATTTAAGAAGTATCCAATTCTAGAAGTGAATAATTAGATATTTGCCCTCTTTCAAATGGTATAGATCAGCGTCTCTCAAACTTTTTTAACTCCGGCACACTAAACAGAGCAAATGTTTTTTGTAGCACACTAAATACAGCAAATGTTTTTCATGGCTGGAAAAAATTTCTGGGGAGAACACTGTTGCCGTTAGTTTTCAAGGTCCAATCATGTCAAAGAATAGTGCTTATCTGGGTAGTTGTATAATAAAAAGAATGGATAAGATAACATGAGAAGTGAAATTGTCATGAATCAGAGGGATACATACCCTGTAGGTCCTAAAAGCAGGCTTGTGGATTAGATATAAACTATGAAGGCAGTGGTGTACCTAGCATATGTGACACTCGAGGCCCATCATTTTTTGACACTCCCCCCATCTGTATGAAAAACATGATTTTTAGTAACAATCCAGACATCACACAAGAGTGTACCTAGGAAAAGGCAGCATCTTACATACTGCAGTGAGCAGTACATCAATACACCCATTGTAAAACTAAACAAGCCAGACTAGTACAGATCAATCCTACACAGTCAATCCTAACTGAAAACTATGTCTTTCGAACACACAGAACACAGAAAACACCTTCGCCTAGTATGGAATATGTAATCACAAACTAACCCCTCTCCCTTTTACAAAACTAATGTGGTTTTTAGCCATGGTGGTAACAGTTCAGACTCTCATAGAATTCTGAGCAATTACCACCATGGCCAGCGCTAAAAAAAACGCTTTATAGTTTTGTAAAAGGGGGGATAAAATAGAAAACGTAGACAAAGGTTAAATTGAACCGCCAAGAAGCTGGACTCTGCATAAAATGCAACACCACAGAAACAGCGATGCATCTCCCCTAAAGCAAAAAAATAAATAAATATAATTATTTTCTACATTGTCTTCTCTGGTTTCTGCTTTCCTCATAGTCTTGTCACTCTCTTCCTTTCATCCACTGTCTACCCTCTCTCTGCCCCTTCTATATGGCATCTTCTCTCCTTGTATTCCCCTTCCATCTCTCCCTTCACCCCTATTATTCTGGCATCCATCTTCTTCCCTTCCCTCCTCCAATGGTCTGGCATCTCTCTCCTCTTCTTCCCTTCCCTCTCCCAGACCCCCATGGTCTGGCATTTTAATCTCTCCTCTCTCTTCCCCCCACTTCCATCAGCATCTGCCCCCTTTCTTTCCCTCAAACCCAATTCCATCAAGTATCCTTCCCCCTTATGTGTCTCTCTCCTTTCCCTGCACACCAATTCCATCAGCATCTGCCCCCTTTCTCTTCCTCCACCACCCTTCCATACCACCCTGACCCCCTTTTTCTCCCTCCACCACCCTTCTATGCTCCTCTCCCTCCAAACCAGCAAGGTCTCATGATGACTGCTTCTGTTGCTTCCGCCTCTGGAAGATGTAAGTGACGTTGGAGGGGTGGGCCGGCAGATGCAGGGAATTACGGCAAGGTTCCGCAATGACTGCAGTTGCCGGTCCACCCCTTCCGAAGTCACTTATGTCTTCCGGAGGCAGAGGCGGCAAATACAGTCATCTCAGGACCTTCCTGCACTTCAGTGCGGCTGCTGACTCTGCTTCAGAATAAGTACGGCAGCCATGCTGAGGTGAAGGTGCCATTTAGAGCAGCTCGGAAGGTTCTGGATCCAGCCGGCGGTGTACCCCCCTAGCGGTCTGCCACTGTATGAGGGGACAAAAAATAATAAAAAGAATGAATAACTTGACCGATTTAGACATCATACAATTATAACCACAAAAATATGTCATAAAATGTAGTTCTAAACTCAAAAGACTCCAGACAAAAAGCAGACTATAGAAAGGAAACCAGAAAAGACCAAACCCATAGTACTAAGATCCAAATGCTAAAATCGGACATGTCCATTATGAAGAGATGTGTGGATCACCGCTAATTATAACGAGTGAGTCTTTAAAATATGAGATGATAATAGATAGCCGGACCTGGTGGACGGAAGTGACAAATACTGGAGCCAAAACCAGAGCACCGTGATGAAACTTGAATGGAAATATGGATACCTATTTATACTTTTGAGTAAAATTGTGATTCGAACATGTCATAGAAAAGAATAAATAATGTGTAAACTAAAAACCAAGAACAACATATTGTAACACCGAACTCAGAATTAATGAAATAACATGCTAAAAGAACTTAACCCCCCCCCCCTAAAATAGGGCATATACATACTTAAAATAATGGCTGGTTACAAACAGTATGCCTAGACTATATAGACCTAAACAGGACAAAAGTAAACGTATGGGAAATGAACAGCTGATAATACAGAGTGTATCTTGAAAACATAAGCCGATAGTAGCTCAAAGACAAGCCAACTGGGTAGATGAAAAGTGAAACCTGGGAAAGATCTAAATTATTGTTCAAATGAGCTTCTATTAAAACCAAAGAATAAAACCGGAGCACTCGGGGAGAGTAAAATGGACTTACCGAAAAAGTCTCTGCACTGATGAGATAAACTCATACGCAGAATAAATGTGAACACGTGACAGTGGGGCTATGATATTTGATCTGTTGAAAGAGGCGCCAAAAAAGTGTCGCAGTGGATTGAATGCACACTAATAGGGGAGGGGCATCGGGCTGTTAAAAAAGGCTGCTTTAATAAATAAATGAAAATACTGGTGAAAACCTAAATAAAAAACCAAAACCATGATAAAATGCCAATCCTGACTGCAAGTAGTAGTGAAAATAGCATAAGGCACCTGTAGTACTGTTAGTGCCAGAGCTGCTTAGAATAAAGAACCGTGCTGTGCATGAGGAGAAAAAAGAAAGAATGAGGTGATAAGATGTAAAGTGCTGGCCCCTCACTGCACCACTTAAGAACATAAGAACATAAGAAATGCCTCTGCTGGGTCAGACCCGAGGTCCATCGTGCCCAGCAGTCCGCTCACGCGGCGGCCCAACAGGTCCAGGACCTGTGCAGTAATCTTCTATCTATACCTCTCTATCCCCATTTCCAGTAGGAATTTGTCTAATCCTTTCTTGAACCCCAGTACTGTACTCTGCCCTATTGCGTCCTCTGGAATCGCATTCCAGGTGTCCACCACACGTTGGGTAAAGAAGAACTTCCTAGCATTTGTTTTGAATCTGTCTCCTATCAACTTTTCCGAATGCCCTCTTGTTCTTTTATTATTAGAAAGTTTGAAGAATCTGTCCCTCTTTACTCTCTCTATGCCCTTCATGATCTTGTAAGTCTCTATCATATCTCCTCTAAGTCTCCTCTTCTCCAGGGAAAAGAGACCCAGCTTCTCCAATCTCTCAGAATATGACAGGTTTTCCATACCTTTTATCAGACGTGTTGCTCTCCTCTGAACCCTCTCGACTAACGCCATATCCTTCTTAAGATACGGCTACCAATATTGTACGCAGTACTCCAAATGCGGGCACACCATCGCCCGATACAACGGCAGGATAATTTCTTTCGTTCTGGCTGTAATACCCTTTTTGATTATACCAAGCATTCTATTCGCTCTCTTAGCGGCTGCTGCACACTGTGCCGACGGCTTCATTGTCATGTCCACCATTACCCCCAAGTCCCTTTCCTGGGTACTCTTATTCAATAACATCCCTCCCATTGTATAGTTGTACCTCGAGTTTCTGCTCCCCACATGTAATACTTTACATTTCTCAATGTTGAACTTCATCTGCCATTTTGCCGCCCATTCTTCTAATTTGTTCAAGTCCCTTTGCAACTTTTCGCAGTCCTCTGTAGTCCGAGCTCCATTAAATAGTTTGGTAAAATCCGCAAATTTTATTATCTCGCACTTCGTCCCTGTTTCTAGATCATTTATGAAGATATTAAATAGCAGCGGCCCGAGCACCGAGCCCTGCGGGACACCACTCGTGACCCTCCTCCAGTCGGAGTAGTGACCCTTTACTCCTACCCTTTGTTTTCTACCCTCCAACCAGTTTCTGATCCATCTATGTACGTCTCCTTCCACCCCATGGTTCTTCAGTTTCCGGAGTAGACGTTCATGGGGCACCTTGTCAAAGGCTTTTTGGAAATCTAGATATATGATGTCTATGGGGTCCCGTTTGTTGATCCCTTCGAAGAAGTGCAATAAGTTCGTTAGGCACGATCTTCCCTTGCAGAAACCATGCTGGCTGGTTATCAGAAGTTCATGTTTTTCAAAATGTTGATCGATGTTTTCTTTTATCAGTGCTTCTGCCATTTTTCCCGGAACCGAAGTCAGGCTCACCGGCCTGTAGTTTTCTGGGTCACCTCTTGATCCCTTTTTAAAGATGGGCGTAACGTTGGCTATCTTCCAGTCTTCCGGGATCTCGCCTGTTTTCAGGGATAAGTTGCAAATTTGCTGCAGTAGTTCCGCTATCTCCTCCTTTAATTTCTTCAGAACCCTTGGATGTATGCCATCCGGACCCGGGGATTTGTCAGTTTTTAGTTTTTCTATCTGCCTACGAACATCCTCAAGGCTCACTTCTATGGATGTTAATTTTTCTGCCTGACTTCCGTTGAAGAATTGCTCAGGTTCCGGTATGTTGGATGTGTTTTCGTTTGTAAATACAGACGAGAAGAACATGTTAAGCCTTTCTGCCACTACCTTCTCCTCCTTCACCACTCCCTTCCTGTCTCCGTCGTCCAGCGGTCCCACTTCCTCTCTAGCCAGCTGCTTCCCTTTAACATATCTGAAGAATGGTTTGAAATTTCTTGCTTCCCTGGCTAGCCTCTCTTCATACTCTCTTTTGGCTTTCCGAACCTCACGGTGACATTCTTTTTGATGCTTCTTGTGCTCTTTCCAGTTCCCCTCAGTTTTGTCCTTTTTCCATTTCTTGAATGATTTTTTCTTATTGCCTATTGCTTCCTTCACTGTTTTGGTTATCCACGCCGGGTCTTTTGTTTGATTCTTTTTACACGCCTTCCTGAATCTGGGGATATACAGATTTTGCGCCTCGCTCACCATGTCCCTGAAGAAGGACCAGGCATGATTTACCGTTAGCCATGTTTTGGAAGTGTTCCTAAGTTTCTTCCTTACCAATTCCCTCATTGCTTCGTAGTTTCCTTTCCTGAAGTTAAAGGTTGTCGCAATGGATCTCTTGCCTTTTGACACTCCTACCTCAACCTTGAACTTGATCATATTATGATCGCTGTTTCCCAACGGTCCCACTACTTTTACTCCTTTGCAGGTCCCCTTAACCCATTTAGGATTAGATCCAGAGTGGCATTTCCTCTCGTCAGTTCTCTAACAAGCTGTTCCATGAAACAATCCTGTGTAGCTTCCAGGAATTTTGTCTCCCTAGCGCATTTCGAGCTTCCAAGCCTCCAGTCTATCCCAGGGTAGTTGAAGTCTCCCATAATAACCGTGTTGCCACTTTTGCATTCACGCTTCATCTCGGCTTCCATATCCTCATCGATATCTCTGGTTTGCCCAGGTGGGCGATAAAATAGGCCCATCTTTATTTCAGGCCCTCTCCTTCCCGGTATTTTAACCCATAGAGATTCCGGCTTGCTGGCCATCTCTGCTGTGTCTATTTGTGTGGATTGTATGCCTTCTTTTATGTATAGGGCTATTCCACCTCCTTTTTGTCCTGTTCTGTCCTGGCGATAGAGCTTGTATCCCGGTAGTGCTGTATCCCATTTGCTTTCCTCATTCCACCATGTTTCAGAGATTCCAGTGATGTCGATGTCTTCTGCGTTGGCCAAGGCTTCTAGTTCCCCCATTTTGTTTCTTAGGCTCCTTGCATTAGCATATATGCACTTTAGATCCTGGTATTTTGCTGTCCTCCTTTCCTTTCCCTGTGCTTCGGTCCATATTTTCTTCTCTTTTGCTGCAGACATTGTAACCATTTCTTCTGGGTTAGTCGACTCCTGCAGTTTGTCCCTTGTTCCTTCCCAGCCATTTTTCCCCTCGGTATCTTCACAGGATACCGTCTTCCGAATCGTCGACCCTTTGTCAACTGTTGGCTTTCCCCTTCTTCTTAGTTTAAAGCCTGTTCTATTCCTCTCTTGACGTTGTTTGCTAGGAGTCTAGTTCCTGCTGCGCTCAGGTGCAGTCCATCTTTCCTGTAGAGCTTGCTCTTGCCCCAGAACGCCGTCCAGTTCCTCACGAAGTGGAATCCTTCTTCTTCACACCATCTCCTCATCCACGTATTTATTGATTGTAGTTCCTCCTGCCTTTTCACATCTGCCCTCGGTACTGGTAGGATCTCTGAGAACACTATCTTCTGGGCCCTCATCTTCAGCTTCCTTCCCAGAATCTAAGGAGTGATATTCTAGAGCAGGAGTGCCCACACTTTTTGGGCTTGCGAGCTACTTTTAAAATGACCAAGTCAAAGTGATCTACCAACAATAAAATTTTTAAAAAGCACAAAGCACATTGTACGCAAAGAAAATATTAATTATCATTCCTATTCCGGGGTTTTTTCAAAGAGGTCAAGTCAGATGACTCTATGCACTGTCACGTCAGTAACAACCATACAAAAATAGACAAATATACCCCCTTCCCTTTTTACTAAACCATGATAGCAGTTATTAGCGCAAGGAGCTGCGCTGAATGTCCAGCGCTGCTCTCGACACTGCGCTAAAAAACACTATTGTGGTTTAGTAAAAGGAGACCATAGTGTAAAATATAGACAGTAGATATAAATTCAGACACATTTTGATCACTAAATAGAAAATAAAATCATTTTTCCTACCTTGTTGTCTGGTGATTTCATGAGTCTCTGATTGCACTTTCTTCTTCTGACTGTGCATCCAATCTTTCTTCCCTTCTTTCAGCCTGTATGCTTCCTCTCCTCCAGACCTCATTCCCTCCCCCAACTTTTTCTTTCTCTCTCCCTGTCCTTTCTTTCTTTCTCTCTTCATGCCCCCTTTCTTTTTTTTCTGTTTCTCTTCTTTCCTTCTGTCTCCCTGCCTGCCCTCTTTCTTTCTTTCTCCCTGCCCTCCCCCAATCCACTGCCAATGCCGCTGCCATCGGGGAACAGGCCCCCAAGCCGCCGCCATTGGATAACAGGCCCCAAAGCCACTGCCGCTGCCCCAAGCTCTCCCTGCTTCGGGCCGACCAGCATTCCTCTCCCCAACGTCAATTCTGCCGTTGGAGAGGAAGGCTGATCGGCCCAAGATCGCGATCGACCTATTGGGAGAAATGCTGCCGGGTCCTGCCTTTGCGGAAACAGAAAGTGGGCAGGACCCGGCAGCAAGAAGAGCAAATTGTAAGCTTCACTGACCCGTCTACCACCTTAGCCCGTAGTGAACGCATGCTTCGGGGCTCTAACGTGTGCATGCCGGCTTCCCTTCTCTTCCCCCCACCGGACATAACTTCGGTTTCGTAGGGAAGAGAAGGGAAGCCGGCAAACACACGTTAGAGCCCCAGAGCATAAGTTCGCTATGCGCTAAGGCATGAAATCTCCAAGCCTTTTTTTTTTTTTTAATGTTGAGCAGTGGCGGCAGTAGCAGAATTTAGCCGGGCGGTCATCTAAATTACCCGAGCGGACCGCCTGGTTAAAAGGTCATAGGGAGAACACTGCAGAAGAATATAAGGCTGATCAGGTTGAAATCTAGTTGAAATCATACCCCTCATTATGAAACTCTATTATAGGGCCATTTAGCTTTTTTCTTTTTCCTTCTCCAGTCGCGATAGTGATAAGAAAGTAGATAACTGGAAAGGTTAAAAAAAATACATACTTTTGAGAAGAATAATAAACAATACATTTAAAGGGATGACGTAAATAGAATGTCGCCCCTAATGCAAGAACCCCAGGCTTTAATAGAATAAATTCTTTTCGACGTTTTTGGGTACCCCTGGCCTAATCTGGATACATTCGTACTTTTAAGCCTAAAAAATCTTTCTGCATATGTTTAAAGAAATTTTTCATCAGCCACCGCCAATAATAATGTCATAGGTGTAATTAATTCTGTATCAGAAAGCTCAAGTAATTCAGTTACATTCATATCAGGAGCAATTACTTGCTGCTGACTTGGTAACTTTCCTGGCAAATAGTAAACCTGAGATAAAGGAGGTAATGATTCTTCTGAAATCTCCAAAACCTCCAAGAAATATCTCTTCACCAATTCCCTTGGGGTGTACAAAGCACTCCTAGGGAAATTAATCAATCTAATATTGTTAGAACTTGAGAAATTTTTTAAAGATTCTAATTTTCTCCTAAGGTTAATATTGTCTTTTATCAAAGTCTCTTGAATCTTTTTAGAAGTAGTCATTTCCTGATTGATGCTACTTAATGAGGTTTTGGAATCTAACATTTCAGTTTGTAAATTCTTAATATCTTTCATTTGAGCCTTCATATTCTCTTCCAAATGTTGAAAATAAGGATTTATTAAAGTAGGCAGAGTTGCCACAAGGTCCCAAATAGATTCTAAAGTTACCTCTTGGGGTTTCTGGACTTGAAGCAAACAAAATGTTTGAAATGGCACCTCTCCAGTTTCTTCTCTCCCACGCTGATCATTTCCCTGGGTCCTTACGTCCCCATGTTGAATCTTTATTTCAAAGTCCAAATAAGGACTACCCTCCGAAAATGTAGTGTCCAGCTCAGCTCTGCCTTCTCTGGTCTCACCGGCCTCCTGGACTTGCAGTGCTAGAATTCTGTTGCACTGCTCCGTCAGCGGCGAGCTGGTGCTCTGAGGGCGTGGAGGTGGTGTCCTAACATCAGGGCTTAGAGTGGTATCCAAGAGAGGATGCCTCTGTCCCGCTAACTCAGGGTGTCTCCAGCAGGAGTGTTCCCGATGATGTCGATATAACTTGCATCCGCTGTAAGAGTTCCTCTATATTTCTGAAGCCAGTCGTTGAAGAGCTATGTGAGGCCTCAACTGAGCTCTTCCCTCTCCGCTTCGGCATCATTCTTCTAAGATAAGTTACCTCTGAGGCATGCTATTCATCCTGATCAGTCCGCAACCATCTTGGATCTCCGAGAAGAGCTGGTCTAAAAACAAACCTACCCTACTTGTTTTTCTTGTTTCCATGTAATTGGGAGGAGGACTGAGTGATGACTCCAGTAAAGCAATGTGTGCCATCACTTTTTTTGGTCCTTCTTAGCAAAACTTTTGAATTCACTTGCTCCGCTTAAATCTTTGTTAGTAATTGTGCACAAACATTCTTCATGATTTCATTCTGGATTATGATTGTTGAAGTCCCAAGTCTGGCAGCTGAATGTCAATAGCACAAATTTAGATGTTCCTAGTTACAAGATTTCTTTCGTGCTAAATATGTTGAATTTTATGACTCTTTAAGCCACATTTAGTGGTCTCATCACAGTAATCATTAACAAATCTAAAAGATTCTTCTACATTCTTAATACTATCACCCCCAGAGCTGTGACCCCCCTCCTTCCTTCCTTCCCTGAGTTACTTCCCCTATGTTAGGCACTGCTCAGCATGGCAAGGCAAAACTATTTCACTACACTGGCTTGAGATCTCTGCATCTTCACTCTTGTCTTCAAATGTCTTTTATTGGTGCCAGATTACACACCTAATTCCTTATATCACAGCTCGCCTTCAGTTATATTGGCCCTTCGCTTGGAAACTCCCTTCCAGCAGATTTCAGATGTAAGAATCATCCTTATAGAAATTTGTCTTGTCATTTCAAGATGCTTATGGCTCCCACCTACACCAAGTCTTCATTTGCCACTTTTTTTAATGATAGCTCTCTTGCAATGTGCAGATTATCATATTCCTGCCCTTTTTGTTCTCCTGTTCATCTTTATATTCCTGTTACTTTCTCTTCTTCTCCTCAGTTGCTTTCATTATTACTGTGAACTGCTTAAGAACACTGTGCAGTATGCAGTACAGTGGTGCCTCACACAACGAACTTAATCCGTTCCAGGAGCAAGTTTGTTATGTGAAACGTTCGTTGTGTGAAATGCGTTTTCCCATAAGAATACATGTAAAACAAAATAATTCGTTCTGCAGCCCTGTTTTCCCATAAGAATACATGTAAAACAAAATAATTCGTTCTGCAGCCCTACATTTCCCTCCCTCCACCTCACCTTATATGCAGAGTTTGCCAGCTTTCTTTTTCACCCAGCCGCACGCTTTCAAAAAGCTGTGCACGCGCAGCTGCTGAAGTTGATCAATGTTCTCCTCTCCTGCAACTTCCGGTTTCCGGTTGCGTCAGAGGAGAAGATTGAACAACAGAGCATGCGCGCATGTGCTGCTCTTTGAAAGTGTGTGGCTGGCCGAAAAAGAAAGCCGGAAAACTCGGCATCTAAGGTAAGGTGGAGGGAGATGATGGAACACTGCATTCAGACAGGAGGGTGCTGCTGTTCCCGGCTCACATTAGGAAGCGGCGAGAGTAGTTCCGCCCCCCCCCGGGCCCCTCGGGCGACTTCGTTGTGTGAAACGAAGTTCGTTATAGGGAGCAAGACAAAAAGTTCGTTATGCGCAGCGATCGCTGTGCGAGGCGTCCGTTATGCGAGGCACCACTGTATATCAAAGTTATATAAATATGGGAGTACCATATTCCTGGAGTAATTTATTTGTTGGGATTTATTGACCTCCTTTATGAAGAGATACACCTAAGGTGGTGTACAGCAGGTATAATTCAACAAGAAAACTTAAATTTTGTTAACAGAATAACAGTACTAAAAAGACCAAATATATACATAAATATAATGAATGAAGCAAAATTAAAATTAGTGAAATGAAACTTACCATATTTCCCCACATGTAGGCTACCCCCTTCTATAGGCCGCAGAAAATACCTAAGCAAGATTTAAAACTGGTAGATAAGCCGCCCCATTGTATTAGCCATGGATTATCTACCAGTAACTGGGGCGGCCTATACTGTTTTTTAAAAAATCATCTCCCCCTTACCTCCCTCGGATGGTGGATGGTGGCCAGCAGTGCAGGACAGGAGTGATATTTTTGATCTCTGGGCCCGCGCTGCTTCCTGCATGGCTGGAACTTCCTCTCCGATGTCAGAATTGATGTCGGGGGTGGGGAAAGCTTGTGGGCCCGGGCTGGTACGCGCCAAGCCTGGCTCGGGGAAAAAGGGAGAAATCGGCATGGTGGCTTGGAGGAGGGGGGGGTCAGTGAGAGAGAAAGAATTGGGGAAGTGGAGAAATTGGCGCGATGGCTTGGGGGGAGGCAGGGGGAGAGAGAAAGAAAGATAGAAATAAAGAGGGGGCAGGGGGAGAGAGAAAGAAAGAGAGACAGAAATAAAAGGGGACAGGGCAGAAAGATAGAAAGGCAGAAATAAATAAATATTGGATTTACAGAAGAAGGAAGTGCAACCAGAGACTCATGAAATCACCAGACAAAAAGGTAGGAAAAATGATTTTATTTTCAATTTAGTTATCAAAATGGGTCCATTTTGAGAATTTATATCTGCTGTCTATATTTTGCACTATGGCCCCCTTTTACTAAACCACGATAGTGGTTTCTAGCGCAGGGAGTCTATGAGTGTCGGGATTTGCAAGGGGCACTCAGCGCAGCTCCCTGCACTAAAAAACACAATTGCGATTTAGTAAAAGGGGAGGGGGTATATTTGTCTATTTCTGTATAGTTGTTACTGAGGTAACATTGTATATTTTAAAGTCATCTGCCTTGACCTCTGAAAAAATACCCCGAATACAAATGATAATTAACGTTTTCTCTGCGTACAGTGTGCTTTGTGTTTTCTAAAATTTTATTGTTGGTAGATCATTTTGACTTGGTCATTTTAAAAGTAGCTCGCAAGTTAAGAAAGTGTGGGCACCCCTGCTCTAGATAGACTATTTCACACAATAAATTTGTTGCCGTTTGTTTATATTCCAGTACACTGACAACTTCTGAGTTCCTTAAATTTTGAACAACACTTAAGTTCCTATCGTCATTTCAGGCTTTTGTTCTTAGCTGTCTTAAATATCATTTTGGAACTTGTACTTTATTAAAGTTTACTTAGCAGTTGCTGAAATATGTGCATAATGAGATTTTTGTATACGCATGGTGCCATCTTGTGGCCATAACAGCAACAAAAAGCAAAAAAAAACCTCATAGACTCCAGCCTCCTTGTTGGAGAAACTAGATCAGTGTTCTTCAACCGCCGGTCCGTGGACCGGTGCTGGTCTGCAGAAATTTTCTGCCGGTCCACAGTGCCGGCACATCCATCGTGCCCAAGACAGTGTTCTTTAGCCGCCGGTCCACAGTGTGATCAACACGGTGTCTTCGGGCCAGCTCCCTGAGAGCTGCAGTGCATAAAGCCGTGGGAAAAGGCTCCTACGCGCGTCCTGTACCTGAACCGGAAGCTTTCTCTCTGATGTCGCAACGTCAGAGGGAAGACTTCCAGATGAGGCTAGGGACGTGTGCGAGGAGCCATTGCCCACAGCTTTGTGCAATGCACTCAGGAAGCCGGCCCGAAGATGCCGCATTGATTGCACCGTGGACCGGCCCGAAGATAACACCGGGGGGCAGGCCAGAAGGCAAGGCACAGCATGGAGGGAGAGAGACAACAACGGTAAGGGGAATGCTTTTATTTTTTTATTTAGTGATTGATTTACATCTGCTGTCTGTTCAGGAAGAAATGCATTTGTTTCTTTTCCTCTGGGGTTGTACTGCTTGCAGAGTCTTACATCTTAGGGTTTGTTTGTATATATTAGTACTTTTAGTTTTTGGTCCCGTATTTGCATGGGGTTATCTGTGTCCTGGTAGGAATGAATATTGAGAAGCATACAGTGTGCTTTGTGTAGTTTAATTTTGTGGTTAACCATTATGTGTTGTTAATATGATTATATTATGTGTGTGTGTATATATGAAAAATGAATGGAAAAAATAGTGTTACAATTAGTACTGTTATGGGGGTGGGTTCTGAAATGGAAATTGGGTGGAGTTGGGCACGACTTAGGCCAGTGTTCTTCAACTGCCGGTCCGCGGACTGGTGCCGGTCCACAAAATAATTATTTTATTTCTGCCGGTCCATAGGTGTCAAAAGGTTGAAGAACACTGGACAAGGCGGTCTCAATCTGCTGCCCTGTGGGGAGAAAAAAAAAACAGTGAAAAATAAACTAATAGCCAGTTGTAAATTCCATGATATAAAAAAAATTCACAAATATTCCAATTTTTTTATTTTCATTTACGTTTTGTTCCCTTTATTTTCAAGTAGAAAGATCCTGAATTTGTATTAAGATCAATTAGGAGGAACTCAAATAGGGTACCTCCATAACATTAAAAAATACCATATTTTATAATCGTTCCTACAAATCATAGTATAAAATTAACTATGAGTTATGTTAAGATTCTGAAGAAAAGTTCACATATCCAAAGGAGAAGTCCCTCTTAACATCTCCAAAGGGAATAAAATTCTTTCAACCTTTGAACAAATTATAGTTCTTCATAAGAACTTTTACCAATAAAAGAAAAAAAAAAATGACCTCAAGTAGAAGCTGAAACATCCTTAACCTTTACTATAATTCACAAAGTTGTATTTCTTGCTTGCTTGTCAACAAAGTTATTTAATGGCTAATTTACTTTTTATTTTATATGTACTGGGTTTTTGTTTCTGTTTCTCTTAAGCCACTGTCCTCCTCATTTGCTAAAGCTGGCAGCACAGGCTGGCATACGAAATGTTCCAAAGCCCATAGGGATTGAATGGGCATCAGAGCATTTGCCATGCAGCACTCGCTCCCTCATAAAAGGGGGCCTATATTTGATGTAAAGATTTGAAAGTCATTAAAAAAAAGAAACATAAAAGTAAATCTTTCAAGCATGTCATCAGCGTAACTCCTTCAAGGGCTTCCTTAAGGAGAACTATAATTGTAACAAAGGCAATAAGACAATGAAGAAAATAGCCCTTATTTTTGGGTGTGTGGACTTTTTTCTTTGGGACCTTAAGATATGTCATAGTTATCTTTACAATATTCTTTGCAGGATGAAGTGAAGATATCTTAAGTCCATCATATATTTTTTTCCTGTGATAGTAAGAACATAAGAACATAAGCAGTGCCTCTGCCGGGTCAGACCAGAGGTCCATCCCGCCCAGCAGTCCGCCCCCGCGGCGGCCCAACAGGTCATGACCTGCCTTAATCACCAGAAGGGGCCCCCTTGCCCCCTAGGTTTCTCATCGAAGTCCTATCTTCCCATCAATGTCCTAACCCTCCGGCCTTGCACCTGCACGACCTGGTGAGCTGTCTATACTTATGCAACACCCCAGCACCTCCCTCAGTACCCCACGATCCCCTTTTCCCTCAGGAATCTGTCCAATCCCTGTTTGAATCCCTGTACTGTACTCTGCCGGATCACTTCCTCCGGGAGCGCATTCCATTTGTCCACGACCCTTTGGGTGAAGAAAAACTTCATTGCATTTGATTTGAACCTATCTCCCTTCAGTTTCTCTGAGTGCCCCCTCGTACCTGTCGTCCCTTTTAGTCTGAAGAACCTGTCCCTGTCCACCCTCTCTATGTATTTTGAAGGTCTCTATCATATCCCCCCTGTCTCCTGTCCTGGCCGACACTAATAATTACCACCCTCCCTTGCGTACCTGTTCCCTGGTGGTCCAGCATGTATTCTGCGCTGATATCCTCCTTTTTAATGGTAGTACCCAGCGGCTCACCTGAGCCGGCACATAGGAGCGAGCTTTTCGTGCTGCTGGCCGGCCCTGAACAGCTCCTTGATAGGCTGCTGTGAGAACCACGAATCCCATGAGAACTTGCGGCAGCCTATTAAGGAGCGGTGCAGGGCCGGCAGGCAACATAAAAAGCTCGTTCCTGCATGCCAGCCTGTGTGCGCTGCTGGGTACTACATTTACAATCTTTGGGATGATTTCAGCGCGGGATACACGCTGGACCACCAGGGAATAGGTATGCGAAGGAGGGAGGGTAGTAATTATTAGTGTCGGCAGGAGACGGGAGAGATCTCTCCTCTTTCGGCCTAAGGCAGGCCTGCAGGAAGTCCGGGAGGGTTTCGGGTGGTCTCTGGGGGATGACCTGAATATAAACCGGGATCCCCATTTTTGGGCCAATTTTTTGTCCCAAAAATCCCAGTTTATATTTGAGTATACACCATATGTTTCCCCCCCAGATACAAAAGGGTATCATAAGTACTGTATCTCTTAAACTATAGGGCTTAGTGTGGTTCTTTTAATTTCTTTCTGGTAAGCAAAATATCATAAAACCTCTGCCCTCCTCCCCCCCCTTCACCCCCCCCCCCCCCCCCCCCGCTTCAATGTATCCACAATGCTTAAAATATAAATTGTTTTCAGTTGGAAAAGCAAGCAAGCAATCCAAGTTCAGGCTCAAGCAAGCTACAAATTCAGACCTAATCAGTAGTTCATTACCTAGAAGGTTACAATCTGTCCATTAAACAGTAGAGAGTGAAGTGAATTGCCCAGGATCACAAAAGGTATCATTTGGAGAAGTAAGACTTACGACTCAAACTCTCTTTTCTCTCCGTTTCTCAGCTGACCTTTTAATCTTTGTTATATTGTTCTTTGGTTATACTTGTATTATCCCAGGACAAGCAGGCAGGTATTCTCACTAGTGGGTGATGTCATCAGACAGAGCCCCGGTACGGACGTCTCACAAGCACGTGTTGCTTGTAGAAACTTAAAGTTTCTAGATGCCCGCACCGCGCATGCGCCGGTGCCTTCCTACCCGGAGATCCGGGCGTGTCTCCTCAGTTTTTTCTTTTCCGCGGAGCTGAGAAGTTCAACTTCTTCATGCGCTAGCTGAATTCAGTTAAATTTGCCTTCCTTGTCCGCGTTTTCGCTTTCTTTTAATTACAGTTAACAGTTCTTTTCTTTTTCAGTAAAAAAAAAAAAAAAAAAAAGAAGATTATTTCCTCCGGCGGGTCGAACGGGCCGGCCACGTGGCTCAGGCCCACTGGCTTCGACCTCGCGGCGGAGATTTTCCGGCCTATGTCCCGGCCAATCACCGGGTTTAAAAAGTGCAGCAAGTGCCAACGCGCGATTTCACTCACGGACCCTCACTGGCGCTGTTTGCAGTGTTTGGGCCCTGACCACATCCCGAAATCGTGCAGGCCTTGCTCTACCCTTACGGCACGCTCATTCAAGCGGCGTTGCCTATTGTGGGAATCGATGTTCAAGATGGACGCAGCTAAGGATCCCTCAGCCTCCACTTCATCTGATACCTCCCCGGTTCGGGCGAAACCGGCATCGACCCCTCCTGCATCGAGTGTGGTGAAACCGGCATCGCTCACCCCGACACCATCCACGAGCTCGACGTCGGTGCCTGCCCCGGTCTCCTCGGTTCAGGTACCTCTTCCTTCCACAGTGCCACCAATGGTCATCAAAGTGCCGAAAGCTACTAAGCAGAAGCACTCGGCCTCGAAGGAGCGCGATGTCCGTGCAGGAGGACCCCCTTTCGGTGCGGATCCCTCCTTATCGGCTTCGCTACGGTCCGTGCTGGAAGCTCAATTCGTTGAGCTCATGCAGACCATCGGACCCGGGCTCATCGCTGCCATACAGGGTGACCTCCCGGTACCGGTCCAAAGGGGCGGTCCGCCCCCTCCCCCTCCCCCTCCCCCACACCGTTCGACCTCGACAACCGACGAGGACGAACGGGGGAGGGCGGCGATGCCCGCGCGGCAAGCCTCGCTTACCGATATGCCGCCATTAGAACCCATTACGCCTCCGCGCCAACATGGGACCAGACCTCCGATCGATACTCGAAGCCCTGGGCATAGTCAGGAAGAGTTCTTCCGTACTCCTTACCAGACTTGGGTAGCATCGCAAGAACCCGCATCGCAAACCCAGTTGCGATCCACTGCTTCCAGCCCTATCCACTTGGGGGCCTCGGGAGACCATGCGATGCACAGACGATCCCGATCCCCGTCCCGCCACCGAGACGGGCACCGATCGAGACACTCATCCTGGCACTCCTCACGCCATTCGGAGGTGTCACCGCAGAAAAAACTGCAACGTAGGGGATACTCCTCATCAGAGGTGTCCCCTCCGAGGGGCCCGGAGTACGAGGAGACACCGGTGCCCGATTCTCCTTGTCACTCTCCGATGTCCACGGACATGGAGGCCTCCTCCTCCTCCAGCCCGTCCCACAGACCGACGCTGGCGGAACAATTGTCCTTCTCATCATTCCTCCGACAAATGGCGGATGATCTGGATGTGACCCTTGACACGGGCTCCCGATACTCCAAAGAGTATCTGGACACCATGCATTTACCTAACCCTCCAACGGAGTCGCTTCGGCTCCCCTTGCATAAATTACTGGACCAGACCTTCATGCAGTGCTTCGAAACACCGTATTCCATACCGGCGATCCCCAGCAAACTCGATGCTCGATACCGCATCGTGCACCATAAAGGGTTCGAGGGCCCTCAACTCTCCCACCAATCCCTACTGGTCGAGTCCTCCCTTAAACGCTCTCATCCCTCCCAGGTCTACGCCTCTGTACCGCCGGGCCGAGAGGGGAGAACGATGGACAAATTTGGTAGAAAATTCTACCAAAACTCCATGATGGCGTCACGGGTGCTAAACTACAACTTCTTTTTCTCTTCCTATCTGGAGTTCTTCTTGCCGGTGCTCCGCAAGTTCACTCCGTTCATAGACAACCAAGCTCGATTCGAGTTCGAGGAAGTGGTAGCCTCCCTCTCCCAATTACGCCTCCAGCTGATGCAATCCTCCTTCGATGCATTCGAACTCTCGGCACGCGCCGCCGCAAGCGCGGTAGCTATGCGTCGCCTGGCATGGCTCCGTACTATCGATATGGATCCCAACCTACAGGACAGACTCGCCAACGTACCATGTGCTGGAGCTGACCTGTTCGATGAGTCTATCGAAACTGTTACCAAGAAGCTGTCGGATCATGAAAAATCCTTTCAATCCATTCTGCGGCCCAAACCCAAACCTCAACAGTCTCGACCTTCCAGGCCACCCCTGATTTACCAGCGGCGTTACATGCCCAGACAAACGCCTGCTGCGAGACAGCCTGCGAAGAGACAACCTCCCCAGAAGTCTCAGCAAAAACCTCAGCCACCGGCTGTACCTAAGGCTCCCCAGCCCTTTTGACGCCCCTCCCGGGAGCATAACCTCGGCCTCTCCCATAGGGGGCCGCCTCCATCTTTTTTACCATCGATGGGAGGCCATAACCACGGACCTATGGGTCCTCACCATCATAAGAGAAGGATACTCTCTTCAATTCCACCGGGTCCCCCCGGACCATCCTCCAAGAGAGTATCCTTCAAGCTCGACGCAGACCGCCCTTCTTCTTCAGGAAGTCCAAACCTTACTTCAGCTTCGGGCTGTCGAGCCGGTCCCGTCAGACCAATTGAACCGAGGGTTTTACTCCCGGTACTTCCTCGTCCCGAAGAAAACGGGCGACCTGCGACCCATTTTAGACCTTCGGGCCCTCAACAAGTTCCTGGTCAAAGAGAAGTTTCGCATGTTGACTTTGGCTTCTCTATACCCCCTCCTCGAGCAGAACGACTGGTTATGCTCCCTGGATCTCAAGGAGGCCTACACTCACATCCCCATTCACCCGGCCTCCCGAAAGTTCCTCAGATTTCGGGTGGGAAATCTGCACCTACAGTATCGAGTGCTACCATTCGGCCTATCTTCATCCCCCAGAGTCTTCACAAAGTGCCTGGTGGTAGTGGCCGCAGCACTCCGGGACAGGGGTCTACAGGTGTTCCCATACCTCGACGACTGGCTCATCAAGGCCCCGTCAGCCCCAGAGGTCACTTCGGCGGCCTTGGCTACAACCTACTTCCTCCAGAATTTGGGCTTCGAGATCAACTTCTCCAAGTCTCATCTACAACCCACCCAGTCCCTCCCCTTCATCGGAGCGGTCCTGGACACCACCCGACTCCGAGCATTCCTGCCTCGGCAACGCATGGAGTCTCTTCTTCATCTCTGCCAGTCGGTGTCTACTCGCCAAACCCTACCGGCGAGACAACTGATGGTGCTCCTGGGCCATATGGCCTCCACAGTACATGTGACACCCTTTGCCAGACTCCACCTCAGGATCCCCCAGTGGACCCTGGCATCACAGTGGAATCAGACGTCCGATCCACTATCCAAACGCATCTTAGTCACACCTGCTCTTCGGCAGTCTCTACTTTGGTGGATGACCTCTTCGAATCTATCCAGAGGTTTGCTGATGCACTCTCCCCCCCATCAGAAAGTTCTCACAACCGATTCGTCGAATTACGCATGGGGGGCCCACCTGGAGGGTCTCCGCACCCAAGGATTCTGGACCAGTGCGGAAAGACTACACCAAATCAATCTACTGGAACTCAGAGCCATCTTCAATGCGCTCCAAGCTTTCCAACACCTACTCCACGACATGGTAATCCTCATTCGCACAGACAATCAGGCCGCCATGTATTATATCAACAAGCAAGGAGGCACGGGCTCGGCCCTCCTTTGCCAGGAAGCTCTACGAGTCTGGGACTGGGCGGTGCGCCACAACACCCTACTCAGAGCAGTATACATCCAGGGGGAGAACAACGTCTTAGCAGACAAACTAAGCCGTCTGCTACAACCGCACGAATGGACTCTCCATTCCAGCCCCCTTCACCAAATCTTCACGCAATGGGGGACGCCTCAGATAGACCTCTTTGCGGCTCCCCACAACGCCAAACTGCCTCAGTTTTGCTCCAGGATCTACACCCCTCATCGCCTCGAGGCAGATGCTTTTCTACTGAACTGGGGGAAACGATTTCTATATGCGTTCCCACCATTCCCGCTGATCCAGAAGACTCTGGTCAAGCTGAAACTCGAACGGGCCACCATGATTCTAATAGCTCCTCGGTGGCCCAGACAACCTTGGTTCTCCCTCCTACTTCAACTCAGCAGCAGGGAACCAGTACCACTTCCAGTGTTTCCTTCACTACTTACTCAACATCAAGGATCACTACTTCATCCCAACCTGCAGTCTCTCCACCTGACAGCTTGGTTCCTCTCAACGTAACCCCTCACCAATTCTCACAAGAAGTGAGGGAGGTCTTGGAAGCTTCCAGGAAGCCCGCCACTCGACAATGCTACTCCCAGAAATGGACCAGATTCTCCTCATGGTGTGTTTCTAAGTCAAAGGAACCTCAGCGAGCTTCCTTATCCTCCGTGCTGGACTATCTCCTACACCTATCTCAATCTGGGCTCAAGTCCACATCCATACGAGTCCACCTGAGCGCTATTGCGGCGTTCCACCAGCCCCTACAAGGGAAACCCCTCTCGGCCCATCCGGTGGTCGCCAGATTTATGAAAGGACTCTTCCATGTTAACCCTCCTCTCAAACCACCCCCAGTAGTTTGGGACCTCAATGTAGTCCTTTCCCATCTCATGAAGCCCCCGTTTGAACCACTCAACAGGGCCCCTCTGAAGTATCTCACCTGGAAAGTGCTTTTCCTTGTAGCCCTTACGTCCACTCGCAGAGTCAGCGAACTCCAGGCATTGATGGCGGATCCACCATTCACAGTATTCCACCATGACAAGGTGGTCCTCCGCACTCACCCGAAATTCCTGCCTAAGGTGGTCTCCGAATTTCATCTCAACCAATCCATTGTACTTCCAGTATTCTTCCCTAAGCCTCATTCTCACCACGGAGAATCGGCCCTTCACACTCTAGACTGTAAACGTGCCTTGGCTTTCTACCTGGATCGCACCAAGCCACACAGAACCACTCCTCAACTTTTTGTCTCCTTCGATCCTAACAAGTTGGGAAGACCCGTATCAAAGCGCACCATCTCTAATTGGATGGCGGCTTGTATCTCTTTCTGCTATGCCCAGGCTGGATTATCACTTCCTTGTAAGGTCACAGCCCATAAGGTCAGAGCAATGGCAGCCTCAGTAGCATTCCTCAGATCAACACCAATCGAGGAAATTTGCAAGGCTGCCACCTGGTCCTCGGTTCACACATTCACCTCACATTATTGTCTGGATACCCTCTCCAGACGGGATGGACAGTTTGGCCAAACAGTATTGAAAAATTTATTCTCTTAAGTCGCCAACTCCCCCTCCATCCCACTGAGGTTAGCTTGGAGGTCACCCACTAGTGAGAATACCTGCCTGCTTGTCCTGGGATAAAGCAATGTTACTTACCGTAACAGTTGTTATCCAGGGACAGCAGGCAGCTATTCTCACGTCCCACCCACCTCCCCTGGGTTGGCTTCTCAGGCTAGCTACCTGAACTGAGGAGACACGCCCGGATCTCCGGGTAGGAAGGCACCGGCGCATGCGCGGTGCGGGCATCTAGAAACTTTAAGTTTCTACAAGCAACACGTGCTTGTGAGACGTCCGTACCGGGGCTCTGTCTGATGACATCACCCACTAGTGAGAATAGCTGCCTGCTGTCCCTGGATAACAACTGTTACGGTAAGTAACATTGCTTTACTTGTAGTTCGAATTAGAGCATGTTGCAGTCTTAACTCAAGTACTGGTTGTATCATTTTTTTTAGATTCTTGTGTGTTTAATGTGCATTGAAAGATGCATGGTCTATTCTTGATCACCATGAATCATGATGCTTTTGTTTTCAGCTATTTTGCATACCTTTTTGTAAAACTTTCTTAAAGGTTACTTAGTAATTGCTGAAATCTGTGCATATATATAAATATAGATAAGGAAATTAGCATATAATTTCTTGTATATAAACGCAAGTCAGGCTGAAGATTGGTTTAAAGGATTGAATTTGTTTAGAATTTTTCAGTTCCAAATGTTAATGCAATCTGTTACCTTTCTATATGTGTCTGTGGTAAAAGGATTTAGGTATTCTTATTAGGAAATTGTTTTGTAGGTGGGAAAGAAGAGTTGATGAGCGTGGAAGAGTTTACTATGTGGATCACAACACAAGAACAACAACATGGCAGAGACCTACCATGGAATCAGTCAGAAACTTTGAACAGTGGCAATCTCAACGCAATCATTTACAAGGAGCTATGCAACAATTTAATCAGCGATACCTCTACTCGGTAATTTTCTGCAATTTTAAAAGAACGCAAACTTCTATCTTGTTACCAGGCCTGTTGCTCCTTGTTTTAGATTGTATTCCACCAAGTCTAAAATATGGGTTCCGTTCCTTGTCTGAATTCCCAATTGTCTCAACTGGAGCATCAGCATGCCCATTAATTTTGTAGGTAAAGTGAAATACTGTACACGTTTAGCAGCAATTGCAGGTTATACTGTATCTACAATTCATAATAATTCTGGGTAGCCATGGAATAAAGAATTTGATCTGATACAAGAATCTTGATCTATGTGGCCTTCTGGGAAGGTAATATAATAGTCCTGTCTTCTCAAATAAAACTCTTATATATACATTGGCTCTTAGAAATGCATTGATTCATACTGTATATACTTGGATATAAGTCGATCCGAATATAAGTCAAGACCCTCATTTTCCCCACAAAAAGGAAAAATGGTTGACTCGAATATAAGACGGGGGCTTAATATTCAAGTGCCATGCCTTGCCAGGATCTTCACCCAGTGTCCCCTCCCTCAGGCCCTCCCCTGACAGGTTCTACACCCAGCCCTCCTCCCTGCCAAGTTCTGCACCCAGCTCCCTTCCCTTCCTTCCCTGCAAGGCTCTGCACTCAGTCCCATTCCCTACCAGGCTCTGCACTAAGTCCCATTCCCCGCCAGGGTCTGAACCAAGCCCCCTTTCCTGCCAGGCTCTGCATCCTGTCCCACCTTCCTTCCCTGTACCCTCTTCCACCAAAAAGAGCCAACCTTATCAGTGATGTCACAATGGCTTGATTGTCCTGTACTACCCTCTGCCCTCCAACCCAGCTTGCAGAGTAACCCTTCCCCTTAACTGAAACCACCTAGTGTTAGGCCGGGACAGGAAGGATCCCTCCCGTCTCCTGCCCCGGCCAGCACTAACAATTACCACCCTCCCTCCTTCGCGTACCTTTTCCCTGGTAGTCCAGCAGTGTATCCCGTGCTGAACCCCTCCTGCCGATTTCGAAGCTAGTAGCCAGCGGTGCACCCGGGCCGGCATGCAGGAGCGAGCTTTTCGTGCTCCCGGCCAGACCTGCACCGTTCCTTGATAGACTGCCGCGAGTCCCGTGAGAACTGGTGGCAACCTATCAAGGAGTGGTTCAGGGCCATCCAGGAGCACAAAAAGCTCACTCCTGCGTGCTGACCCGGGTGCGCCGCTGGCTACTAGCTTTGAAATTGGAAGGAAGGGTTCAGCGCGAGATATACTGCTGGACCATCAGGGAAAAGGTACGTGAGGGAGGGTGGTAATTGTTAGTGTCGGCCGGGGCAAGAGATGGGAGGGATCCCTCCTGTCCCGGCCTAACGGCAGGCCTGCAGTAAGTCCAGGAGGGTGTCGGGTGATCACTGGGGGATGACCCGAATATAAGACGAGAGCTCCATTTTGGGCCTTTTTTTTGGCTCAAAAATCTCATCCTATATTCGAGTATATACGGTATATACTTTTCTAAGAGCCTTAGTTCCATTTATTCATGTTTTGTTTTCAATAATAGTTTCATTATGAGATGGTGGTTAATTCTTTCTTTTTTTACTTTTCTTTTTTGTTGTGTATGCTTTTTAATGAAGAAAGCCAAAATTCTGTTACATCTATTCCGGATTCCATACATATGGTGTTCAATCCTGACTGCCAAACTGGTGTTGCAGAAGTGACACAGCTTTCAGCACCTTCCATATTGCAGTGGAGTATAATGCCTCCTTCAGTCTTTTCTTCTGCAAGCAAACCGTGCAGAGATGTTTCTGATCTGCTCTGCTTTATTTTTCCTTTTTTCGTTGAGAGTCTTACTTCACTACAGGCGTGGTAAGTCAGCGTCCAAGACCTCCGTTGCCAGATGGATTTGCGTGACTATCTTGTCAACATACATTGCCTGTGGAAAGCAGCCACTGATTTCTCTCAAGGTGCATTAAACCAGGAGTGTCACTGTTTCATGGGCTGAGTCTCGGGCAGTGCCTCCAGCTGAAATTTGTAGGACAGCTACTTGGTCTTCTGTTCATACTTTCACAAGGTTTTACAGAGTGGATGTGGTGGCTCGAGAGGATGTTGCCTTTGGGGCCTCGGTTTTGCAGGCCGGCTCTTCTGTCCCACCCTAGATGTGGCCATTGCTCTGGTATGTCATCATATGTACGGAATCCGAAGTAGATGTAACAGAATGAAAGATTAGGTTCTTACCTGGATAATCTTTTTTTCTGTTAATCTACTACGGATTCCATACGGCCCGCCCTCTGTCTATTCTGTATCAGCTGCCTTTCTGCCTTGGATATTTCTAATTTCCAGGCTTGAAATTCTTATTCTATCAGCCAGATGGACATGTATAAGATTGTTCTGTATATGTAAGAGCATTAATCTGGCTCCTTTGATGATAGTGCTTGTTGCACATAGCACGTTGGTCATTATTGCTGCTATGTTTCTTGAATGTTTTCACGTTTATTACTAATTCTTTGTTCTCTTATAAATTTCAGACAGAACAGAACTGTGGTGGGGAAGTTCCCTGTACCTCTTCTTTGTGTTTTATTCAAATGGTGATCGATTACATTGAGTTAAAACTGAAGGGGACTCTATGCTCCACTGTAATGTGGGAGGTGCTGACAGTAGTGAGTGTCACTTCTGCAAGACCTTGTTCACGGGTTGCAATTGAATACCATATGTATGGAATCTTTAGTAGAGTAACAGAAAAAGATTATCCAGGTAAGAACCTAATATTTTGTTATTTAAACTGTCCCTGAAAGAAACTATTTTTGAGTTTAGATTAAATAGGGTTTTAAAAGTTAATTTGAATTTGTAGACCCTTGAAATTATTTTTTTTTTAATAGGCTAATAGAAATAAAAAGTCTTAATAGATAAAATTGGGACACTTTTTTCTTTTTCTATTTTTACAGGCCTCAATGTTACTAGAAAATGATCCACTTGGCCCTTTACCAGCAGGCTGGGGTAAGCCAATATGTTTTTGATATGGAGTATGAACGTGTATTGTTAATGTACTCTGAAGCATGCCCCTGAGCATGTTGGTAATAAAAGGAATGTACAGTATATGGTATTTGTGTAGGAAAAGGGGGGTGGAATGTGTGGTATATGTATGTTACTAGAAAAAGGGGTAGTATAGTTGGGGTAAGTATGATGGTATCACTACAATAGGAATAGACCTAAGCTCCTTCACAGCCTTTTCTATATTTGTGTAATTGGAAGAGAACCTGAGCAGTGGCAGAAAGCACTTAGCTATATATTTTTTTCTTTTTCAGAAAGGAGAGTTGATTCAAATGACAGGGTGTATTTTGTGAATCACAACACAAAAACTACACAGTGGGAGGACCCTCGAACGCAAGGGTAGGGTGCAGTATTCATGCATGTTCATAAATAAAAATCATAAGCAATATTAGGGCTATACTGAATATTCATATTTGATTTGATTTAGTCCTGAATAGTGCTCCAAATATATTACAGTAAAACCATGGTTTACGAGCATAATTCGTTCCGAAAAATGCTTGTATCAAAGCGAATTTCCCCATAAGAAATAATGGAAACTCAGATGATTTGTTTCACAACCCAAAAACTTTAATACAAAATATTATACGTACTTGTATTGCAAGACCTCACTCATTTAGAACAGTCACTACACTCTTGCAGAGAGAGAGAAGAATCATCGGCTCAGTTGTGATGTGTGTATACTGTATGTACTTGTATTGCAAGACATTGCTTGTATATTGAAAGTTAAAATTTAATAAAATATTTGCTTGTCTTGCAAAACACGTGCAAACCAAGTTACTTGCAATTTGTAACCAGCGGAATAGTGATTTAAATTTGAAAACAAATAATCTGGGGCTCTACTGTGCTAAATCCTAATGAAATACACACTTGATCTCTGATTTCACATTGCTTCATTTTATTATTTATGTTAAAGCTCAATGCCCATTACACTTCCCCTCTCCATTCGCGGTTTTGATACTTGTGGTTTCATAAATTCGCGATTTGTTTTGGGGGGGTGGAGAAAAAAAACACCATAGTTTCGGATGTTCCCGCCTCCCTCTAGCCTTCCTCCTGGCATCCCAGCTTTACCTGGTGGTCTAGCGGGCTTTCGGAGCAAGAGCGATCTTCTATGTTCCTGCCCCATGTAGATTGCCAATAGGAAATGGCTGCCGTGAGCTCCCGTCGTAGTCTCGAGAGACTATGGGAACTCACGGCAGTCATTTTCTATTGGTGATCTGCACGGGGCAGGAGCATAGGAAGATCGCTCCTGCCCCAAAAGCCTGCTAGACCACAAGGGAAGGCTGGGATGCCGGGGGGGAAGGCGGGAGGGAGGTGGGGGTGGGTCAGAGCCGGATGAGAAGTTATTTGCAGTTTTTCTCCATTCGCGGTCCGGCTCTTCCCCTATCCACTGCGAATACCGAGGGAGAAGTGTATTCATATTCAGCCAAATAATATTTTTTATTATTCATATTTGACCAAAAGTAAAATAAGCCATTCAGTGCAGCTCTATAATAATATATACAGTACATTGCTCTTGTTAAAGTTGTACTGTTCCTTTTCTTTCATTTCAGTTTATTTGATGAAGTTTAACACAACACAAATCTATAACAGAACAAGAATGAAAAAAACCCATACAGCCATTTACATCCATAAAGGGCATAAAGATGAGTTGTTTCTAACTTTCTTTGCAGTTTACAGGATGAGGATCCACTGCCTAAGGGTTGGGAAATCCGATACACGAGAGAAGGGGTTAAGTACTTTGTTGATCACAACACCAGGACAACCACCTTCAGTGATCCCCGAACTGGGAAATCTTCTGTGTAAGTAATCAACTGAATTTTGATCATTTCAGAACATGTAAACAATTTGTGACCCATTCATAAATTCACAGAAGGTATGATTTTTCATTTTCAGTTCTGATTAATTTGTTTTTGCCAGTTCTTAGAGTATAAGCAGGATGACTACTTATAATTGGGATAATGTTATCTTACAGAAACTGGGTCAGAGCAGTGGAAACAAAGTTAAAGAGCATTTGCAGGAATTTGTGTTAGGGACTGATTTAATAAATTGGATTATTGTTTAGAGTAGTGGATATTTCAGATTAGCATTTTCAATTTAAATTTGTATTCGTGGGATTGCCACATTTTCAGCACCAAATTATCTATAAGGCAGCCTATTTCCAGGGGAATTCTGTGCAAAAATGTTAAGAATTCTGCACACAATCTTTTAAAATTCTGAATACTATATTTATCAAAATAATACAATATGACCATTATCTGAGTAGTAATTATTTTAAATTTCAAAACACAATATTTTAAATATTTTTTAATAGTGCACTATAGTTAGGGCTTTTGTTTTTTACTGATTTTATTTTAGCAGTCCACTGAATCCAAGGTGAACTTTGACCTGCAGACTAGATGTCCCCATCCCTGGTCAATTCTTTCCCATTCCTGCACTGTCCCTGTCGTATTGTAATGACTTCCTTTCTCGCATCCACATGTCCTTCTTCGTACCCCTCCCTCTAACACCAAATCCAACTCTCCCTCTTCTTCCCTCTACTTCTAACCCTAAATCTGACTCTCTCCCTCCCCCTCTCTAACCCCAAACCTGACTCTCTTCTTTTTCCATCCCTCCTCCCTCTAACCCCAAATTTGACTCTTCCCTCTTCCTTCACCCTCCCACTAACCCCACATCTGACTCTATCCCTCTTTCTCCCCCTCACTCTAATCCAAATCTGACTCTTCCCCTCTTCCTCCTTCTAACCCAAATCTGACTCTTTTCCTTCTTCTTCCCCTCCCTCTAACCCCAAATCTGACTCTCTCACTCTTCTTCCCCCTCCCTCTAACCCCAAATCTGACTCCCTCCCTCCCATTTTAACCCTGTCCCCAGTACTTTTAATTCCCTCCCACCCACCCAGAAGTTACATATTGATTGATCTGTACTTATTATAGGCTTTGTTGAATTTTGTTACTTTCCTTGCTTTAAGACTACAATTGGTTGACCATTTCATGCATTTACCAGCTTTTTAGTAAAAAAAAATATTTTCAAGGGTTATTCCTAGATTTACTCCTTTTGAGCCTTAAATTATGAGCTCGTTTTAAAATTTAGAACATAAGAATTGCCGCCGCTGGGTCAGACCAGTTGTCCATTGTGCCCAGCAATCCGCTCACCCGGCAGCCCTCTGATCAAAGATCAGTGCCCTTGAGACTAGCCCTACCTGAGCACGTTCTGGTTCAGCAGGAACTTGTTTAACTTTGTCTTGAATCCTTGGAGGACTTTTTCCCCTACGACAGACTCAGGAAGAGCGTCCAGTTTTCTACCACTCTCTGATGACCCTCGGATGGCTGCCAACCGGTCCCGGGGATTTATCGCTCTTAAGCCTATCAATCTGCGTACACACCTCCCCTAGACTGACCGTCAATCCTGTCAGCTTTCCGTCTTTGTTTCCAGCATATAGCCTGATGGGTTCCAGTATGCTGTGTAGATCTTCTTTGATAAATACAGATGCAAAAAATGTGTTCAGTTTGTCGGCGATTGCTTTGTCCTCCTCTAGTGCTCCCTTTATTCCATGGTCATCCAGTGGTCCCTTTGCGGGTCATTTCCCCTTAATATATCGAAAGAACGGCTTGAAGTTCTTCGCCTCCTTGGCTATTTTTTCCTCGTAGTCTCTTTTGGCCCCTTTTACCGCCTTATGGCACCTGCGTTGATGTTGTTTGTGCTTGTTCCAGTTTTTCGTCCATTTTTGACCTTTTCCATTCCTTAAATGAAGCTTTCTTGTCTCTGATCGCTTCCTTCACCTCTACAGTGAGCCACACTGGTTCTTTGTTCTTTTTCCTCTTTGATCCCTTGTTGATGCGCTGTATATATAGATTTTGCGCCTCAGTGACCATGTCCTTAAAAAGGAACAAGCTTGCTCTAGCGTTTTTACAGTGCTTATCCTCTTCTTTAATCTTCTTCCCTACCATGAGTCTCATCCCTTCGTAATTCCCTTTTCGGAAGTTCAGTGCCGTGGCTGCTGTTTTGGATCGATGTTTCTCCTGCGTCCAGATCAAAGTGGATCATATTGTGATCGCTGTTTCCCAGCCTCCCTTCTACTTCTACATCTTGCGCCGGTCCTCGCAGGCCATTTAGAATTAAGTCCAGAATTGCATTTCCACTAGTATTTTCCTTGACAAGTTGTTTCAGGAAGCAATCACCTACAGTATCCAAGAACTTGGTCTCTCTAACACAGCCAGAGGTGCCTAGGTTCCAGTCTATTCCCGAATAGTTGAAGTCACCCATGATAAATGCGTTGCCTCCCTTGCAGTTGCATTTAATTTCATCCATCATTTCTCCGTCAATTTCTTTGGACTGCCCTGGGGGTCGGTAGTAGATGCCGATCTTCATTTCCAGTCCATTTGTTCCCGGAATTTTGACCGAGACTCTAACTTATCTGTCAGTTGTGGCGTGTTCTTTCCAGTAGATTCAATTCCCTCTTTGACGTATATGGCAATGCCCACACCTTTTTGAGCCACTCTGTCTCTGCGGTATAGTTTGTATCCTGGTAGCAGTGTCCCAGACGTTTTCCTCAGTCCACCATGTTTCCATGATGCCTGTGATGTCAACGTTATCTTTTTGTACCATAGCTTCTAATTCACCCATCTTATTTCTAAGGCTCCTTGCGTTCGTGTACATACACTTGAGTTTGCGACCTGTTCCTTTCTTGCATTTCCTTCCCTCTGCTGAAAAGATCTGCAGCTTACACATTTCTCTATTGGCCCAAATATGTAAGACCTGTAGGTTTTGGAAATTTGCATGTCCAAAAACTTGCTCTGTCTTATAAGGAAGGTTTGAAGCATTTTCACTTTCTCTTGTTGAATATACTGAAGATGCGGAAGAGGTGTGCTGCTGAGCTGGTTTGATGGTACCCCAATCATTTAACTCGTAATCTAGGAGTCTATCTGTTGCTGAGTTCATTTCAGGAGTCCTTCAGAAGAGGTTCTTTCTGAACACAGTTTATTTTATGATCCTAGTGTTTCTCTCAAAACTGCATTCTAGTGTTTAGTAGAGTTACCAAATTTCTTCATGGAATAAAGTGGACACGTGGAAAGCCATACTAATATATTGTTCCTTTTTGTATATTTGTATTCTGATGTTGACACACAGTAATCAGCTTCTCAGTTTTCTTTGACTGGGACACTACTACTGGGATATAAGCTATACCGCAGAGATAGAGTAGGACAAAAAGATGGGGGTAGTGCCCTATACACAAAAGAGGTAATTGAGTCTATCCAGAGAGAGCACGCCGGAAACAAAGAATAAGGTAGAGTCTCTATGGGCCAAAATACCGGGAACAAATGGAACGGATACGAAGATCGGCATCTACTACCGACCCCCAGGGCAGTCCAAAGAGACTGATGAAGAAATGACAGATGAGATTAAACATGAATACAAGGGAGGCAATGCAGTTATTACATTACATTACATTAGAGATTTCTATTCCGCCATTACCTTGCGACTTCAATTATCGCGGGATAGATTGGAATCTAGGCAACTCCAGCTGCAGTAGAGAGACCAACTTCTTGGATGCTGTAGGTGATTGCTTCCTGGAACAACTTGTGCTGGAAAATATGAGAAGAAATGCAATTCTAGACTTAATTCTAAATGGACTACGAGGACCGGCACAAGGTATAGAAGTAGAAGGGATGCTGGGAAACAGTAATCACAACATGATCCACTTCAACCTAGACACAGGAACAAAATATCGATCCAGAACGACGGCCATGGCACTGAACTTCCGAAAAGGGAGCTACGAAGGGATGAGAATCACAGTGAGGAAGAAGATTAGGAAGAGGATAAGCACTATAAATACGCTAGAGCAAGCATGGACCCTTTTTAAGGACACAATCACAGAGGCACAATATTTATATATACCGCGTATCAACAAGGGTTCCAGGAGGAAGAAGAACAAGGAACCAGCATGGCTCAGTGTAGCAGGAAGAAAGCGATCAGAGACAAGAAGACTTTGTTTAAGGAATGGAAAAGGACAAAAACGGAAGAACACTGGAAAAAGCACAAATAACATCAAAGCAAGTGCCATAAGGCGGTAAAAGGGGTCAAAAGAGACTACGAGAAAACAAATAGCCGAGGAGGCGAAGAACTTCAAGCCATTCTTTTGATATATTAAGAGGAAATGACCCGTGAAGGAAACAGTGGGGCCATTAGATGACCAGGGAATAAAGGGAGTAATAAAGGAGGACAAAGCCATCGCTGTCAAACTGAACACATTTACCGAAGAGGATATATCCAATATACCGGAAGCCGATAGGCTATACACAGAAAATGAAGATAGGAAACTGACAGGGATGACGGTCAGTCTAGAAGAGGTATGCAGACAGATTAATAGGCTTAAAAACTATAAAACCCTGGGACCGGACAGTATCTACCCGAGGGTAATCGAGGAACTGAAAGGGGTTATAGCTTAACTGCTCCAACTAATAGCCAATTTGTCGATCAAATCAGGAAAGATTCCAGAAGACTGGAAAGTGGCGAATGTTATATCGATCTTCAAGAAAGGTTCAAAGGGAGATCTGGGAAACTACAGACCAGTGAATCTGACTTCGGTACCGGGAAAGATGGTAGAGGCGCTGATAAAGGACCGTACCATCGATCACCTTGATGGACACAAACTGATGAGGACCAGCCAGCATGGCAAAGGAAGATCTTGCTTGACAAACTTACTGCACTTCTTCGAAGGAGTAAATGGGTAGATGGACAAGGGTGACCCGTTCGACATTGTATATCTAGATTTTCAGAAGGCGTTTAACAAGGTTCTGCATGAACACCTACTTTGAAAAATTGCGAGCCATGGAATCGAGGGTGATATACTCACGTGGATTAAAAACTGGTTGGCGGATAGGAAACAGAGGTGGGGGTGAATTGACAATACTCAGACTGTAAAAGTGTTACAAGTGGAGTGCTGCAGGTTTCGGTGCTCGGGTCTGTGCTCTTCAACATATTTATAAACGACCTAGAAATTGGTACGACGAGTGAGGTGATTAAATTTGCAGACGATACAAATTTATTCAGAGTAGTGAGGACACAGAAGGTTTGCGAAGACCTACAAAGAGACATAAATACACTTGAGAAATGGGTCGCGAAATGGCAAATGAGGTTCAACGTGGATAAGTGCAAGGTGATACATGTCGGTAACAAAAATCATATGCACGTATACAGGATGTCCGGTGCTGTACTCGGAGGGAGCCCCCAGGAAAGGGACTTGGGAGTACTTGTAGACAAGTCAATGACATCATCCATGCAATGTGTGGCGGCAGTGAAAAGGGCAAACAGAATACTAGGAATGTTTAAGAAGGGGATCACAAACAGATCTGAAAAAGTTATCATGCCGTTAAACCGGGCCATGGTACGCCCCCCACCTGGAATACTGCATCCAACACTGGTCGCCGTACATAAAAAAGGACATAGTACTACTCAAAAGCTCAGTAGCTCATTCTCACGGTGGCCAATCCAGGTCACTAGCACCTGGCCAAAACCCAAAGAGTAGCAACATTCCATGCCACTGATTCAGGCTTCCCTCATGTCTTAATAACAGGCTATGGACTTTCCTCCAGGAATCTGTCCAAACTTGGCACATGCTTAGATAAACTAGGCATAACGTCATACAGCCATCCTCCTGCTTTTCGACCAAACCACTCCCAACACAACGAACAAACTACACATTGCACTAGAAACAGTGTCACAATAGGTGAGAGACCAGAAATTAAAGCCGAACCAAGACAAAACCAAATTCTTACTTCTAGAAAGAAACAAAACTCCAACCATAATAAACTCCATCATATATCTCTTACAACCCAACCTAAAACTGCTGGGAATAATGATAGACAAAGGCTGCACCAAGTAACTTCGAATTAGCAAAACAGTTCAGAAGGCATTCGCAACTATGCGCAACTTAAGACAAAGCCGAAAATACTTCAACAACAAACAATTCAAACTCATAGTACAAGCGCTAATCCTAGGACTCCTGGACTACTGTAACATTCTATACCTGTCATGCCCCGCCAACACACTAAAAGAATTACAAACAGTCCAAAATACAGCCCTTAGACTTAGACTGATAATACTCACTGAAAAAAATATGACCACATTACCTCCGCTTTCCAAGATTCACACTGGCTCCCAGTACAAGCATGCATAGAATACAAATTCTACTGCACCCTATTCAAAGCCCTAAATGGAAATGGACCAAGCTGTCTGAACAACCGCCTAACCAGGAAAAACACATCCAGACCAAGGAAAACTCAAGCACACTTCACCCATCCCCCAATCAAAGCCATGGAAAGCAAAAAAATATATGACAGACTACTAGCCACCAGAGCAGCGAGACTAGACCACCACCTCTGAAATCTGCTGACCACGATGCCCAACTACAAAACATTCAGGAAAGAACTGAAAACTATACCATTCAAGAAATTTGTCAAATGATCTAACCAAACCGTATCGACCCTTCCCAGATCCCGACGCGTACTATATATATCAGCCTTGTAATTTCCTTGGGAATGCTCAGGCCAATTCTTGTTGTAAACCGCCTAGAACTGAAAGGTATTGGCAGACTAGAAGACACCAATGTAATGTAATGTAAAAGGGTCCAAAGAAGAGCAACAAAAATGGTTAAAGGTCTGGGGGAGTTGCCGTACAACAAGAGGCTAGAGAAACTGGGCTTCTTCTCCCTTGAAAAGAGAAGACTGAGAGGGGACATGATTGAAACATTCAAGATATTGAAGGTAATTGACTTAGTAGAGAAAGAGATATTGTTCATCCTCTCCAAGGTAAAGAGAACGAGAGGACACTCGCTAAAGTTAGAAGGGAAGTTCTTATTCACCCAGAGAGTGGTAGAAATCTGGAACGCTCTTCCGGAAGCTGTTATCGGGGAAAGCACCCTTCAGGGATTCAAGACAAGGTAAGGCTAGACTCCTTTCAGCGTCCATGGGAGAATATGCTACCTGCTTGACCTGGGATAATTCAAGTGTTGCAAAGGACAAACGTTGTTATGCATTTGTTGCAAATACAGTATATGTCCTGTTTTCCAAAGACATTTCCCTTTGGATTTCCATAGATAGTCAAAATAAGCAATTGTGTGCTGTGTTGAGGAGCTTAAAACTGTCTGGGAAACTCCTTTACTTTTAGGGGGTGAAAAAAAAAGTGTATTGTGTATATTTGGTTTAAATTAAATTTTGTGTGATATAAAGATTCAGAATTTTTTTTATCTAAGTCTGATTATGACTGTTGGCTTCTGATATTTTATTTTTTTAGCATGTTTTTATATATATTTCTTTACAGAAATAAAGGCCCCCAAATTGCTTATGAACGCAGCTTTAGATGGAAACTTGCTCATTTTCGTTACTTGTGCCAGGTAAGATATCATATGAAATTTATTTGCAAGGTAATTGATTTGCTTACAATACAAACCTCTCTTAATTGATTCCTTATGTATCTTCCTAGTCAAATGCACTGCCCAGCCATGTAAAGATTACTGTATCCAGACAGACATTATTTGAAGACTCCTTCCAACAAGTAAGAAAGTATTAACACATATATTAGTAAAGATTTTTTAAAATAACAATTGCAAAATGACGCTAACATGTGTTGAGATTGAATGTTCTTATGCTTAACATATTTTTAAATTAGCATTGTGGAATAGTAACAGTGTTACTCAGAAGGCAAGCAGAATGATAGTCTTCACAGGATTGACACCTTATGGTGGTGCCCAGGATTAGAGAGTGTAAACAAATCTCAATAGTTTTCCAGAATGCTCTAGTGAGTACATATGGAAGTTCTTGCACCAATGTTTTCATGTGGTCACAAGAGCCCTCAGGTCATGTTTGTCGTCTTATGGCTATTGGAGATTTTCTCCAATGTTTTTCTTTTTTCAAGTTATTTGCCAGTTTTTGATTGATTAGAGCTTCTTGTGCTTTAATAAATAGCTATTATTTTTTGTCAAATTTTGAAGTTGCTTTTGGAATCTAGCTAGGTACTTGGGACCCGGGTGGCCACTGTTGGAAACAGGATACTGGACTTGATGGATCTTCAGATTTGTCTCATTATGCCAGTTCTTACTATCTTATGTTCTTGTGTGACTAGGCTTTGCATTTGTACTAGTACATTGAGTAGCATCAGCTATAATTGTTGTTTGTTTAGTTATGCTGTAGTTATTTTGATCTGATGGCACAGAGTAAAGGAGATTTTTTTTCTTTATACTGGTGGGACAGAAGGATCATATGTAGGATTCCTGTGAACTAAATTACCTGACTGGGAAGATCTTATCTTTCATAGCAGTCCCTTTAGTATGCAGACTGCAGAGTCAGCTGAAACTCTGGTACATCAAAATTGTAGAATGCCTAATTAGCAACTGTCAATTCAAGGTGCCTTTTGAAAATGAAGTGAGCACCTGGAAATGTCAGAAGAATGGATTGCTTTAAGCCTCCAGTGCAGAAAATTCATTTATGCAGAAAACATATGCCCTGACTTGCAAGCGCACAGCTTCTTGGATTTAGAGGATGGTGTAAACATCAATACAGCCACAAATCAACAGAACTGTCAAACCTGGTGACTCAATACAAGCCCTAGTAAAATAATTTCCTTGATATTCCATCTATCACAGAATTGCAGCAAAAGAACTTAACATTTTTCTTCTTAGTCAAAGACTGACATGAACCAAATCCAATGTATTGGAGTCGATTAAAAAAACAAAAACAAAACAAAACCCACTTATCGAAGTTGTCAGTTAAACTAATCATGTGTCAAGCTGACCTCAAAGTTAGCTGGAACAAACATGGTTGTCTGCAAAAACCTTAGGAATTAATGTGTGGCAGAGTACTGTGTACCAGAGGGAGTGTCACCGAGTGGTTAGGAAAGCAAAAAGAGAATATGAAGACAGACTGGCGAGGGAAGCAACAAACTTCAAATCATTCTTCAGGTACGTTAAGGGGAAGCAACCAGCAAGGGAGGAAGTGGGATTCTTGGATGATGGAGACAGAAAGGGAGTGGTAAAAGAGGAAAAAGAGATAGCTGACAAGTTAAATGAGTTCTTCACGTCAGTCTTCACGAGGGAGGACACAACCAACATCCCGGAACCCGAAGAGATCATAAATGGAGATCTCAGGCAGATAGACAGGCTAAAGAGTGACAAATCGCCAGGTCCGGATGGCATTCACCCAAGGGTACTCAAGGAATTAAGGAACAAAATAGCAGAGCCACTTTGACAAATATGCAACCTATCCTTAAAAACTGGAGAGGTTCCGGAGGACTGGAAAATAGCGAATGTCACGCCCATCTTCAAGAAGGGTTCAAGGGATGACCCAGGAAACTACAGGCCGGTGAGCTTGACCTCGGTCCCAGGAAAGATGATGGAAGCGCTGAATAAGGACAGCATCTGTGAGCACATCGAAAACAATGGGCAGCTAAAGTCGAGTCAGTACGGCTTCTGCAAGGGTAGGTCATGCCTCACAAACTTATTGTATTTCTTTGAGGGGGTAAACAGCCAGGTGGATAAAGGGGAATCCATAGACATCATTTACCTTGACTTCCAAAAAGCCTTCGACAAGGTACCACACGAAAGACTGCTTAAGAAGCTATAGAACCACGGGGTGCAAGGGGAGGTCCACCGATGGATCAAAAACTGGCTGGCAGACAGGAAACAGAGGGTTGGAGTAAAGGGCCATTACTCAGACTGGCAATGGGTCACGAGCGGAGTTCCGCAAGGGTCGGTGCTGGGACCGCTCCTGTTCAATATATTTATTAACGACCTGGAGGCGGGAACAAAATGTGAGGTCATTAAATTTGCGGATGACACCAAACTATACAGCAGGGTTAAAACCACGGAAGACTGTGAAGATCTCCAAAAGGATCTGACTGGAAGAGTAGGCAAAAAAGTGGCAAATGAGCTTCACCATAGGGAAATGCAAGGTCATACATGTAGGGAAAAAGAACCTGATGTTCACTTACAAAATGGGGGGATCACCGCTAGGGGTAAGTAACCTAGAAAGAGACCTGGGAGTGATGGTAGACACAACATTGAAGGCGTTGGCGCAGTGCGCCACAGCCTCAAGAAAGCAAACAAAATGTTGGGTATTATTAAGAAGGGTATCACGACCAGGACGAAGGAAGTCATCCTGCCACTGTATCGTGCAATGGTGCGCCCGCATCTGGAATACTGTGTCCAGAACTGGTCGCCGTACCTCAAGAAGGACATGGCAGTACTTGAGGGAGTCCAGAGAAGAGCAACTAAGCTAATTAAGGGTATGGAAAACCTCTCATATACTGACAGACTGAAAAAACTGGGGCTGTTCTCCCTGGAGAAGCGGAGACTTAGAGGAGACATGATAGAAACCTTCAAGATCTTGAAGGGCATAGAAAAAGTAGACAGGGACAGATTTTTCAAATTATGGGGAACTACAAGTACAAGGGAGCACTCGGAGAAATTGAAAGGGAACAGGTTTAGAATAAACGCTAGGAAGTTCTTTTTCACCCAGAGGGTGGTGGATACATGGAACGCGCTTCCGGAGGCTGTGATAGGCAGGAGCACGTTACAGGGCTTCAAAGAAGGTTTGGATAGGTTCCTAGAGGACAAAGGGATTGAGGGGTACAGATAGGAGTAGAGGTAGGTTATAGGGATAGGAGTAAGAGATAAGTTATAGAAATAGTCAGGGACCACTGCTCAGGCAATAGGCCTGATGGGCTGCAGCGGGAGCAGACCGCTGGGTGAGATGGACCTCTGGTCTGCCTCAGCGGAGGCAACTTCTTATGTTCTTATGTATCTCCGCACTCTCGCTTTTCCTAAGTATACATACTGAGATCTTTAATTCTGTCCCCATATGCCTTAAGATGAAGACAATGCACAATTTTAGTAGCCTTCCTCTGGACCAACTACATCCTTTTTATATCTTTTTGAAGGTGCAGTCTCTAGAATTGTATACAATATTTTAAATGAGGTCTCACCAGAGTCTTATATGGGGGCATCAATACTTCCTTTTTCCTTCTGGCCTTACCTCTTTCTATGTACCCTAGCATTCTTCTAGTTTTTGCCCTCACCTTTTTAACTTGTTTGGCCACCTTAAGATCATCACATACAATCACACCCAAGTCCCGCACTTCTGCTGTGCACATAAGTTCTTCACCCCCTAAACTGTACCATTCCTTCAGGTTTTTGCAGCCCAAACACATGACCTTGCATTTCTTAGCATTAAATTTTAGCTGCCAAATTTCAGACCATTCTTCAAGCTTCACTAGGTCTTTTTTCATGTTGTTCACCCCATCTGGAGTGTCTACTCTATTGCAGATTTTGGTATCATCCGCAAAGAGGCAAATCTTACCTGACAGCCCTTAAGCAATATCGCTTATAAAAATGTTAAAAATAACAGCCCCAAGAACAAAACCTTGAGACACACCACTGGTAACATCCCGTTCCTCAGAGCGATCTCAATTAACCACTACCCTTTGTCGTCTTCCACTCAACCAGGTCTTGTCCCAGCCCGTCACTTTGTGGCCCATCTCGAGGGCACTCAGTTTATTAGACGTCTGTGTAGAACACTATTAAAGGTTAAAATTTTAAATACACCACATCTAGCTCACTGCCTCTATCCAGTTCTCTGGTCACCCAGTCAAAGAAACTGATCAGATTTTTCTTCTGGAGGGACTTGTTGCAAGCGTTAGGTAAAGTTGTAACTCTTTTCCATGTTAATGAGGAAATACTAATTCTGTATCGCCTGGTAGACTGATATAGTCCTTGCGAATGGGTTATATACCTCACTGCTACCAGCAGGTGGAGACTAAGAACAAACTTGTATATCAGGATAGCTTCCGTTCTTGCAATCAAGTCTTCCTCAGTCTCCATTAAAGAAGGTAGGAAGACTAATTTGGCTCCCCTCTTAGTATTATTGGAATTTTGTTTTGGACTCCTGGGTTCCCCTTTTGTGCCGGATAGAGCTTGGACAGGTCCTGTTTGGGGATGCGTCTGACCTCGGGGGTGTTAAACTTGGCAGGTCTTGTGCTGGGTCCCTCCCCCCACCTTCTTCCACCTCCCCCCATTTTTGTAGAGGTGCCTCAGCCGGCGGCCTGGCCCTCTGGTTGGTCAGCACTTCAGCTTTGAGAGCCGTGGAGTCTGTTCTGACTAAGTGAAGGAAAAAAAAAAATCCTAAGGTGTGCCGGTCTAAAGGGCTCAATTCCATTTAAAACTGCCATTTGCATTTGGGGTTTTTTCTCATATAACCGGAACTTTTATTACAGCTATGGCAGACTATACCAGTCTACAGGCTAACAGAAAGAAAATTAGCAGGTAAGAACTTAATTTCTCCTTCTATCATATGTCCAAAATTTCATAAGAATCAACACAAAATGTCCCTCCACCTTCTGGACTCTAAACAGGCTCTTGTTTTATACTTCTAAAGAACAGAGTCCAACAGAAAGGTAGAACTGACATTTCAGCCATCATGCTGTGGCTTTCTTCAGAGTGTGTTGTGAGGTCTGCAGTTTGTCTTTATATATAATAAGTTTTCAAATTTGAGTGGCCGGGACTTGAGGTTATTGAGGCAGGAAAGTCTGTTGGTCATGAATTTGAATTTTATCACAAGTTAATTGGTCGCAAATTTAAATTCTGGCAAGTAAGAGGCAGGAAACTTTGAGGAAGAAGGCCTTTGTCCTTGGCTGCAGTCTTTTTTGCTCTAAATTTCTTTTGGATGAGCAGTTGCCATGTTTTGTTTATGTAGAGCCCTTTATCGCCATTAAAGTTATTGGAGTATCTTGCTATCTCTTTTGCCTCTTTGATTCTTCTCAGCCACCTACGGTCTTTCTCCAAGACTTTTGTGTTCTCAAATCTAATTATATGACCAGTTGCCTTGGCATGGAGGACTACAGTTGATTTTCTCTGTATTGCATAGCTTGTGGTGTCTCTTGTGCTCTTGCAGCCTTTCTTCTATAGTGCATCAAGTTTCACCAATGTACGATTGGTCACAACTGCATGGGATTTTGTATACTCCAGGGGTTTGGAGCAGAGGTAACTGGTCTTTCACGTGTGTGAGCTTGGATGCAAATTTCTGTGGTGCACTGTAGGATATTTTGATGGATTTTTCTTTAGCAGTTTTCCTATGTGATCTGTTACTCATTGGACACAGGAGAGAGCACTATCATTTTTTTATTCTATTTCAGCGTTGTCCTCTAATGGTTGTTGGTGATTGTTGATTTAATGGGTTGGGTTGTCCAGAAGTTTTAGAGCTTGAGTAGTAACCCTTCTGCTGTAGCTATTAGTGAGAAATATGTCCTGGTGGATGTCCTTTTCTTTATGAAGTCTGCCTGGGTCACAAACTCTTAGTGCTCGGTTCACTAGTATACACAGAACCCTTCTTTTTGTGGTTGGGTAGTGATGGTCTCTGCATGCAAATAACAGTTGGTATGAGTGGGTTTCTGTGTATACCATGTGCCCAGACTTTCATCTGCCCACTTTCTGATCATTATGTGTAGAAAGGGAAGGCATCTGTTGGTCTCAGTCTACATGGCAAATTTTATGTTGGAGTAGCTGTTAAGGGCTGTCTTTCCTATCAAGCAGCTCAATTTGATAAAGAATTCCACCCATTACTGACCAGATCAATATCTTATAAACACTACAGAAAACTTTTGAAAACTTTTCTTTTTTTAAATTTGTAGCTAGTTAATTCTTGCGTATTGCATTATCTCTGTTTTAACTCATAGCATAATCTTTTGTAAACCGAATTGAACTAAAGGTTAAGGACTCAAGGATCTACCATACGAAAAACGGCTTGACAAATTACAGCTATACTCGCTCGAGGAGTGCAGAGAGAGGGGGGACATGATCGAGACGTTCAAGTATCTTACGGGCCGCATCGAGGCGGAGGAAGATATCTTCTTTTTCAAGGGTCCCATGACAACAAGAGGGCATCCGTTGAAAATCAGGGGCGGGAAACTACGAGGTGACACCAGGAAATTCTTTTTCACTGAAAGAGTGGTTGATCGCTGGAATAGTCTTCCACTACAGGTGATTGAGGCCAGCAGCGTGCCTGATTTTAAGGCCAAATGGGATCGGCACATGGGATCTATTCACAGGGCAAAGGTAGGGGAGGGACATTAAGGTGGGCAGACTAGATGGGCCGTGGGCCCTTATCTACCGTCTATTTCTATGTTTCTATGTTTCTATGTTATGCGGTATAGAAATCTGTTATTATGTTATGTTATGTTCACAGAGGTTTTCTTGTCTGTGGCCAGATGATAACAGTGTCATCTACATAGCAGATCAGCAAAAACTTGCATTCACACACATGTGAAAGACCTCTGCTCCAAACTCATGGAATGTATGAAACTCCATACAGTTGTGGCCAAGCATACATTGGTGAAACTGGATGTACTATAGAGGAAAGGCTGCAAGAACAACAAATCAGCTGTAGCCCTCCATGCCAAGGCAACTGGTTATATGGTTAGATTTGAGAATGCAAAAGTCTTGGAAAAAGATGACCATTGCTGGCCGATAGTGCTGCCCGATTCAGGAAAAAAGATTTGATTCAGCCTATTGAATTGTTTTTTTGATTCGATTTTCCTGCCCAATTGGGTGTTTTTTTCGAACATCCTGGTAGGTTTATTTTATAGCCTCTTCACCCTCTTTGCCTTTTCCTAACCACACTGGCGCTGTGATGTAAACAAAATAAGCAAACTGAAAAGACTTTTCCTCTCTCTGTTAAATCCTAGCTCACATTTGTGGTCTAACACCAGCTCTAGCAGGATACACGTTTCAAATCTGACATATTGTAATCACAAAACGGAAAATAAAATTATTTTTTTCTACCTTTTGTTGTCTGGTCATTATTCAAATCTTGTTGTTCCCAGCCTCTGGTTGTTTTCTGATAACTTGTTGCAAGGGTCTCCTTCTTTCTTCTTTCCCTGTGCTAACCATCAATCTTCTATCTCTGTCCTCCCCTTCCGTTTCCCTTCCCTCCTCCGGAGGTCTGGCATCTTTACTTTTTTTCATCTCCATCCACAGATCCACCTTTTCTTAGCTACTCTTTAATCCAGCATCTCTCCCTCCTTCCCCACCACCCCAGGGTCCACCATCTCTCCCTTTCTTTTCCCAACTACCCTCCTATCCAGTATCTCTATCCCCCTTAAAGGCCTATCCCCCCTGAAGGTCTGCACCCCACCCCTGAAGGCCTGCTTGTCCCCCCTGAAGGCCTGTGCCACCATCCCTGAAGGCCTGTTTCCCCCTTGAAGGCCTGTCCCCCCCTTGAAGACCTATGTCACCCCTTGAAGGCCTGTCCCCCCCACCCTGAAGGACTGCGCAACCCCCCCCCCCTCCTGGGAAGGCCTGTGTGTTCCCCCTGGCCTCCCGTGCACCATTTACCTAATAGGAGCAGCCTGCAGAGAAGATTGCGGTGCTAGCGATCTTTGCAAACTGCTTCGGAGCTGTTTCCTCTGCTACGTTCCCATCCCTCCTCTGACATCAGAGGTAACATTGCAGCGGAGGAAACAGCTCCGAAGCAGTTTGCAAAAATTGCTAGCACCGCGATCTTCTCTGCAGGCTGCTCCTATTAGGTAAATGGTGCACGGGAGGCCGGGGGGGAAGTCGGACACCAGCACTTTCCAACTGACCCTCTAAAGCAGGTGCGGCAGAAGCCAGCCAGCAAGAGTAGTGCTGCCGCTCCTGCTTTAGGGGTCGAGGGGAGGGTCAGCCGAATCGAGAAGCCGATTTTTTTTTTTATCGATTTGAATCGATTCACCCGAAGTGAATCGGTGAACCGATTCAAATCGTGTGAATCGGGCAGCACTAGTGGCCGAGAAGAATCAAAGAGGCAATAGAGATAGTAGATTACCCAATAATTTTAATGGAGATAAAGGGCTCTATATAAACAAAACATGGCAAATGCTCATCCAAAAGAAATTTTGATCAAAAAGGTCTGGGGCTGAGGGCAAAGGCCTTCTCCTTCCCTCTCAAGGATTCAAACCTCTTTTCTGCCAGAATTAAAAATTTTGACTAATAGACTTTCCCACTAAAATTTAAATTTGTGGCCAACAGACTTTCCTGCCTCAATCACATCATGCCCTAGCCAACCAGATTTGAGGACCCACTACACATAAAGACAAACTTCAGACCTCACGGCACACCCTGAAAAAAGCCACAGCATGATGACTGTTGGTTCTACCTATCCAGATGTGGCGAGACCTGGATAACTACAATAATCATGATGCCAGCTGTGGCAGCCTAAGAGAACAGTCTACACTTCTGTTTGTCTCTTTCGACCCCCAACAGAATTGATATTCTAGTAGTCAAGTAGTCTTTAGCAAATTGGCTAGTTCTCTGCATCAAATTCTGTCACGAGCAAACATGCTTCATTAACCAATACAGTGCAATTACATCATATCAAAACTACTGTAGCTCTTCTGAAATCTGCTTTCATTGGATTCCATATTAAAAGCAGTGACTTTGCTTCATTCCTTCCCATTATTGTTTGGCCTGGCTCTGAATTAGAGGTAGTGTATTTAATCAAGTGCTGGGCAACATGTTTGTGTAACATTAACAGCTTTCACATAGAGAATGACATGGGGACAAATTTTTCCCCATCCCCACGCGAACTCATTTTCCCATCCTGTCCCTGTGAGTTCTTTTTCTGTCCCTGCCCCATTCCAGTAAGCTCAGTTCGCATCTGCACAAGCCTCAAACAGTTTAAAATCATAAGTGCTTACAGGAATGAGGCAAGGACAGGGACAGCGACAAAATTCGTGGTGACGGGGAAATTGAGTTCCTACAGGGACAAATTTGTCCCTGTGTCATTCTCTATCCAATCTGGCTATTTCTGAACATTGCAAAAGGAGAGCAACCCTGTCACAGTATTCAGAGAGATCCAAAAGTGGAGATAATGGCAAAAGAGAAGAAGAAACCTAACCAACAGAGGCAAAAGCTTTATATTATAAAGGCATAAAAACAACCCAACAGCAGCTGTGCTTCATCTACGCTGCCTATATCAGAGGTCAATTACAGTCCCTTTAAAAAAAAATTATACTAAATATGATATATGGTATCTTACTTAAACAGATAATCTCACACCATATAAGCATGATAAAATTAATCTTGTCTTCATGCACCTAATTTGTGTGTGTAAAAATGTTTTATAAAATTACCCCCAAAGTAGACTAGGCATGAAAAATATCATCATACTCTTCCTAGTAAATACCATTAATGTATTAATGTGATATCATTAGAAAAGTAACATTGATCAGACAAAGTCATTTCTATGCTTGCTCTTATCAATGAATTGACCTTTTATTTTGACAGATCATGGCTTTAAAACCATATGACCTAAGAAGACGATTGTATGTAATATTCAGAGGAGAAGAAGGGCTAGATTATGGTGGTTTGGCAAGGTAGGTTATTTTTAAAAGTACTAATTTTAGATGGCTAGAGCCATCCATTTATCCTATTTATGTTCCATTACTATTATGAATGTGTTTGAACCTTATGTTTCCTTTTTGAAAGTTTTGTTGTACCAAGTAAGCAGCAGAGTTTAAGCTTAATTTTGCATTAAATGAAAAAATGCTTATTAAAATTTGTTTTCAAGTCACTAGTGTCTCAGAATGTTCTCTTGTTAAATGTTTGAAAGACTAAACACCTGTCAACTATTCAAACATTCACCTTAATTTTGTAATCAGTCAGTGATGATGTAGAGAGGTAGGCAGATAGAAAGATGATTGTTTAGCTGGAGATGTCCATCTTTTATATCATTCTGTTATCAGCAGTGTCTCAGATGGTCTAATCTAATAGGTTCATAACAAGTAATTCTGTTGTGTCCCTTCCGGATTCCATACGCTAGATCAGGGGTGCCCAACACGTCGATCGCGATCGACCAGTAGCTCAGGAAGACAACGCGAGTCGATCGCGGAGCCCATCCCGGGCTCCGTGATAGACTCGTGTTGCCGTCCTGATCTACCGGGCCGATCAGCCTTCCTCTCCAGTGTTCTCTCTAGGGCCTTTAAGCTGGGCGGTCCGCCCAGCTGTCATCTGCTGCTGCCGCTGCTGCTGAACATAAAAAAAAACACAAAAAAAACTGGCTTGGAGATTTCAGCCCGTAGCGAACTTAGGCTCCGTGGCTCTAACGTGTGCGTGCCGGCTTCCCTTCTCTTCCCTCCGAAACCGGAAGTTATGTCCGGGGGGGGGGGGAGAAGGGAAGCTGTCACGCACATGTTAAGAGCCCTGAAGCAAGCGTTCGCTATGGGCTAAGGCGGGAGACAGGTTAGTGAAGCATTTGCTCTTCTTGCTGCCGGGTCCTGCCTACTTTCTGTTTCCGCGAAGGCAGGACCCAGCAGCATTTCCCCCAATAAGTCGATCACGATCTTGGGCCAATCAGCCTTCCTCTCCCCGACGGCAGAATTGATGTCGGGGAGAGGAATGCTGGTCGGCCGAAGCAGGGAGAGCTTGGGGCGGCGTCGGCTTTCGGGCCTGTTATTGGTGGCGGTTTGGGTCCTGGTCCCCGATGGCAGTGGCTTGGGGGAGGGCAGGGAGAAAGAAAGAAAAAGGGCAGGCAGGGAGACAGAAGGAAAGAAGAGAAACAGAAAAAAAAGAAAGGGAGGCAGAGAGAAAGAAAGGGCAGGGAGAGAGGAAGGAAAAGTTGGGGGAGGGAACGAGGTCTGGAGGAGAGGAAGCATACAGGCTAAAAGAAGGGAAGAAAGATTGGATGCACAGTCAGAAGAAGAAAGTGCAACCAGAGACTCATGAAATCACCAGACAAGGTAGGAAAAATGATTTTATTTTAAATTTAGTGATCAAAATGTGTCTGAATTTATATCTGCTGTCTATATTTTACACTAAGGTCCCCTTTTACTAAACCGCAATAGAGTTTTTTAGCGCAGGAATCCTATGAGCGTCGAGAGCAGCGCTGGGCATTCAGCGCAGCTCCCTGCGCTCTAAAAACTGCTATCGTGGTTTAGTAAAAAGGGAGGGGGGTATATTTGTCTATTTTTGTATGGGGCTTGGGGGTAATGGTGGATATGACAATGAAGCCGACGGCACAGTGCGCAGCGGCCGCTAAGAAAGCGAATAGAATGCTAGGTATAATCAAGAAGGGTATTACAACCAGGACTAAAGAAGTTATCCTGCCGTTGTATCGGGCGATGGTGCACCCGCATCTGGAATACTGCATCCAATATTGGTTGCCGTACCTTAATAAGGATATGGCGTTACTCGAGAGGGTTCAGAGGAGAGCGACGCGTCTGATAAAAGGGATGGAAAACCTTTCATACGCTGAGAGATTGGATAAACTGGGTCTCTTTTCCCTGGAGAAGAGGAGACTTAGAGGGGATATGATAGAGACTTATAAGATCATAAAGGGCATAGAGAGAGTAGAGAGGGACAGATTCTTCAAACTTTCAAAAAATAAAAGAACAAGAGGACATTCGGAAAAGTTGAAAGGGGACAGATTCAAAATGAATGCTAGGAAGTTCTTCTTTACCCAACGTGTGGTGGACACCTGGAATGCGCTTCCAGAGGACGTCTTAGGGCAGAGTACGGTACTGGGGTTTAAGAAAGGATTGGACAGTTTTCTCCTGGAAAAGGGGATAGAAGGGTATACAGTGGTGCCTCACACAACGAACTTAATTGGTTCCAGGAGCAAGTTTGTTATGCGAAACGTTCGTTATGTGAAACGCGTTTTCCCATAAGAATACATGTAAAAAAAAATAATTCGTTCTGCAGCATAAAATATGCTAAGATGACATAAAAAAAGATAAATTTTTGGTTATTATTTTTATTTAGATACATCTAAAAACATAATTGTTTTTTAAAACAACACACATTTTTTAAATTTAAAGACAGACTAAGTAGAGTCTAATTTTACAGTGAGAGAGGGCAGAGTCTCAGCGGCAAAAACTGGGACTTAACTGTTCATTTTTTTTTTTTTCTACCGTGTTTCCCCGATGATAAGGCAGGGCCATCAAATAAGACAGCCCCCCCTTTTTAGAAAAAAATGTAAAATAAGGCACCCCCCCCCCGCAAATAAGCCACCCACCGATACCTGCGCTTACCCGAATCGGGTGGTACGGTGGGTGACTCCGTGTGGTCCCTGGCACCACCGACACGATCGGGGCAAGAGGGAGCCCAAGCCCTCTTGCCCCCCGACTCCCCGACACGATCGGGGCAAGAGGGAGCCCAAGCCCTCTTGCCCCCCCGACTCCCCGACACGATCGGGGCAAGAGGGAGCCCAAGCCCTCTTGCCCCCCGACTCCCCGACACGATCGGGGCAAGAGGGAGCCCAAGCCCTCTTGCCCCCCCGACTCCCCGACACGATCGGGGCAAGAGGGAGCCCAAGCCCTCTTGCCCCCCCGACTCCCCGACACGATCGGGGCAAGAGGGAGCCCAAGCCCTCTTGCCCCCCGACTCCCCGACACGATCGGGGCAAGAGGGAGCCCAAGCCCTCTTGCCCCCCCGACTCCCCGACACGATCGGGGCAAGAGGGAGCCCAAGCCCTCTTGCCCCCCCGACTCCCCGACACGATCGGGGCAAGAGGGAGCCCAAGCCCTCTTGCCCCGCCGATTCCCCAACTCCCCGACAATATCGGGCCAGGAGGGAGCCCAAGTCCTCCTGGCCACGGCGACCCCCTAACCCCACCCTGCACTACATTACGGGCAGGAGGGATCCCAGGCCCTCCTGCCCTCGACGCAAACCCCCCCTCCCCCCAACGACCGCCCCCCCCCCCAAGAACCTCCGACCGCCCCCCCAGCCGACCCGCGACCCCCCTGGCCGACCCCCACGACACCCCCAACCCCCTTCCCCGTACCTTTCTGTAGTTGGCCGGACAGACGGGAGCCAAACCCGCCTGTCCGGCAGGCAGCCAACGACGGAATGAGGCCGGATTGGCCCATCCGTCCCAAAGCTCCGCCTACTGGTGGGGCCTAAGGCGCCTGGGCCAATCAGTTCCGTATAATCCTCAGCGATCCTTAAGATCATCTTTATCTAACCAACTTTCAGTCCCTTCATTAAGAATTATTGGCACTAGACGTAAAGACATGTTTTCAGTGGTAGCCCCCTCATTATGGAACTCTCTCCCAAATTTTATTAAAAATGAAAAGGATCTTGTCTCTTTTAAAAAATTGTTAAAAACCTACTTGTTTCAAGATGCATTTGACTTATGAAATGATCTTTTTTTAAACTCATATGTTTTTAAGATTCTCTTCTCCTTTTCTTTCTTTTGTTTTCCTTTTTTTTTTTTTTTTCTCCCCTATTTATACCTATTGTACTCTCCCCTCTATGTAAATTTTAACAAACAATGCAACTGTAACTTTCCCCTTCCTTCCTTCTCAATCATGTTTGTCTCAATTTGTTTTGTCAACTGTCCAAAGTAGTAAAATTGTATGTATTACCACAATCTGCTGGTTTTTAAATTGTACATCGCTTAGAAATTTGTAATAAGCGATACATCAAATGTAAATAAACTTGAAACTTGAAACTTGAAACTCACATGGTCGGGTTGGGCCCATGTGCCTCAGGCCCCGCCCCCAGGAGGGACCTAAGGCTCCCGGGCCTATTCTGATTGGCCCAGGCGCCTTAGGCCCCACCAGTAGGCGGAGCTTTGGGACGGATGGGCCAATCCGGCCTCATTCCATCGTTGGCTGCCTGCCGGACAGGCGGGTTTGGCTCCTGTCTGTCCGGCCAACTACAGAAAGGTACGGGGAAGGGGGTTGGGGGTGTCGTGGGGGTCGGCCAGGGGGGTCGCGGGTCGGCTGGGGGGCGGTCGGAGGTTCTTGGGGGGGGCGGTCGTTGGGGGGAGGGGGGTTTTGCGTCGAGGGCAGGAGGGCCTGGGATCCCTCCTGCCCGTAATGTAGTGCAGGGTGGGGTTAGGGGGTCGCCGTGGCCAGGAGGACTTGGGCTCCCTCCTGGCCCGATCGTGTCGGGGAGTCGGGGGGGCAAGAGGGCTTGGGCTCCCTCTTGCCCCGATCGTGTCGGGGAGTCGGGGGGGCAAGAGGGCTTGAGCTCCCTCTTGCCCCGATCGTGTCGGGGAGTCGGGGGGGCAAGAGGGCTTGGGCTCCCTCTTGCCCCGATCGTGTCGGGGAGTCGGGGGGGGGCAAGAGGGCTTGAGCTCCCTCTTGCCCCGATCGTGTCGGGGAGTCGGGGGGGCAAGAGGGCTTGGGCTCCCTCTTGCCCCGATCGTGTCGGGGAGTCGGGGGGGCAAGAGGGCTTGGGCTCCCTCTTGCCCCGATCGTGTCGGGGAGTCGGGGGGGCAAGAGGGAGCCAGGCAGAGAGAGGGCAGTTAAGCGCAGTGCCTGCGCGGAAGGATGCAGCTCGGGCGACTTCGTTGTGTGAAACGAAGTTCGTTGTACGAATCAAGACATAAAGTTCGTTGTGCGCAGCGTTCGCTGTGCGAGGCGTCCGTTATGCGAGGCACCACTGTAAATAGAGGATTACTGCACAGGTCCTGGACCTGTTGGGCCGCCGCGTGAGCGGACTGCTGTGCACGATGGACCTCGGGTCTGACCCAGCGGAGGCATTGCTTATGTTCTTATGTTACTGAGGTGAAAGTGCATAGAATGATAATTAACATTTTTTATGCGTACAGTGTGCGTTGTGTTTTTTTAAAATTTTATTGTTGGTAGATCATTTTGACTTGGTCATTTTAAAAGTAGCTCGCAAGCCCAAAAAGTGTGGGCACCCCTGCGCTAGATGTTGAATCCCAACCCGCAGTCTGGGTATTGCAAGAATTCACAACTTTTCGGAACACATGGTGCACTCCTCCTAGTGGTAAAATCTGTTTCAATACCTGCAAGCAGACTGGGCAGAAGTCTTTTGCTGTTGCTCCGCTTCTGTTTCTTATTTTTTCACTTAAAGTTTGCTTAAACTTCATTTCTCGGTGGCTTCATTGCCTTGAGACCCCCTCCCCGGTAGTCTGCTGTTGGAGAAAAGGACACAGTCCTGCAGAGCCGGACTGCAGCTTCACAGAGAAACTTAGGTGAATCTGTGAAGCCAGCCTGCTGTATGCCACCTTCTGGAAGTACCAGGGGTCCCTCCCATGGAGTCTACTGGCTGGTGACCCCATAGTCAAGGTTTCTAGCGCAGGCTGAGTGTGTCTGGACAGAAACCCAATTGGGTTTCAGGGTGCAGGCTGCCTTTCCTGTCCCCAGCATGCAGATATTCTCACATCCCCCCACCTCCCCTGGTTGGCTTCTTAGCTTTTTTATGGAACTGAGGTACTGCGAGTAGCATTGGGCAGGAAGGTACTAGCGCACGCATGGTGCGGGCAGTTGCAAAATTTCTAAAAACTTAGTGGCAATACACTTTTATCATTGTCCGTACCAGGCTTTGTGGATGATGTCTCCCACATGTGAGAATATCTGCCTGCTATCCCTGGATAACACCTGTTATGGTAAGTAATTGTAGATAGCCTAGAAAAGTACAGGGAGGTCCCAGGCCCAGGTTAAAAAAAAAAACACTGACATACTGTGCTCCTTCTCCAAGATTCTCAACTTGGTACTTGGCAACCTAGTTTTCATAATCTCTATAATGTGTGTGCATGTGATATATTTACGTGTATATTGTAGATTCATTTTGAATATTCCAAAACAAGGCAGGAACAGATTGAGATCCACAACTCTGGCTCATTCACTGAAGTCCAGTATGATTTGGCACTCTTAATTTGAATTATAGAAACCTACATGAAAGACTCCTTTCCAAGGTTTGAGACTTTAACTGGAAAACACCAGGGTTGAAGACGCCTGGGGCGGTGGCACCCCCCTTCAAGTTCAATTTATTTAATATACCGCAAATATAAAACCAAGGTCAATTTAAGCGGTTTACAATAAAATGTAAAAAGAATTTAAAAAAAAATAAAATGGGGTAAGGAAAAATAGCAAAACACGATTAGCTTCCTCGGCATGAGCAGCATCTCTAATTTACTATCCGTGCCAGTGTCGGCTCTCCCTCTGATGTCACGTCCTAGTTGCAAGACTGCTGCTCGCGATGGAGAAGAGCTAGAGTTATAGTGATAGGGAATTGAAAGCACACGTGTGGCGTGGGAAGGAGCCGGGGGAGTGGAGAGAAGGAAAGGTGCTGGCGCCTCCGCCAAGATAGCGCCCGGGGAGTTCCACCTCCTCCCCCCCCCCTCTTTTACTATGCCACTGAACACCAATGTTTTATGACTGCATTATCAGAGAATCTATCAGCCACGGAGACAGAGAACACTTACCCATTAGTGCTTAAAAAAGCTGCTGCTGTGATGCTGAATAAGGCTGTGACTGTTTACAGTGGTTGCTGATCCAGTGCGAGGCCATGAGCATTTGCGCCCACCGAGATGGGGGTAGGAGCCGACCAGACCTTGCGCAAGTGCAGATCACAGCCTTATTCAGTGTTGCGGCAGCAGCTTTCTTGAGCATAAACCGGCAAGCTGGGGGCGAGGGAGGGGGAGGCAGAATAGTGGGCTTTGGGGGTTGAGTGCAGGAGGAAGAGGAGTACAGCCACACCGGTGGTCCATTTCTTGGCCCAAAAATATCGGTTTATATTCAAGTATATACAGTACTTTAATAACTGTAATGCTTTGGGTGGCAGTTTCTCCCTTCTGATAACTGACCAAAGTTTTATCCTGTGTCAATTCAATTTGATCCTGTCATATTCTCATGAGAATGCAGTTGAAAAAAAACTCTTGCTATCCTGTTTCTATCCCTGGCCCAAGTTCTGTAAAGTATATAACTGAGTTATATCGATCTGGTTCCTTCCAGAGAGTACTGGAATTATTCTGGTGTTAGCTTTAGCTTTCTAATTCTTTGTACTTAAGAGATGTACATGTTTTACTTATTTTATCATGTCTCTCTTTAATGTTGTGCCTCTTCTTCCCCTCCCCCCCCAGAAAAAAAGAAAAATCTGAATAGATCTTGAAAATGCCAATAAAATGATGGTTATTGCTGAATTTGAATATTTAGTTTTTGCAACCTTAAATTATTTAACAGGGTAGCAATTTTTTTTGTTATATCTTACTTTGATTGGTTTGTGTGCTTTAACATTTTAGAGAATGGTTTTTTCTGCTTTCCCATGAAGTCTTGAACCCTATGTACTGCCTCTTCGAATATGCTGGCAAAAGCAACTACTGCCTCCAAATTAATCCAGCTTCCACAATCAATCCTGATCACCTTTCATATTTCTGCTTCATTGGCCGCTTTATTGCAATGGTGAGTGGAAGTGTACCATTTTTATACAGTTTTAGATGGTCATAATATTTTTAAAACCTTCTAGTTGCATATTTAGTGATGCTAGAGAAATAAAAAGTGAGGGTAGATGTTGTTGAGCTTATCCAAGTTGAAATGTCTTCCATTCAAAGACAAGATTAGCTCCCAACCACTATCTAGGAATTGTAGTTTGAGAATAAAGTCCACACCCCCACCACACACACATACTCCAGTATAGGACATTTTTTTTCACTCAGAGGATGTGGTAAGTGGATAGTGTAGCTTGTTTTAAAAAAGGTTTGGACAAATTCTTGGAGGAAAAGTCCATAGTCTGTTATTGAGAAAGACACGGGGGAAGCCATTGCTTGCCCTGTATCGGTAGCATGGAATGTTGCTACTCTTTGGGTTTTGGCAGGTACTGGTGACCTGGATTGGCCACCGTGAGAACGGGCTTCTAGGCTTGATGGACCATTGGTCTGACTCAGTAAGGCTATTCTTATGTTCTTAAATACTGTACCTCAATTTGGGCCCTTTTTACAAAGCTGCTACTGTTACTAATACAGCACAAATCCTACTTGCCATTATGCTTTTGAAATTTTGAACACTCCACAGAAAGTTTAGGGCATTATCATTATTAGGAAGCCAAACTCCATATCCTGGGAGAAAATGAATATCTATTATTTCACTATACCTTACAGTAGTCAGTATGAATATCATTTGTATTATTTTCTTCAGAATGTAATATAAATTATCCCAGGACAAGCAGGCAGGTATTCGCACTAATGGGTGACGTGATCCAACGGAGCCCCGATGCGGACGCCTCAGTTCTTACTTTTCCGCGGAGCCAAGAAGTCCGTCTTCGACTCTCTGCGTTAAGATTTTTTACTTGTGCCTTCTAAAGTCCGCGGTTTTGGGTTAGTTTTCTCTTAATCGCTGATTTTCGTTGTTTTTTCTTGTTTTTTAAAAAAAAAAATTTCTTCCATCCATCCGACCGGGCAGGCCACGTGGCTGCAGCCCCGCGGCTTCGATCTTGTCCCGGCCTATCACCGGTTTTAAAAAGTGTGCCAAGTGCGCTAACGGACCCTCATCGACGCTGTGTTCGGTGTCTCGGGCCTGAACACCTTCCGAAATCGTGCCGGCCTTGCTCCACACTTACCGCACGTGCTTTCAAGCGCCGTTGCGTCTTGTGGGAGTCGCTGTTCAGCATGGAGTCCTCGACGGAGCAGTCTTCATCGAAAGGCCCCTCACCTTCGACTTCATCCGCTGCTCCTCAGCCTTCCACCTCTGCAGCGCCGAATCTCATCATGCCTGCATCGTTCGTGCCGGCCCCGACTCCAGTGCCTGCTGCGATGCCTTCCTCAGTCTCTTCAGATCAGATAGCACAGCAGCCTATTCCACTGGTAGTGCTAAAAGTGCCCAAGGCTTCTAGGCCCAAGCACTCACACACTACCCCCAAAGAACACGAGGCCTGTGCTGATGCTGTGCTGATGCGGATCAGTCCTTGCTGGCCTCGTTCCAGACCTTGTTAGAGAAGCAATTCATTGAGCTCTTCACCACCATAGGGCCCAAGCTTCTCTCTCAAATCCAGCCTGGGCATGGGGAGGCCTCCCGCGAGGTCGAGCCGCCTCCAGTGCCTCAGCGATACACACACTCTCTACAGGGAGCAGAGTCTCTGCGAGTGTCTGGTCTGGCATCGGTGCATGTATCGCAAGGAGCAGAGTCTTTGCCCATGCCTCCTTGGAACTGATTCACTCGATGCAAGGAGTAGAGTCTTTGCGAGTGCCTCCATTGGAACCCATCCACTTGATGCAAGGAGCAGAGTCTTTGCGAGTGCCTCCATTGGAGCCGATCCACCCGATGCAGGGGTTCGAGTCTCTATGAGTACCCCGGGGTGATTCCAACCATCCACCTATGCTTTGATCAACCGCTTCCAGCCCCATCCACTACCTGGGGGCCTCAGCGAAGATCCAATCGCCTCGTCCATCGAGGCCGATATCCAAACACAGTTCACATCGGTCGAGGCATTCATCGAGGCACTCGTCCAGGCATGCCTTGCCTCATCGGAAACAGCCTTTTCTTGAGTATTCTCCACCGGCTTCTTCACCTCCCTCGATGCCGGAGCTCGAGGACACGCTGGGGTCATTATCACCACCACCACGGTCCCCGTCCTCCTTGGATCCAGAGGCCTCGACATCCTCGAGCCCTTCTCGAGGCCCTGCTTTGGCTGACCAACTATCGTTCTCCTCGTTCCTTTGACAGATGGCAGACGACCTGGAACATAAGAACATAAGAACATAAGAAGCGCCATCTCCGGATCAGACCTTCGGTCCATCAAGTCCGGCGATCCGCACACGCGGAGGCCCCGCCAGGTATACACCTGGTTTATTTTATAGCCACCCTATCTTTATATGCCTTTCTCAAGGAGATATGCATCTAGTTTGCTTTTGAAGCCTAGGACTGTCGATTCCGCAATAATCTCCCCTGGGAGAGTATTCCAGATGTCCACCACTCTCTGTGTGAAGCAGAACTTCCTGACATTAGTCCTGAACTTGTCCCCCCTTAGCTTCATTTCATGTCCTCTTGTCCGTGTCAAATTGGACAATGTAAATAATCTTCTCTGCTCTATTTTGTCGATTCCTTTCAGTATTTTGAAGGTCTCGATCATATCCCCACGCAGTCTCCTTTTCTCAAGGGAGAACAATCCCAGTGTTTTAAGTCGATCCTCATATTCCAGTTTCTCCATACCCTTCACTAGTTTAGTTGCTCGTCTCTGCACCCTCTCCAGCAGTTTTATATCCTTCTTTAGGTAGGGAGACCAATGTTGGACGCAGTATTCCAAGTGAGGTCTGACCATTGTCCTATAAAGCGGCATTATTACTTTCTCCGATCTACTCGAGATTCCTTTCTTTATCATGCCCAACATTCTATTTGCCTTCTTTGCCGCTGCCGCGCATTGTGCCGACGGCTTCAGGGTCCTATCTATCAGTACACCCAGGTCTCTTTCTTGTTCACTTTTTCCCAGAGTTGCACCTGTCATTTTGTACTCGTATTCCTTATTCTTACTGCCTAAATGCATTACCTTGCATTTCTCCACGTTGAACCTCATTTGCCATTTCTCCGCCCATTTTTCTAACCGACACAAATCGCTCTGGAGTTCCTCACTATCCTCCTGCGATCTGATTGCCCGGCAGAGTTTTGTGTCGTCTGCAAACTTGATGATCTCACTGGATGTTCCGTTTTCCAAGTCATTGATATAAATATTAAAAAGGATCGGCCCAAGTACCGAGCCCTGGGGTACACCACTAGTCACTTTCTCCCAGTCAGAGAACTTCCCATTTATGCCCACTCTCTGCTTTCGGTTTTCCAGCCATTTGCCTATCCATCTTTGTATATCTCCCTCTATGCCATGGCTTTGTAGTTTCCTGAGAAGTCTTTCGTGTGGAACTTTGTCGAACGCTTTTTGGAAATCCAAGTATATTATGTCCACCGGCTTTCCACTATCAATTTGCTCGTTCACGGTCTCAAAGAATTGGAGTAAATTCGTCAAACACGATTTCCCTTTCCTGAATCCATGTTGACTGGGTTTCATCAAGTCGTGTGTGTCCAAGTGCTGAACAATGCTATCCTTGATCAGTGATTCAATCATCTTGCCGGGGACAGACGTAAGACTCACAGGTCTATAGTTGCCCGGTTCTCCTCTCGATCCTTTTTTGAAAATTGGACATCCATCTGGACACAGGTTCCAAATTCTCCAAAGAATATCTGGAGATTATGCACCTCCCTCAACCACCTGCTGAATCCCTCAAGCTTCCTTTACATAAGTTTCTGGATCAGACCTTTAAGCGATGCCTTGAAACACCTTATTCCATCCCCACTGTACAGGACAAATTGGATATCAGGTACCGCACAGTGCACCATAAGGGGTTAGATGGTTCCCAAATCTCCCATCAATCCCTTTAGGTAGAGTCCTCACTGAAGTGGTCTCACCCCTCTCAGGTCTACGCTGCCGTTCCACCTGGTAGAGAGGGCAAGACCATGGACCGATTTGGCAGGAGGATTTATCAGAACGCCATGACAACATCCAGGGTTCTGAACTACAACTTCCACTTCGTCACATATTTCGAGTTCTTCCTGTCGGTACTCCAGAAGTTCTTGCCCTATGTGGACCCTAGGGCACAATCTGAGTACCAGGAGGTTTTGGCCTCGCTGTCCCAGCTCCGGTTACAGCTGATGCACTCATCCTACGATGCCTTTGAGCTTTCGGCTCGGGCTACAGCATGCGCGGTGGCCATGCGCCAGCTGGCGTGGCTCAGGACCATCGATATGGACCCTAATCTCCAGGACAGGCTTGCCAATGTTCCATGCGCTGGTACCGACCTCTTTGACGAATCCACGAGGCGGCGACCAAGAAACTCTCGGACCACGAGAAATCCTTCCAATCCATCCTGCGTCCGAAGCCGAAGCCTAAGCCTGCTCCTCCTCGTCCATCACGCCCACCATTGATATACCAGCGGCGTTACCCGCCTAAGAAGGCTCCCCCCATCTGACAGCCTGTGAAACGGCTGCATTCCCAAAAGCAGCAACAGAAGCCTCAGCCATCTGCTGTCCCTAAGGCTCCTCAGCCCTTTTGACTATCTCATAGAGCAGGGGTCTGCAACCTTTAAGACATAAAGAGCCACTTGGACCCGTTTTCGAAAAGAAAAAAAAAACTTGGAGCCGCAAAACCATTATAAAACAAATCTAACACTGCATATATTGTTTCTTATCTTAATGCTATATACAGGATCACTAAATTGAAAATAAAATCATTTTTCCTACCTTTGCTATTTGGTGATTTCATGAGTCTCTGGTTGCACTTTCTTCTTCTGACTGTGCATCCAATCTTTCTTCCTTTCTTTCAGCCTCCTGTATGTTTCCTCTCCTCCAGACCTCATTCTCTCCCCCAACTTTTTCTTTGTCTCCCTGTTCCCCCTTCTTTCTGTCTCCGTGCCGTCCCCCAAGCCACTCGGTTTGCTGCCACCGCAATCGGGGAACAGCCCCCAAGCCACCACCGTCCCAAGCTTTCCCTGCAGAAGTGTTGCGCTGACCAGCATTCCGCTCCCTGACGTCAATTCTGACGTAGGAGAGGAAGTTCCGGGCCAACAAGGCATTTCTCCTCATTCCATCCAGCCTGAGCCCCATCTCTCCTTGATCCAGCATTTCCCTTCTATGTCTGTCAGAATTACCATTCCACCTATTTTCCAGCATCACCCTTCTTTGTGTCCATCTCACCTATATCCCTATCTCACCACTTTTTCAGAATCTTCATTTGTCTCTGTCCTTATCTTTACGCCATGTTCACCATTTGCCCTTTCAATGTCTTTATCTCCCCCCACACACTTTTTCAGCATTACTTCTATGTCTCTATTTCACCTCCTCTTCATGTCCCCTCTGTATCTCTATCCTTATTCAGTAGGTCCTGCTTACCCTTTCTCTTCTTTGTGTCACTATCTCCATTTTCAGCTTTCCCCCCTTTTCCTTTGTTACTGCACCCTGTAGCTAGAATCTTTCCACCCTCCCTCCACTCCGGCCCAGCCCAGTATGAAATATTTCCTTTTGTTTCCCTCCCCTCTCTCTTTCTTTCTCTCTTCCCCTCCCTCACCCACGAGTCCTGCATCTGGCCCTCTCTCTTCTACCTGCACCTGGCAACACCCCCCTGCCCCGCGGCTCTCTTCAGCAACTCGTCAGCAGCAGTGATCAAGACAAGCTGCCGACATCGAGGCCTTCCCTCTACGAGTCCCGCCTTTGTGGAAAAAGGAAGTTGAAACAAGCGGGACTCGCAGAGGGTAGGCCCCGACGTCAGAAGCTTGTGTCGATCGCTGCTGCTGAGTTGCCGAAGAGAGCCGCGGAGCAGGGGATGTGGCCGGAAGCAGGTAGAAGGGAGAGGGAGATAGGAAGGCTGTAGATCTCCGGAGCATGACACCGACCCCGGCCAGGATGATTTCTTTTTCAGACGTGCACCTTACAAGTCCGGCGTCGCGGCGGGAAATAGCCATGCTGAGCAGTGAGCTCAGCACTACACAGATGAAAGCCTTGCTTGCTGATTGGTCCGGCGGCACGGCGGGGCGGGGCCGCCGGACCAATCAGCAAGCAAGGCTTTCATCTGTGTGTGCTGAGCTCACTGCTCAGCATGGCTATTTCCCGCCGCGACGCCGGACTTGTAACTGCATGCCTGCGTGACACACTACCGGAGCCGCAGCAAAGGTGGAAAAGAGCCGCATGCGGCTCTGGAGCCGCAGGTTGCCGACCCCCGTCATAGAGGATGTAACTTCAGTCGTCCTGCCATTTTCAGTTGCTCCACCAATTGGAGGTCGTCTCCATCACTTTTACCATCGATGGATGACCATTACCACCGACCTCTGGGTCCTTTCCATCATCAGAGAAGGATACTCTCTCCAGTTCGACCGAGTCCCTCCGGAACATCCTCCAAGAGAGTATCCTTCCAACTTGACCCATACCGCCCTTCTTCTGCAGGAAGCCCAGGCTTTATTATAGCTCGGAGCTGTTGAGCCGGTCCCTGTGTCTCAGCAGAACAAAGGTTTTTACTCCCGGTACTTCCTTGTTCCGAAGAAGACGGGCGATCTGCGACCCATTTTGGATCTCAGGGTGCTCAACAAGTTTCTGGTCAAAGAGAAGTTTCGCATGTTGACCCTAACATCCCTGTATCCCCTCCTCGAGCAGAACAACTGGTTATGCTCTCTGGATCTCAAGGAGGCCTATACTCACATTCCCATTCAACCGGCCTCAAGCCAATACCTCAGATTCAGGGTGGGACATCTTCATCTTCAATACCGAGTGCTTCTTTTCGGCCTGACCTCATCACCCAGAGTCTTCACCAAGTGCCTTGTAGTAGTGGCCGCAGCGCTCAGGAACCACGGCCTCCAGGTATTCCCCTACCTGGACGACTGGCTTATCAAGGATTCCACGTCTCAGGGAGTTGTCCTTGCGACCCAGAAGACGATTTGGTTACTGCAATATCTGGGGTTTAAGATAAACTTCCCGAAATCCCATCTACAACCTTCCCAGACTCTTCCCTTCATCGGAGCTGTTCTGGATACTACCCAACTCATAGCGTTCCTCCCTCCCGGCTGGAAGCTCTCCTCCATCTTTGCCACTTGGTGTCCTCTCGCCCGTCCATCTCGGCGATACACATGATGGTTCTCCTAGGCCACATGGCCTCTACAGTTCACGTGACTCCATTTGCCAGACTTCACCTCAGGATTCCCCAGTGGACCTTGGCATCTCAGTGGACGCAGATATCTGATCCTCTGTCCAGGCACATCCGGGTCACCCCTGCTCTGCAACAGTCTCTTCGATGGTGGATGCTATCCTCCAATCTATCCAGAGGTTTGCTGTTTCAAACGCCCCCCCCCCCATCAGAAAGTCCTTACGACCGACTCGTCCACTTATGCTTGGGGGGCTCATCTAGACGGCCTCCGCACTCAGGGTTACTGGACCAGCACAGACCGCCAGTGCCACATCAATCTCCTGGAACTCAGGGCAATTTTCAGTGCTCTCAATGCCTTCCAGCACCTGCTTCAAGACAAGGTGGTCCTCATTCGCACGGACAACCAAGTCGCCATGTATTATATCAACAAGCAGGGGGGCACGGGATCGGTCTCCGTCTATCAGGAAGCTCTGAAAGTTTGGGATTGGGCGATTCACCACAACACCTTCCTCAAAGCAGTCTACATTCAAGGGGCGGACAATGCCTTGGTGGACAACTTGAGTCGCCTGCTGCAACCTCACGAGTGGACCCTCAACTCAATGCCCCTCCATCACATCTTTTCTCAGTGGGCAACACCTCAGATCGACCTCTTTGCAGCCCCCCACAACTTCAAACTGCCTCAGTTCTGCTCCAGGATCTACACTTCTCACTGCCTCGAGGCAGATGCTTTTCTTCTGGACTGGACGAACCTCTTTCTATATGTGTTTCCTCCATTTCCTCTCATTCAGAAGACTCTAGTCAAATTCAAGTCAGACCATGCAACCATGATTCTGATTGCTCCACGGTGGCCCAGACAACCTTGGTACTCCCTTCTACTTCAACTCAGCAGCAGGGAGCCCTTCCTTCTACCAGTGTTTCCATCGCTACTTACACAGCATCAGGGATCTCTACTTCATCCCAACCTGCAGTCCCTACACCTGACAGCTTGGTTCCTCTCAAAGTAACCCCTCTCCAGTTTTCTCAACCTGTGAAAGATGTCCTAGAAGCTTCAAGGAAGCCTGCTACTAGACAGTGCTACCACCAAAAGTGGACTAGATTTTCTACTTGGTGTTTCTCTCATCATCATGAGCCACAACACTCCTCCTTGTCTTCAGTTTTGGATTATCTTTTGCACCTTTCTCATTTTGGCCTCAAGTCTACATCGATACGAGTCCATCTTAGTGCAATTGCTGCTTTCCATCAGCCGCTCCAAGGGAAACCTCTCTCTGCTCATCCAGTGGTTTCCAGATTCATGAAAGGACTTTTCCATGTCAATCCTCCTCTCAAACCGCCTCCAATGGTTTGGGACCTCAATGTTGTTATTTCTCAACTTATAAAACCTCCATTTGAACCTCTTCACAAGGCTCATCTGAAGTATCTCACTTGGAAAGTGGTGTTCCTTATTGGCCTCGCCTCTGCTCGTCGAGTTAGTGAGCTTCAAGCATTGGTTGTGGATCCACTTTTCACAGTATTCCACCATGACAAGGTGGTCCTCTGCACTCATCCAAAATTCCTCCCCAAAGTGGTCTCGGAATTTCATCTGAATCAATCCATTGTTCTCCCCGTGTTTTTTCCAAAGCCTCATTCTCACCCTGGAGAATCAGCTCTTCATATTCTGGACTGTAAACGTGCTTTGGCTTTCTACCTGGAACACACCAAGCCACACAGAACTGCTCCTCAACTTTTCATCTCCTTTGATCCAAACAAGTTGGGGCGGCCCATCTCTAAGCGTACCGTCTCCAACTTGATGGCGGCTTGTATCTCCTTCTGCTATGCCCAGGCTGGATTACCCCTTCACAGTAAAGTCACAGCCCATAAGGTCAGAGCAATGGCAGCCTCTGTAGCCTTCCTCAGATCGACTCCGATTGAGGAGATTTGTAAGGCTGCTACTTGGTCCTCGGGTCACACCTTCACTTCTCATTATTGTCTGGATACTTTCTCCAGACGGGATGGATAGTTTGGCCAAACAGTATTACAAAATTTATTCTCCTAAGTTGTCAACTCTCCCACCATCCCATTATGGTTAGCTTGGAAGTCACCCATTAGTGAGAATACCTGCCTGCTTGTCCTGGGATAAAGCAATGTTACTTACCGTAACAGTTGTTATCCAGGGACAGCAGGCAGCTATTCTCACGTCCCACCCACCTCCCCTGGGTTGGCTTCTCTGCCAGCTATCTGAACTGAGGAGATGCGCCCTGGTCTGGGCGGGAAGGCACTCACGCATGCGCGGTGCGGGCAACTCGAAACTTTGAGTTTCTTCAAGCAAGACTGCTTGTGAGGCGTCCGCATCGGGGCTCCTTTGGATCACGTCACCCATTAGTGAGAATAGCTGCCTGCTGTCCCTGGATAACAACTGTTATGGTAAGTAACATTGCTATATGTTATATAAAGTTCGGATCTGAAGGTACTGAAAACCTCAACAATGGCCATTTGTTGCAACAAAAGCATAAATTGAGTTTTTATTCCTCTTCATAGGCCTTGTTTCATGGCAAATTTATTGACACTGGCTTCTCTCTGCCGTTCTACAAGCGCATGTTGAGCAAGAAACTTACTATTAAAGATTTGGAATCCATTGATCCTGAATTTTATAATTCTCTAATTTGGATCAGGTTTGTATAGTCTTAAATGCTTTTCTTTATTTCAATAAACTCTTACTTTTCGATGTGCATTTTTAAAAAGTTCCTTTATTTTTTCTAGAGACAACAACATTGAAGAGTGTGGTTTAGAGATGTACTTTGCTGTTGATATGGAGATTTTGGGGAAAGTTACATCACATGAGTTGAAACTGGAAGGCTCAAATATTCTGGTAACTGAAGAGAACAAGGAAGAATATATTAGGTAGGAAAATGTGTATAAATTCTTCTATGAAATGATTTCATTTTGTATATTTGTGCTTTCCAACATAACAGAATGTTAAGATTTTTTTTCTATTGGATTGATATCTGTTTGCCCAGCCATCAGCACAATAATTTTTCAGAAACGGTACAAGGGTTCACCTCCTATCTGTGCCCTTCTCTTCAACTGCCAACTCCAGACTCCATCCCTTCTGCCTTGCTGCTCCGTATGCTTGGAACAAGCTGCCCGAATCCCTACGGCGGGCTCTGTTCAAGGCCCACTTAAAAGCCCACCTCTTTGAGAGTGCTTTCGACTCCTAACTCCTCTCACCTTGGGTTCTGCATCCCCAATCCTATATGTCATGTCTATCTGTCCAAGTTAGATTGTAAGTTCTTCAAGCAGAGACCATCTATAAATGTCAAAATGTACAGCACTACATATGCCTTTCAGTCCTATATAAATGATAAGTAGTAGTAGTAGTAGTAGTTCACTAAATTTTGGCTCACAGGAAGAAAACCTGATGCTCCAAACAATAGTCCCCAGTGCTTTCTTTGGGAATCTGTTGCCATCAAAAAGTGCTTTCACAGCTCTCTCTGTCTCTCCTATATCTTCAAAATCTCTCTGGCATGCCAACACTCATTCTGGTACTGTTATTGTACGCTGCCTAGTATATAGGTGGAATATAAATAAATAAATTCCCACTATTGCCATACAATTTGCAGCCAGACCTATTCCTCTAGCCACATACACATACATCTCAAATTCATATTTCCTACATACATACCTGCCTGCTTGCTCTACATACCAGCTCCCTACTATCAACATATTTTCATACTCTTAGAACAATAACTATCAACCCATACATTTCCTGAATTGTTTCTGCCTTCTCTGTCCTTTCTCTTTTCTGTTATGTTTCAAATTTTATTTGCAAAGTAAAGGTTAGTGTATTAAACTTAAAACATAAATAAACATAAATAACTGTCCTACTAATAATTGCCGGAGCAAATTGTTGGTAGTTCCCCAATACAGTCAACCTCGGTTTGCGAGTAATGAAGTTTGCAAGTATTTAGCAAGACGAGCAAAACACTCCTGCAAACATTGACTCGCAAACCGAGCGTTGACTCAATATGCAAGCCCCCCACCCCTGAGAACCGGCTTTGCCCCCCCACCCCCCGCAGCCCACCCCCAAACCCTTACCTCGAGCGGACACCGGCACACAGCACCAACCCACAGGATGTGCCGGTGCCGACAGAGCCTGCCGCTGATCTCTGCTGGGCTGCTGCTTCCTTAAGCATCTGTGCATGCTCAAGGCCTTCTGGCTCCCACTCTCTCCAAGATTTTCATGAGATTCTCAGTTCTCCAAGAATGTCATGAGAATCTCGGAGAGAGTGGGAGCCAGAAGGCCTTGAGCATGCACAGATGCTTAAGGAAGCAGCAGCCCAGCAGAGATCAGTGGCAGGCTCTTTTGGCACCGGCACATCCTGTGGGTTGGTGCTGTGTCCACTCGAGGTAAGAGTTTGGGAGTGTGGGGGGGGGGGAAGCTGGTTCCCAGAGTTGGGGTGGAGGTTGTGGAAGTGTGCCAGTGGCCCTGGGGGGTGGGGGTCTTTTTGGGATGTGGAACGAATCATCCAAATTATGCTCATAAACCAAGGTTTTACTATATTTTGTATTAAAGTTTTTGGCTTGTCAGTTTACATTATTTCCTATGGGGAAATTTACTTTGATATAGGAGCACTTCGGTTTACGAGCATGCTTCTGGAATGAATTATGCTCGCAAACCAAGATTCCACTCTATATAGAAGCTGTAATGAGGTTCCCCTCCTGAGGAATGAGTAATGAGTGAAACGTGAGTCGGGGGGGACCTTGATGAGTTCAGGTTCGGGAGTTTGTTTAATTCATTTGAGGCACATTAGTAGCTGCCTTTGATTGAGACTCACACCTAGCCTCTGGGATTATCCAGATAAGTTTTTCATTCTATTTTTTGATAGATTATAGAGTTTGATAATATACACAGGTGGCTGGACTAACATGTGCTATGGTGGTCCTACTGGGCATCCACTTTTGTTCACATTAGTTGGTAGCGGGTCTGAGCACTGTTATAATTTATATAATATTTTTAAGGTGCTAAACTGTGATTTATATACTGTGTATAAATTATTCTTAGTCATGCCTCGATATGATCTTTATTTTTATACAGGCATTTTACTAATATTGTAATAAATGTAATATATTCAAGAAAAGGAAAGAGGGGAAAAATTCATATAATCCATATGTATAATATATTCCACAAGGAGGCGCTCAGCGAGATCCAAGAGAAGAAAAAGGATAAAAAAAGAACTATTTTATATAACTAAAGATCACAGCCTAGCTGCTAATATATAAATTATGCACCTAAATTCTTTGTAAATACAATGTACAAGTGAAGCTACACCAAATCTGGTTCAAATAGTTCTTAGGACCTGTAATTTTAAAATTAACTAGTAAAGAGAATCACTGTATTCATTTCAAAATCCTCACTCTCACTCATAAATCTTTCATACTGATACTAACTCATAAGAACAGAAGAATTTCCATACTGCAACAGACCAAAGGTCCATCAAGCCCAGTATCCTGTTTCCAGCAGTGGCTAATCCAGGTCCCAAGAACCTAGCTGGATCCTAGGTACTTGTGACCTGCATTTGCCACTGATGGAAGCAGGATAGTGGACCATTGATCTGCCCCAGTATGAATGTTAGGTTCTAATGAGCAGTTTTTAGCTCGAGTCCTCTTGCATGCCTGCCTCCATACAGGGCAGGATTAATTCTTTGAGGGCCCCTAGGCACACAAGTACACTGGGCCCCCTAGCCCCGCCTCTGCGCCCCCCAAACTAAACCCCTTTTTTACAAAAGCATGGAAGAGGTTTTTAGCGCTGGCTGGCGGGCTGAATGTTCTGTGCTGTTCTGACGATCATAAGAATTCTATGACCATAGGAGCAGTGCAGAGCATTCAGCATGCTGGCTTGTGCTACAAACCGAAGGAACGTTACAGTTTAGGGGGTGAAGAAACAATGATGCATATCCCCCAGTACTGAACAAAATATAAAGATAGCAGATGTAAATTTGAAAAAAAAGAAATAACAAATCACTTTACAAATTAACAAATAAAAATAAAACAAAAAATGCAAAACAAATGATACCATTTTATTGAACTAATACATTTTTTAAATTAGCTTTCAGAAGTCAAAACCTCTTTCCTTAGGTCAATAAAGTTTACTGCTGTTACAGTATCCTGTCCTGACCTGAGGAAGAATTTGGTCTCCGAAAGTTAATCAAAAATGTATAAAAATTAGTCTCAATAAAAGGATCACTATTTCTATTTCTAAACTTTTATCAACACAGCTACAATACTACTTTATCCTAAAGCAAAAAAATAAAAAATAGAATTTTTTTTCTACCTTTGTCATGTGGTTTCTGCTTTCCTCATCTTCTTGCCATTCTCTTCCTTCCATCCACTGTCTGCCCCTTCCAGAAAATGTCAGTCTCCCTCTGCCATCTCTGCTCCTGCCCACTCCCCCCTTGGTCTGGCATCCATCACCTACCCTTTGTTCCCCTCATAGTCTGGCATCTATCTTTCCCTCCCCCCCCTGTAGTTTTTAGCATCTCTCTCTCTCTCTTCTCATTTCCTTCACTTGGATCTGATATCTCTGTGTCCTTCCCCGTTCTTTGGCATCTCTCTCTTCCCTTTCCTTTTCTTCTCTGGTCTTCCTTCTCTATTTTCTGCCTCTGTCTAAATTAAATTCTTTCTTACTATTCTCAGTTTCCCTCTTTTCACTGTGTTTACTCACAGCTTGTCAGCCCTTTCCTTCACCCCTCCACTATCTCACTAACTATCTTCTTCCCCCCATCCAGCATGTGGGAAAGCAGTAGTGGAGGTGAGGGCTGGGCAAAAGTTCTCCCCACTTCTATCATCTGCCCTTCCCCTTTCTTCCCACATCTATCATCTGCATTCTGCCTTGCCTCTGTCCTTCTCTCTCTCCCTCCATTCCAGGCCCATCTCACCACTCACCTTTCACTCAGTTTTTTTTTTTTTTTTTTAGAACACCGACGTCCCCCCAAAGCATCGATCGGCAATGTGGGCCCCCCTCCATCGATGGACCAATTGGCGACGCCCCCCCCCCCCCAATCGACAGAAACTATGACAAGCAAGCACCGCGGGTAAGAAAGGCAACAGGAACTGTAATTTTGCAAGCGGTGCTGCTTGCCCAAAGCTTCTCTCTGATGCGCCCAGGCAGAAACAGGAAGCTGCTTCAGAGGGAAGCTTTGGGCAAGCAGCACTGCTTGCAAATTTACAGTTCCTGTTGCCGCGTTGCTTGCTTGTCTTACTTTCCGTCGATGGGAGGGGGGGCCGCGTTACTGATCAGGAGGGCTCCGTTGCTGATCAATGCTGGAGGGGCCCATCACCATTTGGAAAAAAACCTATGTTGATGCCCTCCTTTAGGAGGGCTTTTGTATCCTGGTAGTGTGCAATATCACCCTTTTGTGTACTTGATCAGTCCTGCCATCTGTGGAAACAGTACTTTAGACAAAGAGACCATAGTTCCTGCTGGAAAACATAAAAATTAAAAAAGTTGGTATAAGTTCTAAATATATAAATGAGATTCCATAAACAACTCTCAGGGCTTTTCTGTCTTGTTTAAAGAGAATGTTGTTGTTTTATTAGAAAATTTTAAATACTTCTATGTTTTTACTTTTTTTTATAACACAGCTATTTTTGAACTGTACACTTTGTTTTTTAGTTTAATGGCTGAGTGGAGGTTTTCACGGGGAGTTGAAGAGCAAACCAAAGCATTTCTTGATGGCTTTAATGAAGTTGTCCCTCTCCAATGGCTGCAGTACTTTGATGAAAAGGAATTAGAGGTCAGAAGTATGTTTGATACAAACTTAACTACTTTTTCCCTTGCCACAGCAAGACATGAATATTTAATTGTAAGACAAGAACTCTTTATTTCATCCTAGTAATCATCTACTATCTGTACTGAGACTAGAGGCCTAATTTACTAAGACTTTTTCCCATAAACACAGAGGTCCTCATTTACTGAACAAATGCTTAGCAATATTTTTGTTGTCATAATTTCATGATTGCAGCCAAATAAAATTATATGACATCCCTTCCCCTTGGAGGTGCAGAATAATGATTCACTTATAAAGATCCCACCCAGGCATGGCTTCAAATGTGAGCTTTGTGACTCCATTTGGAGTCCCAACCCACAGTTTGGGAAGCCCTATACTAAACTATGCTAATGTTTTGTAATTACCATGTTTGTACCAGTTACCATTAAATATTGAAAGGGGTGGGGGGTTGCCTTGCACTTAATGCAGAGAAAATTTTGTTAATGCATGTTAACTGCACAGCAGATGACATGATGCAATTAACTATACCTCTTGGGATAGCTTTAAGTGCCATTTACCTCAAAATGTGCCCTAAATCGAACATTCAAGGGTCTTATGGGACACTGCAAGGCCACCGACACATCACACATACACCCACAATCTGAAAAAAAGAAGTCACAGAAAAAAAGTGGAGAAAAAGCCTCCGTTAAGCTTCATATGACTAAAAAAAACTCAACTTACATGTCTTCACTATATCAAAAACAGTGGTGAAAAAATGAGGCACAATAGCATCCCCCCCAAAAAACACCTTGCATCCAGCATGCCAAAATCTCACATACAAACATTGTGTGAAAAAAAGATTGCAGTCCAGAGGCGCAGTCAGAAAGTTTTCTTTTTCCTTGCTCAAGTTGCAATATTTCTTTTTTTTTTCAAAATCTTTATTCATTTTCATTTCTTACATCAAGTGTACAATAAAATATTAATTAGATCATACAAATCACTTGAAAATCTAATCTGGACTGCAATCTTTTTTCACACAATGTTTGTATGTGAGATTTTGGCGTGCTGGATGTGAGGTGTTTTTTGAGGGCTGCTATTTTGCCTCATTTTTTCACCACTGTTTTTGATATAGTGAAGACACATAAGTGGAGTTTTTTTTAGCCATATGAAGCTTAACTGAGGCTTTTTCTCCATTTTTTTTCTGTGTCTTCTTTTATTTAGACTGTGGGTGTATGTGTGATGTGTGAGTGGCCTTGCAGTGTCCCATAAGACCTTTGAATGTTCGATTTAGGGCGCATTTTGAGGTAAATGGTGATTGTTTGTGTCCCTATCCTTAGTTAGTTGAAGTAATGGCTTTAAGTGCCCCATACTAAATAAGGTACAGTCCCTGCCCATTCCATGCTTTTTTCTGCATTTGCAGTATGATGTGGGAATTCCCATGCAAAACTGTTAAGGTGCTGCATTAACTACTCCTTGGGTTTTGGCCAGGTACTAGTGACCTGGATTGGCCACCATGAAAACGGGCTACTGGGCTTGATGGACTGACCCAGTAAGGCTATTCTTATGTTCTTATGTAACTGTTTGTAATAATTCCTGCATTAAACAGCTAGTACAGTTTAGTAAATTAAACCCCAGAATGAAAGAAAAGCTTTATTGGATTAGGCACTAACCTCTGGATTCTATAAAGGTCATCCAAATTTGGGAGTGATCCTGAGATGCCCCCACAACTTAATTAGTTATAAGCTATTAGCACTCAATAATCAGGTGTTAACAATCGGGTATTAATAATGGGCTTAAATTAGGGTTTGCACTTACATCTGCCCGAATGCTATTCTATAATGATGGATGCACAATTTGCGCATCAAGATTTACACCAGGTTTCAGTTTGTGCAAGTCCTCACACCCAAAGCTGGGCGCGGAAATCTACGCTAACTGCTGTTCTATAAATAGCGCTCAGTCTTCGAGAACTCTGTATTGGATAGTTCTAAGTGTAGATTTTTTTCCGGCGCTTATTTTTCTGTGCCATTTACTGAATCTGGTGCTAAATACTTCTCTGCACCAAAAAAAGATTTCTAAAACAACACTTTTGCAAAATAACAGTTAGTAATATGCACTACTGTGTTAGTATACACTAATGCAGTTAGGGCTAAATTCTATATATGGTGCCCAAACAATTCAGTGCTGAAAAAAGCGCTAATCTATAAGCCACACTTAGTTAGGCACTATTTATAGAATAGTGCTTATGCAGCCATTTTCTTTTTTTTATAAATCTTTATTTATTTTAAAACACTTTCAATAAGTGGAATCAGAATAAATTAAACGTGTAACACTTTAGACATCACTTTAAATTTTACAAGATTCATTCAGACCATTACCCCTCACCCAACCTATTTTTTATCATTAAAGTAACTCTAAAATTTTATCATATTTTCAGAAATACATCATATATTTTAAACATAAATTACATATATATAATTAATCAGACTTATTTATCAAACCTCAAGAATATCACCCTTCCCCCATTATTATTCGTATAAATAATCAATTAAAAAAACCATATATTCCTTCCATCCACCCCCTCCATCTCTGGATGTGCATTTTTCTAACAACAAAAATCTAGTTATAATAATTCTACAAAAGATGTCAATGGGCCCCATATTAATTAAAAAATTTTTATATTTCCTAACAAAACAGCGTTCATTTTCTCATATTTATAAATTAGACATAAACTAGCCCACCAGAATGTAAAGTTGAGACGATCCCAGGTTTTCAAGTTATGTGTAATCAATTGTAAAGCTGTACTTGTCATAATTAAAAAAAGATGTCTTTTATATTTGTCTAGGGGATCTTTGATATGCAAGATGGTACCGCAAATTACTACTTCATACCTTAAAGAAATCTCTGATTCTAAAATACTATTAATATGTTCCCAAATTGATCTCCAAAAAATCAGTATTTTAGGGCAATAAAACAGTAAATGATCCAATGTTCCTATGTCAAGGAGACAGTGCCAGCACCTATTAGATATAGAATTATCTACCTTATTCAATCTAACTGGGGTCCAAAAAGAACAATGTAACAAAAAGAACCAAGTTTGTTTCATAGATGTTGATGCTGTACACCTCATCCTCCAAGACCAAATACGTGGCCATCGAGATGCAGAAATATACTGCTTGATCTCGATGCTCCAAATATCTCTAAGAGCGTTTTTGGGTTTTTTATTCATAGTTCAGATATTAATTTATACCACTGTGCGGCTTGATGCCCTAGCATGTCTGCCTGAAAACAGAGGAATTGCAGGCTATAAAAAGTTTTAAAATTACGCCATTCAGGGAACCCTTTCTGAATAGCCTGCTTCAGTTGCAACCATTTGTAAAATTGAAATTTTGAATACCAAAAGATGTTGCAACCGTGAAAAATCAAGTAAATTTCCATTTAAAATAACATCTTCTAATTTTCTTATGCCTACTTGCATCCAATCCTTCCAGGCAATTTTAGACTCGCCTATTTGTATCTTGGAGTTCAGCCATAGGGATTGACACAAAGACTGTTCTATAGGAATTTCAGTTAACCTATTTATACATCTCAGGGTCTTCCAAGTATCCAAAATAATATTGTTATCCTTAACATAACTAGGATAACAACATGCATTGGGACAGACGCATTGGGGACATAATTTTCCATTCCAAAATTAAAAACAAAAAACAAACTGCAGATTCCTATGTACGAGATGCAGGCAATGTTTATTATACTAAATTTTTTTATTTTTATGCAGTTAAAAATACCACCTTATAACAAACCAAGGGACCTGACACGGTCTGTGTTTCGGAAAACACTCCTTCCTCAGAGGTCCATGGTTGCTAAGGTATAAAATAAACTGCAATGAAAGGTATAAAACAACTGCCTGTATGGTAAGCTTTTGCTTTACTAGTTTTGCGTCGCACATTTTAAGTGGCGAAGGATACCATACAGGCGGTTTTCTATCTTTCATTGCGGTTTATTGACGTCGGATGGCGAGAGTTGGTCGGCCCGCGGGGAAGAGAAGCAGGGCAATCTCAGAACATGGCGCCGGCCTGTTCCCCGATGGCGGTGGTGGCTTGGGGGAGGGCTGTGAGAAGGGAAGGAAAGCAGGTTGGGCACCGCTGCTGTAGATGAGCCACGAGCCGCAGTTTGCCGACCACTGAAGGGGATAGACTTAGTAGATAAGGACAGGTTGTTCACCCTCTCCAAAGTAGGGAGAACAAGAGGGCACTCTCTAAAGTTGAAAGGGGATAGATTCTGTACAAACGTAAGGAAGTTCTTCTTCACCCAGAGAGTGGTAGAAAGCTGGAATGCTCTTCCAGAGGCTGTTATAGGGGAAAACACCCTCCAAGGATTCAAGACAAAGTTAGACAAGTTTCTGCTGAACAAGAACTTGCGCTGGTAGGGCTAGTATCAGTTAGGGTGCTGGTCTTAGACCAGAGGGCCGCCGCGTGAGCGGACTGCTGGGCATAATGGACCACTGGTCTGACTCAGCAGTGGCAATTCTTATGTTCCTATGTTCTGCCCTAGGGAGAACACTGGAGGGTGGCCATCTGTGCACCCCCTTGGGGCGTGCACCCAGGGTGGACCGCCCCCGCCCTTAGTACGCCACTGCAAAACCTGCTTCTAGTGAATCCATGTTGCCTCCGGCCCTGTAATCCACTGGATCCCAGAAACTTCACCATTCTCTGTTTTAAAAGTGTTTCCATTAATTTGCTTACCTCAGAAGTCAGACTTACTGGCCTGTAATTCCCTACTTCTTCCTTACTTCCACTTATGTGTAGAGGGATCACATCTGCCCTACTCCAGTTATCTGGTGCAACTCCTGACTAGAGAAGCATTGAAAAGGTCAATCAGCGGAGCCACCTGAACTTCCCCAAGTTCCTTCAGCACCATCGCTTTGTCTACTTTTGATTTAGCTAGCTCCTCACGAACACAACCCTCAGAAAATCGATCAGGGTCTACTACTCCTCCATCCCTATTTGTGTTTGTCTCTTGCGGCCCCGTTCCCAGCACTTCAGCTGTGAACATAGAACAGAAATATTTGTTAAGGAAATCGGCCTTTTCTTTATCAGGTTCTATATATTCCTATCCTTCACTTTTAAGTGTTACAATGCTACTTTTGCACTTCTTCCTTTCACTGATATATCTAAAAATATGTCACCCCGTTTTATCATGTTAGATATTTTTTCTTCCATTTGTACATTTTTTATCTTTGCTTATCCTAAGACAGCAGACAGCATATTCTGACATGTGGTTGATGTCATCCACTGAGCCCGGTATGGACAGTGAAAAGTGCACTGACACTTTAAGGCCGGGATTCTGTATAGGGGGGTCCAGGGGGTGTTAGTGAGGGAGGGTCCAAGGGGGTGTTGGGGAGGTCCGGGGGGTAGAGGGCCTTCCGGCAGGAGGGCTTGGGCTCCCTCCTGCCTCCACGATTGACGGGGGGGGGGTCGTCTTTGGGCAGGAGAGATTGAGCACCCTCCTGCCGTGATCATTCTGGGGGGGACTGGCGGCCGGGGCCGCTTTACTTATCTCGGCAGGAAGATCCCTTGCCGCGATAAGTATAGTGGCCGTGTCTACTTACAATGTAGGCCAGCAATGTAGCCTCTTTCAGAATATTCTTGTTTATTAGTAATGCAATATATGATCTGCAAGTTTGGAAAGGTATACTGCAAATATGTCCCAAAATTTCAGTGTTAAAATCTAGCTCATTGCCATCTCTATATGGATGGAACACTCTCTGTTCACAAAATGTAGACGTCTACCATTGTCAGAGCGTTAGCTTTTCTAGATGATATGAAGGTATATGGCCTCAGTGGGATCTTACTCCCTCCCACCTTCCTGAGAGATGCATTACTTCTTGAGCCTTGGAATGAGCTGAGGAACTGCGGCTTGGGAAGGGCAGCACATGTTCAGAACTTTACACTTAGGGCCTCTTCTATCAAACTGCGTTAGCAGTTTTTAGCGCAGAAAGCGGTGCTGAATGGCCCACGCTGTTCCCAACACTCATAGGAACTCTATGAGCGTTGGGAGCAGCGTGGGCCATTCAGCGCGGCTCTCTACGCTAAAACCTGCTAGCGCAGTTTGATAGAAGAGGCCCTTAGTTCTGATGTCTGAGGGATGGATGTAGAAAGCTTCCAAGAGCTTAACCATGCAGTTATTGAGTGTGGGAGTGGGAGTTTACACTTATTAAACACAGAATGTAGAGGGTTTAAGTATATATGTTAACTCAAGTGGAAGAAATGGCTGCACACTATAATAACCGTTTAATTGGTAGATTGTGAAATGACTGCTGTACGTAACTTGATGTTGAACAAGAGCAACAGTACCAAGTAACAGGCATTCGTAGATACAGATCTCCCATAAGAGCCATAGATACACATGTAGCTTCTGAGCAACAATGCCAAATAAAGAGTTAAAATGTCTGGTAATGAGCTTATTTAAGTTCTCCAAGTAAGGCAGAAAGCTTTTGACATGTGCCTATTATAAGAATTTTTTCACCAGGGATGCATAGAAGGGTTTATGGAGAGGATCTCATGCCAGTGTTTGAGATGTAAATGCTAGTTTGTCATAGTTTGCAACCATAAAGATCTGCCTGCAAGTTTTAAAGGCAGATGGTAAGTAACAGGCATTCCCTACGAGGGTCAAGATAAGGAAATTGGGTCATTAGGGCATAGACAGGGGGTGGGTAAGCAGAGTGGGCAGACTTGATGGGCTGTAGCCCTTTTCTGCCGTCATCTTCTATGTTTCTATGTTTCAAATGAAATTTGAAAATAAAAGCCCACATCAGCACCAGTTCTTCTGTACCTAAATATGAGCCTCACAAACAATTTCCCTCAAATTCATAAAAAGAACAAAAATTGTGTGTGCGCTCCTTTGCGTGCACAATTTGATAGAATAATGAGCCAATTAGCACAGATAATTTGGATCTTAAGCTGCTATTGGTACTAATTGGAAATAATTAAAATTTATACATGTAAATTTAGGTGCAGGATCCATGCTTAAATTTTACACACAGGTCTAAAAAGGGGGTGTAGAAATCGGACAGTCATGGATAGACTGGGGGCATTACTTGAATATATGCGTATAGTTAAAGAATAAAGGGGATCAGTGTCTAATTTATGCATGAGGATTTACACCACGTTTCAGTTGCTGTAAATGTTCATGCCTAAAATTAGGCAGGGTTCCCAGTGCTAAGCGCTATTCTGTAAGTGGCACCTAGTTTTGAGTGCCTTTTATAGAATAGCGCTCAACAATATTTTTTGTGCCTTTTTTAAAAGATACTATTTATAGAATTAAGGGCTAGATTCACTAAGGACAACGATCGTGTCCCGACTGCTTTGTGATCACTTAGCGACCCGATTCACTAACCTTACTTCCAATCCGATCTGTGCCAGATCTGATCCGCGCATGCAAATGAGGAGGCAGGCAGCGATTCCCCCCCCAAAAATAAGGAACCCGACTGGGCTGGTTGATCAAAAAATAAACGACTGCTGAGGACCAGTCGCTCAGGTCCTCTCTGACTGCCCTGCTCTCTGCCCCGACTCTCCTTTCGCCGCCCTGCTCTCTGCCCCGACTCTACTGCCTTCTCTGCAGTGCGAGCCCGCAGGTTTAAAGCAGGTTAAAACCATGGGCCTGCAACGTAAAAATCTAAAAAAAAATTTCAAATGGTTTGCGCATGCGTCGGGATCGCTGTTCAGTGATCTGTGAGGTCGGCTGGGGGCATGATTCCAATTGCCCCTATTTGCATGTGATTGTGTCATGAATCGGGAGGACGGCAACCTCACGGATCGGATCCTTGAAGTTAGTGAATCTAGCCCTTAGTTCTTTTTATGCCTGAACCTTTTGTGAGACTCATATTTAGGTGCAGAATAGCAGGCACCAATGTGTGCTGGCATTTCTGTTTTCCTTTGGACATGCACACAAGGAAGCCATGATTACCACAGAATCTTTGTGCACATGCATATGTGCCTGGCACACTTCCCTCTCCTCCCCCCCATTAGCCACACGTTTTGTATAAATAATGTATGAATACATTTAGTTTCCTATATGGCACAGGTTTACATTCACAGTAGAAGACACATGCTTAGACATCTGCACACAGCTGTAATGCGAGTGTTTTTGCATCAGCCCCTAAGAGCTGCTCTGTCCAAACAGTGTGATGAAAATCAGTGTTCCCGCTAAGGTGCGTTGGCCTGCGCGCGCGCACAAAATATTACATCGCAGCGCAAAGTTTCTCTTCACAGCGCACACACGCGTCGCAAAGGTAAGGGGAGGTAAGGTAAGGGGACGCATTGGGGGGATTGCACTTCCCCACAATTGCCATGCTTCGGTTCCTCTTCTTCCTTCCTTCCTCCCCCCCCCCCCCCCCCCCGCGGGACCCTGCGGCACCATCAACTCTTCCTCCCTCTAATGTCGGCCCTGCAGCTCCAGACTTCCTCGCACCTTCTCCCCTCCCCCTTTGGATCGCTATTATTTTAAATGTTATAGCCGCGGAGCTGTATCCATCAGTGGAGATGTCTAACCTCGGCCTGCCCCGGAACTCTTACTGCAGCAGCCGCCCGTCTAGGCAGGAACAGGAAGTCACTGTTGCAGTAAGAGTTCCGGGGCAGGCCGAGGTTAGACATCTCCACTGATGGATACAGCTCCGCGGCTATAACATTTAAAATAATAGCGATCCAAAGGGGGAGGGGAGAAGGTGCGAGGAAGTCTGGAGCTGCAGGGCCGACATTAGAGGGAGTAAGAGTTGATGGTGCCGCAGGGTCCCGCGGGGGGGGGGGAGGAAGGAAGGAAGAAGAGGAACCGAAGCATGGCAATTGTGGGGAAGTGCAGAGCTGCAGGGAAGAGTGTTGCGGTACCCAGCTGGAGGGAGAAGGAAGATGAGGGAGGGAATTAAAGGAGATGCCAGGGCTTGGAGCATAGGAGGAAGGTATGCCAGTCTAAGGGAAAAGGAAGGGGGAGATGTGAGAGCATGGAGGGGGAGCGAAAGATGGAAGAAAAGGAAAGGAGAGAGATGCCAGAGAATCAGGGAAGGGGAGATACCAGACTATGAGGAGAGGTGTGGGAGAGGGAAGGCGAGGAGAGAGATGCCAGACCAATGGGGTGAAAGGAGAGATGGAAGGGGGAGGCATACAGTTTCTGGAAGGGGCATAGAAGGAGAGAAGATGCCATATAGGGGAAGAGAGACGGCAGACAGTGAATGGAAGGAAGAGAGTTACAAGAAGATGAGGAAAGGAGAAACCACAGAAGACAAAGGTAGAAAAAAATTTCTATTTATTTATTGCTTTAGGAGACATGTGTCACTGTTTCTGTGAAGCATTGTATGCAGAGTCCAGCTTCTTGCTGGTTCAATTTAACCTTTGTCTATGTATTTTTATTTTATCCCCCCTTTTACAAAACTGTGAAGCGTTTTTAGCACCAGCCTTGGTGGTAGCAGCTCTGATGCTCAGAATTTTATGAGCATCAGAGCTGTTACCTCCGTAGCTAAAATCCACACTACAGTTTTGTAAAAGAGGGAGGGGTTAGTTTGTGATTACATATTCCTTACTAGGCGAAGGTGTTTTCTGTGTTCTGTGTGTTCGAAAGACATGGTTTTCTGTTAGGATTGACGGTGTAGGATTGATCTGTGCTGGTCTGGCTTGTTTAGTTTTACAATGGGTGTATTGATGTACTGCTCACTGCAATATGTAAGATGCTGCCTTTTCCTAGGTACTCATGTGTGACGTGTGGTTTGTTACTAAAAATCATGTTTTTCTTACAGATGGGGGGGGGTGCCAAAAAATGATGGGCCCCGGATGTTACATATGCTAGGTACGCCACTGTATGTAAAGATACCAGAAAGCTGGCGTAGCAAAAACTTCTAAGTTTTGAGTATTTAACCCTCCCACAATCTCACGGGCACTCGTTTCAAGTTTATTGAGATTTTGATTTAAACGCAATATCAAATATTTTCAATGCGTATAACAAAAATAAATTTGGGGAAATAAATAAAACCATTTGAACCAGTGTTCCCGCTAAGCTGCGCTGGCGTGCGCTGGCGCACAAAATATTACATCGCAGCGCACACGTTTCTCGTCACAGCGCACGATCGGAAGAGGCGTACGGCAGATGGCAGGGCGGCGAGAGGAGAATCGGGCGAGTTGGCTCATAACTTGCTGGCGCCCGATATTTTTGGCTCACGGTGAAAAAAGTTTGCTCACAACACCCGCCCGCTTAGAGGGAACACTGGTGATGATACCCATTTTTTTTAATAAGCGTTTGTATCAAAAAAACTGTTTGTTCCTCAGGTGATGCTCTGCGGCATGCAAGAGGTAGATTTATCAGACTGGCAAAGAAACACAGTCTATCGTCATTATACAAGAAACAGCAAACAGATGATTTGGTTCTGGCAGGTATGCTATACAGTATAAATAATTTCTGCTCTCCAAGTGTTTCTGTAGGAGACATTTCCAATCAGAATTCCTATAAAGCTCTGAGACAAATGTATCAACTGCATTTTTCTTTTAAAAGTCATGCAAAATTTTAGTAGCTGTGTCTGTTCTGGTGAAAATTAGAATCTTTGCTTATTGTAATTATTGTGATATTTATTTTATTTTAAAATTGTTTTATATCCTGCACATCCCAAAAGCTATGCGGGTTAAAGGGAAACAAACATATAGAACAACCATGCCCAATAACAACTCTATCCCATCACACTTTAAGGGAAAACTTCTTGGAAATAATATGCTTTTAGACTTATTTGCTTTGAGAAGGGGACTTACAGTATAATCTTAAATGCATGTATATCAGATTTGAATAATAAAACATAAAGCTAGAATTAGTAATGTTTTGTGCTGCATTAATGTGTGCTATCACAGTTAACATGATTTATTAATAACTGGGTCGCATATAAGGAAAAATGCTTGAGTACCTGAATATATTCATGTAAACCGTTCTGAGCTCCCTTGGGAGAACGGTATACAAAATTAAATGAATATATTAGTATGTAACTCTAGTTGATAGTCTGCAAAGAAATTCATTATGACACTCCCATGAATGATAACATACAACTTTTAAGCAACACCCATCCACTGTTTCTATGTGGATGGGTATCTAAAATGGGCCTTCCCCTCCCTGGTGCATCTTGGGATGCACTGGGGAGTGGCCTGAGGCTCTAACGGGCCCAGGTTGTATAAGGCCTTTCCTATGGGAGAGACCTTAAACAACTCGGGCCAATCAGAGCCTCAGGCCCCTAGAAGAAGCACTTAAATGGTGCAAGTTAAGTGCTTCTTCTATTATATTGTAATGCACACAATTATTTTCATTACAGTCTAAAGTCAAAGTAAAATCAGACCAATGATAAAATGCACCACCCTGGCAAGGGCATGAAAGCAATTTGCTTAATGCTCTGGGAATATGAGGTCTGAATAAATAGTGAGTTATATTGTATAAGTTTACTCTCTTGAACCATTTGCATTTATAAGTCATTTCTGAGTGCACTTTAGTTTCTTTCTTGTATTTTTAATATGATCTTTAACATATAATGCTACTCCCCCTCCTTTTCTTCCTACCCTGTCTTTCCTGAACAGATTATAGCCTGGTATAATTACATCTCAGCCTTGGTTCTGCGTGAACCATGTCTCTTTGATCGCCACTATATCCAACTCATCTTCTTCCATCACAGCTTCAAGATCCAGAATCTTGTTTCCCATTCTTCATGCTTTAGTATATACTACTTTCCAGACATTGCCTCTTTTTCCCATCCGTGTACAGGTATTCAGTGATTTACACCTGAGGGCTTATACTCACCCAGGGGCTTTGATCACCCTGCCCCATCACTTCTCCTTTAAAGCGCTCTTCAGTAAATTAGCCAGCCTGCTGCCGAAGACACTTCTTTCCTTCTTTGATAGATGTATACCATCCCTGCTCAGCAGCCCTTGGAAAATCATCTCATGGCCCAGGAAGCCAAAATGCTCTCTACAACACCATCCACGTAGTCACGCATTCATCTCCAAGATGCGTGCTTCTCTGACTTGGCTCTTACCTCAACAGGGAAGATGGACAAGAATACCATCTGTGCACCTGACTGCTTCACCTTCACCTCCAGAGCCACAAAGTCACTTTTGATACATTCGCAGGGGTACCTGGCGGTATCATTAGTGCCAACATAGATGAGCAGCATTGGATAATAGTCATCAGGCTTGATGAGTCTTGGCAATCTCTCCATAACATCTTGGATTTTGGCACTAGGCAGACAGCACACCTCCCAGTATATCATGTCTGGTCTGCAGACGGATACTTCTGTACCCCTCAGAAGAGAATGGCTAACCACCACTACCTTAACCCTCCTAGTGGTCATGGATCCAGCAATTTGGGGAATTTCAAGCTTTGGTCCTTTCATATCCTCCACTTTCAGGGCAGCATACCGGTTCTTCAGTTCAAGGGTGGGTGAAGTCACAGTACCAATCTTGTTGGGTTCTGTAATCTGAGTCCAGATGTCTTCCCTCAGCACAGCCTCTTCTTCCCCACTGCTGGAAATATTTGACACCTCATGAACCATTTCATCGATGTACCTTTCATTCTCACGGATGCTTCTCAGTCTTGCCATCTCCTCTCTCATTTCCTTTACTTCCATCATGAGGGATTGAAGCTGAAGACAGCTTGCACATGGAACCACTCCCTCTGCCTGGGTAACATTTTCTGTCTGCACAGAGACAGAAGCTATAACCTAAGCAGCAGCTTTGGTGACACAATGTTTCCCAGCTATTTTGTGGCTGCAGAAGTATTTACGCCTGGAAGAAAAAAGAAAGAGCAGAAAAATCCTACCAAAGCAATGCCCTATTCCTGATTGGCTGAAGAGCCCAAAAAGCTCCGCCTTGAGGTGGGTGGGAGGGAATTAACTTCAAGGGTCACCTGTGGAGTCTGATCTATAAGAAAGTCCTTAGAGTTCAGTGTCATACTGAGAGGTTGAAACCAGCCAGCAGTCTCTCCCTCAAGGAGCGCTTTTCAGTTAGGGTAAGAGGATTCACACACCCCATGAAGTATAGCGTGCTTGGCCTGTCTTAACAATTTTCTAGGCCTCTCTCCCACTTACTACTCAAAGTCTTAAAAGGTCCCGTACAGATCAAAAGGAGCCTTTTAGTCAACAGCTCTCTCTTCAAGTAAATATAAGCAAATTATATATGCAGTTCACAGGTTGCTGTGAAAACTATCTTTAATGCTGAATCTCTACAACCAATTCTAGGGGTAAGTAGGAGCTGTCTTAATAACAGATTATGGACTTTTCCTCCAGGAATTTGTTCAAAACTTTTTAAAACTTAGATATGCTAACTGTGCTGTTATATCCTCTGTTAACAAGTTCCAGAGATTATATGTTGAGTAATAACATATTTCCTCCTACTTATTTTAAAAGTATTATCCTGTAGCTCCATTGAGTGTCCCCTAGTCATTGTACTTTTTGAAAGAATAAAAAAATCAGTTCACATTTACCTGTTCTACTCCTTTCATAATTTTATAGATTTCTATCATATCCCCCCTCAGCTGTCTCTTTTCTAAACCAAAGAGCCCTAAATTCTTAAGCCTTTCCTCATATGAGAGGAGTTCTATCTCCTTAATCATTTTGGTCTAGTGTGGTAGACACTTCAGGCTTACTGAGAGTTAGGCACTAGGCCAGTATTCTGCCCCTCAAGGGGTCACCTGTGGAGCCTGATCTTAATATTACAATTGCTAATATTCCAGAAAATCTGCTACTAAAGAATTGGGTGTATTCTTGCTGTTTTAGCTGAGATTTTACAAACATCAGTACAGAAATGGAGGAAAAGTCCATAGTCTGCTTTTGGGAAGTCACTGTTTGCCCTGGATTGGTGGCATAGAATGCTGCTACTATTTGAGTTTTTGCCAGGTACTTGTGACTTGGATTAGCCTCCATGAAAGCAGGATACTGGTCTAGAGAACTATTGGTCTGACCCAGTAAGGCTATTTTTATGTTCTGTTTTCTTTATATTTAACCTTTGTCCATAAAAGGCCCAAGAACAATGAGCCTGAAGTTATGACTTGGGAAGCTCTGATAATTCAACAATTAAAAAAAAAAAGCACAGGATGAGCTTAAATAACAGTCGCACTGTATTTTAAGGATAAAACGTTAATACAATCTCTGGTTGAGTATCAAGAATCATTATGTGAGAAGTAGAGTGCCATTACTGAATAATAATAATAATAATAACTTTATTTTTCTATACCGCCATAGTCAGGCGACTTCTAGGCGGTTTACAATGTAAGAAGGCTGGACATTCAGCGAATAACAAAGGTCTTAGTACAGTACAATGCTAATACAATACAATAAGTCCACATATAATACAATACAGTAAGTCTAAATACAATACTATACAATAAGTTTAAATACAGTACCGAACAAAGAGTCTAGATGCCGTACAATAGTCTAAATGGTAAACTTACATATTAATTGGAGATCTAAGGGTAATGAGTGTCTGAAAGATTTAGAACATCCATGAGGGGGGTCTTAGTGGGGGAGGGGACCGTTTTAGTCAATGAATTTAGCGAATAGGGTGGTTCGTTTATGTGGTTTTTCAGCCAGGTTTGCTGTCTGTTCGCTTGGAACTTAAAGGTTCTGTCCAAGAAGGATTTGTATCTGCAGCCTGTGGTCTTTGGGTATGCAAAGATGTTTTTGTTTCTGGTCGTTCTTGTGGGGTTGTGTAGGGTGAAGTGAGTTTGTAGGTATGAAGGTGCTAGTCCCCAGGCTTGTTTGAAACAGGTGCAAGCGAATTTGAATAGAATTCGCGCTTCTATTGGAAGCCAGTGCAGCTTTTTGTAGTAGGGGCTGATGTGGTCGTTTTTTCTAAGTCCGAAAATTAGGCGAACGGCGGTGTTTTGTATTAATCTTAGTTTTTTTATTGTTTTTTGTGGGATGCCTAGGTAGATGATGTTGCAGTAGTCAAGAAGGGATAGGAGGCTGAACAAATAAGGCTATGGAAAAGGTTAGGAAGAAAAGCAAAAATGACCACATATTGATGCTAATGTGCAAGTATGATCAATACAATGAGGCTCATTAAAAAAAAAAAAAAAGACATCCAAAAGATAGCATAACCCAGCACTTGTATGTTTTACTAATCAAAATGTCCAAGTGGGCATTCTCAAAACAGACTTTCTAGACATCTTTCTGGTTGTTTTGTCTCCAGTGCATCCAAATCTTAAGGGGGCTTGCTAGAGGCGTGTTTTGGGCAGGCTTAGGACTTGGACACTTGTCAGGCATAATCAAACCTTTAACAGACGGTCCTGGGCTTTTTGTGATGTTTGGAGCTACACCTGTTTTAAAAGAGTCTAAATGCTAAAAAGATGCCCAAACTGACCAGATGACCACTGGAGGGATTAAGGCATGACTCCTCTTTCCTCTCCCAGTGGTCACTGACCCCCTCCCATCACCCAAAGATGTTTTAAAAAACAGTACATTCTAGCCTGTATTAGGAAGTGGTGCTGAAAAGTTCTCAGCCCAAGCAACTTCGGATATTAACACATACGTTTGATCCCAGAGGGGCACTTTAAGGGTTATAACAGTGAATTTCACATTAAAAATTCCAGGTATGGATGTCACCATATCTTGCTTATATTGTATGGTGAGCCCTCCAAAACCTACTGTACCTACATTAAGATGTCACCTGCATGCATAAGAGCTATTGTTGGGGAGCTGTTACCACCCGGAGGATATCTTGGAGGAGGCTGTTTGGTGGATCTTGTCTCCTGCAGCAGCGGTTCTCTACCAGCGTGAGCATTGCCGACAGACATTTCCAGAGACGGACCCCCTGACGTCATCGGGTCCGTCTCCAACTTCCTGATAAGCTGCCGTTGCTGCGGGTCATTTTCGAGAGCTGTTACCACCCGGAGGATATCTTAGAGGAGGCTGTTTGGTGGATCTTGTCTCCTGCAGCAGCGGTTCTCTACCAGCGTGAGCATTGCCGACAGGCATTTTCAGAGACGGACCCCCTGACTTCATCGGGTCTGTCTCCAACTTCCTGATAAGCTGCCGCGGTTGCGGCCGCAGGGCGTGGCCAAAGGGGCGTGCCCTAAGGGGCACGCAAGGCCCCTTGGGAGCCACGAGGAGCCTGAGAGCAGGATCATTTTGGTAATATAATTTACTTTAACATTTCTATGCTTGTTTGGATATGGGGAAAAGAAAAATTAAACCAAAGAGTTCAACACCAGTGGTATCTGGTCCCATGGACAGACATTTAACATTATTATCTCAAAATCCACCTGTTACATCACCAAATATAGATTCATCCTTGTCAGGAGCATCAATAAGTCCCCTCAAACGGACTCCTCCCCTTCATCCAGTATCAAGTGATAGTAGGAATATTAACCCTACTATATCCAATGCACAAGGGGTTTCCTCTACTCATATAGGTAAATTAGTTTACACTGAAATACCTAAACCATTGATTCTCTCAGGAGGAGTGGAGGAAAGTCCACGTACAGAGGAAACACAGGATATTACCCTAAGGGACTTATGGTTAGGAATATCGAGAGTTGAAGGGTGTCTCAGGACAATAATGAAACAAATGGGGGATTTTTCTCCGTCTGTTTCTTCAAAATTAGAAAATGTGGACTCTAACTTAGGTTGTGTGGACAAACGATTAAATATTGTAAAAACTCAATGTAATAATTTACAAGCTGTCTCGGTATCTGCAGTTAAAGATTCTACACTGATACATTCTAAAATTGAATCTATGGAGAATATGAATAGAGCAAAAAATCTCCGCTTAGTCAATTTTCCAGTAACTCATTTATTGTCACCTGAAATCTTGTTAAGGAAGTTTTTTAAAGAAGTACTGGAAATGGCTAATGCGGAGAAATTTCCAATAAATAATTACTATTATATTCCTCCAAAAAAAATAGAATCTGCCCAGGAGGTGGACCATCTGGCCACACCAGAGGTAAATTTGACTGAATTTTTGGAAGATACACAGGATGTGATCCAGAGTCGGTCCACTCTGGTGATAACATGCATGAGTGAGATGGATAAGACATTGATTATGAAACTTTATTTTAAGAACAGGTTAATGAAATTTTGTGGGGATCTTGTTAGGATTTTTCCGGATGTCTCCAGAACCACTCAATTGAGAAGGAAAGAATTTCTGGAATTGAAGGATAGAGTTTTGGCTCTGGAGGCATCTTTTTACCTGAAATTTCCTTGTAAATGTTTAATTAAGTTACAAGATATTGAATATGCTTTTTGGGATCCTATTCAACTACAACAATTTCTAGTTGCGAGAGAATAGAAATGATTTTGTTTCATCTAGCTGAAAATAATAGTAAGGAATGATTCAAGGTAGGTTAGTACAAACCGAGAATTATTGTCCTTTAGTTTTCTTAAATTTATTTGTTTAGAAATAGTAACAGGTTCTCCCCATTGATGTGGGCTTGAAAGGAATTATGTATGTATGATTTGATTATGTATTGCTTTGTATGAATTTGTTTCCTTTTTTCTTTTGGAAATATTAGATATTGTAAAGTATTCAAAAGCACAATAAAAAAAAATAAAAGAGCTATTGTTATGTTGTACAGGTGGGTACAGTAAGTTTTGGAGGGTTCACCATACAGTTTATAGTGACATGTGTGCTTGGGACTTTGAAATGTGACAATCACTACAGTACCCCCTAGAGTTCCAATCTGTTGTGCTCAGCTCTCTGTGAACAGTTGCTAAGAATGCAGGCTGCTTTGAGATCTGAAAAACTCTCTTTTGTGCGTTTTTCATATGGACATATTTATATTTCAGAATGGCCAAAGAAAGATAGAGATACTAAGGACCAAAATGTCTACAGTCATAGGCCAAAAAAAAAAAAAAAAGATGTCTTACTATTTTTCTCTACTGGATTTCCGGACATCTTTCTCAAAATGTCCAAACTGAGACTTAGACTTCCTTTCGAAAATGTCCCTCAATATATGTAAGAACAGAGCATAGAAATGTTTGGTGAATAGTTGCCCACCTAGAAAGGAAGTCTAAACTGTTGGCCAGTTCAGTAGTTATGGTAGAAATTCACCATAGATTTCTGCTATACTGGTTTTGAAGTGAAATAATGTATGTTGTTACTCATCGATGAAAACTAGTAATCATTCTCCTACTAATTCTTCTATTGAATTTCTACAATTCTCTTTCCAAATTAAACCTAAACTTGATGTTTTACTTATTTATTTACCTCCTCCAATAAACAGTTCAAATCTATCTGAATTACAATCACTTCTTTTTGATTTTGGTTCTTCCACTATTAACCCTCTCATACTCGGTGATTTTAATATTCATTTCGATGATATTACTGATCATCAAACTAAAACTATTCTTTCTTACATTAATCATCTTGACCTTCATCCCTTAATATCTGAGCCTACACACAATCTTGGACATACAATTGACATGGTTATCATCCCCTCTACATCAATAGAGAATTGCTCTTTAAAGTTCTGTGACCCAGTTCCCTGGTCTGATCACTACCTATTATCAGTTTTGTATAAATTCAACAATCCAAACCCCCAATTACCCACAAAAAAAGTTATCAAATTTAGAGATTTTAATAACCTTTCATCTGACATAATTTCGGATGCTCTTCCATCAGACTTTTTTGATTTAGGATCCTCATCTCTTGAAAATTCAATACAATTGTGGACCAAAAACACACTACAATTACTAGACAAAGTAGCCCCACAACAGACAAAAATCATCCCGGCAAAAAAAAACTTTAATCCTTGGTACACAGCTGAACTCAACCTTATCAAACGGCAATTAAGATCTCACGAACGTAAATGGAGGAAAGTTAAATCACCATCGAATTACGAATCATTTAAGACCCAATCCAATTTCTATAAAACAAAGATAAATCAAGCAAAAACTAAATATTTTTCAGGATTAATTCAAAAAGCTCCAAACTCCTCTTCTTTATATCACATAATAAATTCAATTCTTTATTCTAATAAACAAAAAAACTTAAACATCGAGATTAATCTCACAGCCAATGATCTTGCGCTTTATTTCATTAAAAAAATAGATGACATTAGATCAACCTTCATAATAAACTCAACCTCCAAATCTATCCCAACAACTACTGATGACATCTCATTCTCTTCCAGATGCTCCTCCTTTAACATTCCTAGTTTAACGGAATTGAAATCTATCATAAATTCTATTAATATAAAAGGCTCTAAGACTGAATCCATTCCTCCTTTTCTACTTAAACGTTTTTTTCATATTTTCGGTCCATCAATACATACTTTAGTCAGTGAAAGTTTAACACTAGGCATCATGCCAAGCGAATGGAAACATTCAATTATTCACCCCATCTTAAAAAATCAAAAAATCAGTGCTGGAGATTGTACAAACTATAGACCCATAGCTAATATTCCATTTTTAGCTAAATTGACTGAAAAGGTTGTATTCAATCAGATATCCGACTTCATTGAAAAAACTAACATCCTTCATCCAAATCAGACAGGCTTTAGACAATATCATTCCACCGAGCACTCCTTAATTGGTATGACAACTTCCATTCACTACTTCTTGGACCACCATCAGTCAGTTCTTTTAGCTTCCTTAGACCTCTCGGCGGCCTTTGATACAATTGACCATGAATTATTAATAGACAGACTTCAATCAATAGGGATTTCAGATCAAGTGTTAGCCTGGTTCCAATCTTATTTCACAAATCGTACTTCCGTGGTCTCCTTTAATAACATGACTTCTGACTCTTTCTCCTCTCAGCATGGTATACCTCAAGGTTCCATATTATCTCCTCTTTTATTTAATATATTTCTGGCACCTTTGTTGACTTTATGTCAATCCATCGGCTTTACTACATTCGCCTACGCCGACGATATACAACTTTTACATCCAATCGACCCTAATAACTTTTCTGATATAACTCTAATCAATAATAAACTTGAAAAAGTACACCACTGGTTAAACATGAATCGCTTAGCACTTAATATCACTAAATCAAATAAACTACTCTTTCCCTGGAAAGATAATCCAACCTTTATCTCACCAATTTCCATTCTTGGATTTCCTTTACAAGTGGTACAAAAAACCAAAATTCTCGGAGTTATTCTCGATAACAAACTTTCCTTTCACGACCACATCAATAGCGTCATTAAATCTTCATTTTTCAGACTTAGACAAATACGATCAATCTCTAAATCATTCGATACCACTTCATTAAAGATTCTCATTCATTCTTTCATTATATCCAAATTAGATTATTGCAATGCCCTATTTCAAGGTATCGCCCAAAAGGAGATCAAGCGTTTGCAGATCATACAGAATACAGCTATCAGACTTATCACAAAAGCAAAAAAATTTGATCATATCACTCCTCTCCTCAAGGAGGCCCATTGGCTCCCTGTGGCCCACAGAATAATCTATAAGCTCTGCCTACTTACATTTAAATCCCTTCATTTTAAATCTCCGGCATTCATTTATAAATTACTAATTCCTTATTCTTCTAACAGAACTTTAAGATCAGATAAACAACGCTTATTAACAATTCCTTCATTAAAAATAATTAATACACGTCGACAATATATCTTTTCAGTTACAGCGCCCCAAACCTGGAATTCTCTCCCTATCTATTTACGTGAAGAAACTAATTTGGACAAATTTAAAAGTAATCTTAAAACTTTTTTATTTAGCGACGCTTTTATTATTTAAATTTTATTCGGTTTTTTCTTTTAAATCTTTACAAGTTTCAGAATCGATTTATTTTATGCTAGAATAATTTTTTTTTAATCTTTTCCCCTTTTATCCCACCCATATGTGTTTTCCCTTATTTGTTTTTTACTTTGCTCAAATATATTGTAATTTCTCCCCCTACTTACCCTAATGTTTCCGATTTGTCCTGTAATGAAATTGTTCTGTCGTGCTTGTTTGTTTTTTGTAAATTTTATATATTGTAATTTTAAACTTGTGTTAATCGCTTTGAAATTGATAAAGCGATCAATCAAATATATATTAAACTTGGAAACTTGGAAATCAGATTTTTGGGTTGCTTGGCCACTGATCTACTGAATTCATATGTAGTAGATTTTAGAGCATATAATTATAGTCCAGCTTAATTGTTGATTATTTCTGTTGTCTAGTTTGTTAAAGAAATGGATAATGAAGTTCGCTTGCGGCTGATGCAGTTTGTCACTGGTACTTGCAGACTACCAGTTGGTGGATTTGCTGAGTTAATGGGTAAGGATAATTGGACTTAGTTTTCTAGAATTTATTTAAACAGCAGTAATTCCACTTTGAAGTTCAGTGGGTAGATTGCATGCTTAATATTTCATTTTTTTCCTCTCTCAGAGGTAAGACCAAAATGCTATTTTGATTCATGTGGCTGTTTCCATCATCTATTGATTTATAAAAAAAAATAATGAAATTGTGACCATACTACTGTAGGCATACTGAACAGATTAAACTTCCTGCTGTGAAATAATACTCGTATATGTGGAAATAGTGTTGTGCTGTCTTTCTTTTTTCACTGTAGGAAGTAATGGTCCTCAAAAGTTTTGTATTGAAAAAGTCGGTAAAGAAACATGGCTGCCAAGAAGTCACACCTGGTGAGTTGTTATGCTGACCCTTTAAATAGAGTTAATCTAACTACTTAATTTGTAATTTATTATGTTTGTTTTAAACTATTTGTTTCGCATTGAGAAATAACTTTCTTTAGTTTTGATATAAAAAAAAGCTTTTTTTCCAAGATAGCTTCTGTGTGATTTTGCAGTCAGTGTTCAAGTATTATGTTTTCAGTGGCGTACCTAGGGTATGTGGCACCCATGGCACATCATTTTTTGACACACACCCCCCCCCCCAATGTAAAAAAATATTTTATCCCAGGACAAGCAGGCAGCATATTCTCAACATGTGGGTGACGTCATCTACGGAGCCCCGACGCGGACAGCTTTTCAAGCAAACTTGATTGAAGATTCAAGTTTGCTGTGCTGCACCACGCATGTGTGTGCCTTCCTGCTCCACTAGAGGGAGCATCCCCTCCTCGTGGTCTCCAGTTCTAAAGTTTCCACCAAGCCAGAAAGGTCCTGTTCTTTCTCACTCCGTTCAAACGTGCCTTCTAGCACCGCGGCTTTGTTGTTTTTCATCGGAGTTGCTGTGCGATTTTTCTTTTCCTGCTGTTTCTTGTTTTAGACGTTCGCGGGTTTTTTTGGCAACTGGGGGCTCCCGGGTTGTCGTGGCCGCGTGGCCTCGATTAGCCGCGGCCTTTCTTTTGCTATATGTCCCGGCCCTTGTACAGATTTAAAAAGTGCACCCGGTGTGATCGGCTTCTGTCGATCACCGATCCTCATCGGTGGTGCATCTTGTGCCTGGGGGCTGACCATCCTACTGATTCCTGCCCCAGGTGCTCTACTTTCCAAGCTCGTGCTCTGCGCTGCTGTTGGGCCCGGATGGCGGACCTTTTTGTCGTGGAACAGTCCTCGGCCTCGGCTTCGGCCCCGGCCTTGACCTCGGCCCTGCCTTGGATGTCCTCGACCTCGTAGACCTCGGCCTCGGCCTCGAAGTCCTCGGCTCCGGGTAAGTCCTCTCTTCCTTCTTCAGGTTCGACGCCAGCGAAGAAGTCATCCTCGGGGGCTCCGGCCGTGCAAGGGGGGGGTACCCTGCCCCTGGCCCCAGCTAAGCCCTCCAAGCCTTCGGGGTGTGCATCCACTAAGCGGGAATACTCGATGTCGAGGTCGCCCTCAGTGGAGTGCACTACGGCGCCCGATATGCCGTCGATGCTGTCGGTGCCTGTTTTTCAGGACATGCTCCGAGCCATGATATCCTCGGAGCTCTCCTCGGCGTTGGCCCACCTGCAACCGGCCTCGACCTCGCGTGTGCAGGACCAGCCTGAGCCTCGCTTCGAGGCCCCTCGGGGAAAGGTGTGCCACTCCCGGCGTCTCTCTTCCTCTGATTCCTCGCCCCGGGCCTCGAGACATTCCTCGCCCTCGGGATGGGAGGGGCGGACTATGGACAAATTTGGGCGGAGACTCTACCAAAATTCTATGATGGCGAACTGTGTACTGAACTATTCGTTCACTTTCACGTCCTACCTCAAGTTCCTCATCCGGTCTCTACCTGCCTTCCAGGACGACTTGCCTGACTCCCGCCGGGTTGCATTTAGGCAGCTGGTGGATTCTCTATCCCAGCTTCATCTCCATCTTTTTCACGTGGCGTATGACGCATTTGAGCTCTCGTCTCGTGTGTCCGCCTTTGCGGTAGCCATGCGCCGGCTGGCGTGGCTCCGGCTGGTTGACATGGATCCTAATCTCCAGGATCGCCTGGCCAACCTTCCCTGCGTGGGGAACGAGCTATTTGACGACTCCATCGAGGTGGCTACTAAACGCCTATCGGAGCATGAGCAGTCCTTTGCTTCCCTGGTGCGACCCAAGGTGAAGCCGACCTCCTCGAGGGCCTATCGTGCTCCTCCTCGGAGGTACCCCCAGAAGTCGACCCCGGCCTTTTCACGCCCACTTCCATGACGTCAGCAGGCACATTCCCGAGCCTTGCCGAAGATTCAGCCGCCAGCCGCGGCTAAGCCTGCCCCATCTTTTTGACGGTCTGGGTGGATGGGGGCGGGCTCCCTCCGCGCTAGTTTCGGTCCCCCTTCCCATCGGGGGCCGTCTCAGAGCCTTTTACCCCAGTTGGGAACGCATAACATCGGATGCGTGGGTCCTGGATGTGATTGCACACGGTTATTCCCTGAATTTACGGGAGTTGCCTCCCGACAGTCCACCAAGCGCGTGTCCTTCCAATCGGGCGCAGTTGCCCCTGCTTCTCTTGGAGGCTCAGGCCCTTCTTCGCCTGCGGGCAATGGAGGAAGTTCCCCCTTGTCAACGGGGATGGGGTTTTTACTCCCGGAACTTCCTGGTCCCCAAGAAGACCGGGGACCTGCGTCCGATTTTGGACCTCCATCGCCTCAACAAGTTTCTGGTGCGGGAGAAGTTCCGGATGCTCTCCCTTTCGGTTCTTTATCCCTTGCTGGACGAAGGGGACTGGCTATGCTCCCTCGATCTGAAGGAGGCCTATACCCACGTTCCGGTGCATCCAGCTTGTCGCCGGTTCCTTCGGTTTCAGGTGGGGGACCTGCACCTCCAGTACAGGGTCTTTCCATTTGGTCTGGCTTCATCCCCGCAAGTCTTCACGAAGTGTCTCGTAGTGGGGCCTTCAGATCTTCCCCTACCTTGACGACTGGCTATCAAGGCCCCGTCGAGGGAGGGGGTTATCTCAGTGACCCGACAGACTAATACATTCCTTCAGAGTCTGAGGTTCGAGGTAAACTTTCCAAAGTCCCACTTGTGCCCCTCGCAATCCCTACAGTTCATCGGGGCCGTGCTGGACACGGTTCGCCTTCGTTCGTTCCTGCCTCCCCCTCGGCAGGCTGTTCTCGTCTGTGTGAGCGAGCAGATTTCTCTGCTGTCTTCGGTCTCGGCGAAGCGGATGATGATTCTTTTGGGACACATGGCCTCCACCATCCATGTTACTCCGTTTGCCAGGTTGCACCTTCGGATCCCTCAGTGGACCCTGGCCTCTCAGTGGCATCAGGATCGGTTCCCTGTTTCCAGCCGCATTGCGGTGACTCCTTCTTTGAGGCGCTCGTTCCGTTGGTGGACCAACTCTTCAAATCTTTCCAGGGGTTTGCTATTTCTCGCCCCTCCGCACCACAAGGTCCTGACCACGGATTCTTCGGAGTAGGCCTGGGGGGCTCATCTCGACGGTCTGCGGACCTAGGGTCTGTGGTCGGTCGAGGACCGTCGCTGTCACATCAACCTGTTGGAGCTTCGGGCCATTTATTTGGCCGCTGTGACTTTTCGACATCTGCTTCGGGACCGAGTGGTCCTGGTGTGCACAGACAATCAGGTGGCGATGTATTATGTCAACAAACAAGGGGGCACGGGGTCCCGGTCTCTTTACCGGGAGGCCCTTCGCCTTTGGGATTGGGCGATTCGCCACAACATCTTTTTTCGTGCAGTTTACATCCAAGGAGAGCGAAATTGTCTGGCAGACAAGCTGAGTCGCCTTCTGCAGCCGCACGAGTGGTTACTCCATTCCCGGGTCTTGCGTCAGGTGTTCATGCGGTGGGGGACCTCTCAGATAGACCTGTTTGCTTCCCCCCTCAATCACAAACTGCCTCTCTTCTGTTCCAGGATGTACTCCCCAGATTGTCTCGAGACGGATGCCTTTCTCCTCGCTTGGGAGGGGAAGTTCCTTTATGCGTTTCCGCCTTTCCCTCTGATCTTGCAGACGCTGGTGCATCTCAAGTCGACGCATGCCACTCTGATCCTAATTGCTCCTCGGTGGCCTCGGCAGCTGTGGTTTTCCCTGCTTCTTCAACTCAGTGTCAGAGAGCCTCTTCTTCTGCCTGTTTTTCCCTCTCTGCTGTCTCAGAGTTGGGGGTTCGCTGTTGCATCCCAACCTGCAGTCTCTACATCTGACGGCTTGGTTCCTTTCCGCCTGACTTCTTCTGTTCAGTTGTGTCAGTCGGTCCGGGAGGTTTTGGAAGCCTCTCGAAAGGTTTCGACTAGGCTCTGTTATTCCCATAAGTGGAATAGATTCACTTCCTGGTGTTCTTTGAATCATCTAGAACCCTTGTCTGATTCTGTGTCCTCGATTCTGGAGTATTTGCTTCATTTGTCCCAGTCTGGTCTTAAGACAAATTCTATTTGGGTGCATCTTAGTGCGATTGCTGCCTTCCATCAGCAGCTTGATGGGAAGTCCCTTTCTGTCCACTCTTTGGTTCCTCGTTTCATGCGGGGGCTCTTGAATGTTCATCCACCTCTCAAGCCTCCTCCTGTGGTTTGGGATCTCAATGTGGTTCTTGCGCAACTTATGAAACCTCCGTTTGAGCATATGGATAAATCTCATCTGAAGTTCCTTATTTGGAAGGTGATCTTTTTGCTTGCGCTCACCTCTGCTCGTAGAGTGAGTGAGCTGCAGGCTTTGGTGGCGGATCCGCCTTTTACTGTATTCCATCATGACAAGGTGGTTCTCCGCACTCATCCCAAATTTTTGCCTAAGGTGGTGTCTGATTTCCATCTCAATCAGTTCATTGTTCTTCCGGTCTTTTTCCCCAAACCCCATTCTCATCCTGGGGAAGTGGCGCTTCACACTCTTGACTGTAAGAGGGCATTGGCTTTTTATCTTCAACGAACTCAGTCGCATCGGAAGGTTCCTCAGTTGTTTTTGTCCTTTGATCCCAATCAGTTGGGACATCCTATTTCCAAGCACACCTTGTCTAACTGGTTGGCTGCTTGTATTTCCTTCTGCTACGCTCAGGCTGGTCTCGCGCTCCATGGTCGGGTCACAGGACATAAGGTCCGAGCGATGGCGGCTTCTGTCACTTTCCTCAGGTCCATGCCTATCGAGATCTGCAAGGCTGCCACTTGGTCTTCGGTTCATACCTTTACCTCACACTACTGTTTGAATACTTTATCCAGGAGCGACGGACGGTTTGGCCAGTCGGTTTTGCGTAATCTGTTTTCCTAAATTGCCAACTTCCCTCCGTCCCTTTTTTGGTTAGCTTGGAGGTCATCCACATGTCGAGAATATGCTGCCTGCTTGTCCTGGGATAAAGCACAGTTACCATAACAGGTGTTATCCAGGGACAGCAGGCAGATATTCTCGCAACCCTTCCGCCTCCCCGGGGTTGGCTTCTTTGCTGGCTATCTGAACTGGAGACCACGAGGATGGAATGTGCCCTCTAGTGGAGCAGGAAGGCACACACATGCGTGGTGCAGCACAGCAAACTTGAATCTTCAATCAAGTTTGCTTGAAAAGCTGTCCGCGTCGGGGCTCCGTAGATGACATCACCCACATGTCGAGAATATGCTGCCTGCTGTCCCTGTAAGTAACTGTGCTTTTAGTAATAACCATGAAATGGAATAAATGGTCAGAATAGAAACAGGCAGTGAAAATTTTCTTTTATTGAACCTCATATATGTAACCATTATTCCAAACATAACATAACATAAATTATGTCTGAATTGTCATGACATCAGAAGTACATATGGAGTAGTTGCAGGTGATGCTTGGGACAGTTCTGATTATGTTAGTTTGGTTTTATGTGTTTTTTTAATAGAAGGGTTTTTATTTCTTTTTTTAAGGTTTTGTAGTTTGTGGTCGAGGTCAATAGGTTGTAGAGTTGGGGGTCAAGTGTTGCAGCTCGAATGGCTAGGAGGTTGTCGAACAGTTTTTTTCTTTTGACGTTTTTGGTTGGAGGGTGTGTGAATGGTGCGTGAGTTCTCCTATGTCTGTTTGAAGTGGATTGAATTATTTAGCTGAAGAAATTAGTTACCCCCCCCCATTCCACACACATTAATTCTCTTCCATTTTTGTTCCCATTATAAAAAAACACTGATAAGTTCCCAGGAAAAAAATACATTAAAATAAGAAGTGAAAACAAAGGTCCCTACAGATGAGAACATAACATAAGAATAGCCTAACTGGGTCAGACCAATGGTCCATCATGCCCAGTAGCCCATTCTCATGGTAGCCAATCCAGGTCACTAGTACCTGGTCAAAACCCAAAGAGTAGCAACATTCCATGCTACCAATCCAGGGCAAGCAGACACTTCCCCCATGTCTTAATAACAGACTATGGACTTTTCCTCCAGGAATTTGTCCAAATCTTTCTTAAAACCAGCTACGCTATCTGCTTTTACCATAACTTCTGGCCACTTCATTTTTAAGCTTAGATCTTTCCTTCCAAACAGAGACCTTGCTAGATGTCAAATACAGCACAAGGTAGCTTCATATGGACTTAGCTGTGCAGGACATGTGAATCTCCTCATACACCCACCATATAGTGCAAAAATGTGCAAAGGTCTGTTTTTTTTTCTTTCGATCACTACATAGCCTAATGCCACACAAGCAGCGCTGTTACAAACATATTCTGAAGGTCAATGCTAAGGTTAACAAAGTTTCCTTCCTTGGACCACAAGGAGATACTGACAAACCACTGGAAGAGATCCCAAAACAACTACCCAGGCACAACACCCAAAGACCCACTCAGTGTGTGAACCAGTTGAGTGGAGTGGACTAACTGGGGGATGGAAATGGGCCCGAAGTTTGCTCAGCAGAATTTCCCAGACCTCTTCCTCTCAACACATTGACACGCTGCCACCACCACCACCACTAGGAACACCTCACCGGGTAGGCCAGCAATGCTTATAAACTTTATAAAACACATTATTATATTTTCTTATAAAGCACATATTTTAACTGAATTCTGACATCCTCAGCCTTTCCATTCACAAAAATAGAAGGAAGAAAAGTTCCATTTCCTGCTGTCTCATGTCTCGGCCTATACAATATTTTTCTTCTGCAGACCCTTCAAAAGTCTGACCAAATCCTCGTTTCACTTGCATTATAAAGTACTGAGGATGCCATCTCTCCCCTATCCCAGGTCCTAAAGTCTAAGACAGTAGCGCAAACTAGCGCTGCCCGATTCAGGAAAAAAAATTTCGATTCGATTCAGCCTATTGAATTAGTTTTTCAATTTGATTTTCCTGCCCAATTGGGTGTTTTTTCAAACATCCTGGTGGGTTTATTTTATAGCTTTTTCACTCCCCTTTGGTTTCTCCTAACCACACTGGCACTGTGGTGTAAATAAAATAAAGAAACAAAAAGGACTTTTCCTCTCTCTGTTAAATCCTAGCTCACGTTTGCGGTCTAACACCAGCTCTGGCAGGATACACATTTTAAATCTGATATATTGTAATCACAAAACATAAAATAAAATTTGTTTTTCTACCTTTTGTTGTCTGGTTATTTTTCAAATCTTGTTGGTCCAAGGCTCTGGTTGTCTTCTGATAACTTGCTTGCCAGGGTCTCCTTCTTTCTTCATTCTGCATGCTAACCATCTGCCATCTCTGTCCTCCCCTTCCGTTTCCCTTCCCTCCCTCCCTTCCCTCTCTGGCATCTTTCCTTTTTTTTGTCTCCCTCCATAGATCCACCTTTTCTTAACTACCCTTTCATCCAACATCTCTCCCTCCTTCCCCACAACCCCAGGGTCCACCATCTCTCCCTTTCTTTTCCCATCTACCCTCCTATCCAGTATCTCTCTCCCCCCCACACACACACCATCCCTTGTGTCCAACTTCTCTCCCTTTCTGTTCTTTCCCTCCCTAAATCTCATGGTCCATCATCTCTCTCCCTCTCCTCTATTTTCAGACCCATTATGTCTTGTCCCCCAAAGTTCAGCATATGCACATCTCTTTGAACCCCCCTTCCCTCCATGTACTTCTACACCGGGGCCCCCTCTCCCCTGAAGGCCTGTCCCCCCTTTGAAGGCCTGCACCCCCCCCCGAAGGCCTGTCCCCCCCTTTAAAAGCCTGCCTGCCTGTCCCCCTTGAAAGCCTGTCCCCCCCTTGAAGGCCTGCCTGCCTCTCCCCCTTGAAGGCCTGTCCCCCCCCTTTGAAGACCTGTCCCCCCATTGAAGGCCTGCTGGCCTGTTCCCCCCTTCGAAGGCCTGTCCATTCCTTGCTGCCTGCCTGTCCCCCTTGAAGGCATGTTCCCTCTGAAGGCCTGCATCCCCCCTGAAGGCCTGCCTGCCCCGCCCCAACCTGAAGGCCTGCTGCCCTGCCCTGCCCCGCCACACCCTGAAGGACCGCTCACCCCCCACCCCGAAGGACCGCTCATCCCCCTGGCCTCACCGTACCATTTACCGTAGAGAAGCAGCCTGCAGCAAGATTGCGATGCCAGCGATCTTTGCGCTGCTTCGGTGCTGTTTCCTCTGCCGCCGTCAGAGGACGGGCGGGACCGTGGCAGAGGAAACAGCACCGAAGCAGCGCAAAGATCACTGGCATCGCGATCTTGCTGCAGGCTGCTTCTCTACGGTAAATGGTGCAGGCAGGCCAGATGTGGGGGGGGGGGGAATCTGGACGCCAGACGCCAAGGGGGAGAACCGGCTGTTGGGAGGGGGAACCAGACTCCAATGAATTCAAGGCCAGGAGCACCCTCTCAGGGCTTGCACCCGGTGCGGACCTCCCCCCCCCCTCTTGGTACTCCACTGTATATATTAATGCACTCTTAAAATGGTGGCTATAAGACAACTGACCTGTTGATTAGGAGGAATAAATATGGACTCAACAGTAGGTAATGTCATTCGATGGCACCAACACTGTCCAGATAGCTCAGAAACATTGAGAAGGTTTTTCTAACTGAGCATGTGAAGTGGTCTCTTCCATACAGCATGGCCAGCAACCTTCCATGTACTCACACACACCAAGCCAATCACAATAGGATTTTATTAGCTGGTTTTCGTCAAAAGCCAAGATAAATGTTTTAGGCCTAGATTCACTAAGCTCACCGATGTGTCCAGACCAGTTTGTGAGCGTTCCCCGACCCAATTCACTAACCTTCTGCCCGATCCGATCCACATGCAAATGAGGAGAAATGGCATGCAAAGTAGGAAGGCAGCGATTCACTAAACAGAAGAAGGAACACCGATTGGGCTGGCTGATCCAAAAAGAAGGGACTGCTGAGGACAAGTCCTCATGCTCTTGCCGACTGTCCTGCTCTCTACTGCCCTGAAATCCCAGTAAAATGCAAGCTCTGCCGACTCTCCTGCTCTCTGCCGCCCTTCTCTGCAATGCAAGCCCGTGGTGTTAACCCGTGGTTTTAATCCGTGGGTTAAAAGCGTGTTCTATTCCATATGGGGTGACATCTTCCCCTGTCATCCCTCCAGCTCTGTGTCCGTGCAGCTCCTGATTAGAGGTAGCCAGGGAATGTTCTGGGGAAGCTGTAAAATCCTGAATTAGGACTCAGAGCCATAAGGCTAATATGTTTTGAGAAAGATGCTTGATCTGGAAACTTGCTCTCCTTTCTCGAGCTGGCGGCTTTGAACTTTTCCATCAGCGCCTAAATTCAGTTTCTCCATCCTCTTTCAACATTTATCCATCTTTCATTGCCTTTTACCTATGCTTTCCAGCACTGGTGATAAGACAAACAGGCAGAAGTGTGTTTTGTAAAGCCCCCCCCCCCACACACTTGTTTTGATCTCACTTGTGCAGAGAGCAAGCGCATGCATGGACCACATCTACAGGCAAAGAAGATGGTCTGCACATGTGTCTGGATCGCTCTGCAGCGATCCGTGGGGTCGCTGTGAAGCGTGCCTCTAATCGCATTAATTTGCATGAGGATTCGTAGTGAATCGGTTGCCCGGGAAGATTCGGCTACAGATCACCATCGGATCGGTGAGTTTAGTGAATCTAAGCCTTAGTGCATAACATCAAATACCTTTATAGAAAAGCAAACCAATTATGTTAGGTGGCAGTAGGGCGCTGTTTTGAGAATCTGGGCCAATGTATTTACAAACAACAGAAAGATAATGCACTTAGGGCTAGATTCACTAAGCAAACCGATCATGTACCGATCGGTTTGTGAGCCCTTTGCGACCCGATTTCCCTCTGACCCTATTCACTAACCTGTGTAGCGATCCCATCTTGATCCCAAGGGAGGAGCCTGAGGCGCCTCAGCCAATCAGGGCCTTAGGCCCCTCCCTGTGCATCACAGGATGCACCGGGGCGTGGCCTAAGGCCGGTATTGCGTCGCGGTCTGGCAGAGCAGCAGGAGGACTTTGCACTTCCTCCGCTCCCGAAGATAACTGGAGGCCTAAGGAGCAGGAGGGACTGGGCACCCCTCCTGCTCCCGGTGTTTGGATGGGAATGGGGGTGGGTCCGGCCGGGAACCGGGAGGGGGCGCCCTTGGATGGCAGGAGGGCATCGGGATCCTTCCTGCTATTTGTTTTTGTGGGTGGGGGAAATAGAGATGGCAGGAGGGAGTGGGACCCTCCTGCCATAATTTTAGAAGTGGTGTCAATTTTTTTGGTTCGGGGAGGGAGAGGGGAAGGGGCTCTTGTTGGGAGAGGGAGGAGGGTTTCATTTTTTTAAAATCGGGCCTGATATTTTGCTCCTGTCATACTGTTAGGGCTCTAGCAATCTGTGCAGTCGGTTGGAGGCGTGCCTCCAATCGCCTTCATTTGCATGCATGGTTGGTGAATTGGTCAGCCTGCTTCCAATCACACACGGATTGGAGGGTTAGTGAATCTCGCCCTTTGTTAGTACAATTTTCATGTCATAGATAGAAACTGTGCTAATGAAGCACTACTGATTATTCAGAGATAACATACACAACCGATTATGCTTCCATTAACCACCCACCTCCCCACCCCCTTTTTTTTTACTACACATTTGGAAGTTTCTAATTAGTACAGCGGTACCTTGGATTACGAGCATAATCAGTTCCATAATCCAAAATGCTCGTTTATCAAAACGAGTTTCTCCATAGGAAATAATGGAAACTCACTTTGATACGTTCCCACCCCCCGAGGCCAGTGGCGCTGCTCTATTCCCCCTCTACGAGAACCGACATTGCTCCCCCCTGCGATCCGCCACCCTCCCCTCGTGATTCGGCATCCTCCCCCCGCGATTCGGCACCCTCCCCCCCCCGTGATCGGGCACCCCCACGCCGCGATTGGGCACTCCTCCCCCGCCGCTTCTTACTGTCATCTGGGCCTGGGCACCAGCAGTGGCATGTCCTGTGCGTTGGTGCTGGTGCCCGAAGATCAGCCTCCTCTTCTTGCTGGGCCTTGAGCATCTACGCATGCTCAAGGCCTGCGAGTTCACGTTCTCTCCGAGATCTCCGAGAATCTTGGAGAGACCTTGAACTCGCAGCCCTTGAGCATGCGCAGATGCTCAAGGCCCAGCAAGAAGAGGAGGTCGATCTTCGGGCACCGACGCATAGGACGTGCCGGTGCCCAGGCCCAGATGACCGTAAGAAGTGGCCGGGGGGGGGGTGCCAGATCGCAGGGGGCGCCGCTCGCAAATCGAGGCACGCTCGGTTTCCGAGGTGCCGTTTTTGCGAATGTTTTGCTCGTCTTGCAAAACACTCGTAAACCGGTGCACTCGTAAACCGAGGTACCACTGTACTCTTATAGGGTTGTTGTTTTTTTTTCTATCCCTGGAGAACTCACAATTTTTAAAAATAGCAAAAATTTGTAGTGGGATTTTAAAAAATGATTTTAGTACCATGAATGTCCATAGATCCTGAAGCTGTCATAGAACCCTATATCCTTTGCTAATTTCACATTCAGGGGAACGAGGGGGATAGTAACCACTTCTGGAATTTAAAAAGTGGCTTAATTCCTTCAGTGGACAGCTGCTCAAACAGAGCACCTTTCTGTAACCTGCCAAGTACCAAGTCTAAATAACAATCTCCATCTTTTTAGACATGGACATCTCTTCTAAAATTGGAGCTGGATGTCAATATTTTGGCCCCTCCCTAGCAATATTCAAAACATGCCCAGTCCACATCCCCTTGCCATATGGACATTCTAAATGCTGGTTCTGTATCGCTTAAAATACTTGGAGTTATTTTCGATCACTCTCTTTCCTTCCACGACCATATTAGTAATGTTATAAAGTCTTCATTCTTCAGGCTTCGACAAATCCGCTCTGTATCTCAGTTCCTTAATGCCAATTCTCTAAACATCCTCATTCATTCACTTGTCATTTCAAAGATAGATTACTGTAATGCCCTGTTCAAAGGTATAGCACAAAAGGAAATAAAACGCTTACAGATAATACAAAATACATCTATTAAACTTATCTTTAAAGCAAAAAAATTTGATCACGTAACGCCGCTCCTTAAGGAAGCCCATTGGCTTCCGGTGGGTCATCGAATAATATATAAACTCAGTTTGATCACCTTTAAATCACTTCTTTACAAAACTCCAGCTTTCATTCACAAACTGCTAATCCCTTATACAGCTAATAGAACTTTAAGATCTGCCGAACAACATCTTCTAACGATTCCATCGCTAAAAATAATTAATACACGTCGTCAGTTTATTTTTTCAGTCACTGCACCCCAGACTTGGAATTCTTTACCGATCTTTCTAAGGGAAGAAACTAATTTAGAAAAATTTAAATGTAAACTAAAAACATTCCTGTTCAGTGACGCATTCATAAACTAACTAGCTCCTAAGTGTCTTTTTAATAATTATGAGAATCTCATAAATTTAATCTTTCGAGTCTCATTTCCGATTTTTACTCTTCTATCAAATTTTATCTTTTTAAAATTATTATCATTATCCCTCCCTTATGTGCCTTCCCTTTATGTACATTCTACTGTATTTAAAATGTAACTTCATCCCCTTATTTTCCTTTTGTCTCCAGTTTTGTCAAATTTGTTTTTTAACCTTGTTAGTAGTATCTTTTATGATTTTGTTTTTACATTGTAATTTTATTATATTGTACATCGCTTCGAATTTAGAAGAAGCGATTCATCAAAAACGTATTAAACTTGAAACTTGACTTGAAACTTGAAACTTGATAGACTGGTATAGTCCTTATGAATGGGCTATATGCCTCATTGCTACCAGCAGGTGGAGACTGAGTACAAACTTGTATATCAGGCTGCAATCTGCCCAGTAACTCAGTCTCCGTTAAAGCAGGTGATAAGACTAATTTGGCTCCCCTCTTAGTACTGTTGGAATTTTGTTTAAGACTCCTGGATGCCCCTTTTGTGCTGGATAGAGCTTGGATGGGTCCTGTTTGGAGATCCGTCCGATCTTGGGGTTATTAAACTCGTTGGGTCTCAAGCTGGGTTCCTCCCCCCACCTTCCCACATTTTTGTAAAGGTGTCTCAGCCGGTGACCTGGCCCCCTGGTTGTTCAGACCTCCAGCTTTGAGAGCTGTGGAGTCTGTGCTGAGTAAGTGGAAAAAAAAATCCTGAGATGTGCCGGTCTAAAGGGCTCAATTCCCTTTAAAACTGCCATTTGTATTGGTTTTTCTCATCTAACTGGCACTTTTAGTACAGCTAGGGCATTTTTTAGCACAATGAGCACTTTTAAGGGGAAATAAAATGCTCATTGTGCTCCAGATGAGAGGTACTCGCGGCCGGCCTATGCAAGCGTTGTGCAGGTTGGAGCGGTGGGGGAGTCTCGTTGGCAGTGGTTGCCAGCAGCCAGGGCACCCCGCCGCATGTACCTCGCGAAGGATTCCCTTACTGCCGGAGCGGCTGGAGATTCCCTTTTCGTGTCGGTTGGTTCCTCGGCCTCAGAGTCAGGAAAGTCCCAGGCTTTTCAGACATGACAGGCTGCAAGAGCTCCGATTTTAGCGGTTTCAGGTCCAATTTCAGCAGGAAACTCCTTCATTTCTGTTAACTCAGGTGACCTTCCCCCTGTTCTGGAAATACAGGGGCAAGGTATGGCAGGGTCTCCTGCTGGAGCAGGGAGTCCCTTGGGGCCGCTGGGGGTTTTCCCCCTGAATTTATGTTAGCACTTTGTAAAGCTTATGTGCAGGTGGCTGGAGGTTCCGTGTCCACTCTGGGGGTCTCGGGTTTTCTTTCTGCTCTCGACGTCTTCCCCGGTGCGGCTCCAAACAGTGGCGGTTTTGCCCCCCTCTACTCCTCATCCAAACACCTGAGGGTCTCTTGGAATGAGGATTTTTGCCCAGATGAACAGGATGTAATTGATGAGGACCTGGACCCTTGGGAAGATTTCAAGGATCCTCTTGGGGAGTCGGATTCCACCAGCGAGGGGTTCGAGCAACTCCCTGCTAGCGAAGATGTGTCTGTGGAGCACATTTTTCATCAGGAAGAGCTTCATGAGCTTGCTTAACCCTTTCAGGACCAAGGGACATATTTGTCCCATAACTTTAAAATCCTATAAATTTTGATTGGGATAGTCTACAGTTCTAAATTTGATATGTACGGATTCCATATGATACTGCCTTTATGTAAACAAACTGGTTCCGACATTCATTCATTAGCGTCGTTGCCAGATTGACGAGAAGATTCACTTGCCACACTGTCCATAAGCCAGAAGTGTGATTTTTTTTTTTAAAAATAATGATATTTCACAAAAAAAATCAATATTTTGGCATCTGCAAGCCCTTTTTACCATAAAAATGTCGTCAAAACCACAAAAATTGGCCTACGATCCTTATGGTCCTGAAAGGGTTAAGGGGATCCGCTCTGCTTCCTGCTCTTTTCCTATGCATCAGGATATTCGGGACATTATGCTCGCACAGTGGCAGGTGCCGGAAGCTCCCTTTTGTTTTGCCCGCTCCATGGCCCGCCTGTATCCCAATCCTGAAGGAGATAGGGACACTCTGAAGTCGCCTGTCGTGGATGCGGTGGTCTCTGCCATCTCTCAGAGGCATACCGTGCCTGATGAGGGCGGTGCGGCCTTGAAGGTCCCGGAGGAGCCTAAGTTAGAGTCCCTCCTTAAACAGAGTTTTGATGTGGCAACTCTGGTGGTCCAAGCAGCGATGTGTGGTGGGCTGGTTGCTCGGGCGTGTTTTCGCTGGGCCAAGCATGTCCTTGACTGTAAAACTGAGGATTGGGAATTGCTCAAGCGCGAGGTGGCAAACATTGAATTAGGTGCTTCTTATCTTTCAGATGCCATGTATAACTTCTTGCGAGCTTCTGCCAAGTCGGCGTTTGCAGTGGCAGTTCGCTGTACCTTGTGGCTTCGCGCTTAGTTGGCGGACTCGGCATCCAAAGCTAAGTTGACAAAGTTTCCTTTTAAGGGATCTTTCTTGTTTGGTGAGGACCTGGATAGGTTGGTTTAGACTGATTCTAAAGTGCCTCGTTTGCCTGAGGATAGGCCTAGGCCGCTGGCTCAAGGTGGCACTGCTCATGGACATGATTTTTACTGTTTTTGCCCTGGTCGAGGGACTGCCTCTATTCAGTCCCCTGGGCTCTCTAGCGGCAGGTTCTTCCAGTGCATGCAGTCCTTTCGTGGGGCCCGCCAGGGTGCAGGTAGCACCCCTGCTGGGTCCTCAGCCATCTGTCCTGCCCAGTGACTCCTTGCCGGCGCCCATCTTGGTTCTAGTGGGTGTCCGGCTGCGGGATTTTTATCCAAAGTGGGTAGACATCGCGTCCGATCAGTGGGTTCTGTAGGTGATTCGGGACGGTTATGCTCTGGAGTTTGCCCGTTCCTTGCCAGATCATTTTCTTGCTTGTCCCTTGCAGGTGTCATGGAAGCAGCAGGCCTTTCACCAGACCCTTCAAAGATTGTTTGAGCTCCACGCGGTAGTTCCACTTCCCCCGCAGGAGTGGGGCACAGGTTGGTACTCGATTTACTTTTGGCCCATCCTGGATTTAAAGGGGGTCAACAGAGCTCTTCACATGCCTTCCTTCCGCATGGAAACTCTGCGGTCTGAGATTCTGGTGGTTCAGCTGGGAAAGTTTCTGACCTTTCTAGATTTGACCGAGGCCTACTTGCACATTCCTATTCAGGCTTCCCATCATTGTTTCTTGCATTTTGCAATCTTGGGATAACATTATCAGTTCTGTGCACTTCCCTTTGGTCTGGCCACGGCTCCGCGGACGTTCACCAAGGTGATGGTGGTCGTCACGGTGGCATTGCACAAAGATGGCATTCTAGTTCATCTCTACTTAGATGACCGGTTGATTCAAGCGAAGTCGTTACAGGAGAACACCCAGGTCACGGCTTGGGTGGTGGAGTTTTTACAGTCGCTGGGATGGGTAGTCAACCTTGCCAAGAGCCGGATGTCTCCCTCTCAGCGCCTGGAGTATCTAGGCGTGCTGTTCGACACCTCGGGGAAGATCTTCCATCTGGAGGTCCGGGTAAGCAAATTGCAATCTCAGATTCGCCTGCTTATGGCGTTCCAGTGTCCTCGGGTGCAAAATTTCTTCCAAGTCTTGGGGTCAATGGCATCTTCCCTCGATGTAGTAAGGTGGTCGCAGGCCCATATGCATCCTCTTCAGTATGCTTTACTTCAGAGGTAGTAGCCTCAGAGGCACAATCTGGATCATCCTGTTCCGCTTCGTTGGTGATTCCAGACCCCTTCTTGTACAAGGGGCGAATCTGGATCAGCTGCAGTGGACTGTGCTGCTCATGGATGCCAGTCTTCTTGGTTGGGGAGTTCAGTGTCTGGGGCACTCAGCTCAGAGCACCTGGTCCACGGAGGAGGCTTCTTGGTCGATCAATGTTTTGGAGACCAGAGCCATCCGTCTGGTGTTGCTAGCCTTCCAGTCCTTTCTGATGGGCAAGTCAGACAGGGTTCTGTTGGACAATGCCATGGTGGTGGCCTATGCCAATCATCAGATAGGCACCAGGAGCACTTTGGTGGCATAGGTGACTGCTCATGGTCTGGGCAGAGTCGCACATTCAGGACATATCAGCTTCCCACATAGCCGGAGTGGAGAATTTTCATTTGATAGTGCAGTCTTGGAGTCAGACTCTTATGGACCTGATGGCCACAAGTGTCAATTCCAACACACCCCGCTTCTTCTGTCGTCGCAAAGACGGTCAGGCCGAGGGCCTGGATGCTCTGGTTCAACCATGGCCAATGGATGGGCTGTTGTATGTGTTTCCTCCGTGGCCATTAGTGAGTAGAGTTCTCCACATAATTCGCCATCTGGGCCTTGTGGTTCTGGTGGCTCCAGATTGGCCTCGAGAACCGTGGTTCACGGATCTGGTGAGGCATCTGGTGGCGGATCCTCTTTCTCTGCCTCTCTTTGACAACCTTATAACTCATAAGAACATAAGAACATAAGAACATAAGAAGCGCCATCTCCGGATCAGACCTTCGGTCCATCAAGTCCGGCGATCTGCACACGCGGAGGCCCTGCTAGGTATACACCTGGCTTATTTTATAGCCAACCATATCTTTATATGCCTCTCTCAAGGAGATATGCATCTAGTTTGCTTTTGAAGCCTAGGACTGTCGATTCCGCAATAATCTCCCCTGGGAGAGTATTCCAGATGTCAACCACTCTCTGTGTGAAGCAGAACTTCCTGATATTAGTCCTGAACTTGCCCCCCCTTAGCTTCATTTCATGTCCTCTTGTCCGTGTCAAATTGGACAATGTAAATAGTTTTTTCTGCTCTATTTTGTCGATTCCTTTCAGTATTTTGAAGGTTTCGATCATATCCCCACGCAGTCTCCTTTTCTCAAGGGAGAACAATCCCAGTGTTTTAAGTCGATCCTCATATTCCAGTTTCTCCATACCCTTCACTAGTTTAGTTGCTCGTCTCTGCACCCTCTCCAGCAGTTTTATATCCTTCTTTAAGTAGGGAGACCAATGTTGGACGCAATATTCCAAGTGGGGTCTGACCATTGCCCTATAAAGCGGCATTATAACTTTCTCCGATCTACTCGAGATTCCTTTCTTTATCATGCCCAACATTCTATTTGCCTTATTTGCCGCTGCCGCGCATTGTGCCGATGGCTTCAGGGTCCTATCTATCAGTACACCCAGATCCCTTTCTTGTTCACTTTTTCCCAGAGTTGCACCTGACATTCTGTACTCGTATTCCTTATTTTTACTGCCTAAATGCATTACCTTGCATTTCTCCACGTTGAACTTCATCTGCCATTTCTCCGCCCATTTTTCTAACCGACACAAGTCGCTCTGGAGTTCCTCACTGTCCTCCTGCGATCTGATTGCCCGGCAGAGTTTTGTGTCGTCTGCAAACTTGATGATCTCACTGGATGTTCCGTTTTCCAGGTCATTGATATAAATATTAAAAAGGATCGGCCCAAGTACCGAGCCTTGGGGTACACCACTAGTCACTTTCTCCCAGTCGGAGAACTTCCCATTTATGCCCACTCTCTGCTTCCTGTTTTCCAGCCATTTGCCTATCCATCTTTGTATATCTCCCTCTATGCCATGGCTTTGTAGTTTCCTAAGAAGTCTTTTGTGTGGAACTTTGTCAAATGCTTTCTGGAAGTCCAAGTATATTATGTCCACCGGCTTTCCACTATCAATTTGCTCGTTCACGGTCTCAAAGAATTGGAGTAAATTCGTCAAACACGATTTCCCTTTCCTGAATCCATGTTGACTGGGTTTCATCAAGTCATGTGTGTCCAAGTGCTGAACTATGCTATCCTTGATCAGTGATTCAATCATCTTGCCGGGGACAGATGTAAGACTCACAGGTCTATAGTTGCCCGGTTCTCCTCTCGATCCTTTTTTGAAAATTGGCGTGACGTTCGCTTTCCTCCAGTCGTCTGGTATCTGACCAGTTCTGATTGACAGGTTTGCAAGTTTTTGCAGTAACTCTCCGATTTCGACCTTCAATTCCTTCAAGACTCTCGGGTGAATTTCATCCGGTCCAGGGGATTTGTCACTTTTAAGTTTGTCGATCTGGTAGTATATCTGATCTAAGTTCACTTCAACTGTGGTGAGGCTGTCCTTTATTTCTCCTGTAAACAGTTTCTCCACTTCAGGTATTGTTGAGGTGTCCTCCTTCGTAAAGACAGACGCAAAGAAGGAATTTAGTTTGTCTGCGATTTGTTTATCTTCCTTGATGTACCCTTTTCTTCCCATGTCGTCCAAGGGTCCCACTGCCTCTTTTGCAGGTTTTTTCCCTTTCACGTATCTAAAGAAGGGCTTGAAGTTTTTGGCCTCCCGGGCTATTTTTTCCTCATAGTCCTGTTTTGCATCCCTCACCGCCTTGTGACATTTCTTCTGTTCATCTTTATGTTTGTTCCAGGCTTCGGTTGTCTTCGTGCATTTCCATTTTTTGAAAGAGTCCTTCTTTTCTTTTATGGCTTCCTTCACCTGTATGGTAAGCCATGCTGGTTCTCCTTTGCCTTTAGTTCTCCGATCTTTGGAAATCCTCGGAATGTAGAGATCTTGTGCTTCTGCAATAGTATTTTTCAATAGGCACCATGCCTGGTCTACTGTTTCAAGTTTGTCCACCATCTTCTCGAGTCGTTTTGTTACCATGGCTCTCATGCAATCGTATTTACCCTTTTTAAAGTTTAAGGTGGTGGTTAAGGTTTTGGCATGTTTCCCTTTCCCGATGTCAAGTTTAAAGTTGATTACATTGTGATCACTCGTTCCCAGTGGAACCATGACTTCTACTTCTGTTATCGGTCCGGTGAGACCATTTAGGACCAAGTCCAAGGTGGCGTCGCCTCTTGTCGGCTCTTTTACCATTTGCTCCAGGAAGCAATCCCCTAGCACCTCCAGGAACTTGGCCTCCTTGCCGCAGTTGGAGGCTCCTAGTTTCCAGTCTATTCCTGGGAAATTGAAGTCTCCCAATATAACTACATTGCCTGTCTTGCATACTTGTTTGATTTCCTCCATCATTTCTGAGTCAGTGACCTCCGCCTGTCCTGGGGGACGATAGTAAAGGCCAATTTTTGTATCTGCGCCATTGTGACCAGGAATTTTGATCCAGAGGGACTCCAGCTTCTCTTTCCTGTCTGTTGTAATCATTCCAACAGAATCTATTCCTTCCTTAACATATAGGGCAATACCTCCACCTTTCTGCCCTTCTCGATCCCTTCTATATAGTTTGTATCCCTGTAGTACTGTGTCCCATTTGTTTTCTTCATTCCACCATGTTTCTGTTATGCCAATGATATCCATGTTCTCATGTCTTGCTATCGTCTCTAGTTCTCCCATTTTGTTTCCTAGACTTCTAGCATTTGTATACATACATCTAAGTTCCCTTCGTGTTACCTTTTTGGACCTTCTACTCTTGGCTGTCCTTACAGTTTCATTTACGGTATCCTTTACTGCTCCTGTGTTATCTCCCATGTTTGCTGTGTGGTCATCCCCTCCTGTGTCTGAGTTGTCCCTTCCTGCTTGTTCTCCTTTGTTGGCTGTGAGGTCGACCTCTCTTGTGTATGAGTAGTAGTCCTTTGTTCCTACGTCGGGGCATCCTGTTGTCCGTGCCATCGACCGGTGGTCGACTGTCGGCTTTCCCCTGTCCTTCAGTTTAAAGCCTTCTCTATTGCTTTCTTCATGTTGCCTGCCAAAACTCTTGCTCCTTCCTTGTTGAGGTGTAGTCCATCCCTTCTGTAGTATTTACTTTTTCCCCAGAACGCCGTCCAGTTGCGCACGAAGTCGAAGCCTTCGTCTTCGCACCATCGTCTCATCCAGGCGTTGATCACTTGCAATTCCCCTTGTCTCTTTCCATCTGCTCTTGGTACAGGGAGGATTTCAGAGAAGGCCACCTTCACCTCCCTGATCTTCAGTTGTCTTCCGAGTGAGCGGAGCTGGCCCTTCAGCTCTTCCCTGTCATACTTCCGCCCGCTCACATCATTTGTTCCTATGTGGATAAGCACAGCGGTGTCCACTCAGGGTCTCATTCCAATGTTTGATCCGGGTCCCTTCTGTCTTGGCTTGGCTTAGGTAAGAAAGGGTATTCAGATAAAGTGATCTCAACTCTCTTGGGGTCCCGGAGGCTTTTTCACCTCTCAGGCTTATGTGAGGGTTTGGTATCTATTTGAGGAGTGGTGTGATGCATGTGGAGTGGTCTCTTTTTGCGCTTCCCTGTCTAACATCTTACGAGTTCTTGCAGGATGGCCTGGATAGGGGACTGGCTTAGTCTTCTCTTCAGGTTCAGCTTGCGGCCTTGTCAGCCTTTCGGGGGGTTATTGAAAGGTCAGCCTTTGACTGCCATTCCTGATGTGATTTGCTTCTTGCAGTCAGCCAAGTTGCTCAAGCCTCCCATATGACTCTCTGTTCCATCTTGGGATCTGAATCTGGTTCTGTCAGTTCTAGTGTGCCCTCCTTATGAACTGTTGGCTGACTGCTTTGAAGGACTTACTCTTAAAGTGGTTTTCTTGGTGGCTATTAGTTCAGCTAGACGTGTTTCTGAACTTTAGGGTTTCTCTTGTATGGCTCCATTTTTTGCAGTTTTCTAGGGAGCGGGTTGTCTTGAGGCCTGATCCTTCCTTTCTGCCAAAGGTAGTTTCTCCTTTTCATATCCATCAGGCAATGGTCCTCACGGTGTTCAGTAGCCGGGAGGGCTCTTCCGAGCAGAGACAGCTGCGCAAGTTGGATGTCAGTCGGGTCCTTCGCTCTTATGTGCAGAGGACCCAGGAGATCAGGAAATCAGATCATCTCTTGGTCCTTCTAGCAGATCCTCGTAAGGGGGATGGCGCTTCTAAGGTTACTATTGCACGCTGAATCAAGGAGACTATTGCTTCCGCTTATCTTCTGAAAAAGCCTGTTCCAGAATTTCTTAAGGCTCATTCCACCAGGGGTCAGGCAGCTTCTTGGGCTGAATCTTCTCTGTTGCCTCCAGTGGATATTTGAAAGGCTGCAGTTTGGTCTTCTCTGCATTCCTTTGTAAGTCACTACCATGTGGATGTTCAAGCGCGTCGGGACGCAGTATTCAGTGAACGTATTCTGGTGTTGGCCCTTCAGGGGTCCCACCCTTAATGGGTACTGCTTTGGTACATCCCATTTGTAAGGACTATACCAGTCTACCAAGCGATACAGGAGAAATTAGGTTCTTACCTGCTAATTTTCTTTCTGTTAGCATGAAGACTGATATAGTCCCCCACCCTGTCTGTCTTTGTGCGGTGAATACGGGTTTTTGTTTTGTTTGCGTGATTTTGTTTTTTCTGCAGGTTCTAGAATTTTTCTAGGGCCAGGGAGAAGTAAGAACAGTATGGCTCAGCTAGCTTGGCTGATGAGCTGTGGAGATGTTTTCTATACCAGGATTAAGTTCTACACATGTTCCAATAGTAGTTTATAAGTATGTGTTGTTTTTTCCACTCCTGTTCGGAGTGTGTTATATTGTTTTCAGTTGAAGTCTTTCCTAGGTTTTGCCTGGCTATTCGGCAGACAGAGTTGCTGGGCAGATTATAGCCTGATATACAAGTTTGTGCTCAGTATCCACCTGCTGGTAGCAATGAGGCATATAACCCATTCGTAAGGACTATACCAGTCTACAGGCTAACAGAAAGAAAATTAGCAGGTAAGAACCTAATTTTTCCTTATATTTCTGTAATGTTTATAAAAAAATTCAATAGAAACTATTAGAACTAAAACAAATATAGTTAATTATGTCATCAAAAGCTATTTATGTAAAACAATTATATAAATGATTGCTTTTTCTTTTTTAGTTTTAATCGATTGGATCTGCCACCATATAAAAGCTACGAACAGTTAAAAGAGAAGCTACTTTTTGCCATAGAGGAAACAGAGGGTTTTGGACAAGAATAGAGACAGCATTGTATAGGAAAAGACTTTTGCCTCAAAAAAAATCCTTATTTCATGTCAAGCCAAGTAAAATTGCACAGTCTTTAATTGTATATATGCTGTTTCTTCTGTACAGTAATATTTTTCTGGAACTCTGAAAGCATAGATGTCTGCGATCTTCCACATAGATATGCAAAACAATTCAGCCTTTTCTACTTTATTTATTTCCCCGTCCAGTGACTGACTAGGAAAATAACTTTAATTTTAAAAGTAAACTAAAGATTTTATTTTAAAAATTCTATATAAATATATATATATATGTATACGGAGAGCTCTAGTTTTATAGAGCTTTACATATAAGAGATATTGCAGCCTTCCAAGGCCTGGAATCACTTCAACTTGACTGTATTGTCCAGAAAAATAAAATTGCACACTTCTGTGTTCTTACTTATGCAACATCTTTCCCAAGGTGGTTTATTGCATGGCTTTTCTTAATGGTGTTAAAGGTTAATGCCAAAAAGTATCTCAAGTATGTAGAAATTCACTGCTGGCTTTATAAAATGATAGAACATGCATAATTCTGCACATTTTAATCTTTCAGTCTTCAAGGATAGCTTGTGTTGACTGAAGCCTTTACCATCGGCTCAAGAGTGTTTTGTACAGTTGAAAAATGCAATTCATATTGAGAATAATCAGTTGGTGCCACTCTTCAGATTCATTTTAGATGTCAGACAGAATACTGAATTTCACTGGGCAATGTTAAGAAATCACTTTATTTTTTTCAAGTTACTATTAGGAGGTTGTTGGGTAACAATCTTTTAAAATAAAACCTGAATAAAATAATTTTTTTTTTTTTTTTAAGAAAAGGTGCTCTTGGTGTCTTACAGTTTTGTTTTTTGTTATCTGTCAATGAAATTATTATTGAAATACATCACAGATTATATATACCCTAGCACCAAGTTGTATAGTGTGTGATTTAATGTCAACAGTTTTTAACTGTGTCTGATAAAGGTTCACTGTTTGTATTTCTTCTCAGATTTGGTTACAGATGGGACTGTCTCTGGGAAAAGGTGACTCAAGTCTCAGATACAAAATGTTGAGAATTGCTGATTTCCCATGTCATGGGTTCATAAGAATTCTGAAAAAATACGTTTGAACTGCTATAACTTTTGATTTTTTCACATAAAAGAATAGGTTGAGCTGTTGTTCTTCAAATTGTTTGCTCTACCAGAATTAAAACCTCATGTTTTATTTGTGGAAACTTTAGTCACCTTTTCCCAGTTATGGTCACATATGGTAAATTAAGGGGATCTTTTACTAAAGATTAGCGCATATTAGCTGATAAAGGACCCATTTTATTTCTATGGCCCCTGCTGCAGATAACATGCGCTAAGCTTTAAAATTCAACTCAAGTAACCTTGAGCAAACAAGGATATTAAAAAATAGCAGCTGTTTAAAAAAATCCTCATTTAATATAACAATTCAGATTTTCTTGAATTAAATATTTTTATAAAATCTTTCTCTGTAGATAAATTTGCATTTTCAATAGAGCATGAATTCTTTTCAGATTTTGATACCTTTACTGGATTAATATAATTAAATAAGAACATAAAGAGTTGCCATACTGGGCCAGACCAGCCATACTGGGCCAGACCAAAGGTCCATCTAGCCTAGCATCCTGCTTCCCAATAGTGGTCAGGCCAGGTTGCAAGTACCTGGCAGAATCCCAAGTAGTAGCAACATTCCATGCTTACTGAATTCCAGGGAAAAGCAGTGGCTTTCTCCAGGCCTATCTTAATAATGGCTTATGGATTTTGGATGGTTTGGATAGGCTAGAGAGAGCTTTGACTTTACAGTCTGTGGCCCAGAAATATCAAAGATAAAAGACAATTTAATATAATCATGAATTTATAATGTATGTAACTATGACGTAGACTGAATGGACCATTCAGGTCTTTATCTGCTGTCATTTACTATGTTACTAAATTATTTGCATACTGTCATGAAGATCATGTTTGGCTTGAAGTCATTGATATTGGAAGAATTATTGGACTTACCTTACATGCAGAGAGTCACATGTACTGTTGATACCATTAGGTATTAGAGATTAAAACTTTCCTTTCCTTAAGGGCAAAATCAAATCTATCAGAAAACTAACCGAGTTTGGAATAACTTGTCACTCTCGCTAAGAAGCTTAGGCCCCTTTTTATCTTTCAGGAAGGCTCTGAAGACAGTCTTGTTCGTCAAACATTTTGGAAATTAATTATTCTACTTTTTCCAAATTAGATTTCTTTTGTTCTGTTCTTTTATATTACTCTATTCTTAATGTAAACCGAGTCAAGCTCCAAATTGGTTGATGACCAGGTGTATAAAACTAAGGTTTAGTTTAGTACAATATCCCCAACATATTTGATGTTGATGCCTTCTGGATATTTCCTCCACTGCAGACATTAATGGCTCCTTTTACGAAGCTGCGTTAGCGGTTTAATGCGCGTAATAGCATGCGCTAATTTGCCGGCCGCACTGGCCGCTACCGCCTCCTCTTGAGCAGGCAGTAGTTTTTCGGCTAGCGCAGGGGTTAGCGCATGCTAAAAATATGCGTGTGATAAAGCCGCTAACGCGGCTTCGTAAAAGGAGCCCTAAATCCTTTCCAGTGGAAGGCAGGGTTTGCCTACAAGAACTTAAATAAACTCCAATTGAGATGATGGGTTCAAGCTAAACTTTGGGTATTATGAGCCCTAGCTACTTCAACATCCAAATTGTTTTATGCATTCTACAGTATCTCCTTGAGAAGTACTCTTGACAGGGAACCATATGTATTCCTAGTTTGCAAAGATATACTACAATCATTGTTAAATATTTTGGCCCATATTCTATAAATGGCACCTTAACTTAGGTGCCAGTAGTCGCCCTATTGGTGCTAAGAGGAAATCGCCATTTAAAAATACTTTAAAAAAGATATTTCCAGGCACCTAAAAAATCGGCACTGGAATCATGCCTATGTGGGTGCTTTACAACATCTAACACCACTGTAGGCCTAGCTAACACCAGAAGTGGCATTAGGCGCCATAAAATGCCTACGTAGGTGCAATTCACGTCAAAGGTAGGTGCTGTAAATGTAAGCCTTGAAAAGCCTGGCCTACATTTCTGGTGCCTACCTTTGCTGGAGGTGCTATTCTCTAAATGGCTGAAACTTTTAAGATGGCTGCCAACAATGGCACTATTTAAAGAATCCATGCCTTTGTGAACATGCCTGGTCATGCTAATGTTGGGTCAAAAGGCAACACTGAATACTGGAAGTAGAGTTTTCCTATTTCCTATCCTGTTATTTGGCTATATCTCTATTTGAGGGTAAACATTTTTCAAACCCAGATTAAATAGCCAAACTCCTTTTTCCCAGAAAGGGAACTAAAGTGCCTTGAGATACCACTTTGAGCTTACCTCTTGCTAGAAATTTGTTCAAGTCCATGTGTTATGATGTCAGAAGGGCAATTTTATGCTGTTTTTTTGCATTAAAATTGTATGCAGTAAATTGCTGGCACCACTATTATATTTTATTTATCTCTTAATTATTTATATACCACTTAGTATGTTCCTGTTGCCCAGGAGCAGTGGAGGATTTGAACCAACAACGTCAGGGTGCTAAGGCTGTAGCTCTAACCACTGCACCACACACTCTCCATTAAACCACACGCCAATGCCAAAGCTTATATTCTCTTGATTCACAAATAGTCATTTTTCTAGGATAAATATCAAATATATACCTTCAACATTTGTCCAGTTCCTCTGCTGTTTTCTAAAAAATACTTTTTGGGCTCTGGGTTCTTCAATCAAAGCACATTAAAAAATATAGATAGATATATTGCATACTAAATCTATTTTTTAGTGTAGAGGACTCCATGCAAAAGCAGGTTTGCTTTTGAGCGTGAGCTGGATGCTAGGTAGGTGCGACTTAGGCGTGCTGGAGACGTCCCCATATAGGTGAACGGGGCTTTATTTTTTGGGTTATAAAGGACTCCAGTTTGATATTAAGGTCAAAAGATGTTTAATAATGCATTTCTTAAGCAAAGCACATGAAAAAAAATATATAGTGATTACTAAACCTATTTTGGGGGTAAAGAGGACTCCTCTTTGATAATAATAGAAAAAGATGTTTAATAATGCATTATTCAAGCAAAGCACATGAAATATATATAGCATACTAAACCTCATTCCCAAAAGGCTAAGAAAATAAGAAGATAATCCCTACTCACAATGGATGTGGTTCAGAGCAAGTAGACGTCTAATGTACAATCTTGATATCATTGTGACATCATCAATATGCACCTAAATGGCAGATTGTTACTAAAAAAAAAAAGGAATATGTGCTGGGGTTCCTGTCCATACTAGGGATTTGAACCTACCACCTTGGGAAGATGGAAGTGCCTTTAACCAATGAGCCACAGGAGGTTTCTTTTAGGCAGGGGTTCCTGCCAAATGGGATGATATCTTAGGTGATCATAGCCATCTCAGGGCAAAAAATGTTTCCCTCTGGAACCTCTGAAAGGGCAGAGTGCAAATGTAAATGCTAAAGTCCACAACCCACACTCTTATGAGACCAAAAAGAAGCTGTTAAGTTACTGGGGGGGGAGGGCAGTGTGTGGATTTGAACCTATGACCTGTGGAAGATGGAAGGAAGTTCTTTTAACCACTGAACTACAGGAGCTTTTGTTTAAGCCGGGCTTCCTATTATTTTTAGTGACGTTCTGCCATCTAGGTGTATATTGATGATGTCAAGATTGTGCATGAATCACAGCCGTTGTATGGATTCTTTTATTTTCTTAACCCTTGCAAATGAGGTTAGTATGCTATATATATTTCATGTGCTTTGCTTGAGTAATGTATTCTTATTTTTTTAGCCTTTTGCGAATGAGGTTTAGTATGCTTTTTGCAACACCTACATTTTAGGTGTTAGTTAGACGCATTGGGACGCTGAGCGGCATGCAATTCTGTAAATGGATGTCTATTTTGAAGCCATACATACGCATATCCTGTTAGGTACAGCTTTTTCCAATGGGCATCCACAAAAATTGTCCAGCCTTTGGACATCTAACTTCCAATTATTGCTTGTTAAAGTCGTTAATTGGGCTTATTGTCCACTTTATTTGGACGCCTGTCGATGGACATCGACATTGTGGATGCCTAAAGTTAGACATCCTTTACAGAATCTACCCCTTAGTGTCAGGCCATGTGCAGGCACCAGCACTGAATATCCAGTACTAATTCCAGTGGGTCTGGCCACTGGAGGTTAAGTGGTCCTGGCCGATATTCAGCTGAGACTCACATAAAACAGGTATGAAGGTCCTGGCTAAATACTGTCTCGGACCAGCATAATTTTTTGTTTTGTTTTGTAGCACACACAAACCCCCTCCTCCTAGCCAGCAAGAATATGAAATCCCTCTTTCTCCAGAACAGATAGGCCATTCTGGTAGCTGCAAGGAGCAGGAGCAAGTGAGCTTTGCTCTTGCCCACTGTACTACTAAGGATATCAGGTAGGCCTGGGGGAGGAGGCTACCATGACTGAGGAGGTTGAAGAACATTCCAGAGGGCAATGGGTGGGGGGGGGGGGAAATTCCTCAAGTCATGGGCTGTGGGGAGGGGGAATGGGAGGAGGTGGCCTCTTTCGGGGTCCAGCAAGGGCTTGAAGAGCTTAAAAAAGGTTGGGCAAATTTATGCCAGAGATATTCAGTGCCAAAACCCACATAGCTAATCTGGCCTATTTAGGACAGCTTTTGAGTTGTCCTAACTTGTGTGGGTTAGCTATGTAAATCTCCATACTGAATAGTGCCAGTACCTGCATAATGCTGCCTCTGACCGGCCTTTTTTTTTTTCCAGCAAATCAGACCCTATATTCAGCAGTACAGCCTGGTTAAGTCCCCCTGTGCATTGGCTGTTGGGCGTCCTCAGACGATTTAAGCATGCCAGAGCCTTTCATGCCTGTTTAAATCACTTTGAAAATCAACCATATTTATCAAAGCCATACACCCTAAAAAGTTTACAATTGAAAAATAAATTATTCCAAATGTATTGTAAAAAAACTTGTGTTTAATCTGTAGAAAAAAACATTTAATACTCTATAAAATATTAAGGCTCCCTTTTACGAAGCTGCATTAGGCTTTTTTATCATTGGCTGTGGGGGTATTAGCTCCACCATACATAGGACTTCGAGTGGTTGGTGATAAAAAAGCCTAATTTCTTTATTGTCCCTCCAGATCGGCACAACACGACCAGCAGGTGGAGACTGAGACACAAACTTCTTGCTGTAGTACAAGAGGGCTGTACAGTCCCAAGTACAATCAGTCTGCTCTCAGTCTCCAGCAGGTGGAGGTGGTAAGCCTGTGCAGTCTTTCCTTGGTTTAGTGTAGGGCTGTTGGATGATGTTTTCAATTGGCCTGGTCCCTGGTTGTGCCGGATTGAATTTGGGGAACCCTTTCGGGGGTCCGTCCAGCCTCTGCAAGCCTCAGGGGAGTCTCTTTTTGGCTGGTTTTTCGCCAGTTTTGGCAGCAAGCACTGCCATCTTGCTTGTAGCCTCAGGTGACCTTCCCTCTGTCTTAGACAGGAAGAGGTTTGTGCTGGGTCTTCTGCTTTGGCAGTGAGTCTTGGTTTGTCCCAGATTTTGTTTTAGCCATGTACAAGGCTTATTTGCGGGTGGCTGGGGGTACTGTTTTTTTTCCCGGGGGTCTCTGGTTTTTCTGGGGAGCTTTTGTCTTCCACATCTACCCCCGTTCGGCCCTCCTCGGTGTCATCTCTGGCAAGGATGCGTCAGTGGTGCGCATTTTTCAGCAGAAAGAGCTACATGAATTTATTCTTCAGGTTTCATCAGTTTTGCACTTTGAGGAAGATGCAAAAGAGCCCCTGCATGTGGTGGACCCCCTGCTTCAGGGGATCCATTCAGCCTCCCATTCTTTTCCTGTATTAGGATATTCGGGATGTAGTGTACACGCAATAGAAGGCAGCAGAAGTGCCTTTTCATTTGGCGTGGTCCATGCCTCGGCTGTATCCCATGCCTAATGGGGATAGTGATACTTTGAAGTCTCCTGTGGTTGAAATGGTGGTCTTGGCCATCGCGCGTTGAAGGCGGTTCAGCCTTGTGGGACTCTCAGGATCGTAGTTTGGAATCTCTTCTTAAGCAAAGTTTTGATGTGGCTGCCCTGGTGGTCCAGGTGGCAATGTATGGCAGTCTGGTGGCCTGGGCTTGTTTAAGATGGTCTGAGCGTGTTCTTCACCGGGAGATCCTTGGTGGATCAGGAGGTTGCTAAAATTGAGCTGGGCGCATCTTATCGCTTGGATGCCATGTATGATCTGCAGGCTACAATAGAGTACATGGCTCTTGCAGTGGCTGCTTGCTGTGCCCTGTGGCTCTGGGGTTAGTTGGCGGATGCAGCATCTAAGGCTAAGCTTAGTAAATTTCCCTTTCAGGGTTTTTTCTTGTTTGGTGATGATTTGGACAAGTTGGTTCAGGCCCTGACTGACTCTAAGGTGCCCCATATTCCTGAGGACTGTTCTCGCCCACCTTGCGGGGTGGCGTCACCTGGGGGCATTTGTGTGAATTTCATTGATACTGGGAGGCTGCTTCTTTTCCATTTCTTTCAGCGCATACAGTGCTTTCAAGGTGCCTGCTGGGGGGTGTTTCATGACTCCTCTGGAAGCCCCTCTGCTGCCTGCCCAGCCCAATGACTCTTTGTGGGCCCTTCCCCTGGTGCTGGTGGGAGTCTGGCTGCGGAAGTTTTACCAGGGGTGGGCCGAGATCACAACGGCTCAGTGGGTTCTGGAAATAATTTGGGATAGTTATGCTCTGGAAATAATTTGGGACAGTTATGCTCTGGAGTTTTCCTGGCCCTTGCCTGATCGTTTCCTCTCTTTTCCATGTCAGGCAGCTTGGAAGAAGTGGGGCTTTTCATCAAACGCTGCAAAGGTTACTCGACTTCAAGGCGCTGGTCTCAGTGCTCCCTTGGGAGGTTTGCACCAGCAGGTATTCCATTTACTTCATGGTGCCCAAGAAAGAAGAGTTTTTGGCTCATTTTGGATCTGAAAGTTGACAACAGGGCGCTCCAGGTTCCGTCTTTTTGCACGGAGACTCTGAGATCTGTCATTCTGGCGGTCCAGCCTGGAGAGTTCCTGACTTCCCTTGATCTGACAGAGGCCTACCTGCATGTTCTGATTCGGGCCTCCCATCAGCGTTTTCTTCGCTTTACAATTTTGGGAAAGCACTATAAGTTTTGTGTGCTTCCTTTTGGTATGGCTACAGCTCCGCTGACTTTCACCAAGATTATGGTTGTGGTGGTGGCGGCCTAACTCAAGGAGGGCATCCTGGTGCATTCCTATCTGGACAACTGGTTGATTCAAGCAAAGTCCTTTCAGGAGAGTTCCTGGGTTACAACTTGGGTTGTGGAGTTCCTGTAGTCGCTGGAATGGGTGGTCAAACGTCTCAGTGCCTGGAGTATCTTAGAGTTCTCTTTGACATCTGCCTGGGGAAAGTTTTCCTTCCAGAAGTCCAAGTGTGTAAGTTGCAGTTGCAGCTTCGCTTCCTGAAGGATTGTCGGTGTCCTCTGGCGCAGGATTTTTTGCAGGTTTTGGGGTCAATGGCAGCCTCCCTGGACATGGTCAGGTGGGCTCGGGCTCACATTCACCCACTTTACTATGCTCTTTTTTGGCAGTGGTTGCCTTGGATGCACAATCTGGACTCTCCCGTTCCGCTTTGGTGGTTAGTTCGTCGCAGCCTCTGCTGCTGGCTACGGTCTTCCAATCTGGTGCAGGGAATGAGTCTGGATCAGCCTCATTCGACAGTGCTTATCACGGACGCCAGTCTTCTCAGTTGGGGAGCTCTGTGTCTCGGTCGCTCAGCTCAGGGCAGCTGGTCTCCGGAGGAGGTGTCCTAGTTGATCAATATTCTGGAGACCAGAGCCATCCAGTTGGCGTTGCTAGCGTTCCAGATATTGCTGAAGGGCAAATCAGTATGGGTTCTCTTTGACAATGCCATGGTAGTGGCTTACGTCAATCGTCAAGGGGGAACCAAGAGTCGTTTAGTAGTGCAGGATACTTCTCTGCACTTGGCTTGGGCAGAGACTCATCTTCTGGACATCTCAGCTTCCCACATTGCGGGAATGGAGAATATCCAGGCAGACTTCCTCAGTCATCGTGTTCGATCCTAGAGAGTGGTGTCTAGATAGCATGGCTTTCGAGTTGATTGTGCTGGCTTGGGGCTGGCTGGTCATGGACCTGATGACACGAGTGTCAACATCAAAGCACTGAGATTCTTCAGTCAGCACAGAGATTACCAGGCCAAGGGGTTGATGCACTGGTGCAGCTTTGGCCAACAGACAGCCTTATGTATATTTTTCCCCCATGGCTGATGGTGGGTAGAGTCCTTCTTTGCATTGCTCAACACATCGGCCATGTGATCTTGGTGACTCCAGACTGGTCCAGGTGCCCGTGGTAAGCAGATCTGGTTCATCTTCTCATGGCAGATCCTTTTCCATGCCCCTCTTGTCCAAACTTCTGACGCAGGGTTCCATTCCAATGTTCAGTACGGATTCCTTTTTTCTTATGGCTTGGTTCTAGAAAGGGAATGCCTAAGTAAAAAAGGTTATTCAGATAAAGTTATCTCCTCCCGTTTGGGTTCCCGAAGACTTTCTACCTCTCGGGCTTATGTGCCTAGTCCTCCCTCTAGGTCCAGCTTGCAGCTTTGTCTGCATTTTGCGGTTTATTGCGTGGTCGGTGTTTGTCTTCTCCGGATGTGGCTCAGTTTTTGAGAGCAGCAAAATTGCTCTATCCTCCAGTACGGCCCTCAGTTCCAGCCTGGGATCTCAATCTGGTTCCTTCCGTGCTCATGTGGCCTCCTTTTGAGCCTCTTGGCTCCTGCATGTTGAAGGCTGTCTTCCTAGTGGCCATTACTTCTGTGAGATGCGTTTCCAAACTGCAGGCCTTTTCATGTAGGCTTCTCTTCCTGGAGTTCTCTAGGGGGGCGGGTCGTGCTGCGGATGGTTCCCTCTTTTCTGCTAAAAGTGGTTTTGCCTTTTCATGTCCAGTCCGTAGTCCTTCCAGTCTTTGGTAGTCGGGAAGGCTCTTTGCAGCAGAGGCAGTTGTGCAAATTGGATGTCTGTAGGGTCCTTTGCGCTTATGTTCAACAGATCCAGGAGTTCTGGAAATCGGATTATCTTTTGTCCTCTTAGCGGGTTCCCGTAAGGGGGACGGTACTTCTAAGGCTATCATTGCATGATGGATCAAGGAGGCTATCGCTTCAGCGTACCTTCTTCAAAAGAAAACTGTTCCTGAATTTCTCAAAGCTCATTCCACTCGGGGTCAAGCAGCTTCTTGGGCTGAGTCTTCTCTTGTACCTCTGGTGGACATCTATAAAGCTGCAGTCTGGTCTTCTCTCCATTCTTTTGTACGACACTACCATGTGAACGTTCAGGCGCTTCGGGACACGGTGTTTGGTGAGCGTGTTCTTGTGGCAGTCCTTCGGGGGTCCCACCCATGATGGGTACTGCTCTAGTACGACCCATCAGTTTCTGTGCTAGTCTGGAGGGACGATAAAGGAGAAATTAGGTTCTTACCTGCTAATGTTTTTTTCTTTTAGTCCCTCCAGGCCAGCCCTGTCATTTTTATTCAGAGTTTGGCACGGAGTACGTTTTTTTTTCTACGGTGTCTTTTTGTCTGAGTTGTTAGGGGAGATTAAAAGACCAGTGGCATTTAGTTTGTCTGGCGTAGCTGGTGAGCTGTGGGGCTGGTTTTGGAGGTTAGTTTTCTAATCAATATCCAACAGGATTTTTGCTATGTTAGTTGATATTCGCCTTCTGGGAGTGCTGTTGCTGTTATAATTCACAGTTCTTAGTTCTGCTTGGCTATTCGTCAGACTGATTATACTTGGGACTGCACAGCCCACTTGTACTACAGCCAGAAGTTTGTGTCTCATTGTCTACCTGCTGGTTGTGGTGAGCTATTACCCATCAGTTTCTGTGCCAGGCTGGAGGGACTAAAAGAAAGAAAATTAGCAGGTAAGAACCTAATTTCTCCATGGCTTTGTACTTGAATTAAAAAGTAAATTTAATGTATTTAATCATTTTTAAATGATACATACCAATTTACATATATTTCAAGTATTAAATATCTTGGGTAGAAACATTTTGGAATAATAAACTCTCTGAATCCACAAACACACAGGATCAAAAAGGAAACATTAATTTCTCCCCAAAAATAATTTTATTTTTAAAGAGATTATTCCACAAAGGTGTGTCAATGTTGTATATTTAGATGACAAAACAGTTTTTCAAGGCTTGAAAATGTATGTTTATTATCTGAGAGCATTAACCTACCTTTGTGTGACATCTCTTTATACGTACATATGCTTTATTACCATATTTTTTCACTGTGTTTAATCTTCATATTTCTACCAAAAATTGGGATTGTCTTGTAAAAATGAAAAAAAATCAGGGACACCCTTTATCATTACATTATGAATCATAGCTTTCTAGAAATGTTTATGTGAAAAATACTTAGTATGGCTGAGTAATTTCCTTTGATGCAATATAAAAATGCCCTGAATTAAGAGAAGACACAAAGTTCCACTATCTCAGCAAATATACCAAGGTTAAAAAAAAAGAAGCAAAGATATGGATACAAGGTGTTTTTACTCTTGAGAAGTTTGGATTTCCAAGATGGCTGCTGACAATAATCTGATGGACTTTGGCTGTTCATTCATGGCCACTTACATCCCTGGATGCAAGAATGAGGAAATGTAGCTGACTCAACATCGGACCAGAACGGTAAAGTCTAGAGATGCACAACCAAATTTTGCTTTCTGTCTGTGCAAACATTTCATCATTGCTGTCTCATTATTTATGGTGTCTTAGCATCTTCAAATCAACCTTGAATAAACACATACACTGGATCAGGTGTCTTAGGTGCTTCAGCCGCTTTATCCAGAATAGCTGTTCACAAACCTTTGAGCAGTTTTGCAGCTTCTTTCTGTACCTAAAGGGGAAAATAATAAATAATAGCAAATAATCTAGAAGTAGTAAAAGAAAATAGCACTGCCAGTCATGTAGCATATCTACAAACATTTAAAACATGATTCCTGGTGCTAAAAGATATATAAACTTACAAAACTATGGGCTCCTTTTACAAAGGTGCACTAGGGCCTTAACGTGCAGAATAGCGCACACTAAATTGCCACGTGTGCTAGACGCTAATGCCTCCTTTTGAGAAGGCGGTAGATTTTTGGCTAGCGTGCGCTAAAATTGCTAGCGCACCTTTGTAAGAGGAGCCCTATATACTTTCATGATATTGAGTACTCAGGAAAGACGACCTCAATTGAGATTCTAATATCAAAATGACTTGAGGCATCTTAACAAAAGTTAACTTAGGAGCAACTTGTTGTTTTTGAACAGCTAATTCTGAGGAGGGGCTCTGAAATAAAGCCTCCTCAATGCAAAAACTTGGTGGAGGAGGTGGAACATTTATTGGGGGAGATCGTGAAATCTCTGATGATACTGAGCCCTGATTACCAAAGGAAACAATATGATGGTCCATGGGACCCAATAAAACCAGAGTTGAAACTTTAGTTTTTGCCTTACGTTTCCTCATCGAGTAACAATTCAGTTTCAAAAAGGAAATACCTCAGGTTTTATCCTCAAAGCTCCTCAGTTCTCTGGACATGCCACTCCGTCCGCGCACCTATGGCTGCGCGCCACAGAAGTGTGGTTTTATAGGGAGCCAAAAGGCCCCCTATACAGGCAAATGTTGAGGTTTCTCCTTTGCCCAATGAAATTCAGCAAGGCAACCATGGCACAGGGAGTCCCCAACTGCAAGACGCTCTCTAAAAAGACTTCTCCAATTCATAGAAACATAGAAAAAAGCAGCAGAAAAGGGCTATAGCCCACCAAGTCTGCCCATTCCAAGTATCCCCTCCCCTGAATTTACTCCCTTAAAGATCCCACGTGAGTATCCCATTTTCTCTTAAAATCCGTCACGCTGCTGGCCTTTATCACCTGGAGTGGGAGTCTGTTCCAATGATCCACTACTCTTTCGGTGAAGAAGTACTTCCTGGAGTCGCCATGAAACTTCCCTCCCCTGATTTTCAGCGGATGCCCTCTGGTGGTCGAGGGTCCCATGAGCCAGAAGATATCATCTTCTGACTCGATGTGTCCCGTGATGTACTTATATGTTTCAATCATATCTCCCCGTTCTCTTCTTTCCTCAAGTGAGTACAGCCGCAATTTTTTTAATCTTTCTTCATACGTGAGATCCTTGAGCCCCAAGACCATCCTGGTGGCCGTTCGCTGAACTGACTCGATCCTCAGCACGTCCTTTCGGTAGTGTGGTCTCCAAAACTGAACACAGTACTCCAAGTGAGGCCTCACCATGGCTCTGTACAACGGCATCATAACTTCAGGTCTCCTGCTGACGAAACCTCTGCGGATACACCCCATCATTTGTCTTGCCCTGGAGGAAGCCTTCTCCACTTGATTGGCAACCTTCATGTCCTCACTAATGATCACTCCTAGGTCGCGTTCCGCCGTGGTCCTAACCAAGGTCTCACCATTTAGTACATAAGTTCTATGCGGGTTTCTCTTACCCAGGTGCATTATCTTGCATTTTTTAGCATTGAAGCCTAGCTGCCAAGTAGTTGACCATTGTTCCAGCAACAGTAGGTCGTGTATCATATTATCAGGTAATAAGCTTTTGCCTACTATGTTGCAAAGTTTGGCGTCGTCGGCGAACAGTGATACCCTTCCTCTAAGTCCTTGCGTCATATCTCTTATGAATAAGTTAAATAGAATCGGGCCCAGGACCGAGCCCTGCGGCACTCCACTGATCACGTCCGATGCTTCGGATGGTGTACCGTTCACCACCACCTTCTGAAGTCTACCGCTCAGCCAATCCCCAACCCATGTAGTTAGAGTGTCTCCTAATCCTATCGATTTCAGCTTGTTCACAGAAGCGCGGTTCTATTATAGCAGTGGTCTCAAACTCAAACCCTTTGCAGGGCCACATTTTGGATCTTTAGGTACTTGGAGGGCCGCAGGAAAAAATAGTTAATGTCTTATTAAAGAAATGATAATTTTACATGTGGTAAAACTCTTTATAGTTTATAAATCTTTCCAGCAGCACTTCTTCTACCTTCCTTTTACTTCCCCCTTGTCCAGCAGTACCATTTCTCTCTTCCTTCCTCCCCTTGTCCAGCAATACCTGTATTTTGCAGCTGCGGTCTTGTACATGATCTCATATACTGGGAAGGAAGAGAAGTGTCAACGTCAGCTGACTTACAACTTCCTGCAGCCGTTGCATATGCCAGGATTCCAGCCTTCGTGTATCTGATGGATAGGCGAAGGCAGGAGTCCCGGCATATGTGATGGCAGCAGGAAGTTGCAAGTCAGCTGACACCAATGCCTCTCTTCCTGCCCAGAGTGTGAGATCAGGTACAAGATCACGGGCCGCAAAATAGCACCTGGGGGGGGGGCGCAAGTTTGAGACTGCTGTATTATAGGGAGCCGAAAGGCCCCCTTTACAGGCAAATGTTGAGGGCTTCTCCTTTGCCCGATGAAATTAGGCAAGGCAGGAAACCGCAGAACAGGGAGTCCCCAACTGCAAGACGCTCTCAAAAAAATGCTTCTCCCATACTTCATCTTTTCTAATATGTCTATAGAAGGACATGGCAGTACTTGAGGGGTTCCAGAGAAGAGCGACTAAACTGATAAAAGGTATGGAAAACTTTTCATACGCTGACAGGTTGAAAATGCTGGGGTTGTTCTCCCTGGAAAAGCGGAGACTTAGAGGAGACATGATAGAAACCTTCAAAATCCTGAAGGGCATAGAGAAGGTAGACAGGGACAGATTCTTCAGACTGTGGGGAACCAAAAGTACTAGGGGTCACTCGGAGAAACTGAAAGGGGACAGGTTTAGAACAAATGCTCGGAAGTTCTTTTTTACCCAGAGGGTGGTGGACACATGGAACGTGCTTCCAGAGGTTGTGATAGGCCAGAGCACATTACATGGATTCAAGGAAGGTTTGGATAGGTTCCTAAAGGATAAGGGGATTGAGGGGTACAGATAGAAGTAGAGGTAGTTTATAGAAATGGTCAGGAACCACTTCACAGGTCATAGACCTGATGGGCCGCCGCGGGAGCAGACTGCTGGGCGCGATGGACCTCTGGTCTGACCCAGTGGAGGCAACTTCTTATGTTCTTATCTAAGTCAACATTAACAACTGCTCCCATTTCTTACCTCCTTGTCATCATCTGTGCGTGCTGGATAATCTTTGGCTTTGGCTAACCAGAAGCGAGCATTGATCGTATCTTTCAATTGGAGATATGTCTTTCCCAAACTGAGCAAATTTTGGCTATAAAAATTTGGAGCAACTATGGGGAGTTGGGCAGAGACAAAAAGAAAAAATGAAACATTTGTTAGCAACAATTAAGTACTTAGATAAACAGTTAATCTAGATTCAGAATACAATTATTAACTGTTTGCCTAAAATACTTTTGTTAACTCTAGCCTAAATATTGAATTCACACAGTAAATGACAGCACATAAGAACCCACATGGTCCATCCAGTCTGTCTAACAAAGCAAAGCTGCACCTGTCACTGTGTGCATGTTATAGTCATTCATGGTTATACATTGATTAGCAATTTCCTATCATGCCAACCACATAAAGATAGTTAAATATAATGCAGTCCTGAGACAATATTTTACAGCCAAAAGGAAATATTTTAATGAAATTTTCTGGTCTTGATTTGATTCACTTTTTACCAGTCCTTTGCCATCTAGTAGTGGAGTCCCTCAAGGATCGTTACTAGGGCCGATCCTGTTCAATATGTTTGTGAGCCATATATGGTCATTCAGTTGAGGATGGGCTGGGATGGTTTAGATGGGATGGATGGAGCTCTGACAGAGACTCTAGTAGATAGAACCTAAGCACACTACCTGGCAGAGCTCTGGGTTTCTGGCCCAGAAATATCTAAGAAAAAGGACCATTTAAATTAAATTATTAATTTATAGAACTGGATGGACCATTTGGGTCTTTATCTGCTATCATTTACTATGCTACTATGTTATAACTGTGCTTTCACATCCAGTCAGGCAGAAGTGCAGAGGCAAAGACTGAGCCATACCCTGTGACAGTAACTTAGATCCTTCCTACTGTTAATGTCCCTGTAGCATGTGATAAGTTCTACTGTATCCTACAGTGCAATATCCCTGTATCATGTGATAAGCTTTACTGTATCCTCAGTGCAAATTTGGAGATAATTAAAAACGTACTTGTTGAATGTCATGCCATGCCCTACAATTCTTGACGTAGTAACAAAGATTCAGATAGCGTAGCTTTGTAAAACAGGCCCTTAATCACCTGTATCCTCTCCTCCCCCTCCATCCCTCACCCTACCCCTTCCTCTCTTCTCCCACCCCTCCTCCCCCTTCTCCTTCCTCATCCCCCCCTCTTTAAGTCACCTTGAGCCTACCTAGCTATGAGCGACGCAAAAATAATAGATTAGATTTTAGATACAACAGAATCTGAGTCTCTTCTTCACTACGTCAGATATCTGAACTGTAGGACATGGCACAACACTCAACAAGTATGTTTTTACTTCTCTCCAAATTTTCACTGTAGGATACACAGTAGAACTTATCACATGATACAGGGATATTAACAGTAGGAAGGATTTACCGTAAGTTACTGTCACAGGGTATGGCTCAGTCTTTGCCTCTGCTCTTCTGCCTGACTGTATGCTAAAGCACAGGTATAGATGGAAAAGGACTGGTAACAAGTGAATCAAATCAAGACCAGGTCACCAACTGACAACAAGTAGAATAAATAGGAACAAAAACACAGTCTTGGAGACAGTCAAGCTGCTCTACAGGATATCACTCAGATCTGCCATATATATAGCATAATAATGGTCTCAGATTACTTCAATGGGCTATGCATGAGACTCACAGATTAGCAGTAGCAACCCTATAAGGAACAATATCAAGGATCTACCCATAAGGTGGTATATATTCTCATCAATTAACCAACATTTTTTTTTCTTGCAAAGCTATTTTCTATAACATGGAAAAAATATATAAAAGTTTCTTGTAAAATGAGAAAAAAAATTACATAAGTCTCTTATCACCGCTACTAATTCAGTGCCTACTTGCCATCCTGCTGGAACAAAGTTTTACAATATGAAACACTACTGTCAAAGAATCTGAAAATCATTACAGATTTACCTTGTTCAGCCTTTAGAAAGTATTGCAGAGCCTAAAAGAAAACAGAATTGTATTAGTATTATTTTTGGATACCTTTTATTTGAACTTCGACCTGACTATAAAGGCACATCATTATACATCATTATACATCATTCCTCAATTCCTCTTCAAGTAAATATTTCCAACCTTTTTTCTCACACTCCTATTGAATCTCTCCAATTCTCAATTAAATTTTCCTCTCCTCTTAACTTTCTCCCCGCCAATAACCAAAACCTCTCTTTCATCTCTTATCTCCACTCTAACCGATTTTAATATCGCTTATCCTGAATCTATAATCCTGGGAGATTTTAATATCCATTTTAACTCCCCTAATCACTTTAATACGTCAAAACTCTTAACTTCGATTGCTGACCTATCACTATCGCCTCTAATCCATTCTCCTACTCATTCTGCAGGAAATACCCTTGATATGATCCTATACCCAACCACCATGACTCATCTTTTCTATAATTTTGATTTCAGCTCTGTACCTTGGTCAGATCATACCCTGATTATCTGGCACTTAAATGTTCCAACGTATCCAGACCCTATCCAACAAACAAATAATCCTCCTTTCTCTCGTAATTTAAATAATATAACTCTCCCTGCTATTCAAGCTTCCTTCGATCTAAATCTCAAAGATTTCTCTTCCCTATCCATCATTGAACAATTTTCTAATTGGGAAACATCTACGAAATCCCTATTAGACTTGCTAGCACCTAAATCTGTCACACAAAATAAACCCACTCTTAACAATTCCTTAAAGAAACACCAACCCTGGTTTAATGAAAATTTGATCCTCCTCCGTCGACAGGTCCGTTCGGCCGAAAACAAATGGCGTAAAACACTCTATAACAATCACCTCCTTTCTTATAAAGAAAAAGCTTCTCACTACAAAAAAACCATTCAACAGACAAAAAAAGAGTATTATTCTAATCTTATTTCTTCCACTAATAACTCATCCACTCTCTTTAGTATTGCTCAGTCTCTTTCAAAATATTCTAAAAAAAAACTCACCTCTTCTATTTCAACTTTATCATCCGCTGATGAACTTTCTCAATTCTTTGACACCAAAGTCAAAACTATTCGAACTCACCTTGGATCTTCACTTCCTACTTTTTCGGTCCCAACTAATAATGACTTAACTTCCCTACCTATCAGTTCTTTCTCTAATTTCAAAGTACCATCACTAGCTCAACTATTCACCACTCTACAATCTATAAATTCCCCCAATAACATTGCTGAAAGTTTTCCCCCTTTACTTCTCAAAAAATTTTTTTCTTTTTTCGGTCCTTATTTAAGGGAAATGATTTCCAAGTCTTTTTCCGATTGCTATGTCCCTAATGCATGGAAAACAGCTCTAATTTTCCCAAAACTTAAACAACACAACACCGATCCCTCTTTAGCCAACAACTACCGTCCTATCGCCAATTTGCTTTTAATTACTAAACTCACTGAAAAAATTATTCATTCTCAACTGTCAGAATTCTTTGACCAAACACATGCCCTACATCCTTATCAAACCGGCTTTCGAACTTCACATTCCACTGAATTATCATTACTCGGGCTTATTACAACTATACATTACTTTCACGATCACCTAAAATCTGTTATACTAATTTCCCTTGATTTATCCGCAGCATTTGATACCATAGACCATTCTTTACTTTTATCTAGATTAATAGATTGTAATATCACAGGTCACGCTCTCAACTGGTTTACATCCTACTTTCACGATCGTAACTCTAAAGTTCATGTAAAAAACCAAACTTCTTCTTCGGTAACTCAAACTTTCGGAGTGCCTCAAGGCTCTATTTTATCTCCGCTATTATTCAATATCTTTCTTTCCCCTCTTCTTTCTCTTGCTCAATCATTAGGATTCTCAATTTTCGCTTACGCCGACGATATACAGCTGCTTTATCCGATTAACACTTCAAACCCTTCAGATATTAATGACCTAAACACCAAATTAGATATTATAAGCAATTGGCTCTTTTCAAATAAACTTTCACTCAACGTTGATAAATCCTGTGGTCTTCTTCTCCCCATTAAAAAATCTGAAACATTACTAGGAACAATTTACATTAAATCTGCACCATTACTTATGGACACTAAAATAAAATTACTAGGCTTTACTTTAGACAGAGAGCTTAGCTTTCATGACCACATAAGTTCAGTAGTAAAAACCTGTTTCTTCAAATTACGTATCATCTGTTCACTCAGTTAAATTTTAAATACCGACTCGATTACTATCCTAATTCACTCCTTAGTCATTTCCCACTTAGATTACTGTAACTCTCTTTTAAATGGACTACCCCAAAAAGAACTTAGACGTTTACAACTCATACAAAATACAGCAATTAAACTCATCTACAAAATAGGTAAATTTGAACACGTCACCCCTCTTCTTAAAGAAGCTCATTGGCTCCCTGTCACCCACCGTATAATTTATAAAATTATTCTGCTTTCTTTTAAAATCAAACACTCCCACTTGCCCTTATTTCTTGATAAATTATTAATACCCCAAAGTTCTCCCCGTTCCTTAAGATCTACTGACCAAAAACTTCTTTTCATTCCATCCTTAAAAGAATCCTACTATACTAGGAAAACTAATTTCGCTATAACTGCCCCCACCTTATGGAATTCTCTCCCTCAATTTCTCCGCGATGAACTTCATTTACCAAAATTCAAGACCAATCTCAAAACCTTCCTATTTCAAGATGCTTTTGACAAATTTTAATCACCAATTATTAATTCTTTTTTTTTTCTCTCTCTCTTTTTCTTTCTTTTATGGTCAGTTTACCTGTAATTCATAAATCTAACTTTTCTTCAGCGCATATCACTTTTACCATATACCCTCATCCCTCATGTTCTACCCCTTTCCCTCTATCTCATTTCTTCTAATATTATGTAACTTTTCCTCACCTCCCCACTTATCCTCACTTTCTAGTTTGTCTGTATACGTTATATATGTTTACTCTAAATATTCAATACACCTAACTATTCTCCCCTCTACCTATTTTAAATTTTATTGTTAACCGGTCAGATATTCGTTTTATGATCGGGATATTAAAAACTAATAAACTTGAAACTTGAAAACTTGAAACAAGCCTATCACAACTTTGGCATCTTTATGTCTGTAACAATTTATTGTGCTGAAGTTTTTGACATCTCTTAAGACTTGAATAGGCCTACCCTCTTATTCACAGGGGACCAATTTCTAAAATACAAAATATAACCAATGCAGTACCAATGAGTACCTGAATGTAAACCACTTAGGGCTCCTTTTACTAAGCTGCGCTAGCAGTTTCAGCGCACACGCTAGACCAGGGGTCCCCAAAGTCCCTCCTTGAGGGCTGAATCCAGTCGGGTTTCCAGGATTTCCCCAATGAATATGCATTGAAAGCAGTGCATGCACATAGACCTCATGCATATTCATTGGGGAAATCCTGGAAACCCGACTGGATTCGGCCCTCAAGGAGGGACTTTGGGGACCCCTGCGCTAGACGTTAATGCCTCAATTGCGCTGGCGTTAGTTTTTCCACATAGTGCGGGGGTTAGCGCATACTAATCTGCAGCTTAGTAAAAGGAGCCCTAAAAATACTTAAATAAATAAAATAAATAAATGCCTCCTATTTCACCTCAATATAAACTAATCGACTTAATAAACTTGGCACATCTTCTCCCAGAATTATTTATTTAATTTTTATACTTGTTTATTGAAGATAATAAAAAAATATACAATAATAAAAATACGATCAACTATACAATGTACAGCAACAGAAAATAGAATCTTAACTGACCAAGTAGCAGAAGAGTATCATCAGTTTTCAATCAAAAGGGACTAGAAGATCGCTACCATTCCCAATCCCATCTACAAGGTAAGAGTGCAGACATATAGGCCCCGATGAACAATATTTATTTATTTATGTATTTAATTTATTTTTATTGCTTATATACCACTTATATCCTACGTGGTTTACATTCAGGTACTTTATCATATTTCCCTATCTGTTCCGGTGGGCTCAAACTGTATCTAGTATACCTAGGGCAATGAGGGGATTAAGTGACTTGACCAAGGTCACAAGGAGCAGCGAAGGATTTGAACCCACAGCCTCAGGATTCTGAGGCTGTAGTTTCAACCCTTGCGCTACACACTCCCTAAATATGGAACACTGGTTGGTTTAAAAGAAAATCTTGTGTATAGAGAGCACATAGATAAGCAACAGCTACATACCACAATGCATTAAGCAAGTATTCCAGTGTAGTAGACAGCATCCACAACTAAATTCCAAAGCCAAATCCCATCTACCCCCCTCGTCCTCCTCCGATTGACAGAGATGGTGAAATTGCACCCAACAAATAGAAACAACCCTCAAAACTGCAATACTCGCTTAAAACCCTTTCCTTTCCCCACCCCCCTCACCCCTAACATCCCTACAAGAGGGAGCAGGTAAAACTCCTCTCCACCGCCGATCAAACAGGGCACTACGATCAAAAAAACAACATTTACTGACTATCCCTTCTTTAAAAGTAATAGGGACCAGGAGATCTACTATTTTTTCGGTTATAGCATCCCAGCTCTGAAACAATTTACCAATATACTTACGCAATGAATCCTCTTTAGAAAAATTCAAGCGTTCTTTAAAAAGTTTCCTGTATAAGGATGCATTTGAGATATAGATAGTATAACTTACCAATCATTAAATCTCTTAGCTCCTAATTAGATCTACGCATAGGTCGCAAATTTATCTTCTTTTTTCTGTTTATTTCTGCCTTTATCTCTCTTTTTTTTCTTTTGTGTTACCCACCATAAGTGTTTTTCCCTAAATGTTTTTTCTCTTTCTTTAAAGAGTACCAATTATTAGTCGTATATATTTTGTATTTAATTGTATAAAACTGTTCTGTTTTATCCCCTAATTTTAAACGCATTGAAGTACAGTGGAACCTCGGTTTGCGAATAACCCGGTTTGTGAGTGTTTTGCAAGACGAGCAAAACACTCAGCAAACTTTTGACTCGCAAACCGACCACTGCCCCGATAAACGAGCACTTACAGACCAGGAAGCGCCGCTTTGGGGGATTCCTCTTCCGTCTTCTGGCCAGCCTTCCACATCGGGTGCCTTCTGCAGGTTGGAGGACCTCTGTCTGGGCTTGCGCGGCTGAGTGCTGTCCTGCCTGTGCGTTGCATGTGACGCGCACAGCGTCAATCATCGGCATTGTGCGTGTCGTGCGCGGCATGTGGGTGGGGCGTCAATCGGCTGCGTAGGCTCGGGTGGGGGCTCTCCAGCATGCGAGGGGCATCCGACGTGGAGGACTGGCCGGCGGATGGAGGAGGCATCCCTCTGAAGCGGCACTGCGGGGTTCTCTGGCTGCTGGCGGACATTATAGGCATCCCCCCCGAAGCGGCACTGTGGGGTTCTTCTTCAAATGACAGACAGAGGAGACGGCGCTGCAGCACCCGGCACCCGACAGGTACAGACCCCGGGTTCTGGAACGAATTGTTGCTGTTGCCACTATTTTCTATGGGGAACTTTGCTTTGATAAATGAGCCCGAGCATGCTCCTGGAACGGATTATGCTCGTAATCCAAGGTACCACTGTATTTGACATTGTGTGTACAACAAACCTTAATAAAACTTGAAACTTGTCACCAGAGGACTTTCTATCATTTTCTGATTTCCTCCTCTTTTCCTGTCCTAACAGTCATAACATAGGGCTCCTTTTACTAAGGTGTGCAAGCGTTTTTAGTGCACGCAGGATATTACCGTGCGCTACGCAGCTAGAACTAACGCCAGCTCAGTGCTGGCGTTAAGGTATAGCACGCGCGGCAATTCAGCGCACACTATTCTGTGCATTAATGCCCTAACGCAGCTTAGTAAAAAGAGCCCATAGTAAATAACAGCAGATAAATAATAATAATAAGTTTCATATAAAGCAAAGGCTGTAAAGTTCTATGTGGTTTACAATAGTTAAAAAAAACAAACCCAACAATAAAGGAAGTTGGATAGACCTAAAAAAAAGTTAAAAACCAATAATTAGACACACCAAAATTATCAAAATAGTGCATAATACAATTTTTACAAATTAGCTGCCTAAATACTTTGAAAACAGATATGTTTTAGATGTCTTCTAAATTCCCCATAAGTGTTAGTAAGCAAAAGCAATTGTTCTAAATCCCTACCCATAATGCTGTTTGATATGAAAAAAGATTTTGATGATGTTTTTTAAGTTTACATCCTCAGATGTGAGTTTCTCTTATGTTCGTTGGTTGTGAAAGAGAAAAGCTCAACAGGCTATTTGGGAGCTAAAACAAACAAAGCCTTAAAACAGAAGCAACCAAACTTAAACTTCACCCACGCCTCCATTGGCAGCCAATGCAGTACTCGATAGGAGGGTGTTATGTGATCATAGTTCTTCAACCTAAAAATCAGCCTGACCGCCACATTTTGTGCTATTCGCAATCATTGCATATTCTTCTGGGAAACTGCCAAATAGGCAATATTGCAGTAATCAAGCTGGCTTAGTATAAGAGATTGTACCAAAACTCTAAATGATGAAACATCAAAATACGCCCTAACGGACCGAAGTTTCCAAAGAGTGAAGAAACCCTTTATGACCACCTGGTTCTTCATAGTCAAGCCCTGGTCCAGTATTATTCCCAAAACCTTAATGGTAGATTGAATAGGATAGCTGAATTTATTTATACACAATGATGTTTTAGTATCAAACGGGCGCAGTGAAGCTACAAAAAACTTTGTTTTTTCTGAGTTAAGCTTCAGTGTAAATTCAGTCATCCATTGCTCCATTAGACCTAATACTTCTGTTGCTTTAGGAATAACTTCAGAAAGAGAAATAGCAAATGGAATAATGACCGCTAAATCATCTGCATAACTAAACAGCTTTATCCCCAGCTGGGACAATTGCGCACCTAATGATGACATATACGTTAAAGAGCAATGGAGACAATGGTGAACCTTGTGGAACACCAGATGAATTATTCCAAATACCTGAAAGATCATTATTTAAATGAACTTGATAAGTGTGAGACATGAGAGAGCCCCGAAACCATTCTAACACCTCTCTAATACCAATAGCATCCAAACATTGCAGCAATTTCCCATGGTCCACTAAATCAAATGCAGAACTCATATCAAATTGCATGATCAAGACATTAAGAACATAAATTGTCCAAAATAGCCGTAATTACTGTCTCTGTAACAAATAAAGGTCTAAAACCAGATTGAGATTCATGCAAGAGAAAAAATTGATCAAGATATTCCATTAGTTGAGAATGGACCAATCCTTCCATAATTTTTACAAAAAATGGAATGGATGCTACTGGTCTATAATTAGTGATTAATACTAATGATTCTTTGGGGATTTTGGCATTGGAGTTATTATAATATGACCATTAGTAGTGAGGAATTTTCCATTCTTTAAATTATCAGTCAGATAATTCAACAAATTCAGTTTAAAATCCAATGGAGCTGATTTCATAATTTCCGGTGGGCAAGAGTCCAAAATACAATATGATTTTGCATATTTGTTATATAATTTAATATAATTATTCCACTCTAAATCATGAGGAGCTCCAAATCATATCCGCTTGTATTACATTTCCTTGCATATTAGGCATTTGATATTCATGAGTATCATTTATCGAGCAATTATTTCTTAGATTTTTAATTTTAATTTTTTTTATTTTATTTATAGTTTTCAATTTACAATTCAAGTATCACTTGTACAGAAAAATAAAGATAAGCCAATAAAGCACTAATATAAACATTCTACATCCCAAACTTATTACAAAGAAAATCATTATAGCTTAACTTCAACTCTAGTCCACAATAAGGATCCAAGGCATACATAGCGGAAAATTAAGGTACTATTAACAAACTAAATTGTTATATAAAAGAAAATAGGCCCTTTAGGCTGAGACATGTTTAACAATAATCAATTATCCTCTTAATTCCCCTTAAACCTGAGGTGCTGTAGACAAGAATGTTGTCAACTGGCTTGGATCAAAGAAAACATATTTTTTCATACGATATTATATTACACATTTACAAGGGTGTCGAAGATAAAAAGTTGCCTCCAAAGCTATAACCCCTGGTTTTAAAAGAAGAAATTCACGTCTCCTTCTTTGTGTATCTCGAGCCAGATCTGAAAAAATCAATATTTTAAGTCCCATAAATTTCTTAAGTCTATTTTTGAAGAAAAGCCTGAGCAACCAGTTTTTATCTGGTGCTAAGGCTACTGTAATCAAAAGTGTTGCTGGCATAACCATTTCTATATTAGAACGCTCCAATATTGCAGTGACATCTAACGGTTGCTGGTCCTTTTCTTGTAATCGCTGCTGTTCCTCTCTTTTGATGGGTAGGTAATAAGCCTGCGTGAGAGGTGGCAACATATATTCAGAAATTTCCAATATTTCCATCATATAACGTTTCACTATGTCTCTTGGTGATATTGTTGCGACCCTCGGAAAGTTAATTAATCTGAGATTATTGTTTCTAGAAGAATTTTCTAAGGATTCCAGCTTCCTTCTCAGATTGGTGTTATCTTTAATTAGTGTTTCTCTAATCTGTTTAGAAACTTTTAATTCCTGGTGGATATTTTCTAGGGAACTTTTAGATTCATCAAATTCAGCTTTTAAATTTCCCATCATAACCTCTTGAACTTTAAATCTTTCTTCCAACTGACTCAGTTGGGGTTTCACAGATTTTGCCAAATCTGCCACCAGATCCCAAAGGGAGTCCAGGGTTACCTCTCTGGGTTTTTCAATATGGAAAGCATTAATAAAATGAGAAGTCTCACCAGTTGATGTTCCCTCTTGAACAGCATTCCTCTGGTTCCAAATTACCCCTTCAGTTGTTAGACTCTCAGTCTCTTCCAAACTCTCCTGAAAACGAGTTAGTCTCCATTCTCCCCTCTCTGATCTCTGTGGCCTCCAAGGGAGAGCACTGCCCATGCTCCAACAGCACCTCCTCTTGTGAGGAGCTGGTAATCTGAGGCAAAGGGGGAGGTGCTTGGCTTCGGGACTTAATGTTTTTTCCAAGCCCAATGAGTTAACATCTGTTCCGCTCCTCCGGTGCGACTCCAGCGGGACCCCCGACGCCCGGGGTGTCTCCTGCATACGTCAGAGAATCTCCTCAATGTTACCGAACACCGCTGCACCGGACTGCCGCGAGGCTCCAGCGGCACTGCGTCCTCTTCGTTTCAGCATGAAGAGAAAGCAGAAGTCTCGAGCAGCGATGTGAAAGTTGTTAAAGGTGAGACTCTTCGGCGTGTTGCTCAGCCAGAAGGGTCTGCGGCCATCTTGGATCTCTGCTGGGGTTTTAGATTTTTAATTTTTAAATCAAAATGCTGAGCTAAATCATTTGCTAAAGGTAACATAATATTATGTATAGACTGAGTGTGGCGTGTGGTATCAAATAAAAGCTGGGAAGAAACAAGGGACAAATTGCAGGAGTCGACCAACCCAGAAGAGGAGGTTAAAATGATTTCAGCACAGGAAAAGACCAAAGCACAAGGAAGGGAAAGAAGGACAACAAAATACTAGGATCTAAATTGCATATATACTAATGCAAGGAGCCTAAGAAACAAAATGGGGAAACTAAAAGCCGTAGCCGATGCAGAAGACATAGACATCATTGGAATCTCCGAAACATGGTGGAATGAGGAAAACAAATGGGATACAGCACTGCCGGGGTACAAGCTCTATCGCCAAGACAGGTCAGGACAAAAGGGAGGTGGAATAGCCCTATACATAAAAGAAAGCATACAATCAACCAGAATGGATGCAGCAGAGATGACCAACAAGCTGGAATCTCTATGGGTTAAAATACCGGGAAAGAAAGGGTCTGAAATAAAGATGGGCCTATACTATCGTCCACCCGGGCAAACCAGAGATATCGATGAGGAAATGGAAGCCGAGATCAAGCGAGAATGCAAAAGTGGCAACACGGTTATTATGGGAGACTTCAACTACCCCGGGATAGACTGGAGTCTTGGAAACTCAAAATGCGCTAAGGAGACGGAAATCCTGGAGGCTACACAAGATTGCTTCATGGAGCAGCTTGTTAGAGAACCGACGAGAGGGAATGCCACCCTGGATCTAATCCTAAATGGGTTAAGGGGACCTGCCAAGAAAGTAGAAGTAGTGGGATCATTGGGAAACAGCGATCATAATATAATCAAGTTCAAGGTTGAGGTAGGAGTACCGAAAGGAAAGAGAACCATAGCGACAACTTTTAACTTCAGGAAAGGAAACTACGAAGCAATGAGGGAAATGGTAAGGAAGAAACTCAAGAACACTTCCAAAAAATGGCAAACGGTAAATCATGCCTGGTATTTCTTCAAGGACATGCTGAGCGAAGCGCAAAATCTGTATATCCCCAAATTCAGAAAGGGGTGCAAAGAGAGTCGAACAAAAGACACTGCGTACATAACCAAAATAGTGAAGGAAGTGATAGGCAATAAGAAAAATTCATTCAAGAAATGGAAAAAGGACAAAACTGAGGGGCACTGGAAAGAGCACAGGAAGTATCAAAAAGAATGTCACCGTGTGGTTCGAAAAGCCAAAAGGGAGTATGAAGAGCAGCTAGCAAGGGAAGCAAGAAATTTCAAACCGTTCTTTAGATATGTTAAAGGGAAGCAGCCGGCTAGAGAGGAGGTGGGACCGCTGGACGACGAAGACAGGAAGGGGGTGGTGAGGGAGGAGAAGGTAGTGGCAGAAAGGCTTAACATGTTCTTCTCGTCTGTATTTACAAACGAGGACACATCCAACATACCGGAACCTGAGCAATAACATCAATTTTCAACCATTTATGCCCTTATATATAATTATTTTTGTTTCATTATGCAAAGTACATGCATTACTACCTTGATAAGTTAACAATGTCTTAGCGCTTTACTTGAATATACATGTCAGTTTACCTTTAAAAAATCTTTCTCTTAGTTAAATATATACAGCGTCGTCATTTTTGACGTCATCTGAGAATTCGATTGGTCAAAAAACCTTGGCGTTCTGTTTAAATTCGGGCGCCATTTTGTTTTACAATTGTTGCTGGCAAAATAACTCAGAGCTACACCGCAGGCAAGTTATATATTTTATTCAAATAACATTTACATTGTATTGTTTGTTTTGTTGCTTGAGGTTTTATTTGGTTTATTGACAGAATATTCTTACACGTAGCACCAACAGTCATAACATCATTATGTTATTAATATGAATATGTCCTCATTTGTCGTAAAAATATCGATATAATATTCTTTATTTTTCTCTCTTTTTTCAAGAAATTTTGAGCAAAGTGTATACCGGCACCTTATTTCTTATCGTTACCCCTGAAGAAGCCCGTTGAGCGAAACGGTTGGGCCTCCGTTGGGATATTAAGATAAGTGCTTGGTTCATTTCACATTATAGAAAGCCTGAAAATAAATCTGCCGGCTTTAACTTGCTCTTTAGCAATTTGAGAAATTTTAAATCACAATATTACAAATTACTATATATCACATATTGCATTATGAAAATGAGTAAAAAAATATTTTAAATTGCTCACACAGTGGTTTTGGACTGGTGATGAAAACCTAACCCCGTTTGGTTATAACTTTATTGACTATAACCCTGGGGTTTTTGAGGTCCTTTTTCCTCTGTTTTAATCACATTATATCTAATACAAAGTGCTCCACATATATTTTTTGATTAACTCATTTTTTGGACACTTATAAGAGTTTCCACCTTCTTTTCAGTGTACTGTGTATCTATTAAAATGGAAACTACAGACAAGTCTTGGACTTCCGGTCTTAGCTTTACTTTTGATAAAGCAAAGACCATTATGACAGAATTTGAGTCATTAAGTATGACTGCTGGTTCTTTTGAATCTCCTGACGTTAATGACATTGTTAACAAATATAAACGTATAGCTAGATTAGAACTTAACGGTTCTGCTCTAGTGGAATATTGCAAGAAGGAACAAATTCCACGAGGATTAAGGGTTCATCTTGAACCACAAATGTTCAAAGACGACACAGATTTTGTAGAATGTTGGAATAAAATTCTCAACAAGTGTTCTTTGGACATCATGTTGTTGATTATAGACCGTAGCAAAAGAGTAATCAATACTCAAAAAACCATATTAGATTCTGATCTTGTAGGCCTCAAATCTAAACTTGGTGATCAAGAATTTGACATCAAATATAAAGAAATAACAAATTTAGTTGACAAACACAAAGACTCAACTAGAAAGCAAAAAATGAGGAAACTAGCCAGAGACCAGAAAGATTACGACACAGGTCGTGTCTATCCCTGGATGTACAGAAATACAAATACCAACATTGTAGCTGTCCACTCAGGTATTCAATCTTCTCAAAGTTCCTCTGCCAGCAGTGATTCATCTGGTGATTTTTTAGCCACAAGAAGGCAGAACTATCGCAGACAAAGAGACGCTCGGAATATCAGAAGAGGCCGTCAGTTCAAGAATCAATATCAACCGTAGTAAATTTATCTACACACCCTTTGTCCTCAATAGAAGAACATGTTCTTTCGCTAGGTTTTTCATTTGTTCCCACTAATCATTTTAATGCATTTCAGTTTCGGATTGATTTTGAAAGATTCATCAGATCTTTATCCCTTAAAATATTTTTTGATGGAAAACAATCTTTTCATCGGTCAGTAGTTTTCAATAAATCAGATTGGACACCACCGGGTCCATTAGATTCTACTTTATCAGCTTTCAAACAGATTGTTTTAAATGACGTCAATAAAATGAATTTCACTTTTAAAAACAATAATTTAACCAAGGCAGAACTAGATGCTTTACATAAATTAAGAAACAACAACCAGATCGTCATTAAAAATGCCGATAAAGGCGGTGCGGTAGTCATACTCAACAAATCAGACTACATTGACGAGGCTTTTTCACAACTCAATAATTCCTCAGTTTACAAAGTAGTTCATCTCGATCCAACACACAGACTACAATCTATCATCTCTAAGATTACCCATACAGGATTAACTAAAGGTTTTTTGACCAAACGAGAATATAAATTTTTGAATGTTATTCATCCATCCATTCCTGTTTTATACCTGCTACCCAAAATTCATAAAAATATGACAAAACCACCTGGTCGTCCAATAATTTCAGCTTCTGGTCTTTATTGGAGGCGTTGTCCTCTTATGTGGATACATTTTTCAGAGAACATGTGGAAAATCATACCACATATATTAAAGATACAACACATTTTTTGAACATCTTGGCTGACCATGAAGATGATCATGAACCATATCTCATGGTCACTTTAGACATCAATTCACTTTACACCTCCATCCCTCAGGATGAAGCAATTGAAGCTATTCGTCAAGTATTAGAATCTAGACCACGTCCACACATGGTTCCGACTGATTTTTTGGTACATCTCACTAGACTAGCCATGAAAGAGAACTACTTTCTATTTTTGGATAAAATGTATGTTCAATTGTCTGGTGTTGCAATGGGGTCAACTTTTGCACCCTCCATTGCATGCATATTTATGAATCAATTTGAGGTTGAATGGATTTGGTCATCTCCGTTTGTTTCTAAAATCATATCCTGGCACCGGTACATTGATGATATTTTTCTTTTGTGGTCTGGCAGTGTTGAGGAATTTTTGACTTTTTTTCAATGGTTGAACACATGTAATGATCACATTCAATTTACCTATACTTATTCATATTCTAACATCAACTTTTTAGACGTCAATATCAATCAAGTTAGACAAGGTTTTATTACCAAAGTTCACCATAAAACTACAGATCGAAATTCACTTCTACATTCTAAAAGTTGTCATCCATCAGGCTGTATATCCAGTTTACCTTACTCACAATTTTTATGATACAAACGTATCTGCAGTACGAATCAGGACTTTGAAATTCAATCAAAATTGTTAAAGGACAAATTTATCAGACGAGGTTACAACAAAAAAAGTTTGAAGTCAGCATATAAGAGGGCTAAATTCAATAACCGTACTTTATTACTCAGTCCCTCATCAAAACATCATGACTCTCAAGACATTTGCACTTTTGTTTCTAGATACAACAATGCTAGCCCTAGGATTGCACGTACCATCAAAAAACATTGGAATATCATGCAAACACTAAATGTATTTAAAAACACTTCTCTCCGTAGTTCATACTCTCGTGGGAAGAATCTCAAAGAACTATTAAGCCCGTCATAATTGAAGACTACTATATCACAGACATCTACTTTAAAGGGTCATTACAAGTGTGGTCATTGCTTAAATTGCGAGATCATGTTGCAATCTGACCATTTTATCAATCCATTTGACAACAAACTTTACAATACACATTTTTTTCAGTAATTGCAATAGTACCTATGTTGTTTATCTTTTGTTATGTCCCTGCAACAAACTTTATGTTGGGAAAACCATTAGAAGTCTCAAGATCAGATTAACTGAACATCGCTCCAATCTCAAACGGACAAGAACTGAAGCACCCTTGGTCACCCATTGTTCAGAATTTAACCACAAATTTCATCAGTTTAAATGTTGGGTGATTGATCATATTCCGAAATCTTCAAGAGGAGGAGATCGTAACAAACAATTGTTACGTCGTAAACAACTGTGGATCTCGAGATTACATACATTAGAACCTCAAGGACTCAATAGCCATATTGAATGGCATGCTTTTTTCTGATTTCGTCTTTATATATAACATCAATTTTCAACCATTTATGCCCTTATATATAATTATTTTTGTTTCATTATGCAAAGTACATGCATTACTACCTTGATAAGTTAACAATGTCTTAGCGCTTTACTTGAATATACATGTCAGTTTACCTTTAAAAAATCTTTCTCTTAGTTAAATATATACAGCGTCATCATTTTTGACGTCATCTGAAAATTTGATTGGTCAAAAAACCTTGGCGTTCTGTTTAAATTCGGGCGCCATTTTGTTTTACAATTGTTGCTGGCAAAATAACTCAGAGCTACACCGCAGGCAAGTTATATATTTTATTCAAATAACATTTACATTGTATTGTTTGTTTTGTTGCTTGCGGTTTTATTTGGTTTATTGACAGAATATTCTTACACGTAGCACCAACAGTCATAACATCATTATGTTATTAATATGAATATGTCCTCATTTGTCGTAAAAATATCGATATAATATTCTTTATTTTTCTCTCTTTCTTTTTTCAAGAAATTTTGAGCAAAGTGTATACCGGCACCTTATTTCTTATCGTTACCCCTGAAGAAGCCCGTTGAGCGAAACGGTTGGGCCTCCGTTGGGATATTAAGATAAGTGCTTGGTTCATTTCACATTATAGAAAGCCTGAAAATAAATCTGCCGGCTTTAACTTGCTCTTTAGCAATTTGAGAAATTTTAAATCACAATATTACAAATTACTATATATCACATATTGCATTATGAAAATGAGTAAAAAAATATTTTAAATTGCTCACACAGTGGTTTTGGACCGGTGATGAAAACCTAACCCTGTTTGGTTATAACTTTATAAACGGTAAATCATGCCTGGTCTTTCTTCAAGGACATGCTGAGCGAAGCGCAAAATCTGTATATCCCCAGATTCAGAAAGGGGTGCAAAGAGAGTCGAACAAAAGACCCTGCGTACATAACCAAAATAGTGAAGGAAGTGATAGGCAATAAGAAAAATTCATTCAAGAAATGGAAAAAGGACAAAACTGAGGGGCACAGGAAGTATCAAAAAGAATGTCACCGTGTGGTTCAAAAAGCCAAAAGGGAGTATGAAGAGCGGCTAGCAAGGGAAGCAAGAAATTTCAAACCGTTCTTTAGATATGTTAAAGGGAAGCAGCCGGCTAGAGAGGAGGTGGGACCGCTGGACGACGAAGACAGGAAGGGGGTGGTGAGGGAGGAGAAGGTAGTGGCAGAAAGGCTTAACATGTTCTTCTCGTCTGTATTTACAAACAAGGACACATCCAACATACCGGAACCTGAGCAATTCTTCAATGGAAGTCAAGCAGAAAAATTAACATCCATGGAAGTGAACCTTGAGGAGTGCGCAGGCAGATAGAAAAACTAAAAACTGACAAATCCCCGGGTCCGGACGGCATACATCCAAGGGTTCTGAAAGAATTAAAGGAGGAGATAGTGGAACTACTGCAGCAAATTTACAATTTATCCCTGAGGATTGGAAGATAGCCAACATTATGCCCATCTTTAAAAAGGGATCAAGAGGTGACCCGGGAAACTACAGGCCGGTGAGCCTGACCTCGGTTCCGGGAAAAATGGCAGAAGCATTGATAAAAGAAAACATTGATGAACATTATGAAAGAAACGAGCTTTTGATAACCAGCCAACATGGTTTCTGCAAGGGGAGATCATGCCTAATGAACTTATTGCACTTCTTCAAAGGGATTAACAAACGGATGGACAAAGGAGACCCCATAGACATCATATATCTAGATTTCCAAAAAGCCTTTGACAAGGTGCCCCATGAACGTCTACTCCGGAAACTGAAGAACCATGGGGTGGAAGGAGATGTATATAGATGGATCAGAAACTGGTTGGAGGGTAGAAATCAGAAGGTAGGAGTAAAGGGCCACTACTCGGACTGGAGGAGGGTCACGAGTGATGTCCCGCAGGGCTCAGTGCTCGGGCCGCTGCTATTTAATATCTTCATTAATGATCTAGAAACAGGGATGAAGTGTGAGATAATAAAATTTGCGGACGACACCAAACTATTTAATGGAGCTCGGACTAAAGAGCAATGCGAAGAATTGCAAAGGGACTTGAATAAACTAGGAGAATGGGCGACGAGATGGCAGATGAAGTTCAATGTTGAAAAATGTAAAGTATTACATGTGGGAAGAAGAAACCCGAGGTACAACTATACAATGGGACGGATAGTATTAAATAAGAGTACCCAGGAAAGGGATTTGGGGGTTATGGTGGACATGACAATGAAGCCGACGGCACAGTAATAGGAAGTTCTTTTTTACCCAACGTGTGGTGGACACCTGGAATGCGCTTCCAGAGGATGTAAAAGGGCAGAGTACGGTACTGGGGTTTAAGAAAGGATTGGACAATTTCCTACTGGAAAAGGGGATAGAGGGGTATAGATAGAGGATTACTACACAGGTCCTGGACCTGTTGGGCCGCCGCGTGAGCGGACTGCTGGGCGCGATGGACCTCAGGTCTGACCCAGCAGAGGCATTGCTTATGTTCTTATGATTGAACAGTTATTTTGTATTGATACCCATTGAACCCATATTAGATGAATCAAATGCTTTACATTTTTCTTTTATCAATTGTTTGTAAATTTTTATGTTGGATCTCCAATTATTCCGATCTAATAATTTTCCAGTTTTTTGCCACATCCTTTCCAATCGTCTTACTAATTGATTTATTTTTAGGAGTTCATTATCAAACCACTTATGTTTATTTGAACAACGTTTACTTTTTCCTTTAGGGGCAATTTTATCTAAAATAGATGTATTTGTTTCTATCCAATGGTCCAAAAATCAACCCCTTCACCAAGCTCCGTTAACAACTCATATTATGGCCAATATTCCTCTGGATTAATATTGCCCCTAAGATATTTTTTTATTCTTTAATTTTAATTGATTCCAAACTAAATTAAAATAATAAGTGAAATGATCGGACCAAATATCTTGACAGGTACCATCAGTTAGAGAGATAGAAGGATCTAATGTCTCCTTTAAGGACATAGCTACCACATCTAAATGATGACCTTTTTTCATGTGTTTGTGTAGGTAAAGGAAGACTATGGGCTCCTTATACTAAGCTGCGATAGCGTTTTTAGCACACGCAGAATTTTTGCGTGCGCTAAACCCACACTACACGGCTAGAACTAACGCCAGCTCAATGCTGGCGTTAGCATCTAGCGCGCGCAGCAATTCTGCACATGCTAAAACCACTATTGCAGCTTAGTAAAAGGAGCCCTATAATTAAACAAAGATAAAAAGTTTTTAAAATCCTCAACATCTATATTATCCTTTTCAACTAAATGTAAATTTATGTCTCCTGCGATATTATAGAAATAAGTAATTGAGTTATGTAGAACAAATTCATAGAAACCCTCTCTAGCTTTTATCCAGCTTTTCGGTGGAACATAGAATAATATACAAGAAAAACGATCCTCTAATTCCTTGATACTAATTTTACAAGCTAAAATTTCCAAATGATAAGTCATTTTAGAATCCAATAGTTCAAATTCAAATCCTTCCTTAAGAACAACTGCCAATCCTCCCCCTCTTCTACCATCACGTTTTAACGTAAGAATTTTAAAATAAGCCAGTAAAAGATCGTTTATGACTGAATCCTCTTCAGAAATCAGTCAGGTTTCCGTTAGAAAAAGACAGGCTATTTGCTTGCTGATGATCCAATTCTTAATTAAAAAAGCTTTGTTTCTAACAGATCTAGTATTAAGATATGGACATGAAACATGAGCAGAAGTATTAGGCATGATAGAGGTAATAGTTCTAACAGGTTTTACTTCCCTAATCCTTTTTTTAAAGGTATGTTGATGTTTTCCATTGCTTGTAATTGGGGTAGGCAATTCCGGTCCTGAAGAGCCACAGGCAGGTCAGGTTTTCAGGATATCCACAATAAATATGCATGAGATGGATTTGCATCTCAAGGAGGCAGTGCATGCAAATCCATATCATACATATTCATTGTGGATATCCTGAAAACCTGACCTGCTGGTGGCTCTCGAGGACCAAAATTGCCTACCCCTGGTCTAGTGGATACATCAAGATTATCAACTTTTTGTACCTTTTGATTAAGATAAATTAAATGTAACTGTGGATAAAGTGAATTAACATCCTTAATTCTATCGCCCATTAAGTAAAACAGTAAAATCAATAAAAGATTCATAGTTACAAATTATTATTATATCTCTCCTTTCTAATAGATTAAATATAGGGATTTCCAATGAAAAACTGTGTGAGAGGCTGAAAAGCCAAAAAAAAAAAGGTAAGAGAATAGGTGGTGCAAGCTCCCACACCAAATGAAAATGCTTCAGCCTAATACCAAGCTTTAAAAGAGGTATAAGAATAAGAGCAAGCTCCCACACCAGATGAAAATGCTTCAGTAACAGGCAAAACTAACACCAAGCTTTTTAAAAAGGTATGAGAATAGGTAGAGCAAATGGTCCGTCCAGTCTGCCCAAATATACACTCTCTATAATTTAATGATTTCGTTTAAATGATTCTTTGTCTTAGATATTTCTGGGCCAGAAACCCAGAACTCTGCTCAGTACTGTGCGCAGGCCCCTTCCACTACACCAATATTTGTCTTATGAAGTTTCAAGTTTTATTTAAAATTTGATATACCGCTTTAAATAAATTGTCTAAGCGGTGTACAATATTAACACTATTAAAATCCAGGGGAATACATTAGATAACAAGACTTTACTGACTTACAAGATACAAATTGGATTAGAGGGGGGGAGTACAATTTATAACAGGAAAGAAAGAACGTAAAAAGGGATATACTCTTCCTTCTATATGCGATCTAGTGTCCACTTGTCAAATGCATCTTTAAAGAGGAAGGTCTTTAATTTATTTTTGAATATGTCCATTGAGATTTTTTCTTGAAAGTGAGACAGCAGGGAATTCCATATTGTTGGTACAATAACCAAAAAGATTTTCTTTCTGGTGGTTTCATAGAATAAATGCCATGGGAAAGGGACCACCAGAAGATTCTGGTTGCTGGATCTTAGTGTTCTAGTTGGGCAGTGTGGAATAAGAAGTCTATCTATAAATCCTGGGGTATGTGTTAACTTTGTTTTGAAGATAAGTAGTGAGATTTTATATGTGATTTGATGATTGATTGGGAGCCAGTATGATTTTATAAACAGGGGGGTGACATGATCAAATGTTTTTGCGTTATACATTAGTTTAACTGCTGTGTTTTGAATGATTTGAAATCTTCTTATCTCTTTTTGAGAAATACCCTGATACAAGGAATTACAGTAGTCAATTTGGGATATTACCAAAGAGTGTAGTAAGATATTGAGAGAAGAGGGTTCTAGTAGGCTCATAACTGATCTGATCATTCTTAGTTTGTAAAAACTTTTCCTGACCATTGCGCTTATCTGTTGGTGGAAGGATAATTCATCGTTGATGATTACTCCAAGGATCTTAGTATTGTTAGTGAATTGAAGAGGAGTAGACTTGAGATAAATGGGGGAAGCAAGGGTTTTATTTCTAGTGGAGGGGGAGCAAGGGTTTTATTTCTAGTGGGGGAGAAAAGCATTCCATTTTATTTGTCTGGGTTGAGAAAAAGCATGTATGTAGTTAACCATTTAGTGATCACTTCTAATTTGTTAGTAATATTTAGAATATCCTGAGGGTCGTTTGAGTCTATTGGGTGGATTAGCTGAATATCATTACCATAACTGAATACAGTAAAACCAATTGATTGGGCAAAGGTAAGAAGAGGAGAGGTGAAGATATTAAAAAGCAGGGGAGATAGAATGGAGCCTTGTGGTATACCATATTCTAGTTTGATCGATTCTGAAGTTGTTAAGTTAGTGTGCACTTTGGATGAACGGCCAAAGAAGAAGGATATAAACCAGTCTAAAGCTGTGCCAGTTATTCCAATTGAGAGCATTCTGCTGATTAGAAGTTGGTGGTCGACTGTGTAGAATGTGGCTGAAAGGTCGAGAGACTAGTAGTGTGGTTTTTCTCTGGTCCAGGAGGTTGAGAATAGAAGTAGTAAGCACTATTAATGCATGTTCGGTAGAATATTGCTTCCAGAAGTCTGTTGATTTGGGTGAAGGACATTGGGTTTTTCAATGAAGTCATTGAGCTGATTAAATACTATTTTTTTCTGTGAGTTTAGCCATGAATGGGAGGTTAGATATTGGATGGTAATTGGATCAGTCAGATATGGGGGCTTTATGATCTTTAATTTTAGGATAGATTATAATTGCTGATTTGCAGTAATCAGATATTGAACCAGTTTCTAAGCTTTGTTTGATCATGCTGTAGATGTATTGTCCGAAAATGTTAAAATAGCGTTTTAAAAGAAAAGGAGGAATAGTTTCTGAAGTGCTGTCTTTGATGTTCATGTTCTGTATGTTTCGTTTTATTTCACATAGTGTAGGGACTGTGACTGTAGTAAATTTACTTGTAGGGACAATTATTTTTCTGTATGTTGATCAGGTGTTATTTTTTTTGGACCATTCGAAAGTTGGAGATGTAAATTGGCAATTTTGTTGGTAAAGTAAAGAGCTAGATCTCATGCTAGGGGCATTTCAGAGATTGAGGATTCTTGTTTGTTGTTAGTGGAGAGTGTTTTAAGGATTGAGAATAAGGGTCCTGAGTATTTGGTTTTACTAATGCATTTAGTGTAATTTTTTTTTTTTTTTTGCTTGAGTTATTGCTTTTTTATATCATTCCCTCTGAAAGTTCCCCATCTGAGAACAGTGAATTGATGCACCTTCTTGTCTAGTTTGTCTGTCTTGACTAGACTGAAAGCTCTTTTGAGCAGGGACTGTCTTGTCTGTATTTTGATGTATAGCACTGTGTATGTCTACTAGCACTATAGGAATGATTAATAGTAGTAGTTCCATCACAGTACTCTGTTCCTCACATACTGGTAAAACTATATGTAACCATCTCTGAGAAAAAAATGAGGTTATGTTAGAGCAGGGGTCTCAAAGTCCCTCCTTGAGGGCCACAATCCAGTTGGGTTTTCAGGATTTCCCCAATGAACATGCATGAGATCTATGTGCATGCACTGCTTTCAATGCATATTCATTGGGGAAATTCTGAAAACCTGACTGGATTGCGGCCCTCAAGGAGGGACTTTGAGATTCCAATGTTAGAGCAAACAATTGTAGTTAAGAGTGGCTTAGTGGTAGAGCTGTTGCCTCAGCACCCTGAATCCCAGTGCTGCTCCTTGAGACCCTGGGCAAGTCACCCAATCCTCCATTTCCCCAGATACACCAGATACAAAATAAGTACCTGTATATATGTAAACCACTTTGAATGTGTAACCACAAAAAAGCAGTATACAAGTTTCATTCCCTTCCCCTCATCCATTTATGTTAAAAAATAAAGTTCAAAATACAACTTATTCAGACTGCTTATGAACCCATGAAATGGAAAATCAGCCATGCTCAACATTTTGGATCTGTTATTTTAGTCATCTTTTCCCAGAAGTGGTCACAACTGGACATTGCTACAATGTATAAGGACTATCCATTAGTCCAGGGGTAGGCAATTCCGGTCCTCAAATTTGAACTGAGATTTGTTTTGTTTTTATAATTCACTGTGTTTATATATGTCATAAAATTTGCATTTTTAATCACTTCACTAGTAAGTCTCATCTTAAAAGCTTAGAGGGGCATAATCGAAAGGGAAGTCTAAGTCTGTTTTCATCTAAGTCCAAATTTTTTTTTTTGTTTCGAAAATCGTCTAACTATACATCCTGCCGATCTGATCGTCCAAGTCGCTAAATCATCCATCTTTATACTACATTTTCGTCCAACTTTTCGTCCAAGTCAAAAATGCATAGAACAAGCCCTGTTGAAGATGGGAGGGGTCTGCAAAGCGATGGAATGAACACCCAGACATGCCACCTAAATAGTGGGGTACCTTACAGGGCACTGCTATGAACTTCACAAAAAGGGTGTCATGTCTTCTCCTCACTACAGCTCCCTTATAGGTCATGGTGAGCCCCCCAAACCACCTCCAGAATCCCCTAGACCCACTTATCTACCACCCTAATAGCCCTTATGGCTGCAGGAGCCACTTATATGCCAGTAAAAAAGGGTTTTTTGGGGTGTATAGGGGAGTGCACATGTTTAAGTATCAATGCAGTGATTACAGGGGCTTATGGGCATGGGTCCCCCTCTCTTTAGGTCCCTAAACCACCCCCCCAAGACAACTTAGGCCGCCTCTGTGCTGGATGACTAGGCTTTCCTATGCCAGGTGGCCAGGTGATGATGGTCTGGAGGCTGAATTTAAAAGGTGTTATTAATATTTTTATTGGGGGGGGCGGTGATTACTGGGGTAATGTGTGTGGGTCTGTTTTATGTGTTTGCAGTGCTTATCTGGTGACTTTGGGTGGGTTTTTGTGACTTATACTCTGTTTTAAATGGTCTAAGTCACAACGTCCAAGTTCCGTCAATCCTGGGCTGTATAACTTTTGGTTATACATGTACATGCTGTACGACTAAGTCTAAGCCGGCCCACGTCCCGCCCAACTCCCACCCTTGATACTCCTCCTGAACGCCCCGTTTAGCTTTGGTCGTTCAGCTGCACTATGAAGGCCTAGGTCGTTTTTAAATATGTCCAAAACCTGTTTTTATTATCGGCAATTGGACGTATTTGGGAAATGTTCGTCCAAGTGCCAACTTAGGCCAGTTTTTTGACATTTTTCTCTTTTGCTTATGAGCCCCATAGTTTCCCAATAAATTGTGGAAACAGAAGGTCAAAACATAGGAATATGTACAAGGTGATACTTTCTATGGGGGCCAAAAAATTTGAAAAGAGCCCTATCCTACAAATGGTGTTCTGAGTGCGTGCCGTTTATAGACTAGCGCTTAGAATTGATTTCCTTGCCCAATTTTTGGGCATGAAGACTTACACCAACTGAAATCTGATGTAAATCCTGGCACATAAGTTCAGCATGGATCCTCTGCACACTTCCCCCTTCGCATTCGCGGTGATAGAGGAACAGCATGGCAGCAAATAAAGAATTATAAGTGTAATAACTAATAGCTTTATTGCTACCTATTTTCTAACTATGTAGTGTGATTGTTTAAACTAGGAGCAAGTTTTTCTCATTAATTATTAGTTCTAACCTCCTCTGATTACTAAGGCTTTTTCAAGTTCATACATAATTGTAAACATAAAACAGAACTACAATTCTAAAATCAAAACTAAATTACAATACCATAAATTACACACACAAAAAAGAGATACTATTCTCACTCAACAAATAGACAATACCCAGCCTGGTCTGAAGGTCAAACAGAATTCTTTTCAAAGGGGTTAAAGTCATTGCAGGAAAAGTGGATGAAGTATATGGAATTACTCCTAGAATTGGCTAAATCCCCTTGTATATATGGAGCCATCAGGGGACTATATTGAAAAATAAAGCATTATTTTTTTTGAAAACTCTCTTCGTTCCTACTGAGGTAGATAAATTATTGAACACCCTTATTGAAAGCATCAAAAACTGATCTTGCCATGTATTTTCTTGTCTCAAGAAGGTCATTGGTAATATGCTGGAAGGAGTGCAACTTGTCTGCTGGTAGGTATTGTTTGTAGTGCGATAACTTTTGAATTAGAGATTTCATGTACAATGTCATTAAAAAGTTGTAATTTAAAACTCTGCTAGTTAACATTGTACTCAAACACTCTCCGACTAAATTTGTCCAGGATTCTTTCTCTCCCAGGAGGATTACTGGCATAGGTTCTAGAATTGTTAGCCTTTTTCAGAGCAGACTCAACGAGGAGGGACTGGTGCTATAAACTGCAGTCTGTTGAATCCTGGACAAGATTGGACTCTATACAAGATGCCCAGCTTATGTGGAGCACCTGGAGTCTCCAAGTTCTTAAACATGGCATCCTTCATTAAGTTGTGGAAAGGAAGCTTAGATAGTCCTTATGCCACTCTTTATAATCTAGAGCAGTGTCTCTCAAACTTTCTCGAGCCAGGACACACTAAAGGTAGTGGCCACGGCTTGAGGCACCCAGAAGTGCGCAGACGTTGCCACGATGACATTACGCATATGCGTGACATCATCATGTCAACGTCCGTGCATATGCAGAGGCCCTCCAGATGGGCCCTGAGACGCCAGTTGGGGGTACTAGCAAGGAAGAGGGCCGGAGAGGAGAGGAACTGGTGCCAACTGATTGCCTACAGCAGTGTTTCTCAACTACTTCAAGCTAAGTACCCCTTAAGTCTAACAAATATCAACTGAGTGCCCTAGGCCCACCCAAGCTCTGCCCCAGATCCCATCCCCTTTACTAATTGTAATGCAATTTTTTCCATTCATTTTTCATATATACACAATATACACAGCAGATATAAATTCTCAAAAATTACACATTTCAATCACTATATTGAAAGAAAATAAAATCATTCTATCTACTGGTGATCCTCTGCAGGCTGCTGTAATTAGCTTTAACGGTGAGACCTGGAGGCCAGGGGGGACGCTGGAGACGGGGGAAACATGCAGGCCTTCGGTGAATCGGGCAGCGCTGGCGCTGTATCGCGTAGGAAAGTCAGCTGACAGGCATCTCTCTTCCTCCTCAGTGTGCCAAGGCACACAGTTTGAGATATACGATCTAGAGCATCCATGAGCTCAGCTCTAGGCTCAGTCTCCAACTACATTTTTACTGGGAGAGCTAGTCCCATCTGCCTGATGAATTACATAAAAGAGAGACTCGGGTAGTAACCTTTTACAAGGAGAAGGATCTGAAGAAATGCAGCAAGACTCTTCAGCAGATAGCTCTGGGTATTCAGAGGAAGAGCATTGAGTCAGATCAGAATTGTATTCCTCGATGTCATGCCTCAGAGATGGAGTACGTCGAGGTGGACATTGAGGTGAATGTTTTGGTTAGTGTCAAGGAGAACATTGAGAAGTACTTTGGGACAGTCTCTGAAAGGATTATCTGTGCAGACTGGAAAAATGTCTGGAATGGGAGGAAGAGCGATGCTCCCTAGAAGATTCCTTTCATCTCGACACTGAATGTTAACAGTGTGCAATCTGAAATCTTGCTCTCGATGCCAGCTTGGAGCGTTGCTCAAACTGGGCTGGAACTGGATGCATCAAAGCAGGCACTTGAACTGTGTGTGACTGCAGCATCCCAGCCAACTCTCTCTGTACCAGTTTTTTATTCTGGTCTAGTAGAGAAGGTGCCAGTACCAAGGTAGAAATTGGCACAGAAGGTTGTGTTGGGTGTCAAAGCATTGGTGACCTCGATATTGAGGCATTCCTCAAAAGGGGACACCAGTTGCAGAGATGGTAATCTTGTCTCAGTGCACAACACTTGGAATGAGTCAATGGTGTAGATGCTTGAGACAACACAATGCTTGTTTGGAGGGGAAAGGGTGTTGGTGCTTCCTAGCCTTCTTACTTAACTCTCCTGATGGAGGTATGATGGATGACACAGATGTTGACTGAGGCATAGATATCAGTACTGGTACCAATGCTGTTGCTGATCTTTGAGCATCAGCATTAGAAAATATTCTCGATGCTCACACAGTTGATCTGAAAAGTTTTTTGTATTCGTGCTGTCTACCCTTAAGTGACCTCTTTTGTAATTTAGAACAGCACTGACAAGAGTCAACAAGGTGTTCAGGATCGAGGCACTGGACATACCAGTTATGTGGGTCAGTAACCAAAATGGTCCTGTTGCACTGAGTGCACTGCTTGAAGCCACTAGAAGGTTTGGACATTGAGGAAAAACTGCCAATATGAAATCAAAGTATTCAATTGTCCGGAGGGGATGTCAAGTAGATGGCATACCGAAAAAAGCTTGACGCTCCTAAAAACAAGCTTGCTTTATGAAGCCCAAAGGCCCAAAACTCAAAAAAAGTCAAAATGAAAAAAAAAAAATGTTTAACCGGATGAAATAAAAAGTAATAAGAACAAAAATATGAAGGGGAAAAGAAGGTATAAAAAAGCTTAAAGGTATAAAAAGCTTAAAGTTTGACGCGATGGAGAAACTAAATACAGCTTCTCAGCTCCGCGGAAAACTGAGAATTGATGGTCCCAGGAGCCAACATCAGGTGGGAAAGCACCAGTGCATGCGCGGTAAGGGCGGTATCAAGACTTTTCAGTCTTTTAAAGTGACAGTACACTTTTGCACTGTTCATACCAGATCTGTGAATGGCGTCACCCATATGTGAGAACATGTTGTCTGCTTGTCCTACGATAAATATAAATACATAAATACATATTACTAGCAATAAAGAATGATCAGCTATGATGAAATTAAATTCTCATGTAAAACTGCTGAATATGATACTAATCTCAGTCTTTAGTGCAACTAAGTAGATCAATAATTCCTAAGCTTTTTACTATGAAGGAGCCCCTATTATATTTTTTCATACACTGAAGAATCCTCAATTTATTTAAACATATATATGTTCATACAAACAAACAGAGTCTAAAATCTAATTTTTTCAGGAACCCCTGAAGAGTGTTCTCAGAACCCAGTTTTGGAATCATTGGTGTAGATTGTTAAGTTAAAATTGAAGCATCACAAAGATCATGTGTACAAGGTTTAACCTTCAGCATCAATCAGAACGCTGAAATCTCCTAACATTGTCCAGGAAAGATGAAATAATAAAATCCAAGCTCTACTGTGCTGTAGAATAAAAGAACAATCACCTTACCTCTTCGTAAGTTGAAGTTGGAGGGGTTGAAAAGAGCATTGCTCCCATTTTTCTCTGAAACCAAGAAAGGCCAGCAAAAGAGCAACACCTATGAAGAAGACACATGTTCACTATTTTAATTTTTTATTTTGTAGAAATTAGTTCCCTCCGTATACTTTAAATGAGTATTGTGTGTGTTGCAATTCATACCCTATGCAAAAATATGCAATTCATACCCGAGCAGAAATATGACTTTTCGTAGCACAAATATTACTGTGAAGTCATTTTCAAAATTCTTTGAGCTATCTTTCCAAACTTCCAAAGAATTTCTAGAAACAGTCATAATGTAAAAAAAATAAAATAATAAAAAGTCACAAATCATTACACATATGTCATGAGATTCAAGTGGTCTCTTTCAGTTACAAAGGTACAAATGACATCAAATATACAGCATGGCTCAATCACAAACCATTCTGTGTGACATAACTTCTGACATTGTTCCAAACGTTGCTACTCACTGAAGTTAAGGGGGCTTCCAAAATAATTGTAAAAGTTTTAATTAATGCAAAGAAAGTTACCATTTGCTGTCTATACTGCTAAAATAATATACAATATATAAAGAATGCTGCTTTTTTTTATATTCATGATTTTATTCATGACGACTACTGATATACAACCAAGACTTAACTAGTAACAATAAGTTTCATAAATGTACTGATCTGAACTTAAATGCCTAGTACAGGTAGTCGTCGACTTACGACCGCAATCGGTTCCGACTGATAGGTCGTAAGTTGATTTGGTCATAAGTCGGCCTATGTTAAAAAATAGTTAGTACAGTACTGTGTACAGTACTGTACTAACTATTTTTTACCCCTCCCCGCCTACCTTTTCCTTGTGCCTCCAGAAGTGCCGCAAGAACCACAAGTTCCATGAGAACTTACGGCAGTGTGTCAGTCAGCGGCGCAGGGCGGGTTGGGAGATCTTAAAGCTCACTCCTGCGCGTGCCGGCCCAGGTACGCTGCTGGCTTCTGACATTGGCAGGAGGGGCTCAGGCAGGATACACTGCTGGACCACCAGGGAAAAGGTAGGCGGGGAGGGGTAAAAACCGTAATTAGTATGGGCTGGGGAAACACGTCATAAAGTCGAACAGTTGCATGTCATATAGGTTGTAAGTCGACGATGACCTGTACTTATATATGCATCATTCATGTCTGATGGAAAAGAAACTAACTTCTAGGCTCATGTGATCTGGGAGGAAGGGATAAAGGAGGACTCTCTAACTCAAAGGTCCCAGATATAGTGAAAATAATAGCATAGAAAATGATGGCAGATAAACATATGGCCTATACAATCTATCTATCTACACCATCTATTATATCTTCCTCTCCTTAGAAGTCCTTTACCAGCCACATGAAATTGCTGATCTGTTGTTAGTGATCTGTAACCTGTCGTTAAAATCATCTGTAGTACAAGCTTTTGATAAAATTCCTAATGAGAGGCTCCAGAGAAAATTAAAGAGTTATGGGATAGAAGGCAATGTTCAATTGTGGATTAAGAATTAGTTATCAAAAAGAAAACAAAGAGTAGGGTTAAATGGCCCTTTTTCTCAATTAAGGAGGGTAAATAGTGGTGTGTCGCAGGGATCTGTACTGGGACTGGTGTTATTTAACTTATTTATAAATGAGCTGGAAATTGGAACTACGAGTGAGGTGATTAAATTATCCCCTCAATGCTAATCCAAAGTAAACCGTACTTCTAATATCTCCTCAATGCTTCCTCGTAGAGGACTCTTCACCCTCCCTTTCCTCCTCCTGCTTAATGTCCCCCTTCTCCTTTTTTTTAATCTATTGCTTAATACCCGCATTGTATGTTGCCTTGAACCTATTCAAGTTTAGAGCGACTCACAAATAGTAGATTAGATTAGATTAAACTGTTGAAAGTTATTAAAATGCATTCGGACTGTGAAAAACTTAGTAACATAGTAATTGACAGCAGATAAAGGCCCGAACAAACATGCTCTATAAATTACGCTCTATAAATTAATAATTAAATTTAAACGGTCCTTTTCTTAGAAATTTCTGGGCCAAAAACCCAGAGCTCTGCCCTGTAGTGTGCTTAGGTTCTATCTACTGGAGTCTTTGTCAGAGCTCACTCCAGCCCATCTAAACCATCCAAGCCATCGAAGTCCTCCCCATCCCGTCCTCAACTGAATGACCAAATATGGGACACAGACCTTGCAAGTCTGCCCAGTACTGACCTTAGTTCTTCAATATATACCTATTATTTTCTGATTAGAGACCTTCTATGTTGATCTCATGTTTTTTTTTTAAACTCTGTCACAGTTTACCTCTCCACCACCTCCCTCGGCAGCTCATTCCAGGCATCAACCACCCTCTCCGTAAAGAGGAATTTCCTAATATTACTCTTGAGTCTATCACCCCTCAACCTCAGATTACGGCCTCTGGTTTTACCATTTTCCTTTCTCTGGAAATGATTTTGTTCTACGTTAATACCTTTAAAGTATTTTAATGTCTGAATCATATTTCCCCTGTCCCTCCTTTACTCTAGGGTATATGTATTCATGGCTTCTAATCTCTCCTCATTTATCTTTTAGTGCAAATCTCCTACAATTTTTGTCACCTTTCTCTGGAACACTTCAAGTCTTCTTATGTTCTTTGCCAGATACAGCCTCCAAAATTGAACACAATACTCCAAGTGGGGCCTCACCAACGATCTGTACAGCGGTATCAACACCTTCTTTCTTCTACTGGATATGCCTCTCTCTAAACAGCCTAGCATCCTCCAGGCAACAGCCACTGCCTTGTCACACTGAATCTTTGCCTTTAGATCTTCGCACACCATCATCCCAAGGTCCCTCTCCCCATCCGTGCATATCAGCTTCTTACCTCCTAGCACATATGGCGCCTTCCAGTTTCTAATCCCCAAATGCATTACTCTGCACTTCTTTGCAGGAAGATCTTAGGAAATTGGAAGATCTTTTGAAAGTGAGTCTGACCACAATAGAGTGGTGAGGAAGCTGGAGTTTGTCGAATCTGGGAGTCTTCTAGACTCTACTGTATATTTAGAGTCACTCTTCTTCTGTATAGGCTGTACTATCTCTCTAACAGGTGGTTGGCTGACATCGCAACTGAAGGAGATACAGTTTCTATCCTCTTAGGGCTCCTTTTACGAAGGTGCGCTAGCGTTTTTAGCGCACGCACTGGATTAGCGCACGCTATAGCGTGCGCTAGCCAAAAAACTACCACCTGCTTAAGAGGAGCCAGTAGCGGCTAGCGTGCGTGGCATTTTAGCGTGCGTTATTCCGCGCGTTAACGCCCTAACGCGCCTTCGTAAAAGAAGCCCTTAGTCTCGTTTTCCTTTGAGAAGGATAAAGTTTGGCTATTGAGATCATTTTTTAAAAAGAAAGATGTGGTTTATTATGGACAAATTACTTCCATATTTCCAGACATCTCATGAGCTAATAAGTGAAAAAACAAAATTAGGTTTAAAAAAGGTTTGGATAATTTCCTATAAGAGAAGTCCATGAGCCATTATTAAGAAGAACTTGGAGAAATCCACTGCTTATTCCTAGGATATGCAGCATAAGATCTGTTTTTCTCCTTGAGATCCTGAAAGATACTTGTGACCTGGGTTGGCCACATTGGAAACAGGATACTGCGCTTGATGAACCTTCGGTCTGTATCAGTATCGGTCTGTATCAGTATGGCAACTCTTATGTTATGTTCTCATGCACTGTAGACTTGAGATCCAAAAAGGGCAGAGAGAGATCTGTTTTGTGGCCTAGAGATTTTCATTATAGCAAAGTATTCCCCAGCACCAGAGAATTTACAACAGAGTAGTCGGGCTAGAGGCAGGGTAAACTTCAGTGCTTTGGTAAAAACATGGTAATTAATGATGGTACCTATCATCTTTGAATATTTGCAGACATTTTCACTGACTTCTACCAAGCTAAGACAAAGTGGCCAAATAAACTATATAACCAGAGAGAAAAAGGAATTTTCTTTGAGCAGGGCACAATAGGGGACTGTTACAGAATTTCTTTATAAGGAGCATTTATGTATTATGTACCCTGTGTTCTAAAGTACTCATGTATAATTAACCAAGGAAAGAAAAAGGTCAAAACAAAAATTATTATTATTTGTGAAATTCTGAGTTTTTCTAAATTCTTGATGGGGAGCACTTTTTTTATGATCATTTGCAGCGTGGTCATTTGATGACCCCAATGTGATCGCTTTTGTAAATTGATAGACAGGGATAAGTGATCAAATCAAATTTTAATAAAACTTGAAATTAGATTTAAGGGATACCCTCCACAAGATAGAAAAGCCAAGGTATATCCTCCTTTGTTATCTTGTGATGAAGACTCACTTCTTTTCCACTGAATGGCTTGTATATTTGAAAATGAAGTTAAAAAGTATCACAAAGCATAGCAGAAGCAGCACTCAGAATTGACAAAAATCTCAGCAATATCTCTTCTCTCAAAAAATAAAAATCACCTCTAACGCCTAGTCTCGCCACACACTGACAAAGCTTAACTATTTTATTTGAAGCAAGGCTGTCTACAAAGCATAACTGAACTGGAAAAACTCCTATCTCAAAATTCTTCAGTTCCCTAATTTTTTTTACCCAATACAAAGCAAGAACTTAATGGTGTAAATTTTAATGAAGCAGCAAAGCTTACTTCTATTTTAGTACACAATTCCTTTTAACACGGATTCTTTTTTTTACTTCAGTGTTCTCTGCATATCAGTTTATTACATGGGAAGTTTAATTTTATTACTAAATTTAAAATTCTGTATTAAAAATCGAGCACAGCCTTATCACATTGGCTCATAAATCCTTCAGATCTAAACCAATGAATGTAATTTAATGATCCTCCTCCATTCTTTCCTGCCATCTTGCTACTTTTGAATGTGTTGTTAGTCTTCCTAAAATGTATTTGGGCATTAGGATGGCAAAGGAGGAGGAGCAAGGTACACCAAAAGATATCATTGTCCTTACCACACTTTACTCCGATCTAATAAAGGAAATATAACTAAAAAACTAGACACAATGTTACATTACATTAATGACTTCTATTCCGCCTGTACCTTGCAGTTCTAAGCGGATTACAACAAAAAGATAACTGGACATTTCCAGGAATAGGAATACAATTAAAGACGTTGGGCCTAATACATCAAAACGATAGCTGGACGTTTTCAGGAAGAGGAATACAGTTAAAGGCGTTAGGTCTAAATCACATTTTGAAGGGAGGATCCTAAGAGGGGGAGAGAGGGGAGAAGAGTGGGGTTAGGAAATTAGGATGAATTTCTTGAATAGTATGGTTTTGATTTCTTTTCAAAAAGCTTTGAGGTCAGTTGAAGCTGTCAGTAGGTTGGTGATGGAGGGGTCCAATTTAGCTACATGTGCTGCTAGTAGGTTGTCGTACATCTTTTTGCGCTTAGTTCCTTTATAATGTTGTCAGTTTAATAAAAATACATGTCTTAAATGGACTAACAAGAGATCAGTATAGGACTTACCAAAGGCCCATAAGATGATAGGAGGTGGCATCATAAGGATTTAGTTCAATGGCTTTCTAGTAAGAGAAAAGACAATATTTAGGAATTGATTCATCAGTCTCTTCCCCTAGACACAGAACTGGAGAAAAGCCTTAGAGATGTTAGCCTGCAAAATTGTGCTCTGTTTAAAGAGAAAATGAAGAACTTATACCTTAAAAGGCAAGACAAAGCAAATGATATTGTATTGTCCTCCTCAAATTACCATTCAGTTTAGTTTTCACATGTGAGGTGGGAGTTTTTGATGTATTGAGCAGGTACTTAATTGGATCATAATCAAACATTAGGATGCTTTTCTCCTTACATCTACCTACATTTCACTATAAGAACATAAGAATTGCCGATGCTGGGTCAGACCAGTGGCCCATCCTGCCCAGCAGTCCACTCATGCTGCGGCTCACCTGCGTACGTCCCAGTTTAGCAGGAGCTTGTTTTCAATAATAGCTATCCCACCTGAAGTTTTTCCCAGTCTCAGAGCTCTTACTGATTTTCAGTCATTCATTCTCACCATTCCCAACAACAAAGAAATCATATCAACAATGAACAGCATCTGTAAAAATGAACTATAGTATATTCACAAGAAATGATAATAAAATAAAATCTGAAAGCTCACTTATTAATCATTTCTGATGCCTTACTCAAAGGTGCATGGTATAATTACTTCTCCATTAAGTAGCAAATATTACCCAGAAAGAGGTACAGCCTAAACTGAACCCTCTCCCTTCCTGATTTCAAGATATGAACAACAAAGAAAGAGAATTAAACATTTCTTTTCTCTGATGTTGGAGATTAAGGCAATAGCTGTGACCATGCCTCTCCCGACTATAGAGCTTCTTTTACTTTTTCATCAGAATAATACATCTATATAATCATGAGTGAACTGCATGTTTACTCTTTCCAAAAATACAAGGACTAAAGGAGCATGCAATGAAGTTACAAAATAACAAATTTAAAACAAATCTGAGAAAATATTTCTCTGGAATTTGTTGCCAAAAAATGTGGTAAAAACAGTCCGCTTAGCTTAGCTTAGCTTACCAAGGTTTAAAAAAAGTTTGGACAAGTTCCCAAAAGAAAGTCCATAAAGTTTCCAAGTTTATTCAAAATTTACTGTACTACCAATTGGCTAGGCCATCTGAGCAGTGTACAATCTAAGTATGAGAGAAGAAAAACTGAGAGGGGATCAAACAGGAAAAAGAGGGAGGAAAGTGAAGGGAGAGGAGGATACACTGAACTATAATAATTGATAGGATAGGAGGGGACTAGCTACGTAGTAGGGGTAGGTCTGTGACTACAGTCAACAGGACTCTGCAAGGGAGGTACTGACTTGTGAAATTAGGTGCAAGCATCTCAAAAGGTAAGTTTATAGATCGGATTTAAAATTCCAGATAGTGTCCATTTGGCACAAGTGTCAGGGAAGAGCATTCCAGAGACTGGGACCCACAACTGAGAAGATAGAATGTAGGTTATTTGCCTAAAGGAGGTGACTACTAAAAGGTGTTATTGGGAGGAGTAGAATGTCCTAGACAAAGAGTATGGTATTAAGTAACAGGGTAGGAAAGCTGGGAGGCCTGTCATCTTAGTTTTGAAGACTAGGATCATGCAGCCACTGGGAAAATACAAGACTTCAAACCATGGCATGTACTATTATGCTAGTCCTTATTTTATAAGAGATCATAAACAGTGAATTACCTACTTATGTGTGTAAATGACTAAAATAGTTCCTTCTTGCAGCCTAACATTACTCCCTTAAATTTGTTCGTCAGGAAGCATTGTTACTCTAAACAAAAGAATGGGATGAATGAATTATATTTGAAAACTACTGGCTATTCACATGTTTACTATACCTGCAGATGGCCCTTTATCACATAGGAGTCAGCAATTTTTGTGTTGGTGCCTTCATAATCCCCAACATCACTGATGCAGATGGCATACCACTGAAAAACAAAGTAATTAATAAAAACACAGTACTTTCAGACAATGGATACCAATCAAATCTCAATGTAAATAAACCAATAGGAAAACCTCATCAGAAGAGCTTTCATGAAGCCAATTCAAATCCTCTTCTTTTTGACATGTGTCTCTGTTTTAATATTATTTCACTTCTCCCCAAATATTCACGGGGATTAGGGGCAGAATCGGCCCCTGAATATTGAAAATTTGCGAATAACTTTTGGGCCAACTCTCTCAAGACTACGACGGGAACTCACGGCAGCCATTTTGGATGAGTAATCTGCACGGGGCAAGAGCATAGGAAGATCGCTCCTGCCCCGAAAGACCGCTAGACCACCAGGTAAGGTTCGGGGAGGTCCAGGAGGTGGGGGTGATTCCGGTGGTCGGTCATTTTGGAATCCAGAAGTTCGAACTCGAATCCATCTTTAAGGATAATTGCTAATCCTCCTCCTTTTTTGCCTGTGCGGATTAACGTAAGGATTTTGAAATTGTCTGGTAGAAGATCAGTTATAATTGGATCATCTTCAGACAGTAACCAAGTTTCAGTTAGAAAGAGGCAGGCTATTTGCTTGCTGATGATTCAGTCATTAATAAGGAATGCCTTATTTCTAACAGATCTGGTATTAAGATATGCACGTGGATGTGGCAATTTCTGTTGAGTTAGTGGTTTTGATGTTTTTTATTTCCCTTGTTCTTTTTTTAAGGGTACAGTGGTGTCTTTTTTTATTTGAGATAACATTAATATGATTTATTGTGTCTTCTTGTGGGTTTATTTCAGACAAAGTTTTTAATGAATGGTCATTCTGATCTAGATTGTGAACATGGAACAGATGCCAATGATGATTATTGTATCCAAAAGATGGAGAGTTTTGAGAAGAATCAGATGCAGAGGGTAAATTCTGAGAAGTATGAAGATATTGTTGGATTGGGGGTTGTGTGGTCCACCTTTTTATCAGTAAGGGCCAGTTCTTAACAAGATCATAGATATCCATTTCTACTATATAGAAACATGATGGCAGATAAAGGCCCATAGAGTCTGCCCATCTGCAGAATCTACTATCTCCTCTCCCTAAAAGATCCTACTTGTCTGTTCCATTCTTTCATGAATTCTGATACAGTCTTTGTCTCTACAACCTCTACCGGGAGACTATACCATGCATCTACCTCCCTTTCTGTAAAAAAATATTTCCTTAGATTACTCCTGAGTCTATCACTTCTTTTTTTTTATTATTTATTTATCAATTTTACATTTTAACAAAATCAAACATTTTGTACAGAAAGATTGTATGTTGATACAGCATTTGGAAAAGAAAAGAAAAATTTTTACAATAATTTTACTTCAAACAATCTCAAGTCCACATTTTTGATCCAAGAATTTATGAGTGTTTGAACATTAAAGAAAATCAAAAGATATATGCTAGTCAAAAAAAGGTATCTGTGGCTGGTTCGAGGAGCTTAACTCTAATTTACTAGTCCGACGTTCCTTCCTTTTCCAGGTGTTTCAGCGTCAAGAAGGTTGTAAGTTGAGCCGGTTCAAAAAAACACATATTTATTATCTCGATAACTTACAATACATTTACATGGGAAACATAAGAAAAAAATACCGCCCAAATGAGTGACACCTGGTTTCAATAAAAGAAACTGTCGAATTTGAGTTTCTTTACTAACATCTGGGAAAACTTGAATTTTCAAACCTAGAAACTCCTTATGTTTATTTTTAAAGAACATTTTTAATATCCATTCTTTATCTGGCAATAATGCCACGGGTAATAGGAGAGTTGCTGGTTTAGCCAAATCCTTATCAGATACTTCCAAAATTGCTGTCAAATCTAGTTGAAGATCCTGCTCCTGATTCTGGTCTTCTGCTTGCTGTTGCAATACTTTACCGGGCAAATAATACACCCGAGTAAAGGGAGGTATTGAGTCCTCAGGAATTTTCAAAATACCTTTTTACCATTTCCCTTGGGCTTATAGAGGGAACTTTTGGAAAATTCAGCAAGCGTAGGTTATTGGCTCGATAACTATTTTTCATTGTCTCTAATTTTCTTCTAATAATCTGGTTATCTTTTATTATTGTTGATTGAACTTGTTTAATCATATTCACTTCTTTCTCAATATCTCCTACTTTAACTTTAACATTGGAAATTTCTTGTCTATTTTCTTCTCTCTCTTGTTTCTGAGTTTTTAAGTTCTTTTCACCTTCTTTAATCTGTTTAGTCAAAGAGTCTCCTTGTTTGGAAACCAAGTCCCATATTGAGTCCAGGGTAACTTCTGCTGGCTTCTCTGAGTAAAAGGAAATTCCCTGTAAAATTTGTTTTGGCTCACCTTGTCCACCTTCTGTTTGCTGCGCTTGGTCATCTCCTCCCGATGGTAATCTGGCCACTAGTGTAGTCTCTGGGCTTAAACAGTCCATCAAGACCTCTATTAGCTGGCTTCCAGATGGTTCAGCCTCTCGGTCAGGGAGTGCTGCCGCTCCTGGCTCACTCCCTTCACGTGGTGTGCTAGCACTCAGCGGGGGGAGGGGAGGAGGATTCCTTTGGTCAGGGCTCAGAGTTGTTTCTGAGTCTATCACTTCTTAACTTCATCCCATGCCCTCTCATTCCAGAGCTTCCTTTTAAATGAAAGAGACTCGCCTCATATGCATTTATGCAATGTAAGTATTTAAAATCTAGACGTGTCTTGGAGCCGACAGTGCAAAGAAATGTGATTATTGCATTGAGCTTGAAAATTTTCTCTGATGCAGCTGTACTGTGGTGAAACAAGGGCCTTGTTGGAGGAGGCTTGAAGGTGATAGAGTGTGGTGTTCGCTCAACAGGCAAGTTGCAGTAATGGAGAGCTGAGGTCTGACAGATCAAAGGAGATCGTGCCTGAGCAATGGAGTCACCAACACTTTAAGCTGAGTAAAAGAAGTTTTGAATTTAAACCCTGTGCACAGTGGTGGGCTTAGTCCCGATTTGAAATTTGCCTTTTTTGTGAGTGGAGTTTTTTGTAGCCTATGATAAGAAGCAAGCGGCTTAAAATCAGTGTTGATTGCTATCTCTGATAAAGTGCTTGAGGCTTTTACTCCACCTTGTTATTAAACACTTTTTTTGTGTGGGTAAACCCACCGCTGGCTGGCAATATTAAGATTATTCAATAAATTTAAACATCTCTATCATATCTCCCCTCTCCCACCTTTCCTCCAAAGTATACATATTGAGATCTTTATGTTTATGTTGTAATTTCATTATCATTATAATTTTAACTCACCTTGTGAACTGCAAAGTGCTCTGTATCTGTTGACAGTGCCTTTTGTGCAAAATCAAGAGCCTCATAAGTCAGTCTTTTCTTATCTACTTTTGGAGTGGTACTCAGCATGGCCACATCATGTGATGCTCGTGCCAGACGCCATAATATCTCAACATGATCACTGTCCAGAAGCAAAAAATACATTAATTCTGAACATGAAGCTAGTTTTGTCACAGATGTCATGTCTTAATATCCTTATGCAATAACACAATCAACAATCATCACAAGGGTACTCAGTCCATAAGATGTCTCAAACAGTAATGTAAACCTTAGCTACCATTTAAATGCCCTTATGTACTCAAATTATTTTTACTATTTTCTTCCAGGATCCTCAGCGGCACCACTTGGAGCTCAATCCAACTCGTGTCAACTCGTCATCGGGTCCTTATTTATGAAAGATTTTTCTTAGCTTTTGTATATTAATAAATACATTTATTCAACTTGAATATTAATTTAGAAGCATATTACTTAGCTTTATCATGTGGTCTCTAGCAAGGGATTGTTATACCAACATGTTTCGCTATAGTAGCTTTATCAAGAATAATCCCTCCCTGCTATACCGCCAGAATCTGTGACCACTAAATCCTCTTAATATCCTTCATTTTAAGGCACACAGATAATTTATATATTTCCTCTCTTTTTCAAGAAAATAAAAAATATCAGCAGAAATGAGCTACTTGGTCCATCCAGTCTGCCAATATTTATCAGTCTTCTGTGCCATTCCAGGTCTTAATCTGAGGTCTTTTCCTTTTATTACACTGGTCAACAACAAAAACAATTTTTCTTTGTTACTGAGAACTTAAGAAGTGTTCTTAGTTAACTTAATGACGGTGATTTCAGATCTGTAATTGAAATTCAGCTAACACATCAGGTTTCTGAAACAAACGTTACTGATTTTTTAGACAGTTTGCCATATAGGCACAATATTGCGAGTATGAACTGTGTCCCACCAAACTTGTGTTAAGGAGTTTACTTTGAAAACAAACACGAAGACTATAAGGAGACACATTACAGCATATATTTACAACTCTCTTAACTCACACAAAAGTAATGTCGGCATGTTCAGAAATGTTTGAGACACTTGCTTTTACGCTTGTACTGCAAATTTGTCTCTTTGCAAGAATCAACAATAGTCTCCCATCATACTGGGATTATGAGCTCCTTAGTGACTTTAGGCACTGGTAATATATAATAAGCTTTATACCCAATTTCATCACCACCAAGTCATCTTTCATACACATCCCACGTTGTCATACATTTACATTTTAATGATAAAATAGTACTTTCTACCTTCTATTCAAAATTTCATTTGCTATTTTTAAAGAGCCCTTCATACTCTGGATAGTAAATGGGCTTTGGCATGCTACTTATAAAGAAATGCAATTTTGAGAAAGTTGACCCAACTATTTATCTTTTTCAGTCCAAACAGAACTGGTATGTCAGTAGTAAAAAGAAATCTGACAAAATGACTAGACTCTTCTATACAACTATACAAATTGGATAAAAACCGAAAACCTTGACTGCCTCTTCCTCACTGAAACCTGGTTAACCTCAGACACAGACCCTAGAATAACAGAAGTATGCCCGCAGGGGTACAAAATAAAAGTGACCTGCAGAGAGAAAAAAAGAGGAGGAGGACTAGCAATAATAATCAAGGACTCCCTAACCCTAAGCATACTAGAAAAAACATCCACCCCGCAAATGGACTTCCTCGCATGTCATCTCACAAACCCTACACTAAAAAATTCACTAAACTGCATGCTCTGTTATATAACACCAGGTAACTGGACCACAGTGAGACCCGAATTTGAAAACTTCATTTACCAAAACTCATTAACAGCAGAATATACCTTATCCATAGGAGACCTAAACCTTCACCTAGAAGACACAACATCCACACCAGCAAATAACTGTCTATCCTTTCTCAATGCCTTATCCTTCCTAAACCCACAAACCACTCATGAAAAAGGTCATCAACTGGACATTGCAGCATTCATGACTCACCAACCATCCAACCCAGCTATCCAAACTCCCAACGGAACCTAGTCCCCATCCCTATGGTCAGACCACTACACATACAACTTCAACATCAACTGGACCAAGACCAAAACCACACCTCAATCCAAAAAAATCACATACACCTCACGCAAACATATCGAGCCAACCATTTTCTGGTCAAAAGTAGATGAAACTATCCAAGACTGCGACCCAAAAGACTTCATCTCTCACTGGAAGAATCTGACCACCAACATCCTTGATGAACTGGCCTCACTACAAACCAAAAAGCACAGTTACTTACCGTAACAGGTGTTATCCAGGGACAGCAGGCATATATTCTCACATGTGGGTGACGTCATCTACGGAGCCCCGGCGCGGACAGCTTTTCAAGCAAACTTGATAGAAGTTTCAAGTTTGCACACTGCACCACGCATGTGCGTGCCTTCTCGCCCACTAGAGGGCGCATCCCACCTCGTGGTCCTCAGTTCCATAACTAGCAAGGAAGCCATCCCCGGGGAGGCGGGCGGGTTGTGAGAATATATGCCTGCTGTCCCTGGATAACACCTGTTACGGTAAGTAACTGTGCTTTATCCCAGGACAAGCAGGCATGATATTCTCACATGTGGGTGACCTCCAAGCCAACCAAAAAAGGGTAGGTGGGAGGATGGCAATTTATGAAAACAGGTTACGTAACACCGACTGGCCAAACCGGCCATCGTTTCTGGACAAGGTGTCCAGACAGTAATGAGAGGTGAATGTATGAACCGAAGACCAAGTGGCAGCCTTACATATGTCCTCCATCGGGGTGGATCGGAGGAAAGCTATCGACGCTGCCATCGCTCGGACCTTGTGCCCCGTGACTCGACCCGGGGGAGGAAGGCCAGCCTGAGCGTAGCAAAAGGAAATGCAAGCGGCCAACCAGTTAGACAGAGTGCGCTTGGAAACTGGGTGCCCTAATCGATTGGGATCGAAGGACAAAAACAATTGAGGAACCTTCCGATGAGGCCTGGTGCGTTGAAGATAAAATGCCAACGCCCTCTTACAGTCAAGCGTGTGAAGCGCCGTCTCGCCTGGATGGGAGTGGGGCTTCGGGAAGAACACAGGAAGGACAATGGACTGATTGAGGTGGAAGTCAGAAACAACTTTAGGTACAAACTTAGGATGGGTGCGGAGGACCACCTTGTCGTGATGAAAGACAGTGAAAGGAGGGTCCGCAACCAAGGCTTGCAACTCCCCGATCCGCCTGGCGGAGGTGAGGGCAATTAGAAACACCGCCTTCCAAGTCAGAAATTTCAAGAGGGACTTGTTAAGTGGCTCAAACGGGGGTTTCATCAGTTGAGCCAGGACCACATTCAAATTCCACACGACGGGCGGAGGCTTAAGAGGGGGACAAACCCTGAGTAACCCCTTCATGAAGCGTGTCACCAAGGGATGGAGTGACAGAGGGCGTCCATCCAGAGGTTGGTGGAAAGCAGAAATCGCACTGAGATGAACCCGCACCGAAGTGGTTTTCAAGCCGGAGCGCGACAAATGAAACAAATATTCTAAAACCGAGGATACCGGCACTGATACCGGATCCAGGTGAAAAGACGAGCACCAGGTGGAAAACCTGGTCCATTTCTGCGCATAGCAAAGCCTCGTCGAGATCTTGCGGGAGGCTTCCAACACCTCCTTCACCGATTGAGACAGGTCCGGAGGAGTCAGGGAACAAGAAACCAGGCTGTCAGGTGCAATGACTGCAGATTGGGATGTAACATGGATCCTTGACTCTGAGACAGCAGAGAAGGAGAGACAGGCAGGGGGAGAGGCTCCCTGGCACTGAGTTGGAGCAGCAGGGAGAACCAGTGCTGACGCGGCCACCGAGGTGCTATGAGAATCATCGTGGCCGAGGACGATTTTAGGTGTACCAACGTTCGAATGATCAGAGGGAACGGAGGGAATGCATACAGGAACCTCCCTTCCCAGTCGAGTAGGAAGGCGTCCGCTTCCAGACGGTCCTGCGAGTACATCCGAGAACAATATAGTGGTAGTTTGTGTGTCTCCGGAGAGGCAAACAGATCCACCTGTGGCGTTCCCCAGCGAGCGAAAACCTCGCGTAGAACTGCTGAGTGTAGAGTCCACTCGTGCGGTTGCAGAAGTCGACTCAGTTTGTCCGCCAGGCAATTCCGTTCTCCTTGGATGTAGACCGCCCGGAGGAAGATGTTCCGGGAGGCCGCCCACTCCCAGAGGCGAAGAGCCTCGGAGCAGAGGGGCCATGACCCCGTTCCTCCCTGCTTGTTCACATAATACATTGCCACCTGATTGTCCGTGCGGACGAGGACCACCTGGTCCTGCAATATGTGAACGAAGGCTCGAAGTGCTAGGAAGATGGCCCGCAGCTCTAGCACGTTGATATGACACTGACGGTCTTCTGCCGACCACAGGCCCTGCGTGCGAAGACCGTCGAGATGGGCTCCCCACGCGTACTCCGAGGAGTCCGTGGTCAGGACCTTGCGAAAAGGCGGAGTGCGGAACAATAGCCCCATGGACAGATTTGAAGAGTCTGTCCACCAACGCAGCGATTTCCGCAAGGGCGGAGTCACCGAAATGAGGCGAGACACCGGGTCGCACTCCTGACGCCACTGGGACGCGAGGGTCCACTGAGGGATCCTCAGATGTAGCCTCGCAAACGGCGTGACATGTACCGTCGAGGCCATATGGCCCAGAAGCATCATCATGCGCTTGGCCGACACCCTCGATAGTTGAGCGACCTGGCGGCTCATCCGTACCAAGGCTTCCAACCGCTGGGTCGGCAGGTAGGAGCGTAGGCGCACCGTGTCCAGCACCGCACCTATGAATTGAAGAGACTGCGACGGCCTCAACTGAGACTTTGGAAAGTTTATCTCGAACCCGAGAGTTTGCAGGAAGGTAATAGACTGTCGGGTCGCTGAGATAACCCCCTCCCTGGTCGGGGCTTTGATGAGCCAATCGTCCAGGTAAGGGAACACGTGGAGTCCCCGTGACCTGAGGGCTGCTGCAACCACCACCATGCACTTCGTGAATACTCGTGGGGACGCGGCCAGGCCGAAGGGCAGTACCCTGTACTGGAGGTGGAGGTTCCCCACCTGGAATCGTAAGAATCTTCGACAGGCGGGGTGCACCGGAACATGGGTGTATGCTTCCTTCAAGTCGAGGGAGCACATCCAGTCCCCTTCCTCCAAGAGGGGATACAGAACCGGGAGAGATAGCATTCGGAACTTCTCCCGGGCCAGGAATTTGTTGAGCTTCCTGAGGTCCAATATGGGGCGCAGGTCCCCGGTCTTTTTTGGGACCAAAAAGTAGCGGGAGTAAAACCCTGTACCCCACTGGTCCTTGGGGACCGGTTCGACCGCCCGAAGCTTCAAGAGGGCTTTGGCTTCGGTTATAAGGGTCGGCAGCTGCGAACGGTTGCAGGGGACTAGACTCGGGGGACTGTCCGGCGGCGAGGACACAAAGTTGAGCGAGTAGCCCTCGGAGACGATCCGGAGCACCCAAGCGTCTGAGGTAATCCCGGTCCATGCCTCCCGGAAGGACCGGAGACGGCCCCCGATAGGAAGGGGTTCCTGTGAAAGTGCGGAGGGGAACCCGCCCCGTCCGCTCAGCCCGTCAAAAGGAAGGCGCTGGCTTAGAAGGGCCCTGCGCCGGGGCTTGGGTTTGTCCCCCTCTGCCTCGTTGAGACGGACGTCTCGGAGGCGGTCTCGAGAAAGCCGGGGTCGACTTCTGAGGGTATCGGCGCGGCGGAGGCCGAAAGGGTTTCTGAGGCGGGGGCCTAGGTTTGGGGCGGACCAGGGATGCTAGAGAGCGCTCCTGTTCCGACAAGCGTTTGGTCGCCGCATCCAACGACTCGTCGAATAACTCGGACCCCACACAAGGCAAGTCTGCCAGGCGTTCCTGCAGGTTTGGGTCCATGTCGAGGGTGCGAAGCCAGGCCAAGTGGCGCATGGCCACCGCGAGGGCCGACACCCTCGAAACCAGCTCAAAGGCGTCGTACACTGCATGGAATAGGTACAATCGCAATTGAGACAGGTTGGACATAAACTTGTCGAATCCTGCTCTTTGGGAGTCCGGTAACGAGTTTCGATATTGAGGAAGATCCTTCACCATACCCCGCAAATAGGAGGAAAAGGTGAAGGCGTAATTTAGAACCCTGGTGGCCATCAGGGAATTTGAATAGAGGCGACGGCCAAACTTGTCCAGGGTCCGCCCTTCCCTGCCTGGTGGAACCGTCGCAGAAACCCGTGAGGGCTGTGATTTTTTAAGAGCTGACTCCACCAGAAGGGACTGGTGTGAGAGCTGCGCCTTATCGAACCCTTTAGGAGGAATCGTTCTATACTTCGATTCCATTTTTGAAGGTACAGACGTGACTGTAAGAGGGTTTGACAAGTTCTTCAGCCAGGTCTGCAGAAGGACGCTGTTGAGAGGGAGTCTAGGCACCTCTCTAGGAGGAGTGGGGAGGTCCTGTTCCTCCAAAAATTCTTTGGAATACCGAGAACATACCATCTGGTCAATCCCCAGGGCTTGGGCCATGTCCTGAACGAAGGATGAAAATGAGGACGGCCTAGCCTGGGGAGACGGGGTTCTCGACCGCCCCAACGAGGAGAGGGGGGAGGCCTCATGGGAATAATGAGGATCCCTAACCGATCCCGAATCCCAGGATCCCCTCTCGAGGGCCCTCGAGGGGGAAGGGGAAGTTGTCCTCCTCGCAGAGCCCTTGGGTGAGGACCCCGGGGTTCGTGGGACACTTTCCCGTTTCCTCGGCGAGGCGGCCCGGGAAGACTTCCCACGAGGTGAACGGAGGAGCCTCGGATTGTCGAGGCGCAACTCCGACACCTGCAGCGCCTCGCCCCCGAACGACGAGGAACGGTCGCGCCGAGGCGAGCCTCGAGGTCGCTTAGACTTCCTCGATCGACGCCCTGTTCGAGGTCGCGTCGAGGGCGAGGCGTGTCTGGAAGACCCGGAGGAAGAGGAGGAAAGACGGCGCACTCTGCGCAACTTTTCTTTGGGCCTTACACTCCGCTCAGGGGGTTCCCCCGAGGTCGAGGTCCGGGGCGGGGCCGGGACCGAGATGAATGGGGTCACTGTGCCCGAGACCGAGGTCGCCGAGGCTCCCGCGGTCGAGGGGGCCGAGGCCGGGGCCTCCGAGACCGAAGGCGCTCCGGCCGAGGTCGAGGCCGCCGGGACCGCAGCACGCTGCAACACTTCCAGGGCTCCCGATAGCTCCGATGAGATCAGGGCTCGGAGGAGATCCTGGAAGGCCGGAATCCCCACGAAGGTGGGGAGTTCCGAGTCCGGGGCACACTCCCTGGAGGGCGACCTCGGTCTCGAGTATTCCCTCGGGGTGTGCGGAGTCGAGGTCCGATGCGGGGCCGGGGTCGACCCACCCGCTTTGGCCTGACTCGAGGATGGCTTCTTTGCTGAAGGGGATGGAACAGAGGACTTACCCGAAGCTTGCTTCACTGCCGACGCCTTCGAGGATGAGGGTCGGGGCGAGGCCGAGGCCCCTGAGGACGCCGAGGCCGAGGTCAAGGCCGGGGTCGAAGCCGGGGCCGACGTCGAGGCCTTAGGCGGCGCATCGACGGCGAACAAATCCGCCATTCTGGCCTTGCGGCGGCGTAGGGCCCTGTTTTGGAAGGTAGAGCAGCGATCACACGACTCTGTCGGATGTTCGGGCCCCAGACAGACAATGCACCACCGGTGAGGGTCAGTGATGGAAAGCAACCTCTCGCACCGGCTGCACTTTTTGAATCCCGTAACAGGACGGGACATCCACGAAGAAAAAGAAGAAGGCCGGGAACGTGCCGACGTCCCCGGCCACGGCTTCCGGGAGCCCCCGGAGCCAGACGAAAACGAAATACTTTTTTTTTTTTTGAAAAGAACCGAAAGGAAAAAAGCAGTACCGCGAACTAATTCGATGGAAAAATAAACTAAACGCGGCAGCTAGAAGGCAAAAACACTGGAGCTCAGATCCACAGGGCTTTCTTGCTCCGCGGAAAAATTTGAACTGAGGACCACGAGGTGGGATGCGCCCTCTAGTGGGCGAGAAGGCACGCACATGCGTGGTGCAGTGTGCAAACTTGAAACTTCTATCAAGTTTGCTTGAAAAGCTGTCCGCGCCGGGGCTCCGTAGATGACGTCACCCACATGTGAGAATATCATGCCTGCTTGTCCTGGGATAACCAGAACCAGCAGGAAATCAGACCAATGGTTTGACAATGAATTGCTCCAACTCAAAAGACAGTGTAGAAGATTAGAAAGAAAATGGAGAAAAACTAACCTAGATCAAACAAAAACCAACTGGAAAAAAATCAACAAACAATATAAACATATACTAAAGGACAAGAGGAAAACTCATTACACTAATCTCATAGGCACGGAAACCCAAGATTCCAAAAAACTATTCCAAATCCTGAAAGATCTAACAGACACCAAACCTTACACAAACACCAACAACCCCCCCCCCCTTAGCTATCCTCTTAGCAGAACACTTCAAGAACAAAATTACCAATGCCAGAGCCATCCTCAATCTTACCCCACCCCATCAAAATGCAATCACAATTCACCCCTCAGAAAAAGAGTCAACTGCAGCAGACAGAACATGGTCTCAGTTCCCCAACATACAATGGTCCGAACTCAATAAACTGTACAAAAAATACAGCCATGCCTCCTGTGACCTCGACCACTGCCCTTCATATCTCCTTACTACTTCCAGTGTAAAATTCCGCACCATACTTCTACAATGGATTCAATCCACGCTCACAGACGGCATTTTCCCTACTGACCTCAGCAAAATAGTCATCACCCCAATCCAAAAAGACCCAAAAGAACCACCAGACCAGCCATCCAACTTCAGACCTATTGCCTCAATACCGCTATACGTCAAAATTACAGAAGGCCTAGTAGCCAAACTCCTCACCAACTACCTAGATGACCATAACCTACTCCACCCCATGCAATCAGGCTTCAGAACCAACTTCAGCACAGAGACACTACTAGGCTCCCTAATGGACACAATCAGACAACACCTTAGCACAGGGAAAAAAATGCTTCTCATACAACTGGACCTAACTGCAGCATTCGACCTAGTTGATCATAACATCCTTCTACAGATCTTGGATGCAATAGGTATCTCAGATAAAGTATACTCTTGGTTTGAAGGCTTCCTAAAATCCAGAACCTACAGTGTAAAATCAAACAAAGAAAAATCAGAACCTTGGTCAAACCCCTGCGGCGTACCACAAGGATCCCCACTATCACCTACCCTCTTCAACCTATACACTGCCTCTCTAGGAACACATCTGGACAATCTAGGCATAACCACCTATAGTTATGCAGATGACATTACCATCCTCATCCCATATGATCAGCCTAAACCCACCATAACAAACACACTACACCGAACACTAGAAACAGTTACGACCTGGATGAAAGATCACAAACTTAAACTCAACCCAGACAAAACCAAATTCATCCTCCTCGAAAATGACAGACAAAGTCTAAACCATAACCAATTTAGAACTCAACTCAATCAACTATCCCATCCAAACCACCATAAAACTACTTGGCATGACCATAGACAGATGCGGCCCAACAGGTCCAGGACCTGTGCAGTAAATTTCTATCTATACCCCTCTATCCCCTTTTCCAGCAGGAATTTGTCCAATCCTTTCTTAAACCCGAGTACCGTACTCTGCCCTATAACGTCCTCTGGAATTGCATTCCAGGTGTCCACCACACGTTGTGTAAAGAAGAACTTCCTAGCATTTGTTTTGAGTCTGTCCCCTTTCAACTTTTCCGAATGTCCTCTTGTTTTTTTATTTTCTGAAACTTTGAAGAATCTGTCCCTCTCTACTCTCTCTATGCCCTTCATGATCTTGTAAGTCTCTATCATATCCCCTCTTAATCTTCTCTTTTCCAGGGAAAAGAGTCCCAGTTTTTCCACTCTCTCAGTGTATGAAAGGCTTTCCATCCCCTTAATCAGTAGTGTCGCTCTCCTCTGAACTCTCTCGAGTAATGCCATATCCTTCTTAAGGTACGGTAACCAATACTGGACGCAGTACTCAAGATATGGACGCACCATTGCCCGATACAGCGGCAGGATAACTTCTTTCGTTCTGGTTGTAATACCCTTCTTGATTATACCTAGCATTCTATTCGCTCTCTTAGCGGCAGCTGCGCACTGTGCCGTCGGCTTCATTGTCATGTCCACCATTACCCCCAAGTCCCTTTCTTGGGTACTCTCAGTCAATAACTTCCCTCCCATCGTATAATTATACCTCGGGTTTTTGCTTCCCACATGCAATACTTTACACTTCTCAACATTGAATTTAATCTGCCATCTCTCTGCCCATTCCCCTAGTTTGTCCAAGTCACTTTGCAATTCTTCGCAGTCCTCCTTTGTCCGAGCTCCACTAAATAGTTTGGTGTCGTCTGCAAATTTTATTATCTCACACTTCGTCCCTGTTTCTAGATCATTTATGAATATGTTAAAAAGCAGCGGCCCGAGCACCAATCCCTGCGGAACACCACTCGTGATCTTTCTCCAGTCTGAGTAGTGGCCCTTCACCCCTACCCTCTGTTTCCTACCCTCTAACCAGTTTCTGATCCATCTATACACGTCTCCGTCCACCCCATGGTTCCTCAGTTTCTGGAGTAGACGTTCATGAGGCACCTTTTCAAAGGCTTTCTGGAAATCTAGGTATATGATGTCTATGGGGTCTCCTCTGTCCATCTGTTTGTTAATTCCTTTGAAGAAGTGCAATAAGTTAGTCAGGCACGATCTCCCCCTGCAGAAACCATGTTGGCTGGTTATCAGAAGTTTGTTTTTTTCAAAATGTTCATCGATGTTTTCTTTTATCAGTGCTTCCGCCATTTTCCCCGGAACCGAGGTCAGACTCACCGGTCTGTAGTTTCCCGGGTCACCTCTTGATCCCTTTTTAAAGATGGGCGTAACGTTGGCTATCTTCCAATCCTCCGGGATCACACCTGTTTTCAGAGATAGGTTGCAAATTTGCTGTAGTAGTTCCGCTATTTCCTCCTTTAGTTTCTTCAGAACCCTTGGATGGATTCCATCCGGACCCGGCGATTTGTCAGTTTTTAGTTTTTCTATGTGCCTGCGCACATCATCAAGGCTCACTTCCATGGATGTTAACTTTTGTGCTTGATTTCCATTGAAGATTTGTTCAGGTTCCGGTATGTTGGTTGTGTCTTCACTTGTAAATACAGACGAAAAGAACATGTTAAGTCTTTCTGCGACCTCTTTCTCTTCCTTCACCGCTCCCTTCCGGTCTCCGTCATCCAGTGGTCCCACCTCCTCCCTAGCCGGCTGTTTCCCTTTAATATATCTAAAGAACGGCTTGAAATTTCGTGCTTCCCTGGCTAGCCTCTCTTCATACTCTTTTTTGGCTTTTCGAATCACATGGTGACATTCTTTTTGATACTTTCCCTCAGATTTGTCCTTTTTCCATTTTCTGAATGAATTTTTCTTATTGCCTATTGCTTCCTTCACTATTTTAGTTATCCACGCCGGGTATTTTGTTCGACTCTTGTTGCACCCTTTTCTGAATCTGGGGATATACAGATTTTGCGCCTCACTCAACATGTCCTTGAAAAAGGACCAGGCATGTTCTACCATCTGCCATTTTTTGGAAGTGTTCTTAAGTTTCTTCTTTACCATTCCCTTCATTGCTTCGTAGTTGCCCTTCCTGAAGTTAAAAGTTGTCGCTATGGTTCTCTTTCCTTTCAGTATTCCTATTTCCACCTTGAACTTGGTCATATTATGATCGCTGTTTCCCAACGGTCCCACTACTTCCACTTCCTTTGCAGGTCCCCTTAGCCCATTTAGGATTAGATCCAGAGTGGCATTTCCTCTCGTCGGTTCTCTAACAAGCTGCTCCATGAAGCAATCTTGTACAGCCTCCAGAAAGTCTGCCTCCCTAGCGCATCTTGAGCTTCCAAGACTCCAGTCTATCCCAGGGTAGTTGAAGTCTCCCATAATAACTGTGTTACCGCTTTTGCATTCTCGCTTCATCTCGGCTTCCATTTCTTCATCGATATCTCCGGTTTGTCCGGGTGGATGATAGTATAGGCCTATCTTTATTTCAGGCCCTTTCCTTCCTGGTATTTTAACCCATAGCGATTCTAGCTTGTTGGCCGTCTCTGCTGTGTCCATTCTTATCGATTGTATGCTTTCTTTTATGTATAGTGCTATTCCACCGCCTTTCTGTCCTAATCTGTCTTGGCGATAGGATTGATAAGACACCCAAACCCATTCACCTTCCTGAGAGCCATTTTCCCTTCTATAACTTTGGAAGCAACTGAGCAGCTGAGAAGAACACTGCTGAATGCAGGAAGAGCCACACATGATCAAAACTTTATGCCAAGACCTGCTCACAACATATACAGTATCTTGAACCACCAGAAGTGCTGCACCATCTGTAGCACAGACATGCCTCCTCCAAAAAATGGCCATTTAACCATACCTTCTGTTTTCTATCCAATAACCAATTCCTAATCCACAACTGAACATTGCCTCCTATCCTATGACTCTAATTTTCTTAGGAGCTTCTCATGAGGAACTCTGTCAAAAGCTTTCTGAAAATCTAGATAAACTACGTCAACTGGCTCATCTTTATCCACATGTTTATTTATACCTTTAAAAAAGTCAAGCAAATTGGTGAGGCAAGATCTCCCTTGGCTGAACCTGTACTGTAGAAGGATTTATGGTTCACTTAGCAGTTGATTAATGTGGACCCATTTAAGGACATCTGCACCTGGAGAATTTGATTTGATGTGAATTTGATAAGCCACAGGTGAAGCTTTTTCCACTATAGGGAATGGACCATGCCAACTTGGCAAAAATTTACTTTCTTTGGCCTTGGTTTTGCCAAAATTGTAATAGAATACCTTGTCGCCAATTTGGTATTCCTTTGTGGTAGTCCTATGATCATAATAGGCTTTTCTACCTTTAGCAGCAATTTCCAGATTTTTCTGGGCAAAAGAAAATGCACCCTGTAAATGGTTACGTAAATGGGTGACATATTCATGAGCAGTAGTAGCACTAGAAAGATTTACATCATTAGTTCTATACAACAAATGAATTGGTAATGTCATTTCTCTACCTGTCATCATTTCAAAAGGTGTCACCCCCGTAGAACGGTGAGGCGTGGCACGAATAGCCATCAGTACCAAAGGTAACTTCATGTCCCAATTCTTACCAGAGGTAGACACGTACTTCTTCAGGATTGTGATGATGGTACGATTCGCTCTTTCCACTTGTCCCGATGATTGAGGGTGGTAAGCTATGTGCAATTTACTTTTCACTCCGAGCATCTTCCACATATGTCGCATCACCTCTGCAGTGAAATGTGATCCTTGGTCTGAGTCCACTCTCATGGGCAAACCCCACCTACTGAACACATGATTCAGTAACAAAGTAGCGGTAGTCTCTGCCGTACAATTGGGTGCAGGCAAGCACTCAATCCACTTTGTAAACAAACAAGTGACAGTCAACATATACTTATTACCTCGGGAGGAACGGACCACTGGGCCAATCCAGTCAATCTGGATGTCGGACCAGGGCATGACCAAACCCTTCTTTCTCAAGGGTGCTCGGTGAAGTGGTGTAGAGGGTTGAAATTGACAACAAGTTAAACAACCTCTCGTATATAACTGCACATCTTGCCGCATATGAGGCCAATAGGCCACTTGCTTCAGTGTCTCATAGGTAACTTCTTCACCTCTATGTCCTGCACAAGGTTCATCATGGGCATGTTGCAACATGATTCCTCGATATGCACGGGGTACAACCCACTGCACAATACCATGCTTACTCGTCCGAGTGAGCAGGTCCTGATGAATCGAGAATTTCTCTCTGGAGGTGTAGAGTATCCTAAGTTCTTCATCCTTCCGATCGTCTTCAGACAATGGATGATCCTGTGGATTCTGTATGAAGTTATAGAACTTTCCCAGGATAAGATCGGTCTTCTGAGCGGTTACAAGATCAAAGGAAGGAATATCATTACCCCACTGCACTACAGGTGTTTCAGCTACCTGTTTCGCTTGGCGTCGAGTAATAGCATGTACCATCGAGAACAACTCTTCAGGGCATTGCCATAGTTCACCTGACAAAGCACCTTCTTTGGCCAGTTGATCCGCAAGGTCATTTCCGATCTTGTCAGAACTATTAACCTTAGCATGACCTTTCACTTTCTTCCAGTAGATGGTCATGTCATTGTCTCGTACCAATTGATCTAAGGCTAGAATCAAGTCGCCATGATGGACAGGCTTTCCTTTGGAATTTAACATGTCCTTCTTTTTCCACACGGGTAAGTGAGACACAAAGTTTTGACGCACATAATCAGAATCTGTACAGATAATCAGTTCTGGGATCCCCTTCTGTACCGCAGACTGTACAGCGACCAAGGCTGCTACAATCTCTGCGTATTGGTTGGTTTTAGCACCCAATTTATACTTCAAAGTTTCCATAGGTGTGTCGACATTCCACACTACACCTACTCCTGCGACCAAATTATGGGTCGAGGTCTGGTGGAAGGCACAGCCATCTACGTAGACTTGAGGTATATTGGCACATAGCTGTTCATCGTAAAGATGATGATGATGGGGTTCCTCCTCTTCTGGTGGAACATCAGGTTCCGGTATACCTGTAAGAAAATCTTGGTCTGTACAATCATGTAATTCTGCTATCCCTTGGGCTACTGTATTTCGATGTTTCAGGGCATACTTTACCTGTAAAGGCCATCCTTGGAGAGCCAAAGTCCATGAGACTATTCGGCTATTGGAGACACGACCAGTCTTGATCTTGTCACTACCCAAGAAACTAATGGGTTGATGACAAGTCTCTACAATGAGTTTTTCTCCTTGGATGTAACTCCGAAAATGTTGAAGAGCCCAAACAGTTGACAGTAGAGCTTTCTCACATTCAGAATACTTCTTCTCTACATCGGTGAAGCCTTTGCTTGCATAGGCCACCACACGCTTGTCAGAGTCGTATTTCTGGTACAGGACAGCACTCATAGAGTGTTTGGAGAATCCTAGGTCGATGAAGAATTCACGACCACTCTCAGGGTAGGCCAAGCAAGGAAAGCGACTAAGCTGCTCTTTCATCTCTTGCATAGCATCTTCCTGTTCAGGACCCCACGTCCAAGGTACATCCTTCTTTAGTAAGGCAACCAAGGGTCTAGAGATCTCTGCATACTGATCTATGAACTGTCGAGAATAGTTGCATATTCCTAAAAATGAACGAAGTTCCGTCAAATTGGTAGGTTTCCTCAACTGTTGTAGGGCCTGTATCCTTTTCTTCTGTGGTCGAAGACCTTCAGAGGAAATGTCATACCCTAAATAATTCAGAGATGTTCGGCACCATTGACCTTTGGCAAGGGTCAATTTAGCTCCTGCATTTTGCAATTGTTGGAACACATGTTCTACCTCTTCCAGGTGTTTCTGAAAGGTGGGACTCTTGATCAGGATGTCATCCACATAGACTAAAGTTCCTCGAGCTTCCGCATCTGGAAGGGCTTTATGGAGAAATATGTTGAACTCAGCTGGAGAGTTCAGAAAACCAAAAGGTGTTCTATTCCACGTGTACTGTTTCTTCCCAAAGGTAAATGCTAGTTTGTATTGATCCGGTGGATGTACAGGAACTGTCCAAAATCCAGAAGCTAAATCCAAACTGGTAAAATACTTAGCTCCTTTGATGGTAGTCAAGCTCTGGTCAAGATGGGCCATAGGCCACCTAGACAAGGGTACCCGCTTGTTTAGCTGTCGGTAGTCCAAGGCAATTCTCCAACTGTTATTCTTCTTCAGGATTGGCCACAAGGGTGAGTTGTATGTACTGTTGCAAAGCCTAATGATACCCCTAGTTTCCAGGGTATCAAGTATCTCTTGCACGGACTCATACGAGGCCAAAGGAATCTTATACTGACGTACGAAGACGGGCTTACTGTGGAGATCCGTAGGAATCTTGGTCACATGTAGATCGGTCAGACCAGTGTCATAAGAATCCACTGCAAAAAGGTCTCGATACTTGTACAACAACTGTGTGAACTGAGCCTTTTCTTCATCAGAAGAGCACGCATCAGCTAGGTCCACTTGTTCCTTTACCATAGCATCAAACTTAGAAAAAGATTGGTTGGAAGAGATTTCCACTTGGTCCTCAATCTGTTCTTGCAAAGATGAAGAATCAATGGCATTCACCGCTTTGGATTGGTCAGACAGAACTAACTTCCTGGATAAAATCAAAAAATCATTCTCCACTGTTACATGGGATGTCGATGCATCATATGGCCAAAGGAAGTCCAATGAAATGAGTCCTGTAGGTGAGGTAAAAATTCGGTCCGGTATATTCCCCCCCTGGCAGGGGTCAACAATGGAAGACAAGCTGCCAATGATAGGCAATGTTACCTCAACATCAGGAAAAGATTCACCCACTAGAAAACCCAAATGTTCTCCTGCGGAGAGAAAGACTTCCGTAGGTTGAGCATTGACAATCAATACATGGAAAGAAGAGGTAGGTACTTCAAGACATGGTAAAGCACCTAGAGAAAGACCATGCTCGAGAAAAGAGGAATTCGGGTTGAAAAAGCCAATATCATCGAGCATGCGTTGACCATGGGCCAAACGAAGAGGCAGAGCAAAATCCTGCACAAGGTCAGGAATCTTGACGTCTTCAGCACAAACCACTTCACAAACTTGAGGAAGAAGTTGTCCTGCCTTCAAACCATCCATCAGGTCCACATCTTCTACCGGGGTGCCTTGCAATCTGCTCCAAAGCACACCGTTCACCAAATCAACGTAGACTCCTAGACGAACAAGACATTCGGATCCCAAACACAAGGATGTGTGTAGGCCTTTCACCACAGAAAAGTGATGAGTGAAAGTCTTAGAACCCAGGGTCAGCAGAAGGCTACAAACCCCAACAAGAGGCTTGACCCCCTGACCTGGTATAGGTAGGTGAGTAGAGTGGCGCCGAACAAACGGAACTGATGTGGTTCGCTGAAGTTGACAGTAAAAAGATTCACTAATCATGGAGATGTCACTCTGGAGTAGCAGTTGAGCTTGAACTGGAACAGAACCGTGCAGGTGAACATCAACAAACAAGTCAGTATCATCCTGGTGAAGTACAGCCAGTAGACGAGGATGAGAGGTCAAAGAACTGGAAACAGATGAGGTCGGGTCTTGGACAGTCTCTTGAGGTGGATCTGGCACGGGGAACGTAGACTTCAGAACAATCTCCAAATGGTCAGCCTGGAGAACAATGTCAGATATTTGTTCCTTGGGAACGCTGACAATCTCGCGGTCTGTGGGACCCCCTTCTGGAACATTGGCATACCGTAGCTCCAAAATGTGTGGATCCGCTGAACGCAGGAAATTTATTCGAATTGAAGTATCGTTTCGTTCCACAGTACTGGTAACCTGGGGAAGGCGTGTAGTTGGTACCTTTCCAAAAGGAAGGGGACGAGTCACCTGAGCCCAGACCACTTCTTGGACGTAATCCAAAATAGGCCGCAATCTCTTCAAAAGATCGTTTCCAATCAAAAACTCCTCTCCTGGACTAGTGGTAATAATCACTGGGTGTTTAACATTCATTTTGCCTAACTGCAAGGTCAGCCAAGTTTGACCAACTATCTCAATGTTCTGATATCCATATGCAACCAAAGACAAATCACTGGGAACAATCAACAGTGTATTCTGGGTACCCAGGGTAGTCTGCAAACGTTGGAATAGTCCCTGAGTGATCAAAGTCACTTCTGAAGCCGTATCAAGTAAACCGGGACAAGACAAAACCTGTTGGAGAAGCAAAGGTAAAGTGTACCGTTGACCCATAGGCGTTAACCTACCCAAGAAATACTTGTGTGACTTAATGGAATCCCACGAAGGAAGCCACTCTGTGTTCTCAGATAATTCACTGGATTGTACCGGATCTATGTCTTGTGTAGCATCAGGAGATGTTGTTTGGACAGAAGATACAATAGTGGGTGGAGAAATTGTTTCTCGGACTAGTCATGCGGTATCATTCTCTAACAATTCGGGTGTGTCATCCAGGTCGTCTACTATGGAAGCCTGGGTGTCAGTTACTACAGACTTGACCACTCGAGTTCCGGAAGGCCTGTAACTGATATTGTTATCCATTCTCCTTGAGGTCTGTTCCTTTCTCGCGGGGACAGATGCTGCCAATTGTTTAGAAGTCAATTCCAGGGCAGAAATACGATCCACCACCTGAGCCAATTGTTCCACTATCACACTGAGGTCACTCTGCTTCTGTTGCTTATTGGGCCGTCTCTTCTTCTGTGTCTTGGGTCCATCCCTATTGGGTGGTGCATCAGAAGAGAAAGTCTGGTCTGCTGGACGAGATGAAACAGGTCCTGGAGTGGAAACTACAAAGCTAGGTTCCAAAGCAAGTGAAGTCTGAACTGCACATACACTCAGCTTAGATTCCTTAGATCGTGCTTTGGGCACCGGTTTCTCAGATTGGCCTGCAGGAACCCTGACTTTATGATCATAGAAATCCTCGGCTACGGCTAAGATCGATGAGTAAGAGGCCTTTTTCATACCAGCCACAACCACACTCATATATTCAGGCAAAGCTTTTGCAAAGAGAGATCGGAATTCTCCATACTCCAGTTCGTCCTCAGAAGGAGTCCTGTCTGGAAAGAAATGTCGTTTCAGACGAAAAGCAAATTCACGGGGATTTTCTTGGAGTCCACAACGCAAATGGAATGCAGCTTTGCGAGATTCAATGGAATCAGCGTATGTACCATAACGTCTTTTGAGTTGTTGTTCCACCTCTAACACATCCGAAGTACCAGTGATGATGGATCGCAACGTCTCAGAACACTCAGAAGCAAAGGACCAACGGAGTAAACGAAGCTTATCACTGTCCTCTGTCACTGCATAAGTCTCAAAGAACTCATGTATTGAGGCCAAATGTGCTTCAATAGTTAGCTTAGTTCCCTCTCTAAAAGGTTCTATCATTTGTTTAAACATCTTCATTATCTGTACGTGATAGGGTGGTATAGTATAACTACCTCCTTTCTTTTGAGTTTCTTTCCCTGTTTCATTATTACGAGTCCGTTCTGCTTGCAAAGAATTTTTACAATCCTCTAATTGCTCATATAAATCACTCTGAAGCTGACGTTGTTGAGATAAACTAGCAGAAACAGAAGTTTTAAAAGCAAACAATGCACAAATGAGCTCTGAATAATTTTCTCCTGTAGGTTTAGTACGAGCATGTAGGAGACGCTGCAATACTGAACAGTACGCCTGATTAGAGTCCTCTATATCTGCATGTAATAAACGTACAAGGTCAGAAAAATACACATCAGAATCTGACTGTTTTAAAACTTGCACAGCTAATTTCTGAAAAACATCCTTTTCAAGAGCATGCCACGAAATCTGAGTCTCAGTGTCAACAGACATAGCTACAGTCGTAAATTAGAAACCTAGATATCCCGGCAAACGAGCCCCCAAAATCTGTAGAAGGATTTATGGTTCACTTAGCAGTATTATAAACACGTTACGTTTCTGTTAAGTGGTCTAGAGAAAACCATAACCTTTTATTCAAGTTCAAATATCATGGTCTAATTATACGACACAAACCCAGGCTAATGAGAAATATCTTTATTATGAAAATAGAAAAATATAATTCACAAGCCAGCTGCAGAATCTAAATATTGTTCAAAATATCTAATTACACAAATGAAACTCAGTACATGATTGTCACAATCTAATGGTTAGACAATTAAGTAAAACTTCTTGTTAAACACACACTATTCCTTATAATAATAATCCCTGATTAGCATATGATTATATTATCACCCAGGTAACTTTTCAACCCTTTACCTTTATCAATGATTCCTATCTAATTCCCAAGCTAATAAAAGTAATTTCCGTATGCTCACCCTTAATTAGCCTCTCCGGCACAATTAGGTGGAAGAGAAAACTTCGTGTCAGCTGGAAGACGTCAGGAATATTGTTGTAAAAGTTACACGTGTTGAAAATCCTTGATGAGGCTATAAATCATCAGCAATAAGTTCCGTTTATCTGTGCTAAGTTCAGAACAGTTTTTAAATGTCCGAATTTCTATCTCTTAGGCAGAGAATCACACAAGGTAACTTACAGGTCTAATTATTGAAAGAAAAAGTTTACAATTAGAACATCTGTGAGCAGATCTGAGCTTCCCCGGACCTTATCACAGACTAACTAATTATTAATTAATTAGCACCTTTCTTTTCTTGAATCTCATCAGATGACTTCCTCGGACCAATCCAGAAACAGAACTTGATGAATAGCCTTTCTGTATAAAGTATCATGTATGCTGGAAGACCCAGGGCCGTTAGACAGATAAGAACAGAATAATTTCTTCAAGATTCACACTGTCCCATTATTAAAGCACAGATGAATGCCCTTGAATAGCAACATTCGGGTACATCCCCATAATGCATCATTCTTCTTACTTCTTGCAAAATTCATGCTGGAAAGTTGCTTGCAGAGAGATATTCTTGAAACAATGGTTCAGGCTTGATGACATCATGGAGGCCTAACCTTCAGGTGTGAATACGGAAATATCCCTACAGTACTGACTATCTCATTAAATCATGTTTGTCTACGTGTTCTACAGTTTTAGTTTTTATTGTTTCCACTATTTTGCCCAGCACTGAAGTCAGGCTTACCAATCTGTCATTTCCCAGATCTCCCCAGGAACCCTTTTAAAAAATTGGCATAATATTGGCCACCCTCCAATCTTCAGATACTGCAGACGATTTGAGCAGCAGGTTACAGATCACTAACAGATGGTCAGAAAAATTCATATTTGAGTTCTTTCAGTATCCTGGGATGTATACCATCCACTCCAGGTGATTTATCAGTTTTTAACTTGGCATTTTGGCTTAGTACATCTTCCAGATTTACCGAGATTTATTTCAGTTCTTCCACATCATTACCCTTACAGACTATTAACAGTTCATATAGATCTCTTATATCTTCTGTAAAGACCGAAACAAAGAAATAATTCAGTCTCTCTGCTAAGGCCTTACTCTCCCTAGGATTCACTCACAGATTTTTTGCTTCTGATGTACCTAAAAAAACTGTTACTATGATCTCTCACTGCAGCCTAGTAGAGACCCTCAAAGACTGGAGATACTGCAATTGGCAGCAGGATACAGGATAGAGTTCTGTCTTTAGGTCCTTCTAGAGCTGGTCAGTTAGATCCTATAGCCATACCCAAAGCAGTGTCCTGTCCACTTGGATGAGATGTGCTTAGAGAAGAACAACTATCTCAGCAAGAGATTATTTGATGTTTGGAGATGAGGTTTTAGAGTGGAGAATATGCTAAAAGATTCACTAACTCAAGTTTGCCAATTTTCTCAAGAAGTGTCAGATAAATATAAGGACATAGATGGAAGATTAAAGAAGTTTGGAATTAAAGAGGATCACGTTGAATCGCAGCTGACAGCATTGAAGGCTACAGGTTCTAGGGGGTATTATGGATAACATGTTATTACATTGCAAATATGAGGAAATGGAAAATTCTATTGAATCCAAAATTTTCCTTATTTTTAATTTTCTTGTGACACAATTACTGTCATCTGACATCTTTTTTAAATCTTTATTTCTGCTGTAGCAGAAAGCAAACCAATTTACAACTTTATAACATAGGCTATAATAAATAATAATTTGTTAAGAAAGTATAATCAGCCTATTACAGAATAATGCTCTAACCAACACAACCATCCTGTTCGGTATACTCTTATTCAAAGGGGCAGCAATAGTTTTCCCTTCCAGCATGTGTTTCCCCTCATTTTACCTGACATCTTATTTAGAAAATATTTGAAGAAGACATTATTACTTTCAAAGCTGATAAGTTCTCTCTTTCAAATTTTTATTTACCTCCAAAAATGTCAAGCAGATGAGGCTTTGATGTGTTACAAATGAGTGTAGATTTGAGCTTATAAAGGTTCCTGAGACCTCCAAAAAGGAGGTTTCAAGATGGGCTACACTCTTAGTCTCTTTGGTCTATGAAACAGAAAAGCTTTAGTGCTGAAGAGTTATTTGCTCTTGATTTCAATTAAAGCTAAGACACTTGCAGTGGTAGCTTCATTTCTTTTTAAGTTCCCATGCAAGTATCTAATAAGATATCAGCATAGTAATTATTACTGCTTGCAAATTAGAGAGATTCTTGATTGAAAAAAGAAGTAGAATTGGCAAAGGATTAGTTAGTATAAAGGCTTATGAAAATATAGATTAGGTTGTAATATGGATAAGCAAGCTTGTATACTCCCATGATGGGGTTTCAAATGCTTTGAGTACATAACGCTAAATGCTTAAATGTTCTGATTATTGAAATTTTTGAAACTATGAAACAAAACAAGATGTCCTGAGTTCTAGGAAAACAGTTCCATCCAGGTGCGGTGCTATCAGATAATATCACCCTCTTATGTGGCTCATCAATCCTATTGTCTATGGAAAACACCTATTAAAGGTAAGCAACATTTCTTTCACAACTATCCTGTAATTGCACTGCTTCTTCACCGACCTAAACATATGAAGATAACTTCCAAATGTTAGTCACTGATACAGTGCATTAGGCCAATAAAAGGTATCACTTTGTATCATGATACATGCCCTTTTTATTGTAAATTGTAATCATATTCTAGATTTCAGAGTAAAGCCACTAATTGTTACTGTGGTCCTTATAATATACAACAACTGCAGCCAATACATTTAGGGCTCCTTTTACGAAGCCGCTGTAGCGGCTTTAACGCGTGCAACTTTTCATCACGCGCTAACCCCCGCACTATCCGGAAAACTACCGCCTGCTCAAGAGGAGGTGGTAGCAGCTAGCGCGGCCGGCGGTTTAGCGCGCGCTATTACGTGCATTAAACCACTAACACGCCTTAGTAAAAGGAGCCCTTAGTTAAAGTGATAGTGCAATTGAGACCATAAAAATAAGATGACAACATGGTGGCGATACACACTGAGGAGCAAAACCTATAAAAAATTCTATTGACAGTGGCAAAATAGAGAAAAAAGTGCAATCTCTTTAATACTTTGCCTAAAGTACTCTGTGACTTATGCTGCATGAAGAAACATGGAAAGTAGTCTAGTGGGTGAAAACCACGGAAGCCAGGGTTCAAATCCCACTGCCACTTCTTGTGATCTTGGACAAGTCGTTTAACCCTCCACTGCCTCAGACACAAACTTGGACTGTTTGAGACCTCTGATAGACACAGAAATACATACTGTACCTGAATATAACTCACCTTGAACAGCTACTGAAAAGGTTCTAGATAAATCTAAAAAACGTACTTTGACATACTTTAATGACACTACCACTTACATTCTAGGCATCAGAAGGTGGTACATGTCGGTAACAAAAATCGGTGGGGGGTACTTGAAGAAACCTCCCAGGAAAGAGACTTGGGAGTTCTGATTGACAAGTCGATGAAGCCATCCGCGCAATGTGCGGCAGGGGCGAAAAGGGCAAACAGAATGCTAGGAATGATAAAGAAGGGGATCACGAACAGATCGGACAAGGTTATCATGCCGCTGTACCGGGCCATGGTGCGCCCTCACCTGAAGTACTGCGTACAGCACTGGTCACCATACATGAAGAAGGACACAGTACTACTCGAAAGGGTCCAGAGAAGAGCGACGAAGATGGTTAAGGGGTTGGAAGAGCTGCCATACAGCGAAAGATTAGAGAAACTGAGCCTCTTCTCCCTCGAACAGAGGAGATTGAGAGGGGACATGATCGAAACATTCAAGGTACTAAAGGGGATAGACTTAGTAGATAAGGACAGGTTGTTCACCCTCTCCAAGGTTAAGAGAACGAGAGGGCACTCTCTAAAGTTGAAAGGGAAAAGATTCCATACAAACGTAAGAAGGTTCTTCTTCACCCAGAGAGTAGTAGAGGACTGAAACGCTCTTCTGGAGTCTGTCATAGAGGAAAACACCCTCCAGGGATTCAAGGCAACGTTAGACAAGTTCCTTCTAAATAAGGGCGTATGCTGGTAGGGCTAGTCTCAGTAGGGTGCTGGTCTTTGACCGGAGGGCCGCCGCGTGAGCGGACTGCTGGGCATGATGGACCACTGGTCTAACCCAGCAGCGGCAACTTTTATGTTCTTATATTCCTTTCTGCTGATTTGCTTTTGAATACAAAATTTTCTACAAGATGTCTTAAATACTGTAATAATTCATGGCATATTCAAACATGAGCCCATACCTTTCTTTGTATTCCTGAAGGAAATGATACAGCTTTTCTGTTTCTCCAGCCTCATACAGGTAATCCGCTTTGTCTAAAATCTGGTCACTGATAACTAACAATAAAAAACAGGGATCAAATAACTGTTTACTTATCTTGTACAATATCTAACTCTATCTACAAAGGAAAATAGGGGTAACAGGGGGTAACTTTATAAAAGAACTTCTATGTTAAAATTCCAGAAATGTGCCCATTTTATGCAGGCACCTTAGGTATCTATGTGCCTTGGTAAATAATAGGCACTCAGAACCAGTCCCAGTGGCTCAGAAATCTCATGCACAAATTTTACATCTACTCTGTACATATATAGATGTGTGTTTTATGAAATACACAAATACATCACAATTTTGCCCCCTTTCTGCATACAGGAATGCCTACAAGCATATGTGACCTTGTCAACATACATTGGCCATGCAATTTTAAGTCACTTTCCCCATGTAAAGCATATTTTGTACGCAGAAAATACTCTTATAAAATTACCCCCATTGAGAAAAATAAATTATTGAGCCTTATAAAAAAAAACAACTGTAATACCAACAGTTCACTATGAGATCATCTGTGTTCAGTACCAGTGAGTTTACCAGTGTGATTATAAGATACCAATTTTCTTTTAGATGTAAATTATATTCTCATAAAAATTTTCTCTTTTTCTATTGCAGGCACTGGAAAATACTCTCCCTGACTTGGAAAGTCACTGAATCCCCCAGCTAACAGCATAGCTGGGTTCAGCCGCCACAAAGGAGCTTTGGAAATAAGAATCACTTGTTTTCCTCTAAATGGCATATGGCCTTTTACCACCATAAATTCACAGCAGAACATTTCAGTTCATTTTACTTTCTGGCTGGTAAATTATAATGCTAATTTATCATTGGAAGATATTATGTGAGGATGAATGTCTACCATGTTAGCAGCAAGTTCCACAATTTTAAAAAATGATAAAGAGATTTCAATTTTTTTTTTTTTACTTATTTTTTAAATAGATCTCCTGGTAATGGGTTCCTCTATGATGACTGCCCTTACCTTAGTTAAATACCACTGTGCCTTTGCTTCTGGGCTTTTAATTCCAGCCACCAAAGCAGAATCCAATGTATTTGGCAATTATTGTTTAAATAACTAATTTGAAATACATCATCAAAATGCTAACCTGCTTCAGCAACCCAGAATTCCATTGTTCCTGGTCCTTTATGATTTTCAGTATCCATAACCTGGAATGAGGGCTGGGGATGGGTGGAGAGGCCTAATAGATGTTAGCACCCGCAGCCATTCAAGATGGAAAAAAAACCTACCTTTCTCCAGTTGCAGTAACCAAGGCTGGTAGCAAACAATTACTTTCTCTGAAGGGGAGGCAGTAGCATAATAAATGCAAATATATTTGTTTATACTGTTCTACTATAAAAATACAACCCTTCATGATTAACTACATGAAAGAAAATCTACAATTGTTTAGAATAACTGATTACAGAATCTCAACAGAGGAAAACCAGTATACTGCAAATCTGATGCACCCCCCTGCTGGGTATCTAAACTTGCAAATGGACTTGTCAACATACACACCTATAACATCATAAAGACACCTCTTAAGACTGCTGGATTTATTTTTGTCAGCTCGGCATAAAATAGTGATACATGAAACTACACATCCTAGGTCTATTATTCTGACATTCTGTGCCTATAGAGAAAATGGGTACTTTAAAATAACCACTACCCAAAAAAAAAGGAACTGCCGTGTTTCCCCGAAAATAAGACACTGTCATATTAATTTTGGGGCCAAAACACGCACTAGGTCTTATTTTCAGGGAAACAATGCCCAATCACAAGCACAAGTGCAATACAAAACCCCTCACATATTTGTATTCCCCCTCCCCCTGTAATTTATAGTCAAGCAGATAAGACTTAAGTTATTTTAAAATATAGCCTCTGAGCTTTATACACCAAAGTGTAGATAAAAAAATACACCCACCCAACTAATGAATTCAACAATCCCTTCTGTACTGGGAACACAAGGTCATAGCTACAACTATTATATGTACTGCAACTAAAGTTCCATATTAAAAACCTATGACTGGGGTCTCGATTATCACAGCAATCAAGTTATAATCTCTGCCAGCTCTCCCTCCCAGCCAAACCCCGCCACAAGACCAACATATATTACCTTCTTCTAAACGGCAGCATCAGCAGCAATCTTCGCGGTGTTCTCTTGCTAGGGCGTTCCATGTGCCATGTTGCTGATGACATCATCAGCAATGCGTCAGAGGAATGCCCCAGCAGGTGAAAGCCTCGAAGATTGCTGCTGGAGGCTGCCGTCTGGAAGAAGGTAATGTATGTTGGTCTCACGGCGAGGTTCAGCTGGGAGGGAGATCTGGAAGGGTCAATGGGAGGGGGGAGGGTTCACAGCGGCGGGCGGGGGGCTGCCGGCAAATCCAGTGCTTCAACCAGGGCTTATATTAAGACCTACCACTATAATCGAAGAATGAATCTCCGTATCTTGAATTTTCCACTATTATCTGGAACTCTGCCTGTAGATCTTTTTAAAAGATATTTAACTGAGAATTTAAAAATTCCCCCTAACAATATCCCTCCACTGAATAAAATTTACTATCTACCAAATAAAAAGATTCCTCAAAAAGATGGGGGAAAAGAAGACGGAAAAGACAAACAGATTGACTTTGGGAATATTTCTGCTCTTTTGGAACAAATTTTGTCTGTAGATACTGAAAGAGCTACTCTCTTAGTGTCTTTCGTTTTTGAGCAAGATTAAATATGATCTTGAAATTATACTTTAAAAATTCCCAAAAATTATTTGGAGATCAAAAGTTACGCAAGAGAGAAGAAATGATTTTCTTTCCCTATGTCAAGAGACTCTTAAACTTGGGGCTACGTTTCTTTTAGCATACCCCTGTAAATGCCTAGTTAGGTATTTGGGAATAAAATATACTTTTTATTCTCCAGACCATTTGAGGGAGTTTCTAAAAGTTAAAAAAATCATCAAGGATTGATTAAGGAATGGATATTATGTTAGAATATTGCAACCGATAGCCCATTAAGCCTTTGCTTTTGATGTTTGATATCTATGTTTATCTCAACTAGATTTTGATTACCACTCCTATATATTGTGGTCAAAGGAAAAGGTAAAATTTATACCATTTATGTGGGAAAAAAATTTTTTATTTTGAATTGTTTCCTTCTCTGTATTATATGGAACAAGATTTATGCTTGTGAATATTGTGAAAAAATAAATATATAAATATTTTTTAAAAAGACCTACCCCGAAAATCATGCTAGGGCTTATTTTCGGGATAGGTCTTATATTCGGGGGAAACACGGTATGGATATAAATCAAATATTCAATATCCAAATCACAGGCAACCAAACATTTCCATCATTTGTAAAAAATGCACAGTACCGGGTAGAGCTTTGGATTCTTGCCCAGAAATAGCTAAGAAGAAAAAATTAAAATAATTTAAATTGAATCAGGCTGGGCAGACTGGATGGACCATTTGGGTCTTTACCTGCCGTCAACTACTATGTAACTATGTTTACTATAAAATAGTGGAGAAAAAGCCTCAGTAAAACAGGAGTCAAGGGGTGGCCTATCCAAAAAGTTTGGTTTCAGGCTGATAATAAACAAATTCCTTTAAAATGACCCATTCCATTCATAACTAATGAAAATCTTTTTCATGCATATTCATTAGGACTATCCCGAAAACTCAACTAGCTGGTTGTCCTCCAGGACAGGGTTGGGAACCACTGATTTATGTAGACAATGCAAACATTCTGGTTTTATGTGTGAATCAGATAAGCTTAAGGCAGGGGTGTCACTCAAGCCCGTGGGCCAAATCTGGCCCGCAGTGTAATTAGATTTGGCCCGTGGGAAAATACCCTTTCTGTTCCCTCCCTCCATCCCATTGTCCACCATCTCTCTCCCGGCTTCCCGGTCTCACCTTCAAAGCAGCCTGCAGAGGATCGCTGGTCAGCTGTAGCGATCCTAGCAGGCTGCTATCGGCCTCCACAGCACGTTCTCTTTGCCACAGTCCTGTATATCGGAGGAGGGGTGGGACCATAGCAAAGGGACATGCTGTGGAGGCTGACGGCAGCCTGCTAGGATCGCTACAGCCGACTGGCGATCCTCTGCAGGCTGCTTTGAAGATGGGATCGGGAAGCCGGAAGACCCTAGAAAGAAGGGGGGAAACATGAAGGCCTTTGGGGGGGGGGGGGAGGAAGCTTGGCCTTGGTGTAGAAGTACATGGAGGGAGGGAAGGGGGGTCCAAAGAGACGTGCATATGCAGGACCAATGGTAGGAGGAGGGAAATAAAAAATGGTTCTAACACAGGAGAGGGAGAGAGATGGTGGACAATGGGATGGAGGGAGGAAAGGGAATGGAGGGAGGGAAACGGAAATGGAGAGAAGTTGGATACAAGGGATGGTGTGGAGGGGGGATAGAGATACTGGATAGGAGGGTAGTTGGGAAGAGAAAAGAAGAGATGGTGGACCCTGGGGTGGTGGGAAGAAGGGAGAGATGGATGAAAGGGTATTTGAGAGAAGGAGAGATAGATAATGACCAGACAACAAAAGGTAGAAAAAATAATTGTATTTTCTACCTTTTGAAATGTGTACCCTGTCAAGAGCTGGTGTTAGATAGCAAGTGTGAGAGGAAAAGAACCATGACACCAACCATGGAAGCCTAAGAAAGCACTTGAGTTTGGAGTTCATGGAAGAAAAGATTGGAGGAGGACTGTGAAAGCAACCTGCTCCCTATGCTACTTCAGTTCATAGACAGCTCGGTGATAGACAAAGGCGCGCACAGACAATTGAGCGCAAGATGGAGGCGCGCGCTGAAGAAAATTACAGTTTTTAGGGGCTCCGACAGGGGGTTTTGTTGGGGAGCCCCCCCAGTTTACTTAATAGATATCGCGCCGGCATTGTGGGGGATTTAGGGGGTTGTAACCCTCCACATTTTACTGTAAACTTAACTTTTTCCCTAAAAACAGGGAAAAAGTGAAGTTTTCAGTAAAATGTGGGGGGTTACAACCCCCCAAACCCCCCACAACGCGGCGCGATCTCTATTAAGTAAAGTGGGGGGGGGGTTCCCCCCCATGCTCCCCCCCGTCGGAGCCGTAAAAACAGTAATTTTCTGTGGCGCGCGCCTCCGCGCTGCGCTCAATTGTCTGCGCGCACCTTTGTCCCGGCGCGCTTTTGACCTGACACCGCTACTTCTCCACTACTCCAATTGTGATACCATGTTGATATCATTAAATTTACTAAGGTTACCAGATGTCCGTATTTCCCCAGACATGTCCTCTAAAAGGAGGATATGTCCAGGCATCCGTATGGCTTTTTAAAACCCAGTACTTTGTCCAGGTTTTGAAAAGCTTCCAGCTAGGAGTGACGTTGGGACAGCAGCTGCGCAGGTGCGGATGCAATGCGGTGACATCATTACATCACACCAGCGCATGCGCAGATGCCCTCCCGACAAGTGAACAGGTTGAAGGGGTGGGGCTGGGAGTGTAATGGGGCGTGACTTGGGTAAAAGTGATGGGTGGAACAGGGCGGGCCCAGGGGTGGGGCCATGGGTCCGGATTTTAGTTTTGGAAAATCTGGTAACCCTAAGGGGTCCTTTTATCAAGCCGCGCTAGCGGGGTTAGCGCGTCGGACATTTCATCACGCGCTAACCCCCACAGCCGGCTAAAAAACTAACGCCTGCTCAATCCAGGCGTTAGGGGCTAGCGCGGCAGGCAGTTTAACACATGGTATTATGCGCATTAAACCCCTACCGCAGCTTGATAAAAGGACCCCTAAATTTACAGAAGAGAGGTTTTCATGGAATGAGCAAACAAAGTAGACAAGAAAACTGACCGGGTGGGATATATTCCAGGTTATTAATGGAGTGTACAGAAATTCCAAACAGTTCTGTTCAGTTGATCTCTGGAGATGGCTGTATTTCCAGAGAGCTGAAGGACAGCAGACATCATCCCTCTTTATAAAAGCACAAATAAGCAGGCAGTTATCTGGCAATTAGTCTGATCTCAGGGGTGCATCAAGAAATGTCAATACTACTAAAAGAAATGCTAATGGTATATCCTGAATCTAGCATGTTACAGGTTCTAAGGCAGCATAGTAAGCCCAGAGAAAGTTTGTGTAAATCAGTTTCTTTTCTGAATGGCTTAAAAGTTAAATCAGCAACCTTCACTGAATATGGTATAATTGAATTTCAACAAAGATCTGACATTGCCAAACACAAGGTCTGTTTTGCGTATATTGCTTAGATGACTGATTCCAACATGCAGCCAAAACACACTTCTCCAACATTTGTGGTGGGCTCTTATACGAGTAAGCTGTATATGTTTTAATAATGAAAATGCAAGAGGTGCAAAATTAGCATGAGCCCACAAAAGACTTCTGTTATTGTAATAAAAGTAATGAACTCTTCTTAGCTACTTTGTTAGGTCTCTTATTTTATTTTTGTCAAGCGCAATATTTTTTTTTCTATTCCCAGAGAAGCATCTATATTAGAACTATATGACTTGAATGAAAAAAAACCAACAGGCAGAATCTAAAATCATGGTCATGCAACAGTGCAGTATATGTGCATTTCCCTATTCTCTCTTTTCAAGGCTATCACTATAATTGTAGAAATGAAGATAGAGTGAAAGCTCTTACAAACATATGCATGTGACAGTGTGGCTGATGGACAGACTGGAAGTTTCACAGTAGAGAATGACACGGGGAAAAACAAGGCCATTCACCGCTCCACGGGGTAGTGGATGGTCTTGTCCCCATACACCCAGTGAGCACTTTTTCCCCCTTCACCGTTTCGGTGGGTTACTCGCGGCTACCTGCGACTAGCTGCGGGTAACAGCACCATGTCATTCTCTACTCCAAAGACAAAGTCAAGGTACAGTGTAAACCCAAAGGAAACTTTATTGCTGAACAGTCAAACAAAATAGAAGGGCTCAGGGCTTAACATGGCAGTAACCACATTAACAATGGTTTCTCCTCTCTTCAGCAGTCCTATCTTGTCAGGCTTCTACAGCATAGCTCAAGTCACTCATGCATAATTCTAAGTATGACTCTAGTTTGGACACTCACAAATAAAGAAGTGTACTCTTTACTTTTGCAGTCTTCTGTTCCTTCTCTTATAAACCTCAGGGTTGTTACTCTTTATCCCTAGGTGCAAACTTTGAAAATAGGACCATTTCTTACTTCCCTGGGTCTCCCCCATAGGTACTGAAGCCCAGCCTGTGGTGATTTCTGGGTTTACCGCATTGTACCAACTCAGCCCTGCATCATTTTAGTCTCCTTGCCCTTGCTTTCTTCTTCTTTTCTATATCTTTTCAAAGCAGTGGCCTCCAGAATGGGACAGAGGCATTATTGTTTCCTTTTTTGCTACTAGTTACAGCTCTTTCTATGTAAGCCAGCATCCCTCTGGATATAGTTACTGCCTTATCATACCATTTGGCTACCCTGAGATTATCAGGCACCCTCTCCTCAAGGTGCGTCTCCTGACCATTGCACATCAGTCTTTCCCTTTCCCGTATTCACATACAGATTCTTTGGATTTCTGTATTCCAAATATACAACTGCACTTTTTTGCACTGAAGCTTAACTGTAGAGAATGACACAGTTACAAAATTCATCACCGTTCCCGTCCCTGTCCCCGCGGATAACTGTGGGAAACCATCTTCATGTCATTCTTTAAGGAGAGAGGGAAGAATCAGAGTATGAATGGCCACAACCACTGACCCATAAGCTTTGCTTTGAAGAATGCTGGTGTAGAAGGACTGAGGTTGAAATAGACACTAGAAAATGACATGGGATTATTTCCTGCGGTTATCCGCGGGGACGGGAACGGTGACAAATTTTGTCATTCTCTAACATTTTATTCTGCTGCCTTTTTAAGACTCTGTTTGCTGTATCTTCACTGCCTGTAAAAAGACTCCATATGTTGTATCTCTCTGCCTTTGTGTAAGAACTCTAGAGGCTCTTTGTCAAACCCTAAACGCTGTATCCCGGACTTTTTTGTAAGATTCTATATGCTTTTGTAAGTTTCTATATACTGTATACTGTATCCCGGATTTCAACACATTGTAACATCGCTGATTGTCCAGCTCTCTTCGGTGTGAACTGCCCAGAAGTCTCACGACTATGGCGGTATAGAAGAATAAAGTTATTATTATTATTATTATTACTTAACTGGGCAAAATCAGGATTCTGGAAGTAGCCTTGGTGCATGACCCCTAGCTCAAGACCATTGTTCTAATGACAAGACTAAGGGCTCCTTTTACTAAGCTGCGTTAGGGCATTAACGCACGGAATAGCGCGCTCTGAATTGCCCCGCGCGCTAGACCGTAACGCCAGCATTGAGCTGGCGTTAGTTCTAGCCGTGTAGCACGTGGTGTAGCGTGCAGTAATATCCTGTGTGCGCTAAAAACGCTAGCGCACCTTAGTAAAAGGAGCCCTATCTATCTTGGGGGAGGGTTGAGTAGCATAATGGTTAGAGAAGCAGCTTGAAAACCAGGGGATCCCAATTCAAATCTAACTGCTGCTCCTTTTGTTTTATTTATTTATTTATAGTATTTATATACCACTTATAGACTAAGTGGTTTACATTCAGGTACTCAAATATTTTTCCCTCTCTGTCCTAATGAGCTCACACTCTATCTAATGTACCTGGAGCAATGGGGGATTGAGTGACTTGTTTTGCCCTTGTGATCTTGCACAGGTCCATTGTACCTCAGGTACAAACTCAGAATGTGAGCCCTCCAGGAACATAAACATACCTATTCTACCTGAATGTTCACCACTTCAATAACTTTTGGCGATATATTAGAAATTAAATAAAGATAATAAAACATATAAAATATGGGCGAAATCCCTGGCTATTTGGGAATGAAAACTCATGGCACCAGATCCAAATCCTGGTTCTAAGATACCTGGGAATACACATAAGCAGGAGAGGAGTGTGCAAGATCAAATATACAAATTAGAGACATTTCTCTGTGTTATGTCTCTTCCGGGTCTGTTACTGTATTTGTGAAAAATATAAATAAAGTTTTAAGCCAAAGCTCGTCTTACCTTTGTTATTTGCAAAAACTACAGCACCTGAACTAAATTTTCTGTAAACTTCATATGCCAAATACGAGAGAGCTGAGAATGAAAGTCCCCTTCTCAGAGATTTTCCAAGACTCTAAAAAGAAAATCAATACATAGTAAATTAAACCTTTCAAGGTTGAGGTAAATACAGATAAACAAAATGTACAACTCTCACAAGATACTGTATGACCTGCTATAACATCATCATTTAAATCTCAGGCTCTTCAGTTTTCAAGCAAAAAATGTTGTTAAGGACAAACATTAATGGCCTCTTTTACAAAGCCACGCTAGCGGCTGCCCTGCACTAACGGCCCCATAGCCCATAGAGATTTAAAGGGCTTCGGGGCTGTTGCTGCGGGGCAGTAAGTAGTCCTTTTACTACGGTGCAGTAGCCGTATTAGCACACGCTAAACGCTAACGCGTCCATTATCTAATCTAATCTTAAGTTTATATACCGGGTCATCTCTCATCGGAGCTCGACTAGGTTTACAAATAGGCAGGAAATGAAAGGAAATAAAGGTAGTAGAATTTAAATTAAGACCGTCATAAAAATAGATCTTGCATTGTTAGCGATTAGTGGATTCTGCAGGTAAACTGTTCAAGTATTGTGAAAATATATCCTATGGACGCGTTGGCACGCATTAGTATTTAGCGTGCGCTAAACAGCTAGCGCGCCTTAGTAAAAGGACCCCTAAGAATGTTCTTACTACTTTCTAAAACACTATTGAAAATAAAACTGACTCATACTTGGCCTGGAGCAATGCTCCCTCTAAGGACCGAGTTCATATGAGCAAAAACTGTTTTTTGTGAGCAAAGGACTACCGATGTGAGCAAATATTTTCCGTTACATTACCCTGATGATATTAAACACACTGTACATAAGAAAATAAGAATTACAAATATAAATAGAAAATAAGATGATTTTTTTGATTGAAAACACTTAAAACATTTTTCAGTTAGTTATCAGAGGCCAACATCTTCTTCCCGATGTCAAAACAGTAAGCTGTCTTGACCTGAGAAATGTATTAAAATTAGTTCAATGAAATTCGACAGTTGCACCCTAAGGGTCGCAGTCTTCTTCTGAATGATTTGGGAGAGGTGTGAGGAGGGCAGAGAGGTTTGGGGGGTGGGGAAAGGAGGCTAGGGTGTCTAAGGGGCATGGTGGGCTAGTGCGGGTTATGATAGGGGTGGGTTTGGTTGTTTTTTTTTTTTCCCCTGTTCTGAGGGGTGGTCTGTGGGTTAGGAATTGTATATGGTGTATTGAAGGATGGGAGGTAGGGGGATGGGTGGTTTTGCGGAAGGGGGAGCGGGGGAGAGTTAGGGATGGGGGAGTTGGTATGGGGCCTGTTCTCCTTGTGCGTGAGAATTTTTGTTGTGCAGCTTACTTGATTTTTTTTTTGGGGGGTTCTGACGGTTTTGTGGGTCCTGGGCTAACCCTTCCTGATGGGACTGCTGTGAGGAGGATTGGGGGAAGGGGTTGGGGAGTTCTGGGGATATTGTTAGTGTTGTTCTTTCTGTATCTATTTTTGCCTTGAGAATTTTCAATAAAAACTGTTTCAACACTAAAATTAGTTCAATGAAATGATATCATCTTAATTTTATTGTCTATTTATATTTATTAACCTATACAAACATGGGTATTACACTACTTTATCCAAAATTAAAAATAAAATTATTTTTCTACCTTTATTTTCTAGTTGTTCTCTGGTTTCTGCTTTTCTCTGTCTTAAGTCTCTTTCCAGGATTTTTCTCTCCTCCTTTTCCATTCGGCTGTCTTCAATTTATTTTTCTATCTCTATGTCCAGATTTAACTTATTCTTACTATCTAGTCTTCAAGTTCTATCTTTTTTTACAGTCTACCAGCAGCTTTCCATCTCTTTCCCTCACCCTGGCTCTCTCCTATTTTACTTCCCTCAGGGCAGGATTACTTTGTCAAGGGCCCCTAGACACACAAGTACACTGGGCCCCCTGCCCCGCCCCACCCCACCATGCACCCAGGTGGAAACAGGAAGCTGCGTCAGAGGGAAGCTTTGGGCAAGCAGCATCGCTTGCACAATTACAGTTCCCGTTGCCTTTCCTACCCGCTTTGCTTGCTTGTCTTACTTTCCGTCGGGGGAGGGGGGGCGTTGCCGATCGATGCTGGAGGAGCCCTTCGCCATTTGGAGAAAACAATGTTGATGTCCTTCTTCATCGGGCCCCCCTGACCATTTCAGGCCCTAGGCACGTGCCTACTTGGCCTATTGATTAATCCTGCCCTCTTTTTCTCCCTTTCTATAGTGTTTGTGCCCTATATCTGTCCTTTCTTTCCCATTCCATCAATATCTCCCTCCTTTCTGTCTCCCCTCCCCACCCAAATATCTGCTCATTTCTCTCCCCTCTTCCATCCAGCATCTCCCCTTTCCCCTTCCATCAATATTTTCATCCTCTTTCTATCTCTCCCCTGTCATACAACATCTGCCCCTGCTTTCCCCTTTAACTTCCTTTATTCCATCATCTCCCTCTTCTCTGTACCCTACCATCTGCCCTCTCTCTCCCCTGCTATATCTAGAATATGTCTTCCCACTTCTATACAAAATATATCTCCTCCCTCTCCTTCTTCCCCAAACCATTTCCACCAGCTTCTGCCCCCTCTCTCTTCTCTCACCCCACTACCACCAGTGTCTACTCCCCTCTCTGCTATCCCTTTTCCACCAGTGTCTGCCCTCCTCTCTCCCACCCAACCCACATCCACCAGCAATTGTCTCCTCTCTCTCCCCTCACATTCACCAGCATCTGCCCCCGTCTCCCACCCATCTTACATCCACCAGCAGCTGCTTCCTCTTTCTCCCCACCCCACGTCCACCAGCGTTTCCTCCTAGCATCCCCACCGCTACTGCTGCTGCTTTCCAAAAGCAGTAGCAGCAATCTCAAACAAATCAGCTGCTGACCTTCCCATACATATCCGTGGCTGCTGGCTTTGCCCCAGAAGAAGTGATGTTGGATAGGTTGGGCCAGCAGCCAGGGGTATGTATGGGAAGATCCCACAGCCAGTTTGTTCCACTTTGCTGCTGTTGCTGCTGCTTCAGAAAATAGCAGCAGCAGCACAAGATGAAGAGCGATACCGAAGAGGTGCTGGTCTCGACTCCACCAGCTGTATAATGGGGTTGAATGGCTGCGTGACCACCTGCTAAAAGGTGCGTAGCTAAGCTGCTTAGACGGAACACCAGCCTGGAGCCTTCTTCCTGCTCCTATCATCTGGCAATTAAGAACATAAGAATTGCCATACTGGGACAGACTGAAGGTCCTTCAAGCTTAGTATCCTAGTTCCAACAGTGGACAATCCAGGTTCCCTCTAGATCGCTGCCTGTATGCCAAGTATTGAGGCACCAAATGCCTGTTTAAGAAGCAGCTCCATCTTCCTGCCATGAAGGGTGATTTGGCTCAAAAAAAAAACAAAACTCCCAGTAGGTTTGTGGTCTTCTATACTGCTATCAGCAAGGCATCCACATTAATGACATGCAAGAATCTGTCCCTCTTTTTGCATAGGAGAAAATAAAAGCCTGCTCAACAACTTTGTATCCCAAAGAACCAAGTCTAGGACCTCTCACTCTGCTGAACCACCTTCCATGGGGATTGTGGTCTTCTTTGTCATCGCTGTTACCAAGGCATCTGCTTTAGGGACACGCAAAAGCCTGTCCAGCTCTTTGAAAAGGAGATGATAAAGCCTATCCAGCAACTTCTTACCCCGAAAAACCAAATCCAGGACACTCCACAAGAGAGCCCTATGAAGGAGAAAGGTTTTCAAAGACTCTATAAGATCATTTCTCTATTCACTGTTTCCTCTTGAGTTGTTAAGATGCAAAGAGCTACCAAGCACCTGTAGATAAGGGATATCTCATCCATCAGAAAAATCTCTCCTGATTTGAGGGACTCACCTCCTGGTTCTTCATCCAAGTCACTGTTGTCTCCCCAGGTCTCCTACATGGAAGAGGTAGACAGAATAGGTAGACTGATCCTCTACTAAAAACCCCACTAGGGGCCCTGGAGAACTTACTTCCACAGGCTGACCCTAATGAGGGGCCCAGGATCTCACTCCCCTATAACAGTGTTTCTCAAACTTTTTTAGCTCTGGCATACTAAATGGAGCAAATGTTGTTCGCGGCACATTATAATTGAAATGATAAAATTGCAAAACCAACAGAAAATTACATTTGAGAGTTATTTATTTCAAGTTCTTTAAGCTATGTAAGGAGTAATTGTAACAATGGTAAAACTAAAGTAGATAGAATTGCTAATCAATACAATGGATGTGCTTGTTTTTGAGTGCAAATTAACTCAAAATGCGGCTCGATAGTAGACAAGCAAACATGCATTTCATCATCCACCATCTGCAGTTGTTTTCTTTTTTTTAGATTTAATTTCTGTCAGAGCTGAAAATCCAAGTTCACAAACATAAGATCAAAACAGTAACAAAGCTTTGATTGCATTGTTGCTCATGTTAGGATAACTACTGCATGAAAAATAAAAATAAAATTACTTGCTTTTTAGTTTTCGAGGACCAATCACGTCAAAGAATGATGCTTGTCTGGGCAGTTGTATCCTTATGCACACAGATGCTCATAATATTGACAAACTATTGTGTATTTAACGTGCATGTCATCTCTTGTAGTGTATACTTATGAAGGAATTTTTTTTTTTTTTAAAAGTAAGATTCTGGAATCTCTCGGGACACACCACTGTGCTGTGGCACACAGTTTGAGAGACACTGCCCCAACAGAATAATTCCTTTTGCCTTATAGCCCTTCAAGGCCAGGATGTGCAGACTTATTAGTGGAAATGAAGAGTGAAAGAGAAGACTGCACTGTGACTGAGCTCTGCTGCCTGTTCCAAGGGATTAAGTTCCTGTGCATGGGAGGGGGGGGGGGGAAAGGTCTGTATCCTGCAAATAACAAGATGGATTGGATAGGCTGGACTGGGTTTTGATAGCAACTCCAGTAGTTGGAACCTAAGGATGGTACTAGGCAGACTTCTATGGTCTATGTCCTAGAAATGTCAAAGAATTTACTTATAAATTAATAATGTGTGCGATTGCTGGACAGACTGGATGGACAGTTCAGGTTTTTATCTGCTGTCATTTACTAAATTATTATGAGAGAGATATGTATGCAGGGGAGGCAGTGCATGCAAACCTATCTCATGAATATTCATTGTGGATATTCTGAAAACCTGATTGTCTGGAATGCCTCCAGGACGTGTTTTCGGAAACTAGGTCTTTCTTCATAAAGGCAAATTATGCATTTAATAACTCACTGGAGTACTCAGAGCAGGGTATTTATTGCTGCAGAACTTGCCAGTGTGAAGCCATATAATGTGGGGCTTAGTATGGCTAGGAGCACTATAAAAATTATTAACAGTAGTAATAGTAAAGGCCCAAATTCCCAAGCCAAGAAATTCTTGTAATAAAGAATAAACTCAGTAGCTGACCACAAACTGACAATTTTCCTTCTTTCTTTTTTTTTTTTCAGTGTTTAAGTAATTTTTATTAAAGGAAGAATGTTATAATCCAAATTGTTTCTTTGCTCAGCTATCAATTCTGTCAATTAAAACAGTGGTGATAAGTCTGAGTTTTTCCACAGTAAATTACAAAATAAAAGAAAGGAATGCTTTAACTTTTCATACTGTGCTGAAAATGCCTTTCCCTGGGTCTAAAAACATTAATTTTGTTTTTCTATTTTTCTAAAAAGTTTTTTTTATTAATGTTATCTAGGACTAGCAGTTCTGTTGCTAGACCTAGCATTTGCTGTGTACGTAAGCATCAACGGTTCCTTTCCTTTTTTTTGTGTGTTTTATGTTTCGCAATGTTTTTTTGCAATTTAAATTTTTCCATGATTAGATATTTTTCTTCAGTGAAGCGAAATTTGATATTGCAGTTTTCTTTCATTTTGAACTTTAAACAGTTGGAACACCAGTGGCATTGCTAACTGCTTTCTGGGCAGCTTCTTTAGCTTGGTGGGCTTGTAATACAGCAACAGCTTCATCAGCCTTGGAGCGAAGAAACTCTGGAGACTCAAGCATATGGAGAAGCTCTGAATTGTCAATTTCCAGCAACATGCCAGTTATTTTACCTGCTAAACTTAGATGCATACTACCATATATATTCAACAGACTGACTTCTACTGAAGTCAGTCTGTTGAATATATAGTGTGCACTTTTCTGACTTCCTTTTTATAACATTTGATCCCTGGGTTTCTAAGGAAACTTAGATGCATGGCTTGAATAAGAGGGACGAGCTGCTCACCCAACATTTGTTTTTGCTCTTGTGGAGGGGCGGAAGCTAACATGGAAGCAGTCAAGGGCTCTTGACCATGCCCATGGACAGCCGGCTGCTGCATGGCAACTTGTGGCTATGCATTGAGGTGTTGCTAAGGATTACAGACACCAGCAGCATACTTATCTAGCAGCATACTGGTCCAGTCCATCTTCCTCTCCAAACTTGACTATTGTAATGCCATTTACCTATGCTTAACAAAAAAAAAGCCTCCAAAGACTCCAGCTTATTCAGAACACGGCAGCCAAGCTGATTTTTGCAAAACGTAAATCTGACCACGTCTCCCCACTCCTGGCCAATATTCACTGGCTCCCAGTGATTTCCAGTGTCCAATTTAAAAGCTCTTGCCTGGCTTTTAAGATTATTCACGGCATCCTTCCTTCTCTAATCCCACTTTCTTTCAACTCCTCATGCCCTGACTCCACCAGGACCGCCCATAAATTAAAACTATCCTTCCCCTCCCTACATGGTATTCTCCACGCAGGTAAACTGGGAAAATCACTTCTTTTCAAAATCACAGGTCTCTGGAATGACCTTACTATCCCGCTGCGGAACCTGAGCTCCTTCCATCTATTCCGCAAGCAACTAAAAACCTGGCTCTTCTCTAATATGTAATTTATTTTCCCTTACTTTTCCACTCGATTTATAAACTTATGTAAACCTTTTCCTACCCTTTCTCATTTTTAAGTTCTTGTAAACCGTGCCGAGCTCTACTTCCGTGGAGATGATGCGGTATATAAACTTAAGGTTTAGTTTAGTTTAGCAGCATACTTATACTGAGGAACTGTCCGTACAGCTACGCAAATGACTATGAACCACTAGCAACATGTTGTGTGGATATAACTCGTGGGACATGGGAAGAAGCTGGTCTCATGGTACTAAAGGTTGGTGGTCTGGGAGCTTCTGAACGGATTGCACCAGGCATGCTCCGGAATGGAATTTTCCTTCTTTCTAACCCCCCCCCCCCCCCCCAAACAAACAAACCTACTCTGGTTTAGTCCAATTTATTTAAACAGAATATTCAGAAGTGTTTCCTTCTTTCTTTTTAGATTATTTCACATCAGAGTTCTTAAATGTGAAAGATTTTTTTTTTTAAACCTGCAAAATAAAACAGGAAACAGTTTGATATGGCTTAATCCACAGGAAGGAAGAAACCAATAATCATGAAACAGTATAGGATTATTTCACCAGCAGTTTTCAGACAAGGTTGGCGAAATAGCACTGTCAAGAGATTTGCAATGTCCTGTACATTAATGTATGCACGTCACTATCATTTCTTTTAATACATATAAGCCGCCTATCAAGAACGAAATGGTTTACAATAAATAAGGTTTGTTGATGAATACCATATTGTTCCTCCTTTATAAAAGGAGGGCATTGTGTTTGTTTTGGGAAACATTATATCACAGAAAATATGATTAGGAGAACCAAAAGTAGTTACACATAGTATTTTTAATGGGCATAACTTATGGGCAGACTGGATGGACCGTTGAGGTCTTTATCTGCCGTCATTTACTATGTTACTACTATGTTACGTTTATAAACAGCGCCACCAAAGATTCTTCCCCCACACAGCATCTACAACTTGGTCACGGTCGCACTCGGAAGTGGGTCTGTTGACTTGCTGGCGCCCCTGCTTTGTCACGTTACTAAGATTCAAACGGAATCAATGCACCCAACAGGGATTTCAAGGGGATGGTTACTAGGCCTGCCTTTCAACAGTCCCGGCATTTTGTATAAGGAAACATTTCTCGGCCTCTCAAACGTTTGGGGGTTTTCTTTAACCATGCACTGCACTTGATGCTCTGCTTTCAATATTCTGGCGGCATCTGCCAATTGGGGTGGGGCTACTGTGGACACGCTTTCCCTCCCTTCCCCCAGAATCAGAAATCGCCCGGTCCACCTTACCAGGCCGGCGCTGCCCCTCGGCAGCCCACCGTAGCGCCTCCACGGCAGGCACAGCCGCCAGCGCAGCATCCACTGCAGCCCAGCCATCGCCTCCCCGCTGTCTCTTCCGCCCGCGCAGCCCCGCCCTCGCCGCGCGGGCAGTGTAGGCCGGGCGAGGGACCGGCCTGGTGCGCGTGGCGACTTCGAGCGAGCTCCGTCACTGTATCGAGTGCGGTGCCTGCCACCCCTCCCCCTTCTCCAAACACTGGGCTAAAGTGTGCAGAAACCTGAAGGAAGAAAACCGTTTTACGGGTCTGGGTGAAACCAGATTTTCCTGTCTTTCTTCCTGTGCCCGGCCTCCTCGGAAGGGAGGGGGGCAAGGATCCGCCTGGCAGGGACTGGGTGAAGGCAAGCTTTCTCCTGGCAGCCCTTAGTATCTGCTGCACGTCGGGCCTGGAGCAAGTAAGTAGCTTTGCCCCGTTGGTGCTATCCTAGGTGCGGTTTTCAGCGGGGAATAGACCCCCGTAGGACTTGGTGGAGATGGGCAGGATCTGGGACCGCTGTGTGCTCCCCCCCAGTCGGAGGAAGTAAAACCAGGACGGTCTCGGCTGTTGGGAGTGAAACTCCTCTTCCCGGCTTTCTGATTCAGATAAGCCTTTTGTAAAATTTGATTCATTATAAAAATAATAATAAAAAAAAAGAAATACAAACGGCATAATCATACATACAATCAAAACAAATCCTAAACAACAGAGCTATTGTTAACATTGTTTATTGGCTTGACACTTTTACATGGGTGGATAAAGCATTGAAGGAAAGGCAGGTTGGTTTGGCTTGTACTCCGCTCGTTTGAACAGTTCTGCTTGGGCCCTAAAGGTGTTGATTTATATCTGGCTGTTAAGCACCCCATCATTCTTGTAGTGGAGTTGTTGTTGTTGTTTTTTTTTTTTTGGGGGGGGGGGGTTGGGGGGGAGAAAGGTGATAGGAATTCCTAAATGGGACAGAAGCTTTCATAGCTGTTTATACACTTCAATCTAAAAAACTTTAGAACGAATGAATACTAATTCGCTCAAACTGCACCAAAATAGTCATAGACGCTTATTCTGATGCTTTTTGGATTTACCAGTTATCTCAAAAGCAGTTTCGTTATCAGGAAAATGGATAGCTGGATAATTCCTTCCCAAGCCGCTATGTGAACTTCTGTCTGATTTTTATCCCCTACCCTCATGCTTTCTGGATCTTAAACAATCATTTTAGGTAGATATACAAAGAGTTATGTTTGTAAGTACAGTAAAACCTTGGATTGCAATTATCTTGGTTTGCAAGTGTTTTGCAAGATAAGCAAAACATTTTATTAAATTTTAACTTGATGTACAAGCAAGCAATACAAGTACATACAGTATACATACATCACAGCTGAGCCATGGTTCTTCTCTCTCTGACACTGCAAGAGTGTAGTGACTGTTCTAAACAAAGTCTTGCAATACGAGGACGTACAGTATACACGTGTCGCATCATCACAACTGAGCCAATGGTTCTTCTCTCTCTGACGCAAGAGTGTAGTGACCATTCTAAACAAACAAAGTCTTGCAATACGAGTACATACATTATATATGCGTCACATCATCACAATTGAACCGATGGTTCTTCTCGCTCTGGAGTGTAGTTACTGTTCTAAATGACCGAGGTCTTGCAATACAAGTACATATACAAGTACCTCGCAGACTTCTTCATCACCAAAACTCAAAAACTAAGATCAACCTTACCCACCAAGATGAATCCCCTCGAACTATTCCCCATTCTCCCAGACCCCGATACATCTAACCCAAACCCAGGATCCATAACAGACCTTAGCTGGAAACAATTCTCAACAATAGACTGGCAAACCTTTAACACCTACTACAATAAATACACCCACTCCTTCTGCAAATTGGACACATGCCCACCATATATCATGAAAACTGCCCCATGGCACTTCAAAGCAAACATGATGACATGGGTCAACCACCTACTATCTACAGGAAACTTCCCACCAGAGCAAGGACATATTCTCATAACCCCAATTATAAAAAACGCAAAAGAATCCCCAAATTCCCCATCTAATTACAGACCGATCGCAAACATCCCCCTTTTCACCAAAATAGCAGAAGGGGTGGTAAAGACTGAACTCTCCACTTACCTAGAAAAATTCAACATCCTCAGCGACAATCAATCAGGCTTTCGCACGGACCACAGCACCGAAACCATAATTGCCTCCCTCCTCGACTATCTTCACACGCTCTTCAGTCTAGGATCAAGTGCCTTGATCATACAGCTAGACCTAAGCAGTGCCTTTGACCTGGTCGACCACACCATACTCCTCGAATGCCTGGCACACATTGGCATATCCGATCAGGTCCTCAACTGGTTCCAGGGGTTCCTAAAAAATAGATCCTACAAGGTACTCAAGGACAACAATATCTCACATAGCTGGAACAACACCTGTGGCGTCCCGCAGGGCTCCCCCCTCTCCCCCACTCTATTCAACATCTACCTGGCCTCCCTAGGCAACCTCCTTCACACCCTCAAACTCAAATTTTTCATATATGCAGACGACATCACAATAGCCATCCCCCTTACCAATTTCACACCAGAACTACTTGACTACATTACTAACATTTTCAACCAGATTGAACGTTGGATGTTATCGTTCAGGCTGAAACTAAACCCGGACAAAACAAAATTTTTTCTAGCCACCCCCAAGGAAAAAATCAAAAACACCACAATTCATCTGAAAGGAATGACCTTCCCCCTAGAACCCTCCTTAAAAATACTGGGAGTCATCCTAGACAAAAACCTATCCTTAGAAAACAACATAGACCTCATTGTCAGGAAATGTTTCATGGTACTTTGGAAACTTCGTACCATAAAAAAATTCTTCAATGACACCTCCTTCCGCCTACTAGTACAATCCTCCATTCTCAGCATTCTGGACTACTGCAACATTATCTATCTGAGCGCCACAAAGAAAACCACCAGGAGACTAAAAATGATCCAAAACACCGCCATTCGCCTCATCTATGGCCTGAAGAAATGGGAACACATCTCCCCATACTACAACCAACTTCACTGGCTGCAATTCGAATCCAGAATTCTTTTCAAATTCGCATGCATATGCTACAAATCGATAAATGGTCTTTCGCCAAGATACATCACTCCCCACTTAAATCTTCACTGCACCAACAAGAAATCCCGCAGAATTCAGCTGTTCGCATACCCTTCGCCAAAGCTTTGTCAACTCAAAAGATTCCTTGATAAAACCCTCGCCTTCCAAGCAGCCAAGATGAACCCATGGCTAGCCCAAATGATACTCGAGGCCCCCACCTACCTCGACTTCAGAAAATCACTCAAAACCCACCTTTTCAGCAAACAAAACCCTTAACTGACCCTTCAGATAATCTCAAGGCCCCCTACCCGACTCTTCTCCTTCACGATAGCTCCTATCTCCCCCTGCTTCTCCTTCCCACTTCCTTCAAGTCTGACCAAATCTGTTGTAAATCCGATTAATTTGTTGTAATTCTGCCCTCTTCATCTACGAAGTTGGCTAAACTTGTTGTAAATTTCCCTTTTCATCTGCCAAGTTTTGGCTACAGTTGTTGTAAATCCTATAAATTTGTTGTAAATCTACAAGTCTATGCGGATCCTAATCTAATTTAATGTAAACCGCCTAGAACTCGCTGGGTATGGCGGTATATAAGAATAAAATTATTATTATTATTATTATATAGTATTTTGTATTAAAGTTTTTGAGTTGTGGAACGACTCGTGAGTTTCCATTTTTTCTTATGGGAAAATTTGCTTTGATATACGAGTGCTTTGGATTACAAGTATGCTTCTGGAACGAATTATGCTCTTAAATCAAGGTTTTACTGTATTTTGTATTAAAGTTTTTGGGTTGTGGAACGAATCGTCAGTTTCCATTATTTCTTATGGGGAAATTCATTTTGATATACGAGTGCTTTGGATTACAAGTATGCTTCTGGAACGAATTATGCTCGAAAACCAAGGTTTGACTGTATATGTATTTAGGGCCACTGGCAGTGAATGTGTTATTGCAACATGAAAGAAAATAGGTATTTCATATATTCAGCCATATACACTGTCCATGAGGGGTTTGTTTGTTTGGTAGGAATGTGATCCTGGATATAGCAATTTAGGATTTGTTCTTTTTTTATGTAATTTGTATTTTATTAATTTTTTGCGTTTCATCAATAGTGGTCTATTAACCCTAGAACACAACCAAATATAGGCCCCCCTTTTATGAAGCCACATTAGGCTTTTATGTCCCCTTAAGCTGCTTTAGGCCCCCTTTAATGAAGCTGTGTTAGGTTTTTTTTTATCACTAGCCATAGTGGTATTAGCTCCGGCGTTCATAGGAATTCTATGAGCGTTGGAGTTAATATGGCCATGGCCGACGATAAAAAAAAGTCTAATGTGGCTTCATAAAAGAGGGCCATAGTATCTACAGACAAACCATCAGTTACCAAAGACACTTACAGTCCTATACCCCCCCCACCCGATCTCTCACCTGTACCCCCAGTCAGCTCTCTAGTCTCCTCCAACCAACCAAACCTCTCATGTAAGCGTGTCATCTCAAAAATCCATAATCTATTATGTTTATGTACAGGTTCCTGATCTGCAAAAGCTCACAGTCCACACTGCATATGAATCTGCTATATAGCGATTGCTTCTCTTCTGCTTCACACCCCCCCAAAAAAAAAAAGCCCCCTACTTTTACTTTGTCTACCCCTGCCCACTCCCCCTATATTAAACTCGGTCATATAGGGGTAGGGTGGGATAGGAACAGTAAAAGTAGGGGGCTTTTTCGGGGGGTCATGGATGGCGGGAGGAGCTTATCTAAGATGACGGCTTGAGCTCTGCACAGAGACGCCGTCGCAGCCTTTTTTGAAAAGTTTCCCTGCTTTGCCTAATGGTGAAGCTTAAATCGAAGCTCCGGGTCTTCCCTGAGGAATCAGCTCTTGCACAGACTGGATCAATGGATCGCTATGTGGAGTGCAATGCCCGTACAACACAGCCGGAGGATTTAGCCTCGGCAGGAGAGTGCGCGCAGGCTAAGGCGTGCAAATTCTCGTTCGAGGGAACCACTCTGTTCCCAGAAGAGCGGAGCCCGCCAGCTCATCCTGCAGTAACGGAGGAGCTGTTGAAGGCTGAACCGACTCATGGCATTCTCCCGCCAGGCCAGCAGGGCGGTTATCCCTGAATGGAGGCAGGAGGAGTTCTTCTCATCATTGCAGTCAGCAGGGAGAGCAGAACAAGCTCATGAAAACCCAGTGATAAAGACAGAGAGTATTACTGCAGAAAAAGGTACTGGGTTTTTTCCATTACAGGGCCCAGAACTGAGTTTGTCCCTTTACAGAGACCTAAGGTTTTTAATATGGAATCCCTTTGGGAGGCGATTTCTAATTTACAATTGTCTCTAGGAAATCAAATGGAACAGCTTTCCCTAAAATGTACTATGGTGCTCTCAGAAAACCTGGAATTTAAGACTAAAGTATTAACTTTGGAAAATAAATCGGATGATGTGGAATCCAGGATAAAGACCTTGGAAACACAAGCTTTGACTTGGGTTAAAGACAGTGCAAGTTTACACTTCAAACAAGAAATGGTGGAAAACTCTACTAGGAGGTGTAATCTTAGAATTATTAACTTCCCCAAAATATTTCCTTTAACTGTGCTTGCTATGTTTAAAAGATATTTGAATGACGTTCTGAAGGTACCGGAGACCTCATATCCTCCTCTCTCCAAAGTATATTATTTACCTAGACCAGGGGTGAGCAAACTTTTTGACTCATGGGCCACAATGGATTGTTAAATTTGCCCAAGGGGCCGGGCGACCGGGGTGGATAGAGGACAACTGGGGGGGGGGGGGGGGGGCATTAAAAGGTAGTAAAGCATGAAAATGTAAGGTTTATTTATTGTACAAATTATTTTTGCAATGCACTTCTTTCATAACACAGTCATAACTCACAATTAATAAACACAATAAATGCAAATAAGCCAGTATGAACCGAAGAATAAAAGACTGTGGAGGATCTTAAAAGCAAACACAAATTACCGTGCACCACATGCAGAATGAATCCTACTGCCTGGCACAATATTCAAAACAAACGCTAAAACTAATAAGGAAGGCAGTATATTTTAAAAGTGTGGATATACTGTATATAAAAAAGGGGATAGTTGAGGAAAAAATCTTACCAATCACAGAAGAACTCAATCGCTGCTGAGTGAGGAATCAGGACGTGCCTGAAAACGAAAGTAAATCATATTGACAAAGTATGTGTGCCAAAGGAGAACATAGGGGCAACGGGTTGACATCATAGGAAGGCCAAGAAGGAAAAAATGGAACTTAAAATGAAAAAGAAGGGAACTCATACTTTAAACCGGCCCACCAAACCCCCCTTTTATTAAACCACGCTAGCGGATTTTAGAATCGGGAACCGCGCTGAATGCTGCCGCTGCTCCCGATGCTCATAGGAATTCTATGAGCGTTGGGAGCAGCATGGTTCCCGGCGCTAAAAAACGCTAGTTTGGTTTCTTAGGCTATACCAGGGGTCGCCGCAGGCCGGGTTAAATAAATGGACCATAGTTTGCCATGTCTGACCTAGATGGACTAAAGGCTCCTTTTACTAAGGTGCGCTAGCGTTTTTAGTGCATGCAGGAAATTACCGCGTGCTACGCTTCTAGAACTAACGCAAGCTCAATGCTGGCGTTAAGTTTTAGCGCGCGGCAATGTAGCACGTGCTATTACACGCGTTAAAGCCCTAGCGCATCTTAGTAAAAGAAGCCCTAAGTCTCAAAGTCCTAACCGGCAGAATTTGTCTGCAGATAGTTTGGACCTATCTAATTTCATGGAGAAGTCGGATGCTGAGGTCCATTGGCGGCTACACTACTGGTTCAATTTGCCATAGACTGATAGGGAATGGATGCTTACATTTTTTTTTTTTTTAAATATAAAGATGCTCCCTTTTTGTCTAATTTGATAAGAATGTATCCAGATGTGTCTCGCCCTACCCAAAAGAGAAGAAAACAGTTTTTCATTGAGGCCACAGGTTCTTCAAATGGGAGCAACCTTTGTTTTGCGATACCCCTGCAAGTGCGTTTTGGTATTTAAGGAAAATAGATATGTTTTCTATGAGACGCAGCAATTATCTAGATTTATTTCTCCTAAAGTACAACCCACTGTTACTTCTTGAGTTTTGTTATCGCTTGTTAGCAGAGTGAAATCCCTGACGGACAAGGCTGAAGCAGCCTGTTTAGAGTGCTGCCGGCCCGACTCTGCTTTGGATGAAGGTAGGGCTCACTCGCAGTCAGTGGGAAGGGAAGGATGGCGGGTCAGCAGGGGTGCGGCTGCGTGGTGGGGGTTGGGGGGCATGTTGAAGAGTTGTCGGCAAATCCCGGCACTAGGACTTATTTTTGGGGTAGGGCTTATTTTCAGGGAAACACGGTAGTAATAAAAATGCTTCTTACTTGGAGAAAAATGTACTTACTGCAGCACCAGCAGCATAAATGGTTAAAGAATTTTATATTTTGTTGTTTTTAAGTTTCTTTAGTATATACAATATAAAACTAAAGATAGCATAAATGTTAGCTTATGCTTTGTTGCAAGAATAAACTTGCCTTTTATTTATTTAACTAGTCTTATAGCTCGTTACATTAACGGGTGCTAGAATATATGTGTGTGTCTTTATTTCTTTTCTCTCTCTCTCCTTCTTCTCCTCTCCTTCTGTATTTCTGTCTTTCTTTTTCCTCGGCTGTCCATCCATTCTCCCTTCCTTTTACCTTCTCTGTGTCCACCACCACCCCTTCATTGCTCCCACCCCTTCACTGCTCCCTTTATCCAGCAGCAGCCCTTCTCCCTTTTTTAATCTCCCCCCTGTCCAGCAGCACCTCTTTTCTGTCCCCCTGTCCAGCAGTAGGCCTCCCTTCCTTTTTCTCCCCCCCCCCCGTCTCTTCCCCTGTCCAGCCCTTACCTCGTGTGTGCCCTCCGCCGACAGCCGCGGCTGCCTCCCTTCCTTTTTCTGCCCCCCCCCCGTCGCTTCCCCTTACAAGCAGGACCCCTTACCTTGCATGTGCCCTCCGCTGACAGCCGCCGTGGCCTGCAGGCGCCGACAGCCACCGCGGCCTGCAGATGCCAAGAGCCACCACGACCGACAGTCTCCGCGCTGTCTGAAGCCAACAAAACCCTAAGCCGTGCATGCACACTCCTACCTGTGGGGACCTACAGCGCATGGAAAACGGGAGTGCGCATGCGCAGCTTAGGGTTTTATTATATTAGATTCATTTTTCCCCCAAAGAGCTCAGAATGGGTTACAGGTTAAACATACATCATATATTTTTTATAGGCATAGCTCTCTGTTCCCAGATATGTTTCCATGTGTTATACTGGCTATCTGGGTGCACAGAGTCATTTAGGTAGTCTCTACATTTATTAGAAGCAGGGAAGGAAAGAAAACCTGTAGAATAATGCTACATTTCTTTTTTATGCTTCCCTTTTATTCTGCATATCCTCTAGGCCAGTGTCTCTCAAACTGAGTGCCACAGCACAGTGGTGTGCCCTGAAGAGATTCTGGGTATGCCAAGAGATATTCCAGAATTTTACTTTATTTTTTAAAATTCCCTTCATAAATATACAAGAGTCTGTCAGTGTTATGAGCATCTGTGTGCGTAAGGATACAACTGCCAAGACAAGCATCATTCTTTGATGTGATTGGTCCTTGAAAACTAACAGAAAGTAATTTTAGTTATATTTTTATTTTTTATGCTGTTGTTATCCTAACTTGAGCAATAAAGCAATCAAGGCTTTGTTAACCGTTTGGATCTTCTTATCTTTGTGAACTTGGATTTTCTGCTCTGACAGATGAAATATGTGTTTGTTTTTCACTGTCTTTTCATTTTATGGCTTATTGTCTTCATAGAGAAAACATTTTTATCGGGAGGTTTTTCTCCCTAGTAAACCGCTATGTGGCTCTGGTCCTATACTTAGTACTAACTTTCAATCCTTTCAAGGGTCATTTTTTTTCCCCCCGTTTTGTCTACTAGAACTATCCTTATTGATGGGAACCCTGCTTTTTGTTTGCTTGCAAAATTCCCTTCCCTTTTTACAATTATGTCTAACCAGAGACACAACTGGTTTTAACTGCGCTTTTTGGGCTGCTAGTTCATATATGTGCCCACTTGTGTTGATATAAGTACTGGATAGATAGTTTTCTGGAAGCAGCTATCATGGCTTCTACAGCATAATATATGCGCTTTTTCCATTAGTCCTTTCTTATTTTGTTCTTGAATCAATTTGATGTCTCCGTCGTCTGTGCTTAGATTCTCCTGCCAATGGGAAGTCAGTTGTTATTATTATTGTCAACCTTCATGCATATAGATTTTCTCAGAGATCTCTCTTTTACTACTAGTAGATCATAGAGTTTCTCTGCTCCCTTTTTCTTCATGTTCCTTCCTTTGCTTCCGCGCTCTTGTATTAGACATTAAATCTAGGTTTTTGCATGCAAATCATGTTTTATGTGTCCTTGGAAACCAACTATCCCTCCACCCCTTTTATTTTAGCTAGGGGTCCCACATATGAGAATATGCTTCCTTGTTTGTCTAAGGAGAAAGCACAGTTGCATACCGTACAGGTGTTATCCAGGGACAGCAGACAGATAGTCTCACAACCCGCCAACCTCCCCCGGTTGACTTCTTCACGTGGCCATAGAACTGAGGACTTCGCGTGCTAGCATTGGGCGGGAAGGCACTCACGCATGTGCGGTGCGGGCAGTTTAAAAGCTTTCTAAGGCTTATTGACACTACACTTTCCACTGTCCATACCGGGCTCCGTGGAAGACGTCAACCCCACATGTGAGAATATCTGCCTGCTGTCCCTAGATAACACCTGTTATTAAGTAACTATTCTTTATGATTATAGTGCAGTGTGACATATTGCAGCAATAGAGGAAATCAGAATGGAGGGGGTGGGGTTAAAACTTTTTCACTACTGTGTTCTTATGTATATGAGTGTATATATAATAAATAAATATAAATGCGCATGAGTCGAGTCTCTTTAATTTGTAAGGAAACTGTGCAATGAGAAGGCATAGGATGAAGTTAAAAGGTGATAGGCTCCGGAGCAATCTAAGGAAATACTCTTTTAGAGAAAGGGTGGTAGATGCATGGAACAGTCTCCCAGAAGAGGTGGTGGAGACAGAGACTGTGTCTGAATTCAAAAGGGCCTGGGATAGGCACCTGGGATCTCTCGGAGAGAGAAAGAGATAATGGTTACTGCGGATGGGCAGATTAGATGGACCATTTTGCCTTTATCTGCCATCATCTTTGTACAGCTTTATATTTTCTTTCCAGTTCAATAGAAATAATTTGTCAATTTTTTAAATATAATATGGCATAATTTTCAAAAATGGCTTGTGTTTGCACCATCACCACCACACGCCAGCCCAACCCAAACCAATTACTGCTCAGAACACATCATAACTTGCACATCAGCTTTTCTGGCTGAGAGGGAACATTGCTTCACTGAAACTTAATTTTGTTTGTGTGAATGGCAGCCAAAGGCAAAACTACCAAGAGCCAAATCATATATTATCCTGTGAGGACTGCTCTTTGGTAGTAAATGAGGAGGTATGTGCTTTTAACTTGCTGCATGTTACCATGTTTCTCCACCAGCATTAGTCTAAATCAAACATTCCATGGCCATTGCTGCCAGAGGTGCGGGCTAGTGATATATATATTATGGATGGCCTGCACAGCTTGCAACCCCAAATGGATTTCAGAACCTAATTTGGGAAGCTTTGTTCTAAATGCATACTGATGGGTAACTCTATCATCATGCTAAGAAGCAGAACGATGTGCTTGTATGAAGACACTGCTGTCATCCTCTTCATGGGACAGGATTTTGGTTTTGACACTGGAAAAAGTTACTCTTCTTCTCCCCCCAACTCCACATGCAACTAATACAATGTAAGACATGTCATAGGATAGAACTTTGTTTTTATTTGGTTTCATTTCATGGAGTCTTTTGGAAAAGCTTATGCCATCATAATCCAGATATAGATTATTTTCTACAAGCCTTTTTTTATTACACTTTTTTTGAAAGTTTAAAGTAATTAATACTGAAAAGAAATATAAACAGGATTCATATGGCAATCAATCCAATATTTTTTTAAAATGGCAAACATAAAAGAAAATACTTCAGGAATTCATAAATTTAAGGCCACACACACACTCACACTCTCACTCTCACACACTCACTCACTCACTCACTCACTCTCACACACACACACACTTCTTAGATGGGACCTAAGCTCCAAAAGTTTAGAGTTCTGATGCACGGGTATAGATAACTTTGGCGCTGTCTTCCACGTCGGCAGCTTCCCTTTTCCTTATCTAGGAAAAATCTTGGTTGTAAAGGATTGATAGCAAACACATTTAGCAGAAGTCAATATATATTTACAGAACAAATGAACAAAGAAAGTTCTTGGTCCCAGAGCCTTTTGGTGAATGGCAAGAGATTGCTTCCTGCTTCATATTTATACCTGAGTGTGAAATAATATTTTCCTAGTATGGTGGCATGATTTTGAGGGAACAGAAAACAGAAGGGGGTTGTTTACTAAGGATTACCCAATTTTCTGCCACAGGACCCATTTTATTCCTGTAGGCCCTGCAGCAGATAGTATACACTAATCTTTAGTAACCCCCCTCCAAAAAAAAATAAAATAAAATGTGTAGCTCTAAGAGTCCCCTTAAGTACATCAAGAAGATAGACCAGGGGTCGGCAAACTGTGGCTCATGAGCCACATGCAGCTTTTCTCCCAAGGCTCCTCAGACCTACCTGGTGGTCCAGTGGGGGGGATACATGGCAGGAGCACAGCCCTTTAGCTACAGGAAATGCCTTGAGCACCTATGAAAGGACGCAGCAGCCATTTTAGAAAACAGGTGCGAAAGAGCCATGTTCCTGCTACGAAGACCCACACTGTATCGCCATTGCTGCTCTTTCTAAATCTTGGGTCAAACATTTAGGATAAAATGGTTCTTTGCTTTAAAAAGGTTTCTGACCTCTAAGATAGATAGATCCAAACTGCCAAGATTTCTGACAAACTGTCCATCTCTGTGCTTTGAATCTTCCCAGAACTCTTCACTCAAGAAAGATCAGATTTTAATGGAGAGTACCGCTCCCAAAATACTTAAAACATTTCCAAATAAAGAGCTCTAATGGAAAGACAAGAGTTACCGGTAAGTATTAGAAAACTCAACACACAAAGATTTAAAATCCTTGTTGAGTTCTTCAACCTCCACTACATTGCATCCCTTTCCTGATCCAGACTTATTTGAATTGAGGAGAACTGAATCTTCTCCAGTTTCTTCAGCATGGGATTAAATAGTATGTTCATGAGGCTAGAATGATTATTAATGCTAATTCTTGTCAACATAGAAATTGAGATTGCCACACTTCAGTGTTGTCCTGAATAACTTGACTTACTCAAAGGGACTCTAGTGTAACTGTTCAGAGTTTAATCTCTATGAAATACTAGAAATTCACATATTCTTGGAGGGGGCAGGGAGAACCTTTGCAAAGATCACTGACAGCAGGATATCAGCTTCAGTATATCCAACAAAGTCTCTGGAGTCCTTAGCTTTTGCAGGATCGAGTAACCAGGCAGCCTCTGAGTCGAACGTAACCTCTCGTGGCCCCCATGCATGCTTCCAAAACTACACCTGGAGGGAGAAGTACTAAAGCTCAATTCACCCACATCGCCTCTCAGATTAAAAGTGTGCCTACCTTTGAAGCATCCTACCATCTGACTGCTGTCTAGACTTTCTTCACTGCCTCTCAAGATCACATCAGAGACTTTACTCTGCAATGGGAGCTGTTTTCCTTGGTGATGGCCTGGTGGTGTGGCTTAGCCCAGTCCACTGACACCAATAGACTATTATCAAAACTAGCCTTACGAAGCAGCCCCCTTGACAACTGTCCTCCATACCTTCTTTCTGCAGCTCCGCGTCATATCATTAACTGGCTCACCAACTACTAAATAGTTCACACCTGAACTTTGTATCTCCACCGGCTAGAGGATGTAAATTCAAAAGTCATCATCAACATCTTCTCTCATATCAAGCAGCATTATGGGGTAAAGACCTGGAACAATTACTGATGCTTGCTAATACTTATGGGGAATTCAGGAGACACCTAAAAACATATCTGTTCCTGAAGTACTTAGGCAGTTGATTTGTACAATCTTTCCCACAATAACTGATCTCTAGAGCCGCTATTCACTAGTTTTAACCTGCCAGTTTAACTCAATTTGTAGCATTTTTAATCATTGTAAACCGCATAGAACTTCACGGTCCTGCGGTATATAAACTGTTTATTTATTATTATTATTCTCTGAACCAAGGGCATCTACCCAAAGAAATGGGCAAAATAGCCTTAACCCCTATACCGAAAAAAGCCCAAGCAGACCTCTCCATAGCATCCAACTAACAGACCGATTGCTGGCATTTCGATACTCACTAAAATCCTTGAGTCCCATGTCAGCAAGCAGCTAGCTTCATACATAGAGCAACACTCATGCCTCCATACATCCCAATATGACTTCCGGAAAAAGCACAGCACCGAGCTCCTCATCACTAAAATCAAACAGTTGCTAAGCTCGGGTCATCAGGCAATACTGCTTCAATTTGATATCTTCGCAGCTTTTGACTCAGTGGACCACCAATTACTCCTAACCAAACTCTCGGAAATTGGAATATCAGGGACTGTACTAAAATGGTTTGCCGACTTCCTACAAAATTGCGAATACTCAGTCAAAAGGCAAGAATCATACTCCAACCCTTGGAAGGCATTTCATACCTCCTCTGCTGGATAACAAGGAGGTATGAATTTTTGCAGTTAGCACTGGAGTTCTAACAATATGTGAGTCTTCATTGCCCACTTTTTTGGAAGGGTTCAGCAGTGGCTTTTCAGTTCACTGACGCAGTATCGAAACATGCACGTCAGAACCAGCGATTCTCTAAAGCTAAGTTTTATTCTTTTTAGAGTTTCATACCCAAAATGATAAAGCTATAACCTGTTTGGTTTTGCGTAATCAACTACAGAGAGATATACCATTCTTCTGACACTGTATTGAACTATGCAATGATTGGCTGGTGAGGCAGTTTTATAGCCTTCATGTCTCTGAGCACAGTTCCTAAAAACAATAAAGAAGAACATTTTTAGATTTTTTTCTGATTAATACATATGGAGTGACTTTTTGTTTGTTTATGTTCTCTTTTGCCACTCAACAGCTTAGTACTGTGTGAGTTATATTGCCTCTCTTTTTGGTTTTTTAACATTTGTGAATGGCAGGCACCCAGTTCGATGGTCAGATTATTTTCTGGGTCAGATCATTTTCTGTCTGTTATGTCCCCAAATTGTAACCATCCTAACTCTACCACTGTTTGGTAAAAGCCAGCAATTAATTTTTTTAAGTCCATTCTGGGGTCACTTAAAACCACTCATTACTGGTATACCGTCTTTAAAATGCTGCATAAAGTTAGATGTTTTGTCAGCCACTACGTCCAAGTAAACGATTTTTGGAAATAAATTTTGGACGTTCAGGAAATTAAAAAAATAGCTGTTTTTCCATATCCGAATTTGGACGTCTAGCAGTAAATGCACAAAGTTGGATTTAGACACACTATCAAAAATGCCCTCCCCCCCCCCTCTTTCATGTTTTCACACTCAGCAATGATACATTGATGAAAAGACACTTTGTGCAAAAAAATATCTAACAGTATTTTATTCAATGAACCTTCAATGTCTTCACTTGAGGTATTCCTGGTGTTTCGCTCCGCATCTGCTTTTTAGGACTAGGCACCATTTTTTGGTCTCTGAATTTGTTCATTCCAGAGGATCTTCTGTTTCTCCACATGTACTGCAAATAGTCATTTAGCAGGGACATGTCAATTTGATAATGCTGGTCTTTTACTTTTCTCTTTTAGAATAATGTCTGGTTTTCTTAAGGAGTGTTTTAGGTGATCCAACTTCTTCATTCTTTCCAGTTTGTCAAGGTCATGATCCCAGTGTTTTTCTGGTACAGTAGTGCTCTAATGTTTATATAGCTTCTAGTAGATGAGAAATAGTCTGCCTTTGTTTACTGTTTTTCTGACATCAGCACATCACACCCAGCAACAAAATGTGAGACAGATTGCAGTTCAGTGCTACAAAATCTGTTATGTACCTTATTTTTTTTTTCTCTGTTGATAGTGAATGATCTTGTCTACTAGTCCATTGTCTTGTGCTGCATATATCAGCCTCTCAGCTTTAGGATTAATTTTTCACTTCTTTACCATTCATCTGTCAGGTTTTCATATATAGTTACTGCAGTAACTGTATTTCCCACTAGGTTTGTGCTTTAGCCAGTTGCTTATCTAACTTTTTCTCTTGTTCAGTAAGTCTGCTTTAAGTTCATGAAGGCATTTAATCATAAACAGTACCATATAGAGCTGATGGGTTGCAATCCTGGATTGTATCATAGAGCCCCGCTGCTTCTTTCCTTTCATGCGCTGGTGGACTCATACTCATGTAAACACCAAAAAGTCAAACAGGACAGAGACCCCATGGGTATAAAACAGTACAAAAGGAAGTGGGAACGGACAATGAGCACTCCATTGAAGAACACTGATGTAAAACCAACTTGTTTATTTCATAAAAGGACACAAGCAGAAGCTGTGGACCCGACACAGCACTTTGTTTTGGCATCTGAGGAATGCCTGCATCAGGGGGTCACTAAACATAAAAACATAACACAACATATTAAAATACATCATATAAAAATTTTTTTAAAAATTTTTCCTAAGCCACAGAAGTAAATGAATGCCAGAAGCCAATCAGGTAAATAAATAAATACATATAAATAAAATGAATGATACTTATATCAAAGATATATATATATATGTGACAAACAAAACGTATGATAATGTTTATGCAAATACCATCATGAGGGGCATAATCGAAAGGGACATCTAAGTCTGTTTACGTCCATCTCGCAAGTCGTCCAAGTTAAAAAGAGCCTAAGACACATTTTTGAAAGAGACGTCCAACTTTTTTTGACTTTCGAAAATCATCTAATTATACGTCCTGCCGATCTGATCGTCCAAGCCGCTAAATCATCCATCTTTATACCACATTTCCGTCCAACTTTTCGTCCAAGTCCAAAACGCCTAGAACAAGCCATGTTGGACGTGGGAGGGGTCTGCAAAGTGATGGACTGAACACCCAGACATGGCACCTAAATAGTGGGGTACCTTACAGCGGAGCGGAGAAACTGTTTACAGGAGAAATAGAGGACAGCCTCACCACAGTTGAAGTGAACTTAGATCAGATATACTACCAGATCGACAAACTTAAAAGTGACAAATCCCCTGGACCGGATGAAATTCACCCGAGAGTCTTGAAGGAATTGAAGATTGAAATCGGAGAGTTATTGCAAAAACTTGCAAACCTGTCAATCAGAACTGGTCAGATACCAGACGACTGGAGGAAAGCGAACGTCACGCCAATTTTCAAAAAAGGATCGAGAGGAGAACCGGGCAACTATAGACCTGTGAGTCTTACGTCTGTCCCCGGCAAGATGATTGAATCACTGATCAAGGATAGCATAGTTCAGCACTTGGACACACACGACTTGATGAAACCCAGTCAACATGGATTCAGGAAAGGGAAATCGTGTTTGACGAATTTACTCCAATTCTTTGAGACCGTGAACAAGCAAATTGATAGTGGAAAGCCGGTGGACATAATATACTTGGACTTCCAGAAAGCATTTGACAAAGTTCCACACGAAAGACTTCTCAGGAAACTACAAAGCCATGGCATAGAGGGAGATATACAAAGATGGATAGGCAAATGGCTGGATAACAGGAACAAATGGAATGGAAATGAAGATCGGTGTCTACTACCGACTCCCGGAGCAGTCCGAAGAAATTGATGGCAAAATGACAGACGAGATTAAACACAACTGCAAAGGAGGCAACGTAGTTATCATGGGCAACTTCAATTATCCAGGGATAGACGAACCTAGGTACCTCCAGCTGCAGTAGGGAGACCAAGTTTCTGGATGCTATAGGCAATTGCTTCCTGGAACAACTTGTCAAGGAAAATACGAGAGGAAATGCAGTTTTGGACTTAATTCTAAATGGACTATGAGGACCGGCGCAAGGTGTAGAAGTAGAGGGACGCTGGGAATCAGTGATCATAAAATGATTTGCTTTGACCTGGACACGGGGACGAAACATCGATCCAGAACGACAGCCACAGTGCTGAACTTCCGAAAAGGGAATTACAAAGGGATGAGACTCATGGTGGGAAAGAAGATCAAGAAGAGGATAAACAGTGTAAAGCAAGCATGGTCCCTTTTTAAGGACACAGTCACCGAGGCACAAAATCTATATATACCACGTATCAACAAGGGATCCAAGGGCATGGCTCACTGTAGCGGTGAAGGAAGCAATCAGGGACAAGAAAACTTCATTAAAGGAATAGAAAAGGTCAAAAACGGATGAAAACTGGAAAAACCATAAACAGCATCAATGCAGGTGCCATAAGGTGGTAAAAGGGGCCAAAAGAGACAATGAGGAAAAAATAGCCAAGGATCCGAAAAACTGCAAGCCGTTCTTTCAATATATTAAGGGGAAACGACCCGCGTAGGAAGCCATTGGATGATCGAAGAATGAAGGGAGTGCTAAAGGAGAACAAAGCCATCGCCGACAAACTGAACACATTTTTTTCATCTGTGTTTACTGAAGAGGATATACGCAACATACCGGAAGCCAACAGGCTATACCCGGGAAACAAAGACGGGAAACTGACAGGGTTGACGGTCAGTCTAGAAGAGGTATGCTGGCAGATTGATAGGCTTAAAAATGATAAATTCCCAGGAACGGATGGCATCCATCCGAGGGTAATCAAGTAACTGACAGGGACTATAGCTGAACTGCTTCAACTGATAGCTAATCTGTCGATCAAATCGGGAAGGGTTCTGAAAGACTGAAAAGTGGCAAATGTTACGCCGATCTTCAAGAAAGGTTCGAGGGGGTGATCCAGGAAACTACAGACCGGTGAGTCTGACCTCGGTACCAGGAAAGATGGTAGAGGCGCTGATAAAGGACCGCATCATTGAGCACCTTGACGGACACGATCTAATGAGGACCAGCCAGCATGGCTTCAGCAGAGGAAGATCTTGCATGACGAACTTGCTGCACTTCTTCGAGGGAGTAAACAGATGGATAGACAAGGGTGACCCAGTCGACATTGTATTTCTGGATTTTCAGAAGGCTTTCGACAAGTTTCCGCATGAACGACTACTTCAAAAAATTGCGAGTCATGGGATCGAGGGTGAAATACTCAAGTGGATTAAAAATTGGCTGGCAGATAGGAAACAGAAAGTGGGAGACAATACTCGAACTAGAAAAGCGTCACTAGTGGAGTGCCGCAGGGTTCAGTGCTTGGACCCATGCTCTTCAACATATTCATAAAAGATTTGGAAATTGGTACGATGAGTGAGGTGATTAAATTTGCGGACGATACTAAGTTATTCAGAGTAATGAAGACGCAGGAGGATTGCAAACATCTGCAACGTGACATAAACACACTCGAGAAATGGGCCGCGACATGGCAGATGAGGTTCAACGTGGATAAGTATAAGGTGATGCATGTCGGTAACAAAAATCTTATGCATGAATATAGGATGTCTGGGGCGGTACTTGGAGAGACCCCCCAGGAAAGAGACTTGGGAGTACTGATCTAAAAGACAATGAAGCCGTCTGCGCAATGTGTGGCGGCGGTGAAAAGGGCAAACAGAATGCTGGGAATGATTAAGAAGGGGATCATGAACAGATCGGAGAGGGTTGTCATGCCGCTGTACCGGGCTATGGTGCACCTCACCTGGAGTACTGCGTCCAGCACTGGTCGCCATATATGAAGAAGGGCACGGTACTACTCAAAAGGGTCCAGAGAAGAGTGACTAAAATGGTAAAGGGGCTGGAGGAGTTGCCATACAGTGAGAGATTAGAGAAACTGGGCCTCTTCTCCCTTGAAAAGAGGAGACATGATAGAAACGAAAATTCAAGATACTGAAGGGAATAGACTTAGTAGATAAAGACAAGTTGTTCACCCTCTCCAAGTTAAAAGGGGAAAGATTCCATACAAATGTAAGGAAGTTCTTCATCCAGAGAGTGGTGGAAAACTGGAATGTTCTTCGGAGGCTGTTATAGGGGAAAACACCCTCCAGGGATTTAAGACAAAGTTGGACGGGCTCCTGTTGAACCAAAACGTAAGCAGGTAAGGCTGGTCTTAGGGCACTGGTCTTGACCTGGGGGCCACCGCGGGAGCGGACTGCTAGGCACAATGGACCACTGGTCTGACACAGCAGCAGCAAATTCTTATGTTCTTATTACATTACATTACATTAGGGATTTCTATTCCGCCATTGCCTTGCGGTTCAAGGCGGATTACAAAAGAGTTAAAGAGGGTATTTTACAAAAAGATTTCTGGTTCTTTTTGGGGAAAAAAGAGTAGAGCAGGTTGATTTGGGGGTTCGGGGGGTTAGAGGAATGAAAGAAGGAAGCTTGAGAGGTTAGGACTTTTTCAGGGATTTTTTGAAAAGTATAGTCTTTATTTCTTTTCTGAAAGTTTTGTAATCTGGGATCGTTATCAGAAGGTTGACGATTTGGTTGTTTATTTTTTGCTGCTTGAGTGGCTAGAAGGCCATCATATAGTTTTTTCCGTTTAACTTCTTTGATTGGTGGGTGTGTGAATGGGGTGTGAGTTTTCCTATGACTGGTTGAGGTGGTTTGGATGAGGCGGTTGTTCAGGTAGGTTGGGCTACCTCCGTTTAAAGTTTTAAATAGTAGACGGTAGAATTTGAATAGTATTCTTGCTGGAATTGGAAGCCAGTGAGAGCTGACGTATGCCTCTGTGATGTGGTCGTGTTTCCTCAATGAGTAGATGAATCTTAGAGCTGTGTTTTGAATTGTTTGTAGTTGTTTTGTTATTGTAGCAGGGCACAGGAGATAGAGGATGTTGCAATAGTCTAGTAGTCCTAGTATTAGTGATTGTACTATGAGCTGAAATTGTGTTTTCTCGAATAATTTTCTGACTTGTCTTAAGTTTCTCATAACTGCGAATGATTTCTGTATTGTTTTATGATTTGCGATATTTTTATTGATTTGATTGACTTATGATAGTGAAACAGCGCCCTCCACTGGTTGGACTGTAGGTGGAGGTCTCAAACTTGCGGCCCAGGGGCCGCATGCAGCCTGCCAGGTACTATTTTGAGGCCCTCAGTATGTTACCATTGTTCTGGAACGTTGCCCGCCTCACTGCTGTAACCTCACACAAGCGCTTTCCTGCGTCTGTACGCGATTGTGAGGTGGAGTGGAGAGGACAATCGCGTACAGACGCTTGCTTGAGTTTACAGCAGTGAAGCGGGCAACGTTCCAGAACGTAAGGTAACCATTGGAGGCAATACAGCTTGTGCATGTGTATGTAATCTCATGAACTCTCGTGAAATTCGGCACCTCTACTGGCGGTGACGTAAGATGTAAGATGGCGGTTGTGTCTGGTGCTGGAGGAGGTGAGAGCTGAATGCAGTTGTAGATGCGACCACCAGACACGTGAGGCACAAGTCGGATAGTGATTCTCCCCTCTACAAAAAAGCCTAGAGGACTACACCAAAATCTTGTCTCTTGCAGTCGATACTTTAGAATCCAAATCACAATTTTGCATGAGGTAAAACTTTATAGTTTATACATCTTTCCTTAATTGCTTTTGATAATGCAGTTCTAGATGCGACCACCAGACCAGACACGTGAGGCACAAACTTCACTTTCTGCATGTTGCACTGCTTTCAGCTGTGTATAGCTGAAATTATCAAAAGCAATTAAGGAAAGATGTATAAACTATAAAGAGTTTTACCTCATGCAAAATTGTGATTTGGATTCTAAAGTATCGACTGCAAGAGACAAGATTTTGGTGTAGTCCTCTAGGCTTTTTTGTAGAGGGGAGAATCACTATCCGACTTGTGCCTCACGTGTCTGGTCTGGTGGTCGCATCTAGAACTGCATTCAGCTCTCACCTCCTCCAGCACCAGACACAACCGCCATCGCCAGTTAAAAGGAAAGATATATAAACTATAACGAGTTTTACCTCATGCAAAGTTGTCATTTCTTTAATAAGACATTAACTATTTTTTCTGCAGCCCTCCATGTACCTATAAATCCAAAATGTGGCCCTGCAAAGGGTTTGAGTTTGAGACCTCTGGTTTAGAGGGAACAGTGATATGACCATCACTCCTTTTTGAAATGGTATTTTGTAACTTGAATCTAATACCCAAAAGTAGATAGTTCTATCCTAATACTGGTCCAATTTTTATTTTGGCTTATGCATGCTGTAATGTAAACTGAATCTAAGTACAAGTCAGATCCCTCTTAGAATCAGACTAACAGAATGCTACGTAATGCAATTTTTTTTCAGATCCTCAGATTCACCATTCCGCGTTCTGTTAGTCTGATTCTAAGAGGGATCTGACTTATACTTAGATTCAGTAGTGTGAATGCTCATTGAGTCAAGTTTGAAAACAATGCTGTGAATTGATTGTAATGTAAATTGAGACACACAGAATTTAAGTTCATTTTCTAATTAGCAAATTTGTGGGTTAACGGAAAGTGTAGGACTCACATTGCTTAAACTCTTCTGGCATATTGGAGAATTTATGACCTGCTTCTGGGAGTTAACACTAATTTTCTTTTGATTCAGATATAACGAGCAGGCCTTCCGAGAGCTGAATTGGAAGTCTTTGAGCATTTGTTATGAGCATGGAGTATATTTTTTTTCAATAGTGTCCATTTTAAATCTAGTCAGCTATGTTTTAACTGATTAGATTTAGGAAAAATTTCAACTATAGTCTAATTGGCTAGATCACAGGTGTCAAACTCAAGGCCCGCGGGCTGAATCCGGCCTGCTTGGCCGTTTTATGCGGCCCACGGGCCGATGCCGTCTCCTCACAGCCGCAGTGTGTACTAAGCCACGTACAGTGGCTCCTTGTGCATCCTGCGTCTCATCAAGAAGCATTCTCTCTGACGTTGTGATGTCAGAGAGAAGGCTTCCGGTTCAGGCACAGAACGCGTGTGAAGCCGCTGCATTTGGCTTCGTGCACACTGCGGCTGTGAGGAGAAGGGAGCCGACCACAAGATAATACCGGGGGCATCGGACCGTGGGCCGCATAAAACGGCCAGAAGGTAAGAAATGAATGTCTTTTCATTTCACAGGTTTAAACCTTCCATCTGCAATAACTTCACAGGATCTGTTATTGATTTCATTATCCATTCTACGACGGGCAACATCATCTATAAGGTCTATGATAGCAGTTATTCCAAGCACCAGCAGTAGAGGTATAAGTGGTGTAGACCAGGACACAGTGGATATCATAGGAATTGCCTGTAGAATAAGCAGCATCAAGAAATAGGTGTTTGCTGCTCTTTTAAACTGTTCCCATAAATGTGATTGGATTGTACTTGTAGGTCTTTATTGCATTTCCAGACTATTTATTCTTCTTAAAACAAAAACTTTTCCTTAAACTGGGGCTGGTCGTGGAAGCAGCAGTCATTTGCCTTCATTTTCCAGGAACATTCTTTTTTGGCTGTCTCTTGACTCTGCTCCACCTCTCTGTTAATTCTGTTTTGCTCTGGTTCAACAGATGGACTCTAAGTCCTCGTCCGTTTCATCATCACTGTAGGGCATTTTTTCATCATTGGGATACTGGGAGGCATAGCATGGAGGGAGGGAGACAACAAAGGTAGGGGGAATGACTTTATTTTGAATTTAGTGATTTGAATTGTGTGTATTAGACTTTATTTTGAATTTAGTGATTTGAATTGTGTCAATTTTGAGAATTTACATCTGTTGTCTATATTTTGCACTGTTCAGGAAGAAATGCATTTGTTTCTTTTTCTCTGGGGCTATACTGCATGCAGAGTCTTGAATTTTAGGGTTTCGTTTGTATATATTAGTACTTTTAGTTTTTGGTCCCACATAGGAGTTATCTGTGTTCTGGTAGGAATGAATGTTGAGAAGCATACAATGTGCTTTGTGTAGTTTAATTTTGTGGTTAACCATTATGTGTTAATAAGATTCTAGTGTGTGTGTATATATGAAAAATGAATGGAAAAAATGGTGTTATAATTAGTACTATTATGGGGGTGGGGTCTGGGGCAGAGATTGGGTGGGGTCTGGCCTGCGACTTAGCCTGTGTTTTGGATTTCGACCCCTTAATGTGATTGAGTTTGACACCCCTGGGCTAGATTGTGGCTATAAGGTTTTTTTCAGGACATTAAAAAGGTGTGAGCTAAATATGTTAATAAATTCATCTAACTAGCCCAATTAAGGATAGGAGCTCCACTGAAAATATACTTCTACTGAAATTTTCATATTCTGGGGAACAGAAATAAAGGTGTGTTCAATATTCTGCATCTGTAAGATAATGGGTAGACAGCACTTTGTCTTCAGATTAAACTAAAATTTGTCATCTCTCTAGAACCAGTCATTCAGTTTAAATGATAAGAATGAACAGGATTTGGAAGAGAACCGAATGATGATATGATATGAATGATATGATACCAATTTTTTTCCAGGGGTCTTTTTACAAAAAATTGGATAAAATATTAACAAAATTTATTTGGCTTGGAAAAAACCCCAGAATTGCTCTAGTATCTTTACAAAGACCAATTGAGGAGGGAGGGGTAAATTTTCCAAATTTTTATAGGTACCATCAAGCCTATATTATGCGTCATGGTATGTATTGGATCCTCCCAGAACCCATTGAACATATACCAGATTGGTTCTGGTTAGAATGGAGATTAATGTTTCCTTTACGTCTGAGTCATGTGATAAGTATTCAAATGCCAAGGTTATATAAAGATCATAAAATATTAATGGATACTTGGAAAACTATAAGATATATAAGTAATCTAACTCCTATTCCAATAACTAAATCAACGACTCAAACAATATGGCTTAACCCAAAGATCAAAGTTGGCGGTTTTAAAATTATCTGGAAACATTGGATGATGGCTGGAATTCGTATTTTAGAAGATGTAATAAATAAAGGTAAACTGCTTGAGTTTTCACAATTGCAAAATAAATTTGGTTTAAATAAATCACAATATTTCAGATGGTTGCAATTGAAGCAGGCCATTCAGACAGGGTTCTCTGAATGGAAAAATCTTAATAATTATCATAGTATGGAATTCTTATGTTTTCAGATAGATTCCATGGGACACCAGGCCGCAATGTGGTATAAATTAATATCTGGATTTATACATAAAAAAAAAAAATGGTCTTAGAGATATTTGGAGCATTGAGATTAAGCATCAAATTAATGCATCTCAATGGCCACGACTTTGGTCTTGGAGGATAAGATGTACAATGTCAGCATCTATGAGACAAACTTGGTTTTTTATTTTACATAGAGCTCTATAGACCCCTACACGTTTACATAGAATTGATAGCTCTAAGTCTAATAGATGCTGGCATTGTCATCTAGAAGCAGGGACATTAGATCATCTTTTATTCTATTGTCCATTCATATTAACATTTTGGAAATCAATTTGGCCCCAAATAAATAGGATGTTAGAAAATCCAGTAGCCTTGACATATGATACAATTCTATTTGGTACTACAATGAGAGCCCATAGTCAAATCTCATCAAATAACAACAAACTTTTATTTATAATGACTGGAATAGCAATACAGCAAATTACACATAATTGGAAAAATTGGGACAGATTGAACTATAATTTCTGGTGGAACTCAGTTTGCCATATATATAAGATGGAACATGCATTTGCAACACAAAAAGGATATATGAATAAGTTCAAGAAGATTTGGGGACCATTAACAGAATATTGCAATATTTGAATTTCATTTTCCCATGATAAGAAAATAGTATAAAGAAGGAGGGGGGGAGGGGTTAAGGGGAGGGAATTATTCTCTTTATCATACATTATAAATAAAATATTATAATAGATGATATTCTTACATGAAAATAATGTAATAAAGGGAGGGGGAAAAGGTTCATATTTAAATAATAATTGATAAAATCATTACAATATATATATTGTATAACTTTATAAGAAAAATAATTACAATTATATGATATATAAAACCATAAGAAAAATAAGACAAGAAATGTTATATATAAAATATATTATAAAAATATCAAGTGTATTGTTAAGATAATTGTATGAAAATTTATGACACTTGTTGTTAAATGGAAAAAAATTCAATAAAAAAAACTTAAACGAAAAAAAAGAACCGAATGATGAAAATTACTGGTGGTTGAAATGCATGAATGCTAAATTTAATTGATCTTCTACTAACATCTGCAAAGTCAATGGATGGGCCAGATGGAAATTCTCCTTTTGTTTTAGGTTCTGGGTGTAGAGGAAAGGAGGGACAGGGGAGATATGTTTCAGACGTTCATATACTTAAAAGGTATTAACATAGAACAAAATCTTTTCCAGAGAGAGAACAATGGTAAAATCAGTGGGCATAATTTTGATGTTGAGGGATGGTAGACTCAAGAGTAATGTTAGGAAATACTTCTTTACAAAGAGGGCTGTTTGTGTCTGAAATGTGCTCCCAAGGTGGTGGAGAGGAAAATGGTGACAGAGTTCACAGAAGCATGGGATGAGCACGGATGATCTCTAATCAGAAAATAATGGTAGATACTGAAGAACTAAGGCCAGTACTGGGCAGACTTGCACAGTCTGTGTCCCTTATATGGCCATTCAGTTGAGGATGGGCTGGAGTGAGCTTTGATGGAGACTCCAGTAGATGGAAGCTAAGCACAGTACTGGGCAGAGCTCTGGTTTTTTGGCCCATACATATCTAAGAAAAAGGACAATTTAAAGTAAAACATTAATTTATAGAGTGCATACAGTTGGGCAGACTGGATGGATCATTCGGGTCTTTATCTGCCGTCGTTTACTATGTTATTATGATCTGCTTCTATACTAAACTACAACTGATGGGCAAAAAAGTAATGTATACTAATCCAGTTACTGCAAACTTTCTGTTCAAAGCAGGTCTACAGGAAGAGAAGTGACATTGCCCCCTCCTCTTTCCCAGACAAGACAGTTTCCCTGTGACCTGGTTTGAATTGCAGCTACTATAATTGGTGCTTTGTTGCAGTATGAATGATATTTAAATAAACACTTAGATCTATGTATAGGTATAGATACATTTTGTTTTAAAATGTACTGTTTAATTTTCTCAGGTTGAAAATGGCAGCACAATGTGTGATGAAAATAGAGCTTTCCATATCCTGCAGCAATCTGATGGACCGTGATATTGGGTCAAAATCTGATCCTCTCTGTGTGCTGCTTATGAGCTCAAGTGAGAAGCACTGGTTTGAGGTAATGATTTAAAAAAATTACTGTTTATGGGATTTTAATTAAAACAAATCATTTCTCAGTTAACTAAACAAAGCCATTATCTACCATCAAAAATAAAAATCTTTGAGATTTAGGGTAGGTTGGGAGGTCATGGATGTAACACAGTCCTGGAAAATCTGCAAATAAAACAGCCTTGCTAATGGGCTTGTTCCTATCTCCCCCTGCCCCTGAGAACTTGTCCAAAGCTGTTTTTGAAGGCATCATAAAGTGTGATTTTATTGTTTATTATAGCATCTCTTAAAGTAAACACTATCTAACTTAGCCTTCTGTTTCATAAGAATATAAGAACAGCCTTACTGGGTCAGACTAATGGTCCATCTAGCTCAGTATCCTGTCTTCACAGAGGCCAATCCAAATCACAAGTACTTAGCAAAAACCAGGGCAAGCAGTGGCTTCCCTGATGTCTGTCCCTGGTGCTTCTCTGGGCTTTTTAAAAATTATTATTATTCACTGTCCTCTTCTCGTCATCCTCAGTTTCTCATTTATTTTTCTTTTCGTTGGTCAGGCACGTTGTGAAATACAAGACCATTATTTAGAAAACTTGTTGTACTATAATAGTACTAGTTTCCAGAACTCAAATAGAACCAGTCCTGCTTATGAAAATGACTGTAAATATTATACAAGTCCGTAAAATACTGATACATCACCTGTTGGGAAAACAAAACAAGCCAGATTGCTATGGAATGACACAAATGCAATGCTAATCAGACCAGGTCAACTGTGCCCACTTCCTTGTTTCTAACATTGGCCATTCTGGGATTTGAATGTCTGGCAGATACAAAAAAAAAAAAAATGTTTCTCATAGCTCATATCTATTGATGAGCAATTGATGATAGCATAACTTCCCTCCCTCCCATCACAAAACTCCCCTGTAACCTTGGCTCCAGGTTTGGTTGAGCTAGCTGCAGTTCAAAAGTTACAAGGGGGTGAACACATACTGAGATCAGAACTGCTAGACACATGTGATAAGCCTTGTATCAAATCAAACCTAAAAGCTTTCAGCGCTCCTGCCGTTCCCTCCGCTGACTCCCGAGCTCTCACAGCAGCAGCAGAGCAGAGCACGAGGCAGGCGCGAGCTTTTCACATTCCTGCCTGTTCCCACTCCGTGAATGGCTGCCATCAGTTCTCTCGAGACTGACGGCAGCCGTTCACAGAGTGGAGCGGGACCAGGCAGGAACGTGAAAAGCTTGCGCCTGCCTCGTGCTGTGCTCTGATGCTGCCATGAGAGTTCAGGAGTCAGCTGAGAGAAGGACAGGAGCGCTGAAAGCTCCTGCCATACAGCACTGGACGGCAGTGCTCTGCTCTGACGCTGCTGCGAGAGTTAGGGAGTCAGCTGAGGGAAAGGCAGGAGTGCTGAAAGCTCCAGCCATATAATGCTGGACAGCAGGATTTTTAAAAAGGTAAGGGGGGCCTGCCTGCCTGCATGCCTGCCTCGGGGTGGGGGGCCCTGTCTTCCTGCCACTAGGCCTGCCTGCTCTGTGCCCTGTCCCAGCCTACCACTAGACCACCAGAGGGGGGACAGGGTACAGGGCAGGGCGGTGGGACAAAAAAAATATTTCTTGGGTGAGTCTTATGGTAAGGTGCGTCTAATAGAGTGAAAAATACAGTATTTCTACTTGGTTATTTCAACTGCTGCTTAAAGCAAGATTACTTTTTTTGTGTATGAAAACATTGCTTGCAATTGAATACACTAAAATCTTGTTAAATATTTGCACAAAGAGCTGCTTTAATGCACTGTACATGTAGGGTAGCACAATTGTGGTGGAGGTGCTGTTGCTGAAGGTTGTTATTAAGGAAAAAAGCTAATAATACTGGTGTATAGTGTCTTATCTGAAAAGAACAAGAAATAATGTAAAGGAAGATGATCAGAAAGTCTAAAGGAGTCTTATTTATTATAAGCAGCTACCATATTTGCCACACTATCCCACCCTTTTACTAAACCACAATAGCATTTTTTTATCGCAGGGAGCCACACTGAATGCTGCGCACTGCTCCTGATGCTCATAGAGTTCCTATGAGCATCGGGAGCAGCGTGCAGCATTCAGCGTGGTTCCTTGTGCTAAAAAACACTATCGCGGTTTAGTAAAAGTGTTGTGGGTGTGGGGGGGAATGTTTGTTGTTCCATGTCTTCCATGCTATGTGTTGCTGTATAACTTCTACTATACAGATACAGCTTTCTGTATAGACCTCAGGTTTTTGTACTGAAGCAAGGACTTCTCTAAGTTTCTGGCCACTGTAAGAGTTTCCTGCTCAGCCAACCCCTAATTCTTTAATCTTTGATGTCACCAGTCAGACTCTGAATCAATTGAACAGTTCTTTAATAACGAAGCAAACAACTTACAGTTAGATGATAGTTCAATGTAGTTCAAGCCTGAACATTCCTTCTCACTTCACTAACATATCACGTCTATGGTAGGAGGGTTCTCCAGACTTAGAAGTAATCTAAGCTGTATTTGATTGTCAGAATTAAAGGAGTGAAAAATCTGGTGGGAGAACACCACACTCAGGTTCTCACTCAGCAAATATGGCCACTGCTCTTCTCAGACTGAAGAAGGAGTTGGGCCCATGCTCTGTGGAAGCAGCCCAGACTACTGGAAGCAAAGCTCTCTGGGTAGTTGAGTCCACAGAGCACCCATAACTACTACACATTTAAACAAACATTAACTGAGCAAATGCCCACATAACATGGGGTCAAAACGCTGAGGGCCTCTTTTATCAAACTGCGTTAGCAGTTTTTAGCGCAGAGAGCCGCGCTGCTCCCAACGCTCATAGAAATTCTATGAGAGAAAGTACAGGAGGGGGAGGAGTCAAGATGGCGGCAGCGTGAAGCTTGCGATTACACCAGCGGTCCGGGACAGTTTCTTTACTTACTCCGTGATGCCTCATTCTAAGCGGAAAGGTAGCGTCCGAGCTGAGCCCTCTGTGGCCCGGACGTCTACCCCCGTTCAGCGTTCTATCCTGGACTTCGCTGCAGCTTCGTTTGGCCCCGTAACTCCAGGAGGTAGTCTCGTGCTCTCTCCGGCTGGAAGAGCGGCTGGGGATTTCGGGCAGGAGGTTTCTCTCTCCCCTCCGGAGCCTGCTCCGCCCCCGAACCCTGCTCAACTCGCGGCCCGAATGGAGGCTTCCTCTGCAGAAGTGAATGCTGGGAAGACCCCGTTTCAGGGACTCGGAATCGCGAGAATATGAGGAGAGCAGGGGGAAGTGAGAGCCAGTATTGTTACTGGCTCTGAAACATCTAAATCAGAGGCGATTACCCTCGAGAAGATTTGAGATTCTCTCGAGAGACTAAACATCCAGGTAGCCAGATCTTCACGTGACCTGACAACTCTTGTAAGTACTGTGGACGCTTTGGGGAAATCCTTGGAGAAAACTAAAGATGAATTTTCAACGGAGATAAAAGAGGTTAAGGACAATGTGGTAAATATTCAAGCTATATCCAATAATTTGATAAAGAAAGAACAATTTTGAGTAAAAAAATTGAACAAATAGAAAATTACAACCGAAGACTGAATTTGTGTCTTTTGAACTTTCCGAAGGCCTTGGGGGTTACATCTATAGATATGTGGAAAAGGTATTTAATTGAAGTATTAAAGTTTTCCCCTGAACATATACCTCCACTTAACAGAATTTACTATTTGCCGAAAAAGAAAATTGAAGGAACCGACCCAGGTATAGAGGAACGTTTGACAATAGACGCTTTAAATGTTACTGAACTATTAGAAACTACACTCTCCGAATCTACAGAGAGAGCCACAATGTTCATATCTTTTGTTTTCGAACAAGATATGAATGCAATTATGCGTTTATATTTCCGAAATCCTCAACAAATGTTTCTTGGAAAGAAAGTATGGATTTTTCCAGACGTCACGAGAACAACGCAGGAGCGAAGAAAATTATTCTTAGCAATGAGAGTAGAGACTTTGACCCTTGGAGCGACAGTCTTATTAGCATATCCATGCAAATGTTTAATTAAATACCAAGGTGTTAAATATGTCTACTATGCACCAGAACAGCTACGCACCTTTTTAGATTTAAAGAATCTTGCTACCCGGAATGTTTAAGAGTAGGAGGAAAAGAGGGGGTTAAAGACTGTTAAGCCTTTCAAGAATATAGTTATTACTTATGTTTGTTATCTCTTCAATATATTCATCTCCTCTCCCTCCAGAGTTAGTGGTCTAAGAAAGAATGAAATTTTCCTGATAGTAGAAATTGTGAGTCTATTTAATTTGTTTCTTTTCTGTTTTACTTGTACAAGAGGAATATTCTTGTGAATTATGTAAAATTTCAATAAATAAATAATTTAAAAAAAAAGAAATTCTATGAGCGTCGGGAGCAGTGCGGGCCATTCAGCGCAGCTCACCGCACTACAAACTGCTAGCACAGTTTGATAGAAGAGGCCCTATGTTTCGTCACGCATGCTTGCCTAACCATTTTTGCTAGTCATGCCATACTATGTTAGCCAAGTTTTGTAATGCTATGTTTACCATGCTGTTTTGCTGAACTATGCTCGCCATGCTGTCTCACCATACCTTGCTTTTTCAGATTATATTTTTACCTTGCTTTGTAAACTTTGTTTTGCTGTCTTTGTTGGACTTGCCCCAGGTACATTAGATAGATTGTGAGCCCGCCAGGATAGACAGGGAAAAATGCTTGAGTACCTGAATAAATTCATATAAATCGTTCTGAGCTTCCCTGGGAGAACGGTATAGAAAATTGAACAAATTAAATAAAGACATAGAAATATAACGTCAGATAAAGGCCAAATGGCCCATCTAGTCTGCCCATCCACACTAACCAGTGTAATATGTTTATTTTATCTTAGGTTGATCGCACAGAAAGGATTAATAATTGCCTGAATCCTAAATTTAACAAGAAGTTCCTGATTGATTATTATTTTGAGGTGGTTCAAAAGCTGAAATTTGGAGTTTATGATATAGACAACCAAACCATTGATCTGGGAGATGATGATTTTTTGGGAGAATTTGAAATTACTTTGGGGCAAGTAAGTAGCTGTATTTTTTTGTTGGTTTGGTTTGCTTTACGGATAACACTATATTAATTGCACAAATATGAGAAATGTCCGGGTTAAAGCCTCACTATGCTGAAGGAAGGGAAGAAAATGAAAGTGAACAAGAGAATATGAATGAGATTGTAGGTGCCACCAACAAGATTCTATACTCTATTTTCATAAAAGTGCCCTCCAGCTACATCCATTTATTCAACCAACCACCAGCATCTTGCCCATTTTTTGTACTAGTCAACTCTTGACTTCATCTAGTTTTCCTGCCTCTTGGTTCTGATGTTGGCCATTCATGCGCTTGTCTCCTGATATTCATGATCTAGTATTATTTTGAAGACATGATTTCTTAGGATTGTTTTGTATGTTTATTTTATCAGGTTTTTGTTTTAAAATTATGTATGTAAATTATGTAAACCGTTTAGTTTTAAACGGTATAGAAATTTTTTAAATAAATAAATAAATGGAAAGATAGGTCTTGTGATCTTTTATCTAGTTTGCCTATTTTCATTTCCTTTTGCAGTGCTATAACATTACTCAATTTTAGTCTCTTAATTTCACTTCTCAACAAAGGATCTGCTTTGCTTGCCTCATAATTTTCTTGAAGACTGTTGCTGTTTTTATCTCTACCATCTCCTCTGGAAAGCTGCTCTATGCATCCACCAAACCACCACCCTTTAAACAAAGATCTGTTTCCTTATATTACTTACCAGTGTACCCTTTGTGAACTTCATATTCTGTTTCATGTTACTGTCTACTATTACTGCTACTATTAATTATTTCTATAGTGCTACCAGATGAGTGCAACGCTGCACAGTCACAAAGAATAAGAAAACAGGCCCTGCTCAAAAGAGCTTACAATCTAAACTGTCAATCTGAACCCTGAAATAGAGTCCAAACCTGGGTCTTTGGAACAGTATCCAATGAAGAAATGGGGGTTGAGCAATGGACTTCCAATGGGAGCCAGGAGAATAGGCAATAAGTCAGTTTATTCAATTTTCTATACCGTTCTCCCAAGGGAGCTCAGAACGGTTTACATTAATTTATTCAGGTACTCAAGCATTTTTCCCTGTCTTTGCCGGCGGGCGCACAATTTATCTAATGTACCTGGGGCAATGAGGGGATTAAGTGACTTGCCCAGAGTCGCAAGGAGCAGCGTGGGTTTGAACTCACAACCTCAGGGTCCTGAGACTGTAGCTTTAACCACTGCGCCACACACTCCCCAATTAAATCCACAATTAATCATAATTAATCCACAATAAATCCCAATTAAATCCACAATACATGTACTTTGTTTTTGTGGATTTACATAATAAACTGACTTAAGGCTTATTCTCCTATCAGAAGTTCATTCTTCAACCCCACTTTCTTATTTGTTTTCTCATGGGGCTTTTTCCTATTGGACTTTGCATCTGATTTGCTATGGAACAGTATCCATTGGAGATTTTTGAGGAGAAACCTTGTATGAGATATTGAAAATTTTTGAAAACTTGATTTCAATGACACACACAAGAAAAGAAAGACCCAGACCTCCCTTACTGAGATTCCTATGTGGGCTAAAAGAGCCCACCCTTCACAAGTTTCTATGGTAGGCTAGCTGAAAGGTCAGAGAAGTCAAACTGCAGATATTGTCTTTCAGGATTTCTTCAGGTTTAAAATATAGAAAAATAATGTTTTCAAAACCAATTCTATGTTTAATATACATTCACATTCATAATCACTCATGGGATCCCATCATCCATACACAAGCAACACTCATTTTTCATTCATATCTCAGCCATATTTCATAATTTTTAAAAACATATAAAAGAAAGATTCTTCTCTACCCAGCATTGGAATGTCAGGACCATCTGACAATCTAGACAAAGAACACTAGAAACCCCAGCCTTTTTTAAGTGAGAAACCTTCAGTATGTTTTACACCAAGAAGAGACACAAAGAACGACAGAAAACAAAATGGAGTCAGATTAATACAAAATTGAGTCATTAATACCTCTAGAAGTGTGTTATGTATTACCTGATTTCCCCTATGATCTGACTTTTCCAGCCCTCCTGGTAACCCCTAGTGTTTTTCTGTTATTCTTTAATGTTATTTTTCTGGCCTTTGCTGCAATCCATATTCACTTTGTTTATATTTGTGTACCAACTTTTCATAAGTTTCTATTGGGTGTGACCTTAATTAACTATCACATATATATCTAACTAGATTTACCCAGAATTATGTGAAAAGGAGACATTGTATGTAGAAAAATCTACAATATACTCCACAAACATGTCTTGCACACTATCCATTCCAGTACAGCATTATAGCGCCCCCTACCAGCCAGCCAGCGCCACTACTCAATCCCCTCTTGGATATCATGCAAGTTTACCAGTGTGATACCAGTGTGGTCTTACCTCTGGCTCTCAGAGGGTTACTTTGGGCACTGCCTATCTTATGGATCAGTGTAAGTCTGTGCAAGTATATTCTCTTAATGCCAATTAGACAGGACTAACTGCACAAATGGCCAGAAAAACATACTACCTAGGCCTCTACCGGTGCCTAGAAAATCTTACCCAAAGCATGCTTGATTTCTCTCAGGTGAGAAAGCAAGCAAATCCCATCCACTGTCCTAGATAAAACCCTTCTTCAAGTAATTTATGTAAAGTTGCTGGCTAAGCAAAACCATACAGAAAACTTACCATTCAAGTGGGCAGGTATATAAGCAGTGTCTATTCTACTGTCAAGGTACAATAGCCATGTACCAGAAGAACAGAACAGAAACTAAACTTGCATCCATTCTTTTATAGAGGTATCCGTGAATCTCTAGTACTTTTGAGGTATAAAAGTCAGAAAAATGCTAAGAAAGTATAGCTAAGAGAAAGATAGAACCTTATATATTAGACATATCTAAATCCCTAGATTTCCCTAAAATAAGAGAACCCCAATATTATCAAACTTAGGAGTTGTCCCTATACCCAGAAGTGTCTGGTATAGTAACCTAGAATTAAATGCAGTAAGATGTAAAATAAATGCAAAGTGGAAACCCTAAGAAACCCAAATATATGCATAACTCATGTGCAGGTGATGCAAGCAATGAGTGCACACAAGATATAATTTTTCTTTTCTGTGTGTGGTGCAAGAACCCATTTCTCAAAATAAAATAAAATCATTAAAAGAACTAATGATGTCAGCAAATGAGAAGCACTGCCACATATATGACAAGCTGCTTCAGGTGTCACAGTACATAGAATACAGTAATATAAATTAATATTTAAAATACAGGATAAACAGAGTCTTTTCAGAGAACAATGCATGAGGACAATGATAAAGAAAATACAACAGCTAGCAAGATGTCATAATGGGCCTATTGGATTATGCAAAAGCATAATTAAAGTTCAGAAGCATAATTCAAATGAAGTGACTTAAAGTACATTGGCTTGAAGTAAAGTCTATTATTTGTGCAAAATCATATGAGTCCAGAATTTCTATACCAATATTATAAAATTAGAGTCTATGGATCAGTCTCAGTGAAACTGAATAATGGCTTTAGAAGTTCATGCTACTGGTTTCCTGTCTGTTAATGATGATACCAGAACCAGTTCATGTGTGCTGAAGTCCACTGCTATAACACCTTCAGTTCCTTTGGTTTAAAAGCAGTTTATTTAGAGAATTATTTATTTAGCCCTTAACATTAGCTGTTTTGTTCTGATAGATAGTTTCCAGCAAGACGATGACAAAACCCTTAGTGCTGAAGAATGGCAAACCAGCTGGAAAAGGAACCATTACGGTAAAAAGAAAAAAAGCAGAATTAATGACAATTGTATTGTTAATTTCATCTGGAATGTGTTTGTCAGTGGAGTAATGTCCCTCTGCTTGACATTCAGTTAGAGGCTAATAAAAGTACATTTTTGCACAGAATTTCATTTAGCTAGGTCATATGAGTAAAATGTCCCCAGGATGTGCTATCTCGTCAGAATCAAATGTTTTCTAAATTGCATCTAATGACCTAATTTAAAAGCAAAGAAATTAGTTTTATCTTAGTGTAATTTAAAATGGAACTAATAAAATGTCAGGCTCTGCTTTCTAAACTGCGTGGTACTATTTGTTGTAGAGCTTTGTTGTTTTTCTTTTTTAATTTTTTTTTTGTTTTCTATCACCATCAATTCCTTAGATTATTGCAGATGAAGTGAAGGATAACAGAGTACTTAACTTTGAGGTAGCCGCCAGAAAATTGGACAACAAGGTATTTATTTCATTGCCAGATTTATGTTTTGGAAACTGTAGAATATAAATATTTTATTGTTTTATTTGAATGCACTTAGATTGTATATGAGTGGGGAGGAGGGAGGTGTTGATTAGCAATTTCCTCCTTTTCCTTTTGGGCTTTCCACCCAATCAGGACATGTCTCTGCTAGAGCTGTAGTATCTTGAGCTTTCATGTGCAACTTCCTGAAAGGAACAGATTCATCTGCCCAGATTTTACAAGAACTATTCTTTGGCCAGGAGTTAAAGGCGTAAGTACCCTCAAGAGCACAGTACATGTGCATCAGGGGCCAGTAAGTGTCACCATTTTACAGGGGCTGGGATTATTTTCCTCACCCCTTTCACCCTTTCTTTGGGCATTGTGAACTCTGCCTCCAAAGCATCCCTAATTTCAACCAACCCAAATGAGGTTTAAAAAAAAAAATTAAAGTATAGTGATGTGCCATAATAGGAGAAAAACAAGTTTGACACATCTGTGTAATTGCATTGAAGAAAGGCCCAAATCATATGTTGCTTTGACCTACCTTTCTAGACCACTTAATTCCAGAGAAAGATAGGAAATTTAAGATCTGTGAATCAACCCAAGTTTAAATAGAAAAAACAAGCATGATCAGCAGTGTTGCCAGGAAGTGCATATACTGAAGTTGCAATGAACAAGGAATTCAGTTCAGACTTTCATTTTTGCATGTCAAAATTCCATATGTCTGGATGTCAAAGGTACATTTTATTTTAATAGGCAAAGTAATATTACTACCTCAGTTTTAAAATAAAGTTAATATTTTAAATATAAATCTCTGACTAAAGGCTGTCATGCCAGATTTCCTTGATTTATCCTCTAGTAGCACAGTATCTACAGCTCAAAGTGGTTCTTAAGGTATATACGAGAACTTATTTAGGTTTCGAAATGCATATATCGCTTGCTAGTACTTTATTTCCAGGCCAGTGTAAAAAGGGATCATTTATTTGACATTAATATTAAAATGTAACAGTTTCCTTGGATGCAGGATAGCATGTGTTCTGTAATATCCAGATTGAGCTAATTACCTGTTCTAATATGTACCGTAGGATCTATTCGGAAAGTCAGATCCGTACTTGGAATTTCATAAGCAGATTCCAAATGGAAGCTGGCAAATGGTTCATAGAACAGAGGTAAGGAATATTTTTCTCTCTGGGATAATTTTTCTTTGTGGATTACTTGATTGTAAGTGTGTGTTGTTACAGTTTCTGAATGTGCAATTGGAGTCCCAACACCGGGGGGGAGAGGGGGGAAGGGGGGTTGTTGCAGTGGGAATTCAGCCACTGTTCTCATGATCTGTTTAAAATATCTGTATTCAGTTATAGGCTTGGCAGCCTTGCAAATTGCATAAGTACAAATTTTAAAAATTATAATACGTGCTCAAATGATGGGTAAGACTGCTTACTGCCTGCTAGTACTATAAATCCCTTTTCAAAAGGGCATACAATTTAAGAGGAAAATTCATAAAACTTGCTGGTAAAATCTGGCGAGTTGATTTAATGGCCTTAGTCAGCGACTTTTATTTTATGGACAATTCTCAGCATAATAGCATGCAAATTATATGCATGCTATTTGTGTGGAGAATCGCCGGTAAAGAGCAGGAGAAACTGTGCCTAGTGATTGCTCAGAAGAGCAGTTGCTATGCACAGCTCCTCCCTCCTGTCAAAGTCTCCCTAAGTCCTGCTGGTTCAACTGATTAACCGTCAGGGAGAGCAGCAGAATGAAGAGACTCCCCCTCACCTGCCGCTGTCTTGAAACCCCCCAACACACTGACCCAAGATCGGCAGGAGGGATGGCCACTCCCTCCTGCCATCACCATCGGACTCTGACAGCTCCCCCCCAAAACTCCCGGCAGGAAGGATGCCCACTCTGTGTTGCTGCCCCCTCCTTCACATTAACCAAGAAATTTGTTCAGCCTGCAGGTTTAACTAAGCAAGCTAGGATGTTGCAGAGACTGGACGTGCAAAGAGTTCTACCCCATTGTCTGGAAAGAACCAATGACCTGCGTCTTTCTGCCATCTTTTTGTTTTAACTAGTTAGTCAAGACGAAGCATGGCAATTTTGTCATAGGCTGTAGCAAACAGCCGCCTATCTCTATCAAAGGTCATGTAACCAGAAGTGTGACATCTTCATGGGCAGAGTCCTAAGCAGTTCTGCCCGAAGAGATTTGTAGAGCAGCCACTTGGTCTGTTCTTCATACCTTTACAAAGTTCTACAGAGTGACGTGACAGCACAAAGAGGACATTGTTTTTGGGTCCTTGGTTTTGCAAGCAGTCTCATCTAGCCCACCCTAGATGTCTGGCACGGGTCTGGTACGTCACCTAGAGTACAGACTCCTATGTCTTCTAACAGAAACAAGATGATCAAGGTAAGAGCTTAATCTTCCAATGGACTAATAGATATTTATATATTTATATTTATTCAGTTTTTCAAATTTCAAACAAGCAAATCAAATACTTGCATATAGATTTATAGAAGTTATTAACAGAAAATTCTAAACCTAATTCCACTTAACCCAGTGATTTAGGTTAATCCTTATCTTATTAAACCAACATATTTAGTCCACCATATTGAGAGAGATTTAGGAAAAAATATATATATTAATGGAAAAAGAAAATATTCAAATTTGGAAGCGGCACTTATCTGCAGATCCTATAGCCAGTTATGACAGTTACACATTTTCAGCTATGGGCACTACTTGCTCTTTTGATTCTATAAATCCTAACAGTTGTTTAGGTTCAAAAAATAGATAATTCTTATTCTGGTAGGTAATAAAACATTTTACAGGAAATTTCGACAAAAAATTTGCTCCCAGGGCTAGGATTCTTGGCCTCAGTGCCAAAAATTCCTTTCTCCACCTCTGAGATCTTAAAGACATATCTGGAAATATTCGAACATTAGAACCTAAAAACTGATCATTCATATGACGAAAATACAATCGTAAGATATATTCTCTATCACTTTCCAAAACAAGAATTATCAACAAGGTTTTCCTTTCCATTATAACCTCCAAGGAGTTTTCCAGAAAAGTTGTTAAATTAGTATCCACTTCATATGCCTCTTGAATCTCATTTGGAGTAGACACTTCCACAGGTTTCTTTATATGAAAATAATTAGGTCTAACCATAGGTGGCAAACTTTCTGTTGGAATACTCAAAATTTATTTAAAGTACTTCCTAGTCATCTCCATTGGTGAAATTAAGGGACATTTAGGAAAATTAAGGAGTCTCAAGTTATTTTTTCTTAATTGGTTTTCAAAGCTTTCCATTTTCCTTGCAATAAAAGTTCTTTTCTTGATTAATTCCAAATCTAAAGCCTTCATTTCACAAATGTTTGTCTCCTGTTTATCTTTTCACTTATATCTTTAAGGGCCAAACCCTGTTGCTCCACTTTGGAGTGGATAGTTCCATAATCAGTGCTTAAAGTGGAAAAAGACAATTTGAGGTTTCTGTCCATAACTGAAATTGCCTGCCATAAAGCCTTCATGTCTATTTTTTCTGGCTTCTTTAGCACCCTAAATGTGATCTTAGCCCCACCAGAAGCTCCTCTCAGCTCTGCTTCAGTGTGGGTTAACTGTTGCTGTTCTCCAGTCTCTCCAGCTCCTGATGATATTGGAGCTACCGACCCTCCTTTGCTGAGGCTCGAAATCTCCTCCTGGGACATCGAATCCTCAGACTCTCCCAGCACTGTACTATTTCCGGGTTGCGGTGATGGTTGCCTTTGCTCCAGGCTTAGCAATGCACGAGTCTGTAGGCTGAGCTCGCCTGACGAATTTGGGCTTGCCTCCGAAGTAGAAGCTGCTGATTCACCCAGTCTGGCAAAGGCTCCTTCAATTGTTGTCTGCACCAGCCGTTGTGGTGCCGCTATCACCGCCGGAGGGTTGCCGCAGTGGGCTCCTTTCCTCTTTCCCATAACTAGGTAAGAGGAGTGCTGTTGTAACGCCGCCAACTCTCCTCCACTAATAGATATTTAATGGATCTTTAAAGCCTGATGATAGAGATTTCGGTCTGCTCCTACACACACTTGATATTCAGTAGGATTGTCTATTTTGTTAATTAAAGGATTTATTCCTTTGGAAATTAATGTGTTTATTAGACTTATCCTGATTTCTGACCTTGCAGCAGTAGGTGTAGACATATCAGAGTTGCAAACCATTGAATGAACACCATGTTGGCAGCTAGACGCTGAGGCCCTGATTCTGTATAGGACGCCTGGGAGAGGTGTCCTATTCAGAATCGACCTACACTAAACCCCGATTCTGTAACCGGCGTCCATGTTACAGATGCTGGTTAGAGAATCGGGTTAGATTAGACACGGCCCACTACACTTATCGCGGCAAGGGATCTCTCTGCAGCTATAAGTATAGCGGGTCGCGGCCCCCTGTCCGATCGCTGGCAGGAGGGTGCCCAAACCCTCCTGCCAGAAGATGCCCCCCCGACAATATCGATCGCTGGCAGGAGGGTGCCCAATCCCTCCTGCCCGAAGACGCACCCTCCCCCCCCCCTCGACAATATCGATCGCTGGCAGGAGGGTGCCCAATCCCTCCTGCCTGAAGACGCACCCCCCCCCCCCCCGACAATATCGATTGCTGGCAGGAGGGTGCCCAATCCCTCCTGCCCGAAGACGCACCCTCCCCCCCCAGCGCTAACAACCCCCAAACCTCCACCCCACCAAACTAACCTTTTCTTAAGGCCAGATGGGTCTTGCCCGTCCAGCCGGCAGGCCCGCCTCGTCGAAATGAGGCGGGCCCGCCCCTTCCCGGCCCATCCCGCCGAAGCCTAAGGCCTGATTGGCCCAGGCTCTAGAAGCCTGGACCAATCAGGCCTTAGGCATAGCGGGTCCGCCCATCCCCACTTAATCTAAGGCCTGATTGGCCAATGCACTAGTGCATTTTCTTTCAGCATTGGGAGTGAAACCTGTGGAAGTTCTCTCAGGGTTTCCACAGCTGGCATTGTGCATGTTGCAGGTTTCCGTTTCTCTCATCTTTGTCGGGTAGAAACTGACATTTCAACCATCATGCTGTGGCTTTCTTCAGGGTATGCTCTGAAGTCTGCAGTGTGACTTTGTAAATAGTGGGTTCACTGACCTGATTGGGAGCAGGGCAGTCCGACAATTTGAATTTTGTTGTGAAAGTCCATAGAATGGAAAAGTCTCTGGTAGGTTTAAAGATGTTCTTCCCGAGGAGCTGGGTTAGATGTTCTCTCAGGGTTTCTGCAGCTGGCATTGTGCTTGTTGCAGGTTTCTGGGTCTCGCTGCATCTTTGTCAGGTAGAAACCGATGTTTCAGCCATCGTGCTGTGATCTTTAAACCTACCAGAGGCTTTTCCATTCTTTGGGCTTTCACAACAAAATTCAAATTTCTGACCAACTGACTTTCCTGCCAAAATTCAAATTGGTGGACTGCCCTGTTCCCAATCAGGTCAGTGAACCCACTATTTACAAAGTCACCCTGCAGACTTTAGAGCATACCCTGAAGAAATCCACAGCATATTGGCTGAAATGTCAGTTTCTACCTGACAAAGACGCAGTGAGACCCGGAAACCTGCAATTAAAAAAAGACTGTAGAAATTTACTATCGGATATTAACTCAGTATGGACATAGCACCATGAATCAACGAAAGGTTTATGAGTGGGTAAAAAAAGGTTAAAGTGGGAAGAACAGAAGTAACTGATAAAGGTCATTCTGATCACCCATCAAAACTGTGCACACAAGAGCACATTGACAGGGTGGATGCCTTGATTAGAAAAGACCGAGGGATAATGATGTCTCAATTGGCTGTAAATTATCAGCTAAGGATCTGCTTTTGCCATAATGCATGATGATTTGAGATACAGAAAAGTCTGTGCATGATGGGTTCCCAAACAGTTTACTGATCTGCACAAGCAGAAGCATGCGGAGGTTGTGACCCTGTTCCTGAGACAGTATGAAGAAGATCCAAGTATTCTGGAGAGAATTGTCACCGGCGATGTGGAGTGGAAATATCGGTCTTCTCCAGTGAAGAAGAAATTCAAACGTCAGCCCTCATTCAAGAAATTCATGTTAACCTTCTTTTGGCAAAAAATTGGTCCGCTATCACTGAGCATTCAAAACTGGAAAAAAGATGAAAAAAGACAGGAACTATACTATCCTTGAAAATAAGTGTGTATTTAAACCATTAAATGTTGTAAGTTTGTTTGAATTTTGGCTGTATGTTGATTTAATGGACATCAGTATGAGCCATATAAACGGTGCCCAGTGTAAGGCTCTGGCAGTAACCTTGCGATGACTGGCATCATCCAGAAAATATCTGGATAAGGATAACTGCCTCATACATCATATTTGTCCGTGGCCAAAAAACAACAAAATTACTAAAATGGGAAAACTAGAGGTAAATACCCCAACTGTCCCTTCACAATCTTGAATCCAGGAGATATGGCATGTGACCTCCTAAGGTGTAAAATTAAGATTGGATAAGGTGTCTGTGACCAAAAACTTACTGTAAAAAATGCCAAATAGTGTAAAGGAAAGTGAAAAAATTCCTTATTTTTAGAAAGGATGATAATAAAAAAAAAAAAAAACTAGTGTGACTGAATAACACGTGTGAAAATGAATGAAAAGGGTAGACCCGCCCAAAACCAAAAAATGAACAATAACAAATGTATAAAAAGTGAGTCATCGCAAGGTTACTGCCAGAGCCTTACACTGGGCACCGTTTATATGGCTCATACTGATGTCCATTAAATCAACATACAGCCAAAATTCAAACAAACTTACAACATTTAATGGTTTAAATACACACTTATTTTCAAGGATAGTATAGTTCCTGTCTTTTTTCATCTTTTTTCCAGTTTTGAATGCTCAGTGATAGCGGACCAATTTTTTGTTAGATATTTATTGTGGACAGTATTGGTCACAGAGTCCCAAGGGGTTCTTATTGTTTAGCAACCTTCTTTTGGGACATGAAGGAGCCTCATCTGGCACATTTCCAAGCGCACGGGCAAACAGTGAAAATTACTGTTCATTGCTGCGAAATGAACTTAAACCTTCAATTTGCAGTAAAAGAAGTGGAATGTTGTCCAAAAGAGTCTTGCTTCACCATGACAATGTACGACCTCATACAGCAGCAGCGACAAAACAGACAGTGTGGTACACTGTCAAAAGTGCGCTGGTCTTTGGTGTGACGACAATCCCACGGTGACATTTGCACACAGGACATATGCGCGCCGTCATTTCCACCTTTGAAGCCTTTCTGTTAGCACTGTGAGGAGGTTTGGGTACATTTACAAGTCCTCGTGCCCCCACCCCAAGTACACTGAAAACTCCTGTTCTCCTTTCTTTTTTCAGTGTAGTTGGGGAGTTCCCCCCCCCCACACTCCCCTCACAACGCTAAAGGAAAGGCTTCAAAGTGGCGGCACACATATGTCTTGCACGCAAATGTCGCCACGGGATTGTCGATGCACCAAAGTCTGGCGTGCTTTTGACGGGTCACTGACAGTGCAACAGCTTGGGCTCAAACGTCTTCCATATCCTCCTTACAGCCCGGATCTGCGGTCCTCTGAAGGCAAAGCTGCAAGGTTGTAGATTCACCTCTGGTGATGGAGTAAAGAAAGTGGTGCTCACCTGGCTTCGGGAAAAGCTGAAAAACTTCTCTGCAGGACGCAGAAGCTTGTTGAATGATGCAAGAAATATGTCGTCTTGCATGGGAACTATGTGGAAAAGTGATATGTTCAATTGCTGAAAGTTCTGTTAAAATTGTTAAATATATTTTGCCTTTACTTTTTCATTTGCCCTTATATATATATATATATGTGTGTGTGTGTATAATATAAATATACACATACATATATATTATATCAGTTTGACATTTATATGTAGTTCTTTCATATTTCTCATTAATGATTATGAAAATGATTTTCCTTAACACTTTGTTTTATTTTTCTATAATTATGTTTCTCATGTTTCCTGATTATTGTAAATTGTGTATTGGAAAATTTTTAAAAAAGGGGAAGGGTTTGGAAAGGTCAGTGGAACATAAGATTTTATTTGCTGATGCTATTTTGCTGACATTAGCAGCTCTTTGGACCTCAGCCAAATCAGCTGCAGATACTTTTTATATATGAGAAAGCATTGGGTTTAAAGTACAAGATTAATATTGACTCGGAGCTGTTTCCAACAGGTGAAGGAATGGTTCCCTTTTAAGTGGACTGAAAAAAAAAGATTACTTGGGGCTTTGTTAGAAGAGATGGGAGGCGATTGTAGGAAGATAATTATGTTAAGCTTTTGGCGACTTTTGGTGAATTGCTGTTGAGCTGAATGTACTTCCAAGACCTATGTATGCTTTCCAAACATTGCTGGTTCCTATCTCAAGGAGAACTCTGTACAAGGTTCTTCAGTTTATTTGGTAGCAAAAATGACCTGGATTGGTGAAAGAGATGCTATTTCAAAGCAGAAAAAGATAGGGGATGGCCATACCTAATATAGTACAGTACTATTGGGCTTTTCATTTAAGACCAGCTATAGGATGGATAGTAGCAGCATAGTGGAGAGCCTTGAATACAAGTGCAGCAGGCCATGCTGGGCAGGATACAAAGCTTTCTTTTATTTGGTATACCTGATTTTATCCGTGGCTATAACACCAGTTTTTGAAGTGAAGATAAACATATCCTCTTGTTTTGAAACCTATGAATACTAGATACCTATGGGCATGCTCTACTAATTCGTCTGTGATTTACTTTTGATTAAACTACATTTCACCGGGTGGCATGTAGTTTAATCAAAAGTAAATCACAGAAGAATTAGTAGAGCATGCCCATAGGTATCTAGTATTCATAGGTTTCAAAGCAAGAGAATATGTTTATCTTCACTTCAAAAACTGGTTTTATAGCCACAAATAAAATCAGATATACCAAATAAAAGAAAGCGTGTGAGTGTGTGAGCATTTGGGTGTTTGGATGTCTGGAGGTCTGATTGTGGAGTGTTTACTGTCTGATTGTTGTGGTCTGAGGCCGAGTGCTTGGGGTTTGTGTGTGTTGATTGGGGGGTTTGGTATTTCAAAATGTCAATTGTGATGGGCATCCACCCATTGGGTTCTTGCCATGTGCAACATTTGCTTTCCTAGTTTTCAAGTGCTGTTTTTCTGCCTGCTATGTTTTTATGCTTACTTTGATCCTGGTTGTATGTCCCTTTGCAGTTGCTAATAAAGACAATTTAAAAAAACAAAACTACATGCCAAGATTTGAAGACGTGAGGTCATTGCATTTGGCTATGCAGTAGATCAATTAGGTAACACAGCCAGTGTTTTACTGTGCTCTTGTCAGTAGGTATACCGAAATTGTCACTCAGTTTTAGCTGGTCTTCATGGATCTGATTAGGGGAGGATAGCTCTTGAAATATAGGGCTCCTTTTACGAAGCCGCGTAATAGCGCGTGCTAAACCTCCGGCCGCGCTAGATGCTAATGCCAGCATTGAGCTGGCGTTAGTTCTAGCCGCATAGCATGCGCTAAAACCGCTAACGCAGCTTCGTAAAAGGAGCCCATAGTCTTAGGAAAAGAATCACCTTTTTTGATGTTCTCTTATTTTGTAGGTGATCAAAAACAACTTAAACCCAGTCTGGAGGCCCTTTAAAATACCTCTTCGCTCTCTCTGCGATGGCGATTTGGAGAAAACAATTAAGGTAAAGTTTGAATGCTGTATATGTTACGATGTTGGTTAGATAAGAATCTGGAAGCACAGCTTTAGTCAGCCTTTCTGCTCCACTCTATGCTCTTCTATTAAATAGCCTTAGCTGCCTGGTGGCTGTGATAGTTTTTAAGAAATGGAACTGATAGATACAGGGCAGTTGATCTGCCCCTGAGATGGTGGTGCCCTTCTTTTCAAAGCGCCACTGCCTAATACCTACAAACCCAGGAACTCTGTTCATAAATTTTTCTCCTATGGTGATTAACAGATATAAATAGATACAAGCCAAAAAAAAAAAAAAGCAAATACAATAATGGGAAACAAAAATCAGAATGGTAAAGATATTAAGCCATATGTAAATTTATGAAAAATACACGAGAGGATATGCATTATTCTGGAACACATATATGTGCATCTGATTTACTTAAGCAAACAAAATAACAATTGGTACTTAATCTCTTTCATTGTGATAGACTCGACACAATTGTGTTTCGGCCCACAAAGGCCTGCCCCAGGAGTTTTGTAGTCAATTCATGACAGTTAAAACGTACAAAATCCACAAAATCTTTTCAGTCATCCTATGAAAATACCACTCCTTTTTGAACCGGCATGTACTGCTGACTACTGTTCAACGAGCCAGCGTTTGTGGCTCCCGCAATAAAGTGCAACTTTTTATTCCAGTTCTGGAGGCAGTTTCACCTTTTGTGGGTGTCATTGGTTGTGGTTCTAAAGTAATGGTCTTCATTGTATAAGATAAGAAAAGCATCTGAATGCTATTGTGCTATTCTTATCTTTTGTGGTTTTGCAAATGCTTCAGTTGTTTGAAATGTCTCTACCTGGCACCTTGTAGCATTATATACCTGCCTGCAAAGCACCCATGTTGACTTATCAGTGGAGGTCAACAGAGATGAATGTTGCTTGTATACCCTAATTTTCATTGGATTTGAAATGCTGAAGTAAATACTGATATATTAGGAATTTCTGTAGAAACAAAACATAAAAACTGTGAGTAGGCATTTTTCCAAAGGACTTTTCACCAAAGACATGCCATTTTCATAGAATAGAAATGAAGCTTTAAATGACAAATTCAACACGTCCATCACAAGCTGAGTGTTGAAAGGGCAATCAGGAAAGTGATGCTGATGTGCATTAATGCATGGGAGCATATTTTTTAATTAAGAGAAGGCATTTTTTTAATTCAAATTATTGAACGCTTACAACCAGTAGAACAGTATTTGAGAAGCCCTTTTAAAAAGCTGCATTCATTATATTAAGTATAGCGCTAGCATAATGTGAATAGAAAAGAATTTGGTTCTTGGTACCCCTGAGTGCCATTTCACTTTGACCACTGCATGTAGATGAGGTGTGTTCATTTTTAATATGAACCAAAATTCAGCAGCTGAAATATATTTAAATTAATGAATTTGGATTTAGTTTGCTTCTTTTTTTTTTTTTTTTTTTTTTGCCGTAGCTCAGTTCTTCCTCTGAAGTATATAGCATTTTAATAAATTGTTATATATGCCCTTTTATATAAACAGACCATTACGTTCAATAATTTAGTTTATTCTGAAACTTGATTTTTCTCTTTTGATTTCATAAATCTCAGTGAAGTAATAAAAGAATATAACATATACAGTAGTTTAAAACAATATATCTGTCCCTTTTTCCTAATCTCCATAAAGGCCATAACGTCCTCCATCATGTCACTGCAATTCCTTCAAATGCCATGCCCTTTGCTTTCTTCCTAGGCACCCCATAATCCGGTTCCTTACAAATAGCCACAGACAACAAATTTCAGATCTTAGGCTCCTGATAGGTACACTGATTGCCTAGTGCTCTCCGGTTGTATCACTATTAATGGTGACAGAGCCAGAGAACCCTTCTGAGGTGAGTGGAACAGGTAAACATGAAGGGCCAGATTCTGTAATTGGTGACTAAATAAGATAAGCACCTAAAGTTAGGCACCTATATCTTATCAATCACTCTTAGGCATCTATTCCAGAGTCATGTTTAGCAGCACCTAACTTAAAACTTAGGCACCTGTAATGTAGGCCAAACTTTTCAAGGCCTACATTCAATGGTGTAGTAAGAGAGGAAGGTGCTCTAAGCAGTGGTGCCTAGCCTTGCGTTGCACACTCCTCCTACTCTTTCCCACTGCTTGAAACCTCCCCCCCCCCCCCCCACCCTCATATGTACCGCTTGAAATGTTCTTCACCGGCGCAGCAACATCTTCTACTTCCTACTCGCACCAGCCTCGGCTTCCTTCTGACATCATGTCCTGGTCCCTGTTACTAGTTTCATACACGCCACACTGTTCCCTTAAGACTGTTTCCCTGCTTTCTGAGCAATTTTTTCAAAATAAATAAATAAAGTGGTTATCCTTGAGGAAGTCAACAGAATAAAAAGTGATATAAAAAAGCTCTAAGAATGGTTAAGTGCTTGATGATTAGGATTAAATGTAAAAAAAGAAACCCCCCCCCCCCAAAAAAAAAAAACAAACAAACAAACCCAGATTGTGTATTCTTGGTACAGAAATCCAAGGGAGAGCAGTGCATGGTATATAGTAAGAGCCAAGCGATCTCAAGGTGATTGTTTCTGATTATTTCAGGATAATAATAGTAGGGTAGGGGGAGAAGAATAAGTAGTAGAAAAATGGAGGTGATAATTCTTCTGTGTAGATCATTAGGGAGATCTTGCCTAGAATATTGCATTCAGTTCTGAAGGCTATATATCTGAAAAATTATAAAAAGTAAGGAGGAGGCCCAGAGACAATACAGAATCACTTAAAGATATAAAACTTAACGATATAAATATTTATACCCTAGAGGAGAAGAAAGTGCATGAGAATAAGATACTGGCTTTCACATAGCTGAAGGATATAGATCAGGCATAGGAAACAAATCTTTTTTCCAGAGAACAAAATGTTCTAGAACATGGATGGGAAATTACGGACCTCAAGGGCTAAAACCCCGTCAGGTTTTCAAGATTTCCACAATGAATTTGGCTGTACTGCTTCCATTGTATGCAAATGTATTTATTTATTTATTTGGAGTTATATCTCATTCTCCCAGAATAGCTCAGAACGGGTTACAAGTTTACATATATCATGCATATTCTTTGTTGGGAATCTTGTAAACCTGACTGGCTTGTGGCCTTCGGAGAATGTGGTTGCCCACTCCTGCTGTAGATGAAGAGGTGAAGTTGGACCTTTCACAAGAGACTACTGAAATGTTCTCAGCCCAAGCAAGAAGCGAATGGCCCTCTCAGCTACATTTTTTGTACAGCATCATTTCATCAAAGAGAAACAAATGTTAGCTAAGCTACGAGATGCTCTTACACATAACAGAATGATGAAATTCTTCTAAAGAAGCAAAAAAAATACTTTAAAAAAATAGATGTTTACACTGTTGTTTTCAGGAGACCTTTAATGAAACGAAATGAAAAGTGTCAAGAAAAGTGTGGAATAACTTGAAAGTTTCATGGCTCCACATCATTCTCTTCTCGGTTGGGCTGAGAACTTTTCAGCGGGCCCTCGCATAGCTTCCTAATAGATCCCCACAAACAGGTTAAAGGTCTCCTGAAAACAACAGTGTAAACATCTATTTTTTTAAGTATGTTTTTTTGCTGCTTTAGAAGAATTTCATCATTCTGTTATATGTAAGAGCATCTCGTAGCTTAGCTAACATTTGTTTCTCTTTGATGAAATGATGCTGTATAAAAAATGTAGCTGAGAGGGCCATTCACTAAAATTTAGGGCTCCTTGTACAAAGGTGCGCTAGCGTTTTTAGCGCACGCAGAAGATTAGCGCGCGTGGCATTTTAGTGCACCTTTGTAAAAGGAGCCCTTAGTCGTAAATATTAGGCTGCATAGGGAGTCTTGTACACAAATGTACGTGAATCAATCTGGTGAGACTATTTGGGGCCTACATATTTGAGATATTAGCATGATTTGTAGATGTAAATCAGCTTAACAAATCTCTGAAATATATTTTGGAAAAGTTGTGAAAGATGTTCTACATTTTCATTTGTAATGGTAAATGACTGCCATTATTGTTGACTGATGACTAGCATTTTTTTAGAAAACGTGCCTCCCGATTGGCTGATTAGACAACTGTAGGACGCCTACAGCTGCCTACAATCGGTTTGCACTTTGCAGAATCAGGGCCTAAATAAAGATTATTTTGCATGGTTTAAGAACTAGTTCCTTGTAGAATGAAAAAGAACAGAGCTCTTTAAATCTGTAAACTCTCCATGTCTTGAGAAATGCAAAAAGGAAGTAGGTCAGTACAGTCAAACCTTGGATAACGAGTAACGTGGTTTGCGAGTGTTTTGCAAGACGAACAAAAATATTTTATTAAATTTTAACTCGATAAACGAGCGTTATCTTGCAGTACGAGCATGTATACGCGTGTCATATCGTCAGAACCCACAGTTGAAGTGCACACATCGTACGCTGAGCGCAGCTGAACGTAATAAAAGCGTCACACCCAATTTACCCATAGTTCAAGCACAGTTCAAGCACTAACTTGTATTCAAGTTTTTGGGTTTTGGAACAAATCGTCTGAGTTTCCATTATTTCCTATGTTGAAATTCACTTTAATATACGAGTTCTTTGGATTACAAGCATGCTTCTGGAACCTGATTATGTTCACAAACCAAGGTTTTACTGTATTTAAAACTTATAGAAAGAGCTGTGTCTTTGCTACCCAGATAAGTAGGATTGATTTGAGCACTCAGCTGGGTGAGATCATTTGAGACCACTGACATGGAATAGCTTTTCCAGAGTTCTGAATATATGCAGTTCTTCCAGCATGCAGCAGTCTCCTCAGTCCTCTTAGGTTTTTTATCCCATTGTGCTTAACTGAGGCAAGCAAAAAGGTCTCTAATTTTACAGAAAGGTTTTATATCTTGCTTTTGATTCAAATGTGTTTTGTTTATTATTTTAAAGAGAGTAGTAGTTCTGGCTTTGCCCTCAGTGTGGAATAAATACCCAAAGCTTTGGTACTCATTCAAGGTGCCTGAAAAGTCTGGCTCAGGACATAATGAATAACTGCAAGCACTGTGGTAGGATGTCTTTGTAAGCCTAAAACAACGGTCTAAATTACCTCAAAAGTGAGTTGCAGAAGGAATTTCTGTTGGCCCATAAAAAGGAGAATGTTTGCGCAGAGGTTGACTGACTGCATACTCCATTACTCTCCTTTGTAGATCTTGTCTCTGTTTCCCAGTCCTTGGACTTTAAAAGGAGCAGTGCCACCAATTCTACAAAATAACATAAACCTCCTTGGAGGCTCTCATAAACATAACATAAGAATTGCCGCTGCTGGGTCAGAGCAGTGGTCCATCGTGCCAAGCAGTCCGCTCACGCGGCGGCCCCCAGGTCAAAGACCAGTGCTCTAAATGAGTCCAGCTTCACCTGCGTACGTTCCAGTTTAGCAGGAACTTGTCCAACTTTGTCTTGAATCCCTGGAGGGTGTTTTCCCCTATAACAGACTCTGGAAGAGCGTTCCAGTTTTCTACCACTCTCTGTACGGAATCTCGGGCCTAAAGCAGTTTTCTTCAGCACTCTCGCATAGCCCTTTCGTAAAGGTAGCTTTGAAGGTATCGCTGAAAGCATTGATGCCTCTGTATAAGACTCTGGTGAGACATCATTTAGAATATTGTGTACAATTCTGGAGGCCGCACCTTCAAAAAGATATAAAAAGGATGGAGGAAGGCTACTAAAATGGTGTGTGGTCTTCATCATAAGGCGTATGGGGACAGACTTAAAGATCTCAATCTTTATACTTTGGAGGAAAGGGAGGAGAGGGGAGATATGATAGAGATGATTGTATACCTATGTAATGTAAATGTGCATGAGACGAGTGTCTGTCATTTGAAAGGAAACTCTGCAATGAGAGGGCATAGGATGAAGTTAAGGAGTGATAGTCTCCAGAGTAATCTAAGGAAATACTTTTTTACAGAAAGGGTGGTAGATGCGTGGAACAGTCTCCCAAAAGAGGTAGTGGAAACAGAGACTGTGTCTGAATTCAAGAGATCCTGAGATAGGCACATGGGATCTCTCGGAGAGAGAAAAAGATAATAGTTACTGTGGATGGGCAGACTAGATGGGCCATTTGGCCTTTATCTATGTTTCTATTTGTTCAGACATCTCTTGCACTATATGCACCATCACAGAGGCTCTGACCTTTGTTTCCCAGACATTATGTTGGCTTTTCATTGCAGACATAATGGTGCTACACACCAACACAGATAGTAACCACTGCTCCAGCTGTGCATTGACGGCTTCAAGTCAGTGTAGATTAGAGAATGATATGGGGACAAATTTTTCCCTGTGCCCCGCGGGAACTCATTTTCCCATCCCTGCGAGTTCTTTTCCTGTCCCTGTCCCATTCCTCATATGCACAAGCCTCAAACACTTGTCTAACTGAGATTACCATTTCTTCTCGAGCTATGAAGCTACTCAAGGGTCTGAGGTGACAATTATGCACAGGAAGGGCTGCACATGTTCAGAATTTTACACTAAGTTCTGAGTTTTGGGGAGAGTTCAACTTGGCTGTGTAATGTTACCTGCTTGTATGCTTGATCAGTCCTGCTGTCTATGTAAAACACTTATTATGAAACTAGTTTTCACTGCAAGCAAACCTTAAACTGAAATACTGACGTTTCTTAAAAAAAATTTAAGGTTTTTGATTAAGATTGCTGCATTCTCAGCAAACTAATATTGCTTTACACAGCCTTCAGAAAGTAACTGAACCCTAAATCAATATTGCCTGATTGATGAGATGTTTGGGTTGAAAATGTCTTTAGTTTATAAATAAGAATAAAATACTGTTATGATGATGGATCAAAAAAAAAAAGTGAGCAACATTTTCACTATATTGTGTATACAGCAACACATATGATTGGCTCTCGTACAATAGCACTGTAAGTAGAAAGATGGTCACTGCTTTCATGGGTAAACACATTCTTTGTGTCTCATTTTGTGCATTCATTAATGATGCACAAGCCATTCTGTCCATATTATGTTGCATGTTTGTAATTTATTTTTGTTGCAGTGAGTCATAAAAGAACTCGTATCTTGGACAGCCCATATTTGGGAATGGTGCCGCGGTGCATACTTTTCAGCGCTATAGAAATGATAACTAGTAGTAGTAGTGCATGGCTTTATCTATGGTTCTTTTTAGAAAATGCAAATAATGGATACATTTATTACTGATTGTCACCTTTTTAACTTTTTCCTACCGTGCCTGACCTCTTTTCTAGAAACTTTCTAAGCTGCGTTTCTGCTTGTTTGATAAGTGCTGTTGTGTGTTTTGCATAAGTGCTGTTGTGTGTTTTGCATGTGCATGTGGAAAGTTTTTATAAAATGTGTTCTTGGAGCTGGCTTGACAATTCACAAGCCTGGCTTTCTGTACTGTAGGATGGAGATGTCCCTGTCTTTGATACAGAAGGGGAGTTCCACCAAACGAAACTTGAGGATTCTGTCTACTGTACTTCAATACCACAGAACTTCACAAGAGACTGAAAATAACAGGGCAAAAATAATGAGACGAGTGCTTTATTTTGTGTTGTCTTCAGACATGGAGTTTCTTCTTACATTCTCCATGGCTAAAGACTAGCCAAAATAAAGATTTTTTTTTTGTGTGATTACTACTATTTTTTTTTTCTATCGAGCGGGTGAATCCCAGCCATGGTCTATGCTTTTTAGAGGGTGATCACTATAATGGTCTTGCTGAACGGGAGGAGATGCTTAAGATCAGAAAGGAAATTCCAGATAACTGTGCATGAAGACATATGGCTGACTGACCTTTTCAATGCTTCTCTAGAGTCGGGAATGGTACCAGAGGACTGGAGAAGGACAGATGTGGTCCCTCTCCATAAAAGTGGAAGTAAGGAAAAAGTAGGGAATTACAGGCCAGTAAGTCTGACTTCTGTAGTAAGCAAATTAATGGAAACACTTTTAAAACAAAGAATAGTGAAGTTTCTGGAATCCTGTGGATTACAGGACCGGAGGCAAAATGGATTCACTAGAGGTAGGTCTTGTCAGACAAATCTGATCAATTTCTTTGACTGGGTGACCAGAGAATTGGATAGAGGATGTGTGCTAGATGTGGTGTATTTAGATTTTAGCAAAGCTTTTGACAGTTCCACACAGATGTCTAATAAATAAACTGAGTGCCTACGGGATGTGTCCCAAAGTGACGGGCTGGGTCAAGAACTGGTTGAGTGGAAGGCGACAAAGGGTAGTGATCAATGGAGATCGTTCGGAGGAAAGGCTGTTACCAGTGATGTGCCTCAGGTTTCTATTTTTGGACCTGTTCTTTTTAACATTTTTCTAAACGATATTGCTGAAGCGTTGTCAGGTAAGTTTTGCCTCTTTGCGGATGATACCAAAATCTGCAATAGAGTAGACACGCTGGACAGTGTGAATATCATGAAGAAAGACTTGGCGAAGCTTGAAGAATGGTCTGAAATTTGGCAGCTAAAATTTAATGCTAAGAAATGCAAGGTCATGCATATGGGTTGTGAAAACCAGAGGGAATGGTACAGTTTAGGGGGTGAAGAACTTATGTGCATGAAAGAAGAGTGGGACTTGGGTATAATTGTATGCTATGATCTTAAGGTGACCAAACAGGATGAAAAGGTGACAGCAAAAGCTAGAAGGATGCAAGATTGCATAGGGAGAGGTATGGCCAATAGGAAAAAGGAGGTTTTGATGCCCCTGTATAAGACTTTAGTGAGACCTCAGTTAGAATATTGTGTACAATTCTGGAGGCTGCATCTTCAAATAGATATAAAAAGGATGGAGTTGGTCCAGAAGAAGGCTATTAAAATGGTGTGTGGTCTTCATCATAAGGCGAATGGGGACAGACTTAAAGATCTCAATCTGTATGCTTTGGAAGAAAGGGAGGAGAGGGGAGATATGATAGAGACGTTTGAATACCTACGTAATGCAAATGTGCATGAGATGAGTGTCTGTCATTTGAAAGGAAACTGCAATGATAGGGCATAGGATGAAGTTAAGAAGTGATAGTCTCCAGAGTAATCTAAGGAAATACTTTTTTACAGAAAGGGTGGTAGATGTGTGGAATAGTCTCCTGGAATAGGTTGTGGAGACAGAAACTGTGTCTGAATTCAAGAGGGCCTGAGATAAGCATATGGGAACTCTCAGAGAGAAAAAGAGTTAATGGTTACTTCGGATGGGCAGACTAGATGGGCCATTTGGCCTTTATCTGCCGTCATGTTTCTATCTGTCACATCACACTTTTAGGCCCGGATTCTATAAACGGTGTCACGATTGTAGGCAGCGTTAGGCGTCCTACTGCTGTTTAACCAGCCAATCTGAATGCACGTTAAAAAAACAAAACTCCCGAGGCAGGCCGCCTACATTGGAGGCGCCTCCAGGAGCCAAGGGAGGCACGCAAACCTGCCTAAGCTTGCCTAAGGCTAGGCATGGGTGTGGTTTAGCCCAAAAGTAGGCGGCTCTAAGCCAGTGGGAGACACATACAATGTAGGCCAGCAAAATGCTTTTCTACATTGTAAGTAGACGTGTGGGCTGAGCTTATTGCGGCAATGGATCTCCCTGACGCAGTAAGTTTAGCAGCTGCGACTGCAGCCGCCCTTCCCCCCCCCCAAACGATTGCGGCAGGAGGGATGCCCAATCCCTCATGCCGTAACCCCCCCGAACCACAATCCCCCTCCTCATATATCGTTCAGCCCACCACCCAGACCCTCACTAAAACCCCACCTGGACCCCCCTCTAACCTTTTTTCTTGGCCAGCAGGCCCGCCTCCGTCTGAATAGCGGGCCTGCCCCTTCCCGGTGCATTGTGGGATGCTTCGGGAAGGGGCCTAAGTGGGGGGTTCTAGTGGTGGTGCGGGGGTCCAGGTAGAGGGGTGTTTGGAGGTGGGCTAGGCATTCTACAGGTGGGAGTCCGGCAGGCAGGATTGGGCATCCCTCCTGCTGACAATCTATGGGGGAAGGGTTCCGGCAGGAGGAATTGGGTATCCCTCCTGCCAGTAGTCTTCGCAGGAGGTGGGGACTGGTTGCCGCTAAACTTATCGCAGCAGGGAGATCACTTGCTGCGATAAGCTCAGCGGCAATCCGATTCTCTAACAGGCATCTGTAACATGGATGTCGGTTAGAGAATCAGGTTCTTTGACTGGGTAACGGGGAAGCTGGATATTGGGGAGTCCCTGGACATCGTGTACCTGGACTTTAGCAAAGCATTCGATAGCGTACCACACCGCAGGTTACTGAGCAAGATGAGTTCTATAGGATTAGGTAACACATTGACGAAATGGGTTGGGAGCTGGCTTGGAGGTAGGCTCCAAAGGGTGGTGGTGAACGGCACCCCCTCCGAAATGACGGAGGTGATTAGTGGAGTACCACAGGGCTCAGTCTTGGGCCCAATCCTATTCAACATCTTTATAAGAGACTTGGCAGAAGGGCTTCGAGGTAAAATAACATTATTCGCCGATGACGCCAAACTGAGTAATGTAGTGGGCAAATGCACAACAGACGAAGATTCAGTGCCTGACAACATGATGCACGACCTACTCCTACTGGAGCGATGGTCTAGGACATGGCAATTCAACTTCAATGCCAAAAAATGCAAAGTTATGCACCTGGGCAGCCAGAATCCATGCAAGTCTTATACCCTTAATGGCGAGATCCTAGCAAAAACGGTAGCAGAACGAGACTTGGGGGTAATCGTCAGTGAGGACATGAAGTCTGCCAATCAAGTGGAGCAGGCTTCGTCCAAGGCAAGACAAATCATGGGCTGCATACAAAGGGGTTTCGTCAGTCGTAAGGCGGAAGTCATTATGCCATTGTATAGATCCATGGTGAGGCCCCACCTGGAATACTGTGTGCAATTCTGGAGGCCGCATTATCGCAAGGATGTGCTGAGACTGGAGTCGGTGCAAAGAATGGCCACCCGGATGGTCTCGGGACTCAAGGATCTACCATACGAAAAACGGCGTGACAAATTACAGCTATACTTGCTCGAGGAGCGCAGAGAGAGGGGGGACATGATCGAGACGTTCAAGTATCTTACGGGCCGCATCGAGGCGGGGGAAGATATCTTCTTTTTCAAGGGTCCCACGACAACAAGTTTCCCGCCCCGTTGAAAATCAGGGGCGGGAAACTACGAGGTGACACCAGGAAATTCTTTTTCACTGAAAGAGTGGTTGATCGCTGGAATAGTCTTCCACTACAGGTGATTGAGGCCAGCAGCGTGCCTGATTTTAAGGCCAAATGGGATCGGCACATGGGATCTATTCACAGGGCAAAGGTAGGGGAGGGACATTAAGGTGGGCAGACTAGATGGGCCGTGGGCCCTTATCTGCCGTCTATTTCTATGTTTCTATGTTTCTATTTAGGCGGGCTTAGGCATGATTCTGTATAGGATGCCTGTCGGCTTTTGGGACCGGGCGTCCTATACAGAATCCAGGCCTTAATATATGCTCTGGTGGATCCTTATTCACTGCTATTCCACTATCAGTCTACTTCAGGGCTCTTATCTTTAGGCTTCTTCTCACTCTGTATTTATTCCCTTAGCACTCTGATCTTCTCCCATTGTTTCAGTACCCAATTTATGCTGATAACTCCCAGATCTATTAATTAATTAAATTTGATTTCTATCCCATTGTACCCAAGGAGCTTAGAACGGGTTACAGGTATAACATACATAATTTCTGCACAAGTTTACGATACAAGTATTTTATCCTCATTTGATACATACTAGGGTCTAATATTAATAATACGAGTACATAGTTTACTGGTTACAATTTGCTATAGTTTTCCTTAAGGTGTAAGGTTTTCAGTACAAGTTATATCCTAATTTGACAAACAGAAAGTTACAGTATATGATACAAGATATCTTTATGTGACACATACTGGTTCTGGTACCAATATACATTTCTTTGTAGTCTTATCAGTCAAGGCTAGGGATTTATGAAAAGAGGTATGTTTATAAAGTTGAAGATTCCTTCAAGGGATCTGATCTGCAGGGTCAGTCGATTTCAGTAGCTTGGTATGAAGTTAAATCTATCTCTCCACACCAAACATTTGACCAGAAATTCAGCTGCAAGTCTTGGTTTATTTGTCTGACATTGCTGCTTAGATGTCCCACCACAATCTGAATCTGCACATAACCAAGACTGAGCTTCTTATCTTTACTCTAAACCCACTTCTCTTCATCCAATCTCTATTTCTCTGGATAACACTATCATTCTTCCTGTCTCCTCAGCTCGTAACCTTGGGTCATCTGTAACTCTTGGACTGCTAAAAACTTTTTTTTTCACTGTAACTTCACCAAAATTTGTCCCTTCCTTTCTGAATACACTACCAAACCCTTTTCCACACTATCACCACCTGTTTAGATTACTGCAATTCGATCCTCACAGGTCTTCCATTAAACCACCTCTCTCCCCTTCAGGCTGTTCAAAATTCTGTTGTACAACTTCTGTCTCTGCCACTGTCACACCACTCACTTAGCCCCTTCCTCTAATCCCTTCATTGACTCCCTATACATGTCATTATCCAATCCAAACTGCTCTTACTGACTTGCAAGTGCATTCCTTCTGCAGCTCCTCAGTATTTCTCTTCTTATATCTCTGTGCACAGAGGATTCCTCACGGAGACGGGTGGGACTTTGACGGGGACGGGTGGGATTTCTGTCCCCGCGCAACTCTCTACTACATATATCCTACCAGGGGTCCCGACTCCCAACCCCTTTAACCCTGCTTTAACCCTGCTAGCTGCTGATCACCTTTGCACAAGACTCGGCGCCCCATTGCCTTAGGAGTCTGCGCTCCCCCTCCTTCCTGTTGCATGAAAGGAGAGTTTTCTCTGGGTCCTGGTACTGGCCTCGGTTCTATGAGCAGCAGGTTGAGGGATGGGCCATCGCAAGCACCTTGCTGCTGCAGCCATCCAGCAAGAGAAGCGCTGAGATTAAAATCAGGTACAGGGGTGGTATTCGCTCCAAAAGATGCATTCTTATTTCCAGGGACAACTGGATATAAGAAGAGAAATACTGAGGAGCTGCAGAAGGAATGCACTTGCAAGTCAGTAAGAGCAGTTTGGATTGGATAATGACATGTATAGGGAGTCAATGAAGGGATTAGAGGAAGGGGCTAAGTGAGTGGTGTGACAGTGGCAGAGACAGAAGTTGTCCCTGGGAACTCGGTTCATCAGGTAAGTCACTTGTGTGAACTCTTCTCCACCACCACCACCTCCAGACTTTGTTCCTTCCATCTTACTTTACCATATGCCTGGAATAGACTTCCTAGGTCAATGTGTCATGCTCTGTCCCTAGTCCTATTCAAATCCAGACAAAAAGCCCACCTTTTTGAGGCTGCTTTTAATACTTTGCTCACCTGTTCAGTGCCCATGTTGTAATCATTAAATGTTTTAATCATGTTGTTTTAATCATTACATGATAAATGTAACTCCCTAATCCATTATTTATCCTATTTGTTTGTCTTGAATACATTGTAAAGTCTGTCAAACAAGGACCGTCTCTTGCTCTGGTATTATATAAGTAAGTAGTAATAGATAGTCACGTTATGGCTGGCAGCTGAGGCAGATTTATAGCTGTCTGGACAGAATACAGCTGGTATTTTTCTGCCACTTACTGGGACCCGATAAGTTTTTATGTACTGGAGGTCTGCCCCCCCCCCCCCCCCCAAGGTATTCAGCACTATTTAACCAGCCAGGAATGGCTCCGACTGTTACAAATATTCAAGTGCTAGGCAAATTGGACCACATAATTAGCAGTCCTGTCTGCCTGCTTGCTATTAACTGGCCAGAACTGACTCTTCATTTAGCCAGTTGACAGCCCGGCATTGAATAGCTAGGTTGAGCCCCAGCATCAGACAGACAAAGTGCTGGCTGCTGGCTCAATATCACACTGAAATCTTGGTAAGATTGAATGAGAGGAGGCTTAAACACCAGTTTCTTGCATTCCAGTCCAGGGGCAGCTCAGAAAAATCTATTTTTAGCAATTCAATTAAACACTGTAATTTCACTGAGCCATTGTTATATTAATTTGTTTCAGGTGGAATGTTATGATTACGACAATGATGGGTCACATGATCTAATAGGATATTTTGAAACCAGAGTCTCACAACTTAAGGATGCATCACCCACTTCACCGGTAAGTTGCATTTTATGCAGTATTACTAGATTCTATGAATTACTTTGATAAATTCAAAACTAGTCGAAAAGCTTTTCTTTTTAAAGATGCATATGATCTATGATCGTCCTTTTAAGGACGCACTAAGGTAGCTTTTATGCCCTTCTGGCTGATGTACCTGTATTCCTCCTCCCCTTTGGGTTTTTTCCCTCCCGTTCTTTATTATATAAATATTTTAGATCCTCCCTGTTTCCTTTTGTACCAGTAAGTAATTGTATGTCAGTTAGTACTTTTGTGGTCGTATTGATGATTGTTTTTAATGTTTTTATTACTTTGTAAAACCGCTTTGCTATTTGATAAGGCGATATATCAAATTTTTAATAAACCTGAAACCTACTTTTACTGTTGTGATGCAAGAATTATCTATTTGTTTTAAGTAATAGTATAGCTTCTGATAGAAGCTAGATTCCGAGTATGTGCTACTGCTATTTGTAAATAGATTCTACTGCATAAAATAATATGGGTTAGCGTGAACTAACCTGATACTGTATATTATTAATAAATATATCCCACAGCTTTGAGATTGGAATAAAGATCAACTTTTGAATCTAATAGTAATAATGATCTATAAAGATTTATATACACACACACCCCTAGAGTTTTTGCCTTTTTCTCAGCAACTGCTTTGAATGTCAACAAGAACCTTTTCGTATTTATTTAATTAAACATACTTTATTACTATTATACAATATTTAAGTATCTTAGCTATGTTGATATTACTGACATTTTAGCATTACTACCGTATTTTCACGCATATAACGCACGCGTTATACACGATTTTACAAACCGAGTATAACCATGCGCGTTATATGTGTGAGCGCGTTATACAATTTTTTTTTTTCTCATTGCGATCCGGCATCCCCTCTGCGAACCGGCATCCTCCCCCCCGCTCACGTCACCCCCCCTCCCTCGTGATCCTACATTCCCCCCGCACCGCAAAGACATCGCTTACCCAATTGGGCACCGGCACCAGCACCAATGCACAGGACGTGCCAGTGCCCGAAGATCCTCCCTCGCCTGGGCTGGGCTGGGCTGGGCGGTGCGAGGGAGATCCTCCCTCTTCCCTGTGCTGTGCTGGGCTGGGCTTTGAGCATTTGCGCATGCTCAAAGGCTGGTCTCGCTCTCTCCAAGATTCTCAGATTCAGAATCTCGGAGAGAGCGAGACCAGAAGGCTTTGAGCATGCGCAAATGCTCAAAGCCCAGCCCAGCACAGGGAAGAGGGAGGATCTCCCTCGCACCGCCCAGCCCAGCCCAGCACAGGCGAGGGAGGATCTTCGGGCACTGGCACGTCCTGTGCATTGGTGCTGGTGCCGGTGCCCAATCGGGTAAGCGATGTCTTTGCAGTGCTGGGGGGGATGTAGGATCGCGGGGGAGGGGGGGTGACGCGTGTGTGGGGGGGGAGGATGCCGGTTCACAGGCCAGAAGAGGGAGTAAGTGGGGGTGGCGGGAGGAGGTTATAGCAGCATGCGCGGTATATGCATGTGCATGCTATATAGATTTTTTTTTTACAGCAATGCAATACGCATATGCGTGTTATACACTTATGCACGTTATATGCGTGAAAATACGGTACTTAGTGAAACATTTTATTAACTAGTAAAAGCATGCTTACCCTGTGATCCCATCTTAACAAGATATCTTTTCTTTTGAGAAGAGAGGAAAACAGGCTATTTAATAAGATAAACTGAGCAGAATCCATGCAGTATATTTCAGTGTAGTTTGTATACTCGATCTATATGTTCTGTTATTTCTGACTGTTTAGGTTGAATTTGATTGCATTAATCCAAAGAAAAAACAGAAGAAGAAAAATTACAGAAATTCTGGGGTAGTGAGTGTGAAACAATGCCAGGTTAGTAATCTTCAGATTTTGTTAGACTCTTTAATGTTGATACAAATAACTTCTTATAACTGTACACTGTGTGCCAGGAGCCAGGTTTGGATCTTGTCACTCACCACTGTCATTGCAGTCTGAGCATATTGCAGAGATGATACCCTCAAGCCTGTAGGAGGGAGGGATGATAGCTAACAATACAGCAATGATACAGCCAGCCAATGAATAGTTTTGAACAGAATTTGAACAAAGGAAGTGCCCTTCCAGCCTTAGGGACAAGGAGCTGGCTAGAGAGCTCTGAGCTTGCCATATGGAGAGGTAGATAGAATGCCATGTTCAAGAAATTAAGAATGTAATCTAATTCACCTCTGTCTATATGTATTAAGTCTATGTTTCACTTATGCTATATGTAACCCGCCTAGAACGCCATTCTCTGATTTTTGGGAATTGTTCCTGATTTCAGGCACCTGACCTGATGATTCTTCATTTGGCAACCATCTTTCCCCGATTTTAGCAATGGGTCCAAAGGTGCCTTAGTGTGTATATCCCTGCCTCCCTCTCTTGCTACCTTTCACCACTGACATCAGCCGCTCCCCTCAAACCCCTCTCTATAGTTCCTGGTTCCAACACAGAAGTACAGTGTTGTGATTCAGAGGTTGATCTTTGCTATGCTGTGCATCTCAGCTGGGTCTTGCCCCCTCTGCTGTGCAGTGGATACAGTACATAGCTGAGGCACATAGCATGGTTAAGGAAAGCCTCTATATCACAGCACAGTATTTTCAATCTGTCATCGGAGGGAAGAAGCCAAAAGCTATAAAGGGAGGTTTGAGGTGCCCAGGAGGGTGGAAGAAGAAAGGGAGAAGAAGAAGGGGAGAGAATTAGATGTTGGGCTTAAAGGGGATGAAAGAGGTTTAGTTGGTTGAACTGGAAGTAGGAGGAGAGAGCGAGGTGGAATATGCTGGAATGGAAGAAGGCAGACAAAGAGATGGAGTTTTCTGGTTTTGAAGGGAAGAGGAGAGGTGAAATTGGCTGGACTGGAAAGGGGGAATGAGAGAGAGATGGAGATGGTAAATTTTCTAGTGGAAAATTGCCATGGGAAGGCCCTGCCCCACCCTGTCATGCCTTGCCCATCTGATACACTCTGTCCCACCTGACCCCACCCAGATGTCCCAGATTTGCAAGCCAAAAATCTGATAATCTTATTCTACCCTTTCTGGAAACTTCCAGTGTGAACATGTGGCTTCCTGACGAGTGCTGGAACAGGAAAAAACAGCAGATTCATAGAAAGTCAACAACTGAAGCTGGCTTCAAGCTATCTCCTCAAAGATTGAAGCCTAGAGATGAGAGCTGGGATAAATTGCAAGCAGCCTCTTTCTATTTGCTGTCAGGACTGCCATAAGCACAGCATAGAGAACTGAAAATACAGCACAAACAGCTGCTAAAATTCTCTTGATGTTACAAGTGACTTAAAAAAGTTTTTAGTATTTTAGCCATATCTGAGAATTTTTCAGATTCATGTATACAGTATACAGCTTGTGCTACTTGGAATTTATTGTGAGTTGATATAATGTTAAGGCCTAATAGTACAGGAATTGAAAGAAATCTCAGTGAACGTGGAAGACATACTACGCCAAATTGACAAGTTAAAGAGTGATAAATCACCTGGACTGGATGGCATACATCCAGAATACTGAAAGAACTCAAACCTGAAATTGCTGATCTCTAATCTGTTGTTAAAATCGTCTGTAGTACCTGAAGATTAGAGGGTGTCCAATGTTACGCCGATTTTTAAAAAGGGTTCCAGGGGAAATTCGGAAAATTACAGACTGGTAAACCTGACCTCGGTGGAAACAATTATAAAAAATAAAATAGTGGAACATGTAGACAAACATAGTTTAATGAGACAGGGTCTGCATGGGTTTAGCCAGGGAGGTCTTGCTTTACCAATTTGCTTGACTTCTTTGAACTTGTGGATGAACATGTGGATAAAGGCAAGCTGGTTGATGATGTGTATCTAGATTTCTAGAAGGCTTTTGACAAAGTTCCTCATTAGAGGCTTCTGAGAAAGTCAAAAAGTCAAGGGATAGGAGACAATTTTCAATTGTGGATTAAGAACTGATTATTGGACAGAAAACAGAGGGTAGGATTGAATGGCCATATTTCTCATTGGAGGAGGGTAAAATGGTACGCCACAAGGATCTGTGCTGGGACCAGAGCTATTTAACTTGTTTATAAATGATCTAGAAATGGGAACTACGAGCAAAGTGATTAAATTTGCAGATGACACTAAACTGTTCAAAGTTGTTAAAATGCATACAAACTGTAAAAAACAGCAAGAAGACCTTAGGAAATTGGAAGACTGGGCATCCAAATAGCAGATGAAATTTAATGTGGACAAATACAAAGTGATGCACATTGATGCTAGGAACCACCTTGGGGGGGTCAGCTCTCAAGAAAAGTATCGTAGACAATAAGCTGAAGCCTTCCATCCAATGTGTGGCGGCAGCCAAGAAAGCAAACAGGATGCTAGGAATTATTAGAAAAGGGATGGTTAACAAGACTAAGAATGTTATAATGCCTCTGTATAGCTCACTGGTGCGACCTCACCTTTGCGTTCAGTTCTGGTCTCCTTATATCAAAAAAGATATAGTGGCACTAGAAAAAGTTCAAAGAGTGACCAAGATGATAAAAGGGGATAGAACTCCTCTCATATGAGGAAAGACTAGAGAGGTTAGGGCTCTTTGCTTGGAAAAGAGACGGCTGAGGGGAGATAATGAAGTTTACAAAATCCTGAGTAATTTAAAACGGGTACAAGAAGATCAATTTTTTTTTTTTAAACTGCATCAAAATTTATAAAGACTAAGGGGACTCAATGAAGTTACAGAGTAATACTTTTAAAACCAATAAGAGGAAATATTTTTTCACTCAGAGAATAGTTAAGCTCTGGAATACGTTGCCAGAGGATGTGGTAAGAGCAGTTAATGTAGCTGATTTTAAAAAAGGTTTGGACAAGTTCCTAGAGGAAAAGTCCATGGTCTGCTGTCGAGACAGAAATGGGATGGTAGCATGGAATGTTGCTACTATTTGGGTTTTGCCAGGTATTTGTGACTTGGATTGGCCTCCGCGAAGACGGAATACTGGGCTACTACTATTTGGGTTTTGCCAAGTACTTGTGACTTGGATTAGCCTTGTCGAAGACGGGATACTGGCCTAGATGAACCATTGGGCTGACCCAGTAAGACTATTCTTATGTTGTTATGTACTAATAACAATTTTAAAATATTTGTTGTTTTCCTTGCAGGTATCTGTAGAATATACATTTCTAGACTATATTATGGGAGGATGTCAGATGAATTTTATTGTAAGTAAACCCTACTCTTGTATTTATTGGCTGAATTTTAACACACAGTTTTTAGCACAGTAGTTTTTTTTTAATGGTCATAACCAAATTATTTTGTTAGTTATTGCGTTTTAACCAAGTACCTGGTATATATTTTGCTCCCTACCGCAAAGTACAGTCCCTGGAGCATTAAGCTCTGGGATAGTGTCTGTTGAGGACTCCTAATAGTGGAACTTTCGTAAAGTACTGTTTTCTTCTCACAGATTCCAGAAAGCACTGTTAACTTCTTGTGGTGCTGTTGTACCTGTGTGAACAAATGTTCTATTAGATAATATGTAAGCAGGAGAAATATATACAAAAAATAATAATTTTCCCAATAAAGTATAACAGCAAAAGGGAAAAATGTATAAGGGTAATATATAATAAATATTTTAATCTTATAATTTGATTATATAGGCCCCTTTTTACTAAGCCGCATGGCAAATGCTCTGACACCCATTCAATTCCTATGGGTGTTAGTGTATTTACCTTGCTGGTCTGCGAGGTTAAGCTTAGTAAAAGCTGGGGGAGGGGGTGTAATGTGCTCACTAATTAAAAAGTGCCTCAATAAATGAATGAGAATGCAACGTCTAATGCATCACAGCATATTAAATCAGTATGAACACTAAAGTGGACTGAAATTCATATGTTCTTGTGTTCTGTTGTAATTTACAAAAAAAAAAATCACAAATCAAGTGTGCTTATCTGAGTGCCAGTCAGAAATGTTGGGTGCTATAAAGCAGTGATTGCAAAAAGAAAGAGAATGCCCTTCTCAATTCAAAGTAGCCCAATCCTTTATTTGGACATTAAAGTGTTCATACTGTTGTGCCCCTACACAAATTTGTGTTCCATCATATGTTTCCTGAGGGAGATGTGGAATAAAACCTTAACTGAAAAAAATCTTCATAAGATGTGTGCTGCAATAATTTCATTTAAATAACTACATACAGTATAATACAAAATATCTGTTATCGTTGAAAATAAATCATGTGGCAGAGTTAAGAGGGGGTCCCATTCAGGACTCCACTATGGGCTCCTTTTATCAAGGCACGCTACGGGGGTTAGCGCGTCGGACATTTCATCACGCGCTGACCCCCGCGGCAGCCTAAAATCCTAACGCCTTGTCAATGGAGGCGTTAGGTACTAGCGCGGCAGGCGGTTTAACGCGCGGTATTCCGCACGTTAAACAGCTACCGCGCCTTTGTAAAAGGACCCCTAAAAGTCAACTGACAAAAAATCTTTACCACTTTCTAAATCGGTTAGCATTCCTTAATAAAAGGACCCCTTAGATTCCCTAAACTTGACTGATTTCTTGGAATCCTCTCAAGAGGAAATTGCCTCTTGCCATTGCTATGTCAACTGAATAGGAAAAAAATTAATTTGTTGAAAGTATATTTCTGAAAAAAAGACACCCTGTTTTGTGGTCATTCAGTCCGGATTTTTCCAAACGTGTCTAGGACCACACAGATGCGTCGTAGAGCATTTCTGCAAATATGTGGTAATAGTGAATTCTATAAAATATGCTTATTTGATCCTACCCAGCTAGAGATTACTGATTGAAAAAGAGGGCACTATAGAGGGGTAATATACAGGGTGGAAGTGAAATTAAAAAAAAATAAATTGTAAGAAATAGTGGGTTTATAGGGGGATACATTTTTATTATATTGTTTTATTTTTCAGCTACTTCCCATTAATGTGAACTATTATTTCTTTGTCTTTCATGTTGTGTGAAATATATGTAATGTAAAAATTCACATTAAAAAAGTGTAAGTTATAAAAAGAGTGAAACCATTCTAGTGAAACTTTATCACCTCTCAGAATGCTACTACTACTTATTATTTCTAGAGCACTACCAGATGTACACAACTCTGTACAGAGTCACAAAGGAGACAGTTCCTGCTCGAATGAGCTTACAATTTAAATAATCAAGACAGACAAACAGGATGCCAGGGTAGGGATTGCAGTTAGAGAGGGTTGTTAAACTGCTGGCTAGGGTGATAAGTAGAGGGGAGTAGGGGGTATGAGTTGAAAGTTGTCTCAAAAAGGTGGATTTTCAGCCTACTTTTGAAGAAGGGACGGAGTGTAGCGGACAAACTCAGGTAGTGTATTCCAAGTATATAGGGCAGCGAACTGAAAGGAATGAAGTCTGGAATTGGAAGTGGAGGAGAGGGTTATAGATAAAAACAATTTGAGGAACAGAGTTCTTGGGGAGTTGTATAAGGAGAGATACTGAGGGACTGTAGAATGAACATACTTGTAAGTTAGTAATAGGAGTTTGAACAATATGCAAAGGTAGATAGGGAGCCAGTGAAGTGATTTGAGATTTGTACAGATTGCAGAGGGGGGGAGGCGGTTCAGCGGAAGACCTGTAAGAAGTAAATTGTAGTAGTGTAAGAATGAGATTACGAGAGTATGGACAAGGGTCTCGGTAGTGTACTCAGAAAGGAAGGAGCAAATTTTGATGTAGAGAGAGAAAAGCCAAGTAATATGTCCAAACCAACCAGTGGAAACTTTATTGAGTATAGAATCAACTAAAACTAAAAAGTAAACATCAATAAGAAAAACATATGAATGATAAAAACTTTAAAATCAATGATTGTTTGCAAGTCCCCTGAGGAAGGCTGTTTACACTGCCAAAACTTGGATCTTAGTTGGGACCTTAGTTTGTGTAGTCTACTTGATGAAACAAACAACCCTGTAGAGTTTTTTCTATACTCAATAAAATTTCCACTGGTTAATTTGGACATCTCACTTGCCTTCTCTGTTTGTGTGCTATATTTCAAGGCAAGGTCTCTTTTTCTGTTTTGAAGAGAGAGAAGCGACAGGTTTTTTTTAGAACTTGATTTTTATGATTGTCCTTTTGGTGGGTATCTCATATGATTTTTTGAGGATTATTTGTCATGTTTGTTTGATTTTATTGTATTATGTATGTAAAGATATGTAAACTGTTTAAATTTAGCAGTATGTTGAATATGGGTCAGAGCTACTTGTGATAAAAGATGTCTTTTTTTTCTAACAGGTTGGTATAGATTTTACTGCATCCAATGGTGATCCCCGCTCTCCTACCTCTCTCCATTACATCAGCCCAAATGGAGTTAATGAGTATCTGGCAGCCATCTGGTCTGTGGGAGTGGTTATCCAAGATTATGATGCGTAAGTTTACTTGAGGTATTGAGGGAGATTTGAGGTTAGAGATTTATTTTAGGACAGAAATACAGTATTGGGTAAGATTTGCCTCTTTGTGGTTGATATGAAAATCTGTAATAGAGTAGACACGCTGGATGTGAATAACATGAAGAAAGACCTGGCAAAGCTTAAAGAATGGTCTGAAATTTGGCAGATAAAATTTAATACTAAGAAATGCAAGGTTATACATTTGGGCCAAAATAAACCAAGGGAATGGTACAGATTAGGGAATGAAGAGCTTATGTGCACGACACAAGAGCAAGTCTTGGGTGTGATTGTATATGATGATCTTAAGATGGCCAAACAGGTTGAAAAGGTGACGGCGAAAGCTAAAAGGATGCTAGGTTGCATAGGGAGAGGTATGGCCAGTAGGAAAAATAAGACTCTAGTGAGACCTCATTTAGAATATTGTGTACAATTCAGGAGGCCGCATCTTCAAAAAGATATAAAAAGGATGGAGTCGGTCCAGAGGAAGGCTACTAAAATGGTGTGTGGTCTTCATCATAAGGCGTATGGGGACAGACTTAAAGATCTCCATCTGTATACTTTGGTGGAAAGGCGGGAGAGGAAAGATATGATAGAGACGTTTAAATACCTACATAATGTAAATGTACATGAGTTGAGTCTCTTTAATTTGAAAGGAAACTCTGCAATGAGCGGGCATATGATGAAATTAAGAGGTGACAGGCTCTGGAGTAATCTAAGGAAATACTTTTTTTACAGAAAGGGTGGTAGATGCATGGAACAGTCTCCCAGAAGAGGTGGTGGAGACAGAGACTGTCTGAATTCAAAAGGGCCTGTGATAGGCACGTGGGATCTCTCGGAGAGAGAAAGAGATAATGGTTACTGTAGATGTGCAGACTAGATGAGCCATTTGGCCTTTATCTGCCATCATGTTTCTATGAATGGAAAGTTGGCTATATTCAAGTACCCCTTTTTCTTTTACTATAATTAGGAGTTTTAGATTAAATCGGGAAGGTATTTACTGCCAGGTTTGGGGTTTTTTTGTATGTATGTATGTGTGTGTTCTGTCCTGCAACACTCAGGCTTTCACTGGACCACTGATGATAATAGCTACAAGTGTTTCTCTTATGCTTTTAGATCTAGCATGATTTTATATCATGAGAAAAACATGTAAAACACTGGCATTTTCTACCTTGGAAATAGAGGGTGAGCAACAGAGATAATTTTGCATTCATTTCATGCTTATCAGCAGGAGTAATCTGATAGTCTCCTGATGCTGAGCAAAAAAAAGGGTATGCCAAACATGCTTAATGAAATTTATGAATGGAAGGGATGAGAGGATCTGAAGCTGAAGCGCTGTGATCTTTCATTCTTTATCCTGCCAGATCAGTTCAGATGCCTGGGTTTATGCTCCTCAACCAGCAGATAGACACACAGAATATGGGCCAGCTCAAGGGATTGTGGCACACTGGTCCCAAGATAAGAAATCAAAAGTTGGTCTTTTCCCACACATAGTGGCTGAATTCAGGATTCATGAATGCAGAATTCCACTGTACAAATATTAGACTAGGTATGATGGTGGGATGAGGGGAACCAGGGGGAAAGAGGCAATGAAATAGGAGAGAAACCCCTGATGGGTTGTGAATTTGTATGATATTAGTTTCTATCCCTGGCTCCAATTGAATTGGAACTACAAAAGTGAGCAGGAGGAAACTGCTGGGCAAAAAGTAAAAATTGAGTTGAATGTAGTGTGGCTGTATACTAGTTATTTATGTGTGTAAGTGATCTCTTATTCAGGGGTAGGGAACTCCGGTCCTCGAGAGCTGTATTCCAGTCGGGTTTTCAGGATTCCCCAATGAATATGCATGAGATCTATTTGCATGCACTGCTTTCAATGCATATTCATTGGGGAAATCCTGAAAACCCGACTGGAATATGGTTTTCAAGGACCGGAGTTCCCTACCACTGTATAATAGTGACTAGTGGAAAAGTATGCACTGGTAAACATATTAGTCAGTTTGAATATTGGTAGGTATTTATTTATTTTAGTATTTATACATCACTTATATAGCCTAAGCAGTTTATATTCAGGTGCTCAAGTATTTCTCCCTATCTGTCCCAGATAGGTTCACAATCTGACTTATGTATCTGGGGCAGTGGAGTGTTAAGTGACTTGTCCATGGTCGCAAAGAGTAGTACTGGGCTTGAACCTGCAACCATTAGGTCTCTCCTCCATATGTACTTTTACACTAAATACAAATTGTGTTTTTTTCAGGGACAAAATGTTTCCAGCCTTTGGATTTGGTGCTCAAGTGCCTCCCACGTGGCAGGTAAATGGATTTAGGGGGATAATTAATATGTAGTGAAAGTTGAGCTTTTACATATCATATGTTTGTTCAAGCACTTTATATTAGTTTACTGTGGGGGTCACTATCTGTGGTGTATATTAATATAGGTCATTGATTCCTGCAGAACATGAATAATGCAGCTTGTGATTAACCTTACAAGCTGTGTGATTCATACTGCCTGGCAGTTCAACCCCCTTGTAGTAGTACTATCAGACTACTTCTAGAGGATTTTGACTCCATTTTGAACACAGTGCCAGAAGGGGCAGGAGCAACAACTGGAGACTGTGCCTACCCTGTAATCCCCAGACACCAGGAATTTCTACATGTAGTCAGGAGGAGGAAGTTAAAGAAGGGAGTGGAGGGGGTCTTTGGGAAAAGGGAGGCTCTTCAGTGGCAGGGTTTGTGATGGGAGATCTTTAGTGGGGTATAATGAGGGAATGTATTTGATGGCAGAGGGGATTGTGATTGGAGGCTGTATTTAGGGGGGGGGGAGAAAGGAAGAAGATAAAGCTTTTAATAGCCCATTTTAAGATAATAATAATAATAACTTTATTTTTGTATACCGCAATACCACAAAACAGTTCAGAGCGGTTTACAGGTTAAGAGACTGTACATTTACAGCGAAGTTACAGCATATCAGAAAACAGTTCAGAGCAATTTATGCAATGCAGGTGCAGAGAATTAGTTAACAATTGTATGGTATAAACCAGTGACAATTACAAAATGATCCAATAGCTGTTGCATGGGGGGTGCCAACCGGGGATGAAGGAGGGGAAGGGTAGGGAGGGAGGCAAGGATTGGGATTATTCGTTTGGTAGGGGGGGCGGGGGTTAGAGGAATTTATCAATGTGGCCTGGAAGAATCAATTACATAATAATGTGGTGTTTTGCTTGCTTTGAATTCATTATTTTGTGTCCCATGGTAACTTTATATGCATTATAGTAATACAACACACTTTATTGTTTTCTAATTTGCATTAAGGAGCAAATAAAATGTATTACCATAACTACATTATCTACCCCACTTAAATTAGTTAACAAATGTATATTAATTAATAAGTTGAATTGGAATATTAAAAAAAAAATATGGAATGCTCTTACCTTAATACTTTTTAATACAGGTATCACATGAGTTTCCAATAAATTTTAACCCATCAAACCCACAATGTGCTGGTAAGTTTCATACCTAAGTGCATGCATTAAAATCAACACTGCATGATTTATTTTGTATGTTTAAAGCAGGAATATTATATAACTAGCTTATTCAAAATACCTACTTTTGGTTGTTTGTCTCTCTTCTAAGATGACATACAGTATATGCATTCAGATGGTCCTAAATAAAACAACAACTAGATAACATAATACCCTTCAAGAGAGTCATTAAGACCCTGAGGACCCCACTGCCGACAACCCAAATATCCAAAACTCACAACTTCACTTTTTATAGTCATTAAGCCCTAAAAGTGGTACAGAAATATGTATTCATGCATATGATTTTTGTTGCCGACATGCAAGGTGATGCATGTCGATAACAAAAATCATATGCACGAATACAGGATGTCCGGTGCTGTACTCGGAGAGAGCCCCCAGGAAAGAGACTTGTGAGTACTTGTAGACAAGTCAACGAAGCCGTCCGTGCAATGCGCAGCGATGGCGAATAGGGCGAACAGAATGCTAGGAATGATTAAGAAGGGGATCACAAACAGATCTGAAAAGGTTATCATGCCACTGTACTGGGCCATGGTGCGCCCCCACCTGGAATACTGTATCCAACACTGGTTGCCGTACATGAAAAAGGACATAGTACTACTCGAAAGGGTCTAGAGAAGAGCAACAAAAAATGGTTAAGGGACTGGAGGAGTTGCTGTACAATGAGAGGCTAGAGAAACTGGGCCTCTTCTCCCTTGAAAAGAGGAGACTGAGAGGGGACATGATCGAAACATTCAAGATAATGAAGGGAAAGAGAGATTGTTCACCCTCTCCAAGGTGGAGAGAACGAGAGGGCACTCTCTAAAGCTAAAAGGGGATAGATTTTGTATAAATGTAAAGAAGTTCTTCTTCACCCATAGAGTGGTGGAAATCTGGAACGCTCTTCCAGAGGCTGTTATAGGGGAAAGCACCCTCCAGGGATTCAAGAAAAGGTTAGATAAGTTATCCCAGGACAAGCAGGCAGCATATTCTTGACTGATGGGTGACGGCACCGACGGAGCCCCGGTACGGACAATTTTAGAGTGATCTCACTCTAAGAACTTTAGAAAGTTCTAGCTCGGCCGCACCGCGCACGCGCGAGTGCCTTCCCGCCCGACAGAGGCGCGCGGTCCCTCAGTTTCTTAGTTTCCGCGGAGCTAAGAAGACGCGTTTTTTTCAACGGCTATTGAAACTTTTTTTCTATTGCCTTCCCGCTCGCGTAAACTTTTTGGCTAATTGGCCTTATTTCGTTTCTTTTTTTCTTTTTTGTAAAAAAAAAAAAATATATTTTTTCTTTTCTTAATTTGATTTTTCCCCGGCGGGGCCTTCTGCCACCATCGAAGCCTCGGCCTTCGATTTGGCGGAAGCCGTTTTTCCTTTCATGCCCCCTCAACCGGGTTTTAAAAAGTGCCAGCGGTGTGCTAGGCCTATATCTCTCACGGACCCACACAACTGGTGTTTACAGTGTTTGGGTCCTGAGCATCAGGCCTCTACTTGCACCCGCTGTGCTACTCTAAAAAAACGGACATTAAAAAATCGCCAAATACAGCAGCGATTACTGTTCGGTGCCGAGATGTCCGACCCCGTTCCTTCGACTCCGGCTTCGGCACCGATTCAGTCGGCACCCTCGTCTTCGACGCCGCGTGATTCCACACCGGCGTCTCAACAGTCAGGTAAGCCGGCTAAGAAGCCTTCCCCGCTGGAACGTCTTCCGGCCTCGAGTGCAGTGAGTCCAATCCTGCCGCCTGTAAGACGCCAGCGGAAGCGCTCCGCCCCTATAGAGGTGAGTCCCTCGACATCGGGCTCCTCATCTCCGGGGCGTCGAGCGGCACCGCAGGTACCGCAGAAGTAAAAAGCGGTACCGGTGCCATCCCTCGATGACCGCATTACGGCCATCCTTCAGGTGCAGCTTAAGGAGCAATTAGAACGGCTCCTTCCTGCTATCATGACACCGAACCTTCCGGTGCCGGCCCGCACCGAGCTATCGGTACCGGTTGTGGAACAACCCGTATCGATACCGATTGTGGAACCCGTGTTACCCGCTTCCACTGTTTCGGTACCGCTTCACCTAACCTCATCGGTATCGATGCCAGTCCTTGCACCGGAGCCGAGAGCTCACCATCAATCGGTACAGACTTCGGCACCGGTGCGACCGATAACATCTCCTGACTCGGTATCGATGAGGTCGGGTAAGTCGGTGCGCAAAACCCGACACATACAAACGTCGACACCTGAGTCTCGGGACCATTCTTCCCATGTCAGGGACCCTGATCTGTGGGGAGACTCAGAGGAACCCTTTCTTTCTGAAGGCGAATGTTCCTCAGAGGAGGAGGATTCGGCTGTCCCTGACCCATCCTCCAAACAGGTCACTTCCTCTTTCTCCTGTTTTTTGAAAGAGATGTGTGAATCCTTGTCCATTCCTTTGGAGGCTGAATCCAAAAAGTCTAAAGCTTTTTTGGATGCCCTTGATTTTGATCAGCCTCCAAAGGAATTTTTGAAACTTCCCCTTCATGACATCTTGAGGGAAACTTTCTATAAGAATTTAGAGACTCCTTTAACTGTCCCAGGGGCCCCACGTAAACTGGATTCTCTATATAAAGTAATTCCCATTCCTGGGTTCGACAAACCTCAACTTCCACACGAATCATTATTTGTCGAATCCACCCTTAAAAAGACTTCAGGAGCCAGTGTATATGCATCTGTCCCTCCTGGCAGAGAAGGAAGGGCCATGGATAAATTTGGTAAGAGGCTCTACCAAAATGCTATGTTAGCAAATAGGGCTAGTAATTATGCTTTTCATTTTTCTTTTTATTTAAAGCATCTCCTTACCACCATGGCTTCTTTCGAAAAATATCTTCCTTCACGAAAGCATCACTCTTTTCACACCTGCTTGTCGTCTCTTTTCCAATTACGTAAGTTTATGGTTAGATCCATATATGACACCTTTGAACTTACATCCAGAGCGACAGCAATGTCGGTGGCTATGCGCCGTTTGGCCTGGCTTCGGGTATCCGAGCTTGATGTTAACCATCAAGATCGGTTAGCCAACGCCCCGTGCCTAGGGGATGAGCTCTTTGGGGATTCCATGGACTCAACCACACAAAAGCTCTCTGCTCATGAGACGCGCTGGGATACCCTGCTTAAAAATAAAAAGAAGCCTCCTCCGCCAAAACCATATAGACAGCAGTCGGCCTATCAACGCCGCTTCACAGCTCGTCCATTACCTACCACTGCTCAGCAACCCAGGCGTCAGAGGCAACAACAACGTCAGCCTCCCAGACAGCAGCAGCAGCAACAATCTGTGAAACAACCTCCTCAGCAGAAGTCACAGCCCTTTTGACTTCATTCTCCACAGTATAGCCAGTATCCCTATTCCTGCTCTCCTGCCTCAGCCTATAGGAGGTCGACTTTCTCTGTTCCTCAGCCGGTGGGAAGTAATCACGTCGGACCAATGGGTCCTCAACATCATCCGCCACGGCTACTCTCTCAACTTTCAGACTCTTCCACCTCAAAGCCTGCCAAAAGAGTCTGCTTTGAACAGTCCTCAATCTGCCCTCCTTATTCAGGAGGTCCAATCCCTCCTCCTTCTGAACGCTATAGAAGAAGTTCCTCTAGATCAAAAGGGGCAGGGATTCTACTCCCGTTATATTCTAGTCCCCAAAAAAACAGGAGATCTCAGACCCATCCTAGATCTTCGCGATCTCAACAAACATCTGGTAAAAGAAAAATTCAAGATGCTTTCTTTAGCCATCCTTTATCCCCTTCTAAATCAAAACGACTGGCTATGCTCCCTCGATCTCAAAGAGGCTTACACTCACATACCGATCAATGTAACCTCAAGACCATATCTCCGATTCATGATCAATCATTGTCATTACCAGTACAAGGTACTGCCCTTCGGTCTAGCCTCATCTCCAAGGGTATTCACCAAATGTCTCATTGTGGTAGCGGCATTTCTACGCTCTCACCACCTTCATGTATTTCCTTACCTGGACGACTGGTTGATCAAAGCCACATCCGCTCAAGCAGTTCTCCTGGCCACCAACCAAACCATCCAGTTTCTACAACTTCTGGGGTTCGAGATCAATCTACCCAAATCTCATATCATCCCCACTCAGAGACTTCAATTCATTGGAGCGATCCTGGATACACTCCTAATGAGAGCTTTCCTACCATCCAATCGTCTTCAGACCCTTCAGTCTCTATGTCAGCAGGTGCTTTCACTACCTTCCATCTCAGCCAGACAAATGATGGTACTCTTGGGGCACATGGCATCCACAGTTCATGTCACACCTCACGCACGTCTTCACCTGCGCACTCCTCAATGGACCCTTGCTACTCAGTGGTCCCAAGCGTCGGATCCTTGCTCACGACACATATCTGTGACATCATCTCTTCGTCAGTCTCTTCAATGGTGGTTGGTATCCTCAAATCTATCCAGAGGTCTTCTGTTCCATCAGCCTCCTCATCAACTAGTCATCACCACCGACGCCTCTCTGTATGCATGGGGAGCTCACTTGAACAAGTTCCAGACTCAAGGTCTTTGGACAGCCCAGGAAAAGAAGCATCAAATCAATTTCCTGGAACTCAGAGCGATGTTTTACGCCCTCAAGGCCTTCCAACATCTTCTTTTTCCTCAGGTCCTTCTGTTGTGCACAGACAATCAGGTTGCGATGTACTACATCAACAAACAGGGTGGGACAGGCTCTCGCCTTTTATGCCAGGAAGCCCAGAAGATCTGGACTTGGGCCATAGATCACCATCTCTTCCTGAAAGCTATATACATTCAGGGGGCACAGAATTCTTTAGCGGACAAACTCAGCAGAATTCTCCAACCTCACGAGTGGACACTCGATCCTGTAACTCTGCAGTCTATCTTCACTCAATGGGGCACTCCTCAGATAGACCTCTTTGCAGCTCCTCACAATCATCAGCTGCCCCTATTCTGCTCCAGACTTTACTCTCCGCACCGTCTAGCAGCAGATGCTTTTCTCCTCGACTGGTCGAATCTGTTCCTGTACGCCTTCCCTCCTCTGCCTCTCATGTTGAGAACCTTGTTCAAGCTCAAGAGGGAACGAGCCACCATGATTCTGATTGCTCCGAGGTGGCCCAGGCAACATTGGTTCTCCCTTCTACTTCAACTCAGTTCCAGGGAACCTTTTCTTCTTCCTCTGTTTCCATCTCTGCTTACGCAACAGCAGGAAACCCTTCTACATCCCAACCTCCAGTCTCTACACCTGACAGCTTGGTATCTCTCGGGCTGACTTCGACTGATACTCTTTTGTCTCAGCCCGTTCGTTCCATTCTGGATGCCTCCAGGAAACCAGCCACTCTGCAATGTTACCATCAAAAGTGGACGAGATTTTCTTCCTGGTGTCTTCTTCATCATCTTGATCCCACTTCCCTGGCAGTGGAGACGTTGTTGGATTATTTACTTTCTTTGTCTGACTCTGGCCTTAAGTCCTCTTCCATCAGAGTCCACCTCAGTGCCATTGCAACTTTTCATGAGCCAGTCCATGGAAAACTTCTTTCAGCTCATCCCCTGGTGTCCAGGTTCATGCGTGGGCTTTTCAATGTGAAACCACCTCTTAAAGCCCCTCCGGTTATCTGGGATCTCAATGTGGTTCTTTCCGCTTTAATGAAGCCTCCATTTGAACCTTTAGCTACCTCTCCTTTCAAGTTTCTCACTTGGAAGGTACTTTTCCTTATTGCTCTTACCTCTGCCAGGAGAGTCAGTGAGCTTCATGCACTGGTTGCAGATCCACCTTTTACGGTTTTTCACCATGACAAGGTGGTTCTGCGTACACATCCAAAGTTTCTCCCCAAGGTTGTTTCTGAATTTCATCTCAACCAATCCATTGTTCTACCTGTTTTCTTTCCAAAACCTCATTCTCATTCTGGGGAACAAGCTCTGCATACTTTGGATTGTAAAAGGGCTCTTGCTTACTATCTGGAGCGTACGAAACCCCACAGATCAGTTCCCCAACTTTTTCTGTCCTTTGATCCGAATAATTTGGGACGCCCCGTTTCTAAACGCACGTTGTCTAATTGGCTAGCAGCGTGCATTTCATTCTGTTATGCTCAGACCGGACTGACACTGGAAGGTTCTGTCACAGCCCATAAAGTCAGAGCAATGGCAGCATCTGTAGCTTTCCTCCGTTCCACTCCTATTGAGGAAATCTGCAAGGCTGCTACTTGGTCCTCAGTTCACACTTTTACATCTCATTATTGTCTGGATGCATTCTCCAGAAGGGATGGTCACTTCGGCCAATCTGTTTCACAAAATTTGTTTTCCTAATGGCCAACCTTCCCTCCATCCCTCTTTTTTTGTTAGCTTAGAGGTCACCCATCAGTCAAGAATATGCTGCCTGCTTGTCCTGGGATAAAGCACAGTTACTTACCGTAACAGGTGTTATCCAGGGACAGCAGGCAGATATTCTTGCGTCCCACCCACCTCCCCGGGTTGGCTTCTTAGCTGGCTTATACTAACTGAGGGACCGCGCGCCTCTGTCGGGCGGGAAGGCACTCGCGCGTGCGCGGTGCGGCCGAGCTAGAACTTTCTAAAGTTCTTAGAGTGAGATCACTCTAAAATTGTCCGTACCGGGGCTCCGTCGGTGCCGTCACCCATCAGTCAAGAATATCTGCCTGCTGTCCCTGGATAACACCTGTTACGGTAAGTAACTGTGCTTTCCTGCTGAACCAGAACGTACACAGGTAAGGCTAGACTCAAATGGGGCACTGGTCTTTGATCTAAGGGCCACTGCGAGAGCAGACTGCTGGGCACGATGGACCTCTGGTCTAACCCAGCAGCAGCAATTCTTATGTTCTATAATAAGCTATTTAATCTGAGTAACATCATAGTCCATTTGAATAAAATGAGCTACCACTGGGGCTGCTAGATTATGTATGTGGAAACAAATTCAGTGTTCCTGCTAAGTGTGTCCTGATCTTCCTGCTAGTGCATTCTACATGAAACTTGTTACAGGGACACAGAATTACATAAGTAACAGAAACAGATTTAGAAGCCATGATGGAATAATATAGCACACAAGCGTGTTTACCCACAGAATCACATTGGCATGCCCAGATTAAAAAAACAGTTAATACAATAAGCCACCTTAACCATGCAAGCAAGATAGCCTAACTGCTTGAGTGCCTAACTGCTGGTATTGTATAATTTAGGCACACTATTGGTGCCTAACTATAGGCAATCTGTTATAGAATAAGGAGGTTAATCTGTATATATGTAAATACATATCATCTATATGGTATTCGTGATCCTGCCCCTTAATTGATATGCATGGATGGGGAGAGGAGCCTTGGGGTGATAGTGTTTGAAGATCTAAAGGCAAAAAAACAGTGTGACAAGTTTTATTAAAATTTGTTGAAACGCCTATCATAAATTCTAAGGGGGTAATAATCAAAAAAAAAAAAACGTCTAAAAAGTGTCCTAAATGGCTACTTGGACGATCAAAAAGCCTGATCGTCCAAGTACCCATAACCAAAGCTGGTTTTTAGATGTATCTAAAAACAGCTTAGGCCTTTCCCCTGCCTCTAAACGCACAGAGAAAAGAGGTGTGTTTAGAGGAGGGGAAAGGGCGGGCAGTGGGCGGGAGGTGGGCCGAACTACACCTAGCCGTACATCAGGTATAACCAATACAGTTTAGTCGGCACTTAGACCTTTTTCACTTAGACGAAATAAAACCAGGTCTAAGTGCCGAAAAAAGGGGCCGCTGAGCTGATGGCCGCTGGCACCATCAGTTCAGCGGCCCGGCAACCTAACCATCGCAGCAGGAGAGATGCCTCATCTCCCCTACTGCGATGCCATCATTCTTCTACCCGAACTGCTGCGACCCGTGGCAGTTCGGGTAGAGGAGTGATGGCATCGCGGTAGGGGAGATGAGGCATCTCTCCTGCCGCGATGCATCACTCCCCCCCCACACACAACATCGGGGCAAGAGGGAGCTGAAGCCCTCGTGCCCCAGCCAACCGCGGCACCCCCGACACGATCGGGGCAAGAGGGAGCTGAAGCCCTCTTGCCCCCCGACTCCCCAACACGATCGGGGCAAGAGGGAGCCCAAGCCCTCTTGCCCCCCGACTCCCCAACACGATCGGGGCAAGAGGGAGCCCAAGCCTTCTTGCCCCGCCGACTCCCCAACTCCCCGACAATATCGGGCCAGGAGGGAGCCCAAGTCCTCCTGGCCCTGGCAACCCCCCCCCCCCCGCTAGTTATTCGGGCCAGGAGGGAGCCCAAACCCTCCTGGCCACGGCGACCCCCTACCCCCACCCCGCACTACATTACGGGCAGGAGGGATCCCAGGCCCTCCTGCCCTTGACGCAAACCCCCCTCCCCCCAATGACCGCCCCCCCAAGAACCTCCGATCGCCCCCCCCAGCCGACCCGCGACCCCCCTGGCTGACCCCCACGACACCCCCACCCCCCTTCCCCGTACCTTTGTTTAGTTGGCCGGACAGACGGGAGCCAAACCCGCCTGTCCGGCAGGCAGCCAACGACAGAATGAGGCCGGATTGGCCCATCCGTCCCAAAGACCCGCCTACTGGTGGGGCCTAAGGCGCCTGGGCCAATCAGAATAGGCCTGGGAGCCTTAGGCCCCTCCTGGGGGCGGGGCCTTGGGCACATGGTTGGGTTGGGCCAAAATATTCCTGGCAAGTCCTACCTATAAGCTAACAAATACTTCCCTGAAACTAAATGGACTAGACTACCCTATCAACCCCACTATAAAAATCCTTGGTGTCATCCTTGACCGATGCCTGACCTTCGAAGACCATAACAGTGCCCAGGTCAAAAATGCTTCTGCACCCTCTGGAAGCTTCGCACTATCAAGCATTACTTCAACCACATCTCCTTTCGACTGCTGGTCCAATCACTAATCCTAAGCATCCTAAACTATTGCAACATTATATACCTGGGATCCTATAAAAGTACTATCAAACGTTTGAGAATAGTCATCTACGGTCTCAAAAAATATGACCATGTAAGCCCATATTACTTAAAGCTTCATTGGTTGCCAATAGAGGCAAGGATCATCTTCAAATTCGCCTGCCTCTGCTTCAAAACCTTAACAGGCTCTTCCCCAATCTACCTGTCTGAACACCTTGAACTTGCAGGCCCCTCTCGCACACGAAACACCTACATGTTTGCCTTTCCATCTCTAAAGGGCTGCCTCTATAAGAAATTCCTTGACAGATCCCTATCATTCCAAGCCAGCAAATGGAACAAATGCCTCACCTCCCTCATTTCTAATTCTCCTTCCTACCAAATGTTCAGGAAGTCAATCAAAACCTACCTCTTTTGACAAATTTCTCTGACTCCTCCCCTTCCTTTCTCCTTGCTCCCCACCTGACCTTTGATATACCTCCGGATTCTCCATCCCCTCCCTTCCTGTTAAACAAATTTAATGTCCTAACGAAACTGATCGCTTAGTTTACTCATATGTCCTATTTTTTATCTCATTCATCTTTTATGCCTCATCACTGTCATGCTTGTAAATTCACTGTAAATTGTACAGTCTCTTCACCTGTTAACCACACTGAACTTCCATGGTACCGCGGTATACAACAATAAAGTTATTATTATTATTATTTTAGAATGCAATTAGTTATAACATAATGTAACATTTATTCCATTTATGTACTGCAAACACCTCACAGTTCTATGTGGTTAACATAAAAAGAACTGAATGCACAGAGAATTACAAAATAACAATGGAAACATACATTACATCCACATTATTTCCCCCCTCATTGCTTAAATAAGTACTGTATTTTTTGCTCCATAAGGGGTTGTGTCTTATGGAGCAAATACACCTCCGCCCACCGCCCTCTCCCCCCCCTCCCGCCACAACTGGTGCTGCTCACTGCCCTCTTACCCGCTGCAGGAAAGGAAGAGAAGAGCTGGGGGCCTGCAGTCAGGCCCACAAGTCTTATCACAACGACAATTCTGACGTCGGAGGAAGGCTTGTGGGGCCGATTGCATGCCGCTGGCCCTTTGTGGAGTTGTGCCAGCAGGAGTCAGACATTTTTCTGTGTTGGCGTTGAGAGTACACTTTGAGTGCGGGTCCAGGAGTGCAGGAGGAGCCGTCGAGGGATCTGTTGCGGGATTTTCAGGCTTCTGGGATGTCGGCAGTGCTCCAGTTCCTGCAGCGGCCTTGAGGATTGTGACAGCCTGTTTCTGTGGCAAGTTCAGTGGGGTGTGTTAGTGGCACTGGTGGGGCAAGGCCTGTGAGGTGAGCCTGTGGTTATTTGGGGTGTTGGTAGGTTGAGGTTTGATGAAGAGGTTTTTTGTGCTCCTTATAGCGCCTGCTAAAAAGTCTGGTTCCAGGGGAGGGAGGGATGGTAGAGCTCGGAGGGGTCGTTCTGCAGCGGTGGCAGTGCCTGTTGGACCAGGGAGGAGGAATCGATGTAGCAGGGAGGAAGGCAGGCTTTGTGAAGTTGAGGCAGCAGTGGGCGAGCAGTGAATCAAGGAGGAAGAATCAGCGCAGCAGGGAGGAAGGCAGGCAGGCTTTGGTGTGGGAGGGTAGGAAAGACAAAGGCTGGAAGGCAGTGAGGGGGAGGGGGCAAGAACTCAGAACATAGGAAGGAAGGAAGGAGGGAGGGAATAGAAAGAGACAATTGTTGGGCCTGAGGAAGTAAGGAAGGAAAGAAAGAACTATCTAGTGCAACCAGAAATCACCAGACAACAAAAGTAGGATTTCAATTTAGTGATCAAAATGTGTCTGCTGCAGTATATTTGTCTATTTTTCTAGGGGGCTGGGTTCAAAGGCACAATTTGGTTCAGAATATTTTTTTCTTGGTTCTTCCTCCTCTAAATCTAGGGTGCGTTATGGTCAGGTGCGTCTTATGGAGCAAAAAATATGATAAGTTTTTAATATTTTCCTATAATCATAAGATACAGATACACATATTACAGGTCTTAGTTTTCTGTCCCAAATAGCTTACTTTTCTTTGTAGAATACTATTTTGCCATTACAGAATAGGCTTCTACCAGTCACTCTCTTATTGAACTGCCCTTCATGTGTATAAGGTCCTGGATATTGAAAAGCAGTTATCGCATTTTTCGCTTCATAAGACGCACCCTAGATTTAGAGGAGGAAAACAAGAAAAAAAAAACATTCTGAACCAAATTGTGTAGTAATTTATACCAGGCTCTGCACCTAGTCCCCCTCACTCCCTGCCAGGCTCTGCACCCTGTCCCCCCTCCCTGCCAGGCTCTGTACCCTGTCCCCCCTCCCCTCCCTGTCTAACACCAGCTCTGGTAGGATATACATTTCAAATCTGATATATTGTAATCACAAAATAGAAAATAAAATCATATTTTCTACCTTTTGTTGTCTGGTCAGTATTCAAATCGTGTTGTGGTCCCAGGCTCTGGTTGTCTTCTGATAACTCGCCAGGGTCTCCTTTCTTCTTCCCTTCCCTCCCTCCATCCCGGCAGCTGAAGACAGGCACCTCCCCCCTGCGGTCTGAGGCAGGAGAGGGCTAGAGGCCAAAGAGGAGCCCAACAGCTGAAATCAACCATCTGAGAAGAAGGTAGGCCACAAAGAAGGCAGGCCATGATGTCAGCATCAATCCACGCATGACACTCAGGCAGGCCCCGCCGGCATCAATCAACCGCACAGCCATCTCCAGGTGCAGCACAGCACCACCAATGTCAAAAGGAGTCGCGTCAAAATTGGAGCCCTGCCACCACCGTAACACGTTCCTCTGCTGCAGTCCCGCCCCTCCTCTGATCGCAGCAGAGGGAACGTACTGCAGCAGGGCTATGATTTTGGTGCGGCTCCTTTTAACATTGGCGGAGCTGCGCTGCACCTGATGGAAGGAGAAAAGGAATAGCGGGCCAGATCTTGGAGATGGCAGGAATTGTTTGGCGGACCAAGTGTTATTGGCCCGCAGGCTTGACATAAGAACATAAGTATTGCCTCTGCCGGTTCAGAACAGGGGTCCATCGCGCCCAGCAGTCCGCTCCTTGACCTGTAAGTTCCCTCCACCTGACTTGTTTATGCCCTAATCCTCTCTATCTATACCCTGTAATTTCTATCTGTACCCTTCTATCTATACCCTGTAATCCCTTTCTCCTTCAAGAAGTCATCCAAGCCCTTTTTGAAACCCATTATTGTACGTTGTCCTATCACCTCTCCTGGAAGCACATTCCAGGTGTCCACCACCCTCTGAGTGAAGAAGTACATATCTGATTTAAAGGTACCATAAGATGCACCCTTATTTCTATCCATTTTTTTTTTTGGGGGGGGAGTGCATCTTATGGAGCGAAAAATACGGTATATATTTATCACAGCCCAAAATGTTTAACTGCTGTTTGATTACTAAACCTAAAGTTTAAAAATAACTCTGTTTCCTAACAAATGATGGAAAGTGAGCTATGACTTATACTGTATAGATAAATGAATCAATAGTGATATACCAAGCATAACCCGCTCAATACCTTTATCCCATCTGACTGCACACATATCAGAATGCACATATTAAGGTCTTATGAAATTAACGTTGTCTAAAATTTTAGCACAACATAGAGACTGAAATAAGATAAATGTACTGGGATGGCCTTCAATTGAAGAATATTATTTTATTTATTTAGTAGGATTCATTTACTTCCTTTTTTAAGGAATTCACTCAAGGCAGTGTACAGAATAGCTTATTTTAGTTCTGTTTTACATGTTTCCTTCCCCCAGGGATCCAAGGTATTGTAGATGCGTATCGAGCCTCCCTCCCTCAAGTGAGGCTATATGGACCTACCAATTTTTCTCCAATAATAAACCATGTTGCTAAGTTTGCTTCTGCAGCTACACAGCAACAGACAGCTTCTGTAAGTAATCTTCTTTGATAAATTTTATGTTTGGCTATGAGAGTAGTAACTCCATAGGCATCCATGCTTTTATTGTATTTTTTGTACATTGATGTAAGTTGCTTTGAGTCAACAAATTTTAACAAAAAAAATAATTTCCCAGTCCATCAGACTCTTGTTTTTAGTTTTCATGCACACCCCGCTACTCACTGGATGGTACCTGCAGTTCAACGGAATCTTGAAATCCTGCTTTTATCCCTAGATCGCCTTCATGTAACAAGACCATCCTCCTGCATAGTATATAGAAAATGGAAAACATGCATCGTTCTGGGCAATATAAACCAACTTTACTCATTTTCAGCCTACCTTCTCAATCCCACTTATTCTCCTGAACCACGTGTGTTGTTTCTTGCCTTTCTCAGTTCTCAGAACCTGCCTTTTTGGGTGGGGGAAGGGAGGGGATGGTTTGGGGGAACCTCCATTGGCAGGAGGGAGAAGGCATCCCTCCTGACATTTTTTCTCGTGCAGGGGATGGGGTCAGCATGGCAGGAGGGAGTTGGCATCCCTCCTACCAATTTTGCTGCTGCCGGGGTGGGTGCCAGTTTGTCGGGGAAGGTCTTCATCAGCAGGGGGGTGGGGGTATTTTTTTTTTTTTATGGGGCAGATATTGTGTGTGTGTGTGTGTGTAACACGCACAGCATCTGTGTCAATTTTTTTTTTAAAGGGCTAAATTATGGTTAAATCGGTAAGCAACTGATCATGATCAGTCACTTTTTTTTAGATCGCTAAAAGCGATCACTTTTTTTCTGCATCGGGAAGCCATGTTAGAGCATCAGTCGCTCTGCTAGTTTACATGGCATTTCAATATTAATGAGCTTATTTGCTTGGTCAGATCGGAGAATGAGCGATTGTGCAGAAAACCACGTGGTGATCCATTTTCTACATCAGATCAGTAAAGGCAATTGTTGCTAAACCAGTCAAAACTGGTTTAGCAACGATCGTTAGACAATCACTGACTTTAGTGCATCTGGCCCCAAATGTGCTGAGGAGCTTGTGGGAAGGTATAACCTGCAAAAGGAAAAAGGAGATGTGTGATCTCCATACAAAACTTTGTAACATTGAACATAATTTTCAAAGTGATGCCCACAGATGCAGTACTTTGCTTTTAACCCACAAAAAGGAGATGCATTCCTGAGGGCGGGGTTAGGGAGGTGTTTGCATTTATTTGCATACTTGTGGAAATTTAAACATTTTGCTTAGTTTTTCAAAGAAAGTATGTACACGATATATGCATATTGCATTTCTGTTTGTAAAATATGGCAAGTCCATTTAGCAAAAAGCATTCATTTGCCTTTTGCTAATGTAGGCAATTATAAAATTATTCTCTTTAGAGGTAATGTCATAACACTTGTACAGGAGTTGAACTTACGTATTTGGAATGTGTGTTTCTGGGAATACCATGAAAATTATACTTTTTATTTTGAAAACTGTAAGCTAAAATCGCACAAGTGCACACACATTTACTGCTGCTTACAAGTAGCCATAACTTATGCTTTTGGTGCCACAAGCATGCATGTGCCTACCGTATTTTTTATGGCAAATTATGCACATACTTTGCCACATAAAGGAGGCTTGGGTCTCGTGGGAAGGCCTAGGCGCCTACTTACAGGAAAAGTAATTTTATGGCTATTATCATGGCAAACATGACATTGACAGAGTGGAGGCAATGCAGAGGAGGTCTACCATATTGGTGCAGTAGATCTGAACTGACACCGGCTACTATTAGAATGTACAGCTTATGAATGGAGGATTCCACAAGAAGCCCTGGTACAAGGCCTCTAGCCAGGGACTATTGATGTACTGATTGAGTTAAGTTTCAAGTTTAATGATTATTTGATATATCGCCTATCGTAATACTAAGCAATTATACAAAATCAAATGAAGTAGCAACCATGTTCTTAAGTATGTGTCATACTTAAGTCAGGCGTTTGTAACTTGGGGACTGTCTGTACTGAGTTTGTTTGTTTTGTTTGGGATTTGGCAATTTCCTCCTGCTCCTTTGAGTTTTTAGTTGGAATTTTGGCTGGGATCTGGCATCATAAGCCTATATTTGCAACTATCCAGGCATTTTCCCCCTGATCTACATTATATGTCCTCGTAGCTTACCTAACCCAGTCAGTACATCAATAGTCCCTGGCTAGAGGCCTTGTACCAAGGCTTCTTATGGAATCCTCCATTCATAAGCTCTAAATGGTGTAACGACTGGAACTTCTGCTTTCTTTCCCTCCCGAAGGCTTTGAGAAAACTTCTCTCAAAGTATTCTTGGTCCTGGTTGTCTTCGAGAGTAGAAGACTTGATCAGGGAATAGAGTCCTGGTTCCCTCACATAGTAATGTAATGTACAGTCACTAGGCCAACCCCTCAAATTCCAAATTGTAATATATGGTGGATGACACACTATATAAATCTAAATCAATATGCTTTTTTTTTTTGGCAGCAATACTTTGTACTCCTTATAATCACAGATGGTGAAATAACTGATCTCGATGAAACCAGAAATGCCATTGTGAATGCTGCAAAACTTCCTATGTCAATTATTATTGTTGGTGTTGGAGGCGCAGACTTCAGTGCCATGGAGTTTCTTGATGGTGACAATGGATGTCTCAGATCAGTTACAGGGGAGATGGCTGTCCGAGATATTGTGCAGTTTGTTCCTTTCAGAAAATTCCAGGGTGTGAGTACTATTTCTTAACATTCAACCCGCTAAGTCAGACATTGAAAGGAAGTATTAATGTTGAACTTCACTAAGCACAACCTGAAATTTCTACAAATATTAGGGGATGATCTACTGTACTGTATATCAAATCGACTACAGTTGCTTTCTGTCCAGACTTTTCAAAGAAAGGGATTGGTTAAATCCTTATTCTCACAGTTGCATCTGAAACTAATTATAAGTTGCTGAAAATATTGGCTTTTAAAGAAAATTTTAGACTGAATTGTGTGGTGTTTTACAGTGTTCAAAATATTTAGATGAATGTTTTAAATATTGTAGATGTCATGGTTGTTGCATATGAAATTTTTATTGTAAACTGATAAGACCTCATGGTTTGTACAGTATAAGAGAAAAATTATTGTCCCATGATCAGAGTTTTCAACATCCATTACATTGTTCTCTGGTGAAGGGGACATCAGCTGGGATAGAGTAGTCTTCTAAATATTGCCTATATACTTTCAGTTTTGAAAAGAAACAACCTTTGTAGTCACACTAATATTCCATCCCTCTGACTCAAAAGTAGCATAAAAAATAGTCAGTTTTCATTATTTGCAATTTTGCATCTGTGGTTGCATGCATTGTGACCACTATTCGCCGGAGGAAAGGTGGAAGAGGGAAGGTATGATACGTGGCATAAATACGCATGAGGCCAGCCTCTTTCAATTGAAAGGAAACTTTAGAGTGAGAGGGCATTGGATGAAGTTAAGAGGTGATAGATTCATTTCACTATCTTATCCTGAAAAGGAAACATGGCTGCAGCTTCTATAGAATTGTTTATACCATCTTTGTAAATGTGGAATATTTTCTAGAAAAGTAACATTGCAACTAATCTTTGGATTTGTATGGCTATAATCTATTAATCCAGGATATACCTTTGCAGATCAGTTCATAACTAAGGATGGGTGAACTGATTCCAGTCAGATGGCTTTTTAATGGGCCAGAACATTGTGTGTGTGTGTTTTCTTTTAAATCTTGACTTCATATGAGTGTAATCAGAATTTAAATTAATCAGTCTCAAATTTTTCAGCATCTTTAAGTACAAACTTTCAAAGGCAAATTCAAACAATTTTATACAAAATGTGAGTATACTTGGATCTTGCTCAGTTAACTCACTTTTGAACTGAGATGTATCAGATTAAAGTCTGCACTGAGAGTTCTCTCTTTTTTGCCTTTCCTTCTCTCTTCTGTCCAAGTTTATGAATGGGTTTTTGGCACTGAGAAGGCTGGTTTATCAACTTCAGCATTCAAGGCATTGGTCTTTATGGTTCTGGGGATGCATTAACATTAAGAGAGCATCCATCTTCCTCAACATCAAGCGTCAGTAGCAACTGCTGGGAGTAGACGTCCTCCGGTTCCCTTCTGTGGGTGCCTTCCTTAAATGGTGCACTAACTGACTCCCTTAAAACAGCAGCTTGTGGGGGTAAGAGTTGATCCCTGGATGAAAGGGAGGAGGAAAGACTCACTGCGTCCAGTGAAACACATATTGGTTCATAGATCCCTTAACAGTTTTTATTTATTTATTTAGATTTATATCCCATCCTCCTCAAAGAGCTCAGAATGGGTTAGTTTGCATTCACAGTGTTACAATATAGGGTTTATATACAGTGTGTTGCAATATATCTTCATATAGGATTACTTACTGAAGCTGGTGAAGGGTTAAGGGAGTGACTAGGCAAAAAGGTAGGTTTTTACAGCTTTTCTAAAATTACGAAGTCCTTTGCTCTGATATGAGGAGGTAAGCTGTTCAAGAGGTTTGGTAAGAAATGGGAACCCAGGCTGACTAGAGTTGGAGACAGTGTCCTGATGGTGTATGTAGGTGTATTTCATCTTGGGAGTGTATAGCATTCTCTTTGGGGTGTGGAGAGGAAGTTTGAGAAGTATTTGGGTGTCATGTTATAGGGGGATTTATATACCAGTACTAGGTCTTTGAAAATGCAGCATTTGGTTATGAGCAGCCAGTAGTTCGATATCAGTGCTAGAGAGACTGGGTCATGGGCTTGTAGGTTTTTCAATAGTCTTATTGCTGCATTTCGAACTTGCTGTAGTCTTTTGGTGTTTTTTGCTGTAAGACCGTTTAAAGTGTTGCACCTGCATTTATAGATAGGCTTCTGATTCCACATAGTTCATCAAGAGTTCTTAGATCATCCTCTCAGTTTACTCTAAATGTTCCCTCTTTAAAAATTATCGGAACACGCCGTGCTTCTATCTTTTCTGTAACTGCTCCAACGATTTGGAACTCTCTTCCTTTATACTTAAGACTCGAACAGGATTTGCAAAAATTTAAGAAAAGTTTAAAGTGCCTTCTTTTTAAAGAAGCCTTTAACTGAAAGTTCATTTCCACGGTAAAATCTTATAGTTTCCAACCTCCATTAAATCAAGACTACTAATAGCTCTCTCATTTGATCTTTTTTTTGTCACCAATCCTTTTCCTCATACCTCCCTAATGTACTTCCCTTTTATGTACTTTTGCTTTTAAAAATTGTATTTCTTCCCCACTTTCCTATTGTTTCTAGTGGTTTTTAAAAGTAGTTACCCTTGTATGTTTGATTAATATACTATGTATAAGTGATTTCTTTAAATCTTATTTTATCTTTTGTACAACGCTTTGTAATTTGGAAAAGCGTTCAATCAAATAATATGAATAAACTTGAATAAAACTTGAAACTTGAGTAATCCAGACGTGTAAGGACAAATGTATAGAGTAGTTGGGTGAATTCTTATTCCATGAAGTAGTTTCTTAACTTTCGGAGCTGGCAGAGATAGTAGAAGGTTGAAGAGCCTACTTGTGAGATGTATTTGGAGAGTGATAGGTTTGAGTCGAGAGTAATTCCTAGGCTCCTTACTTTGTCTTTTACCATCAATGTAGTTGATTCCCAGGTTATGGAAAGGTGGGTGTAGGAGAATTTTCTTCCCTAATCTATAGTAGTTCAGTCTTGGAGGCATTCAGTTGAAGTTTGTTCAAGGTCATCTGATGTTTAATTTTGGATAAGCAATTGTGCAGGGTTATGGTCTGAGTGTCGCGATTTGCTCCTAGTGGTAGGAATAGTTGAATGTAGTCAGCAAAGCAGTGAATTTTGATTTGGTATTTTTTGGCTTTGTCAAGTACTGGTTGGATGTAGAGATTGAAAAGAAGAGGGGATAATAGGGCCCCCTGTGGTACTCCATATTTGATTTGTTTCATTTTGGACAAAGAAGTAGTGTGACTTGCTCCTTGTTGGCTCTGAAGGGACTCCAAAGGAGTGGGATTTATTTATTTAAAACATTTATAATCTGCTTTTTTACCAAAGCGGCTCACAATTCACCAACACAGCTTAAAATACATATAGTCTTACGAGACCAAGTACATAATAGGTAAAAAGCAGATGTCAAAAATACAAAAACTATCACATGAGGGTCTTAAGGATGGTAACATAATCATCGTTGAGAAGTAGAGAGCTAACAGAAAAATGCCAGTGCAAAAAGGTAAGTTTTCAGCAATTTTCTGAATTGTAGCAAATTATCACAAAACCTCAGTGCCAGTGATAGCGTTCCACAGAATGGGCCCAGCAATAGAAAAGCAGGATTTTTTAGTTCACACTTATTGAACACTGTTCAATTTCCCTGTGTCAAGCAACATTCGATTTTCAGATCTTAGTGCCCTGAATGGTTTGTACCACAGCATTTATAGCCAGATAATCTGGCAGATTTTATGCCTTGTTGAACAAGTTTTAAGATTTTAAATTGAACACGAAAGGATACTGGTAACCAGTGTAATTTTAAGTGTTCTCATAGCGAGATACTTCCATCAACATCTGTGCTGCTGAGTTCTGACCGCTTGGATCCTTTTTTGGCTATTACGCGGTATATAAAGGGTTTAAAAAAAAAAAATAAACATTTGAGTAGTCAGCAAGCCCAGATAAATTCCATTACAATATCTAATTGTGATAACACCATTGTTTGTAATACTTGTCTGAAGTCACAATTTGATAACACATTCTTCAAATGAGATAGCTTTCGCATGACAAAACACACAAGCTGGACAACTTTTGTAATTTGGGCTTTAAAGGATAATTTAGGGCTCCTTTTACAAAGGTGCATTAGATGCTAAATTGCCGAGCACGCTAGACCTTAACACCAGCATTGAGCTGGCATTATTCTAGATGCATACCACGCGGTTTAGCACACGGTAATTTTGTGCGTGCACTAAAAATGCTAGCGCATCTTAGTAAAACGAGCCCCTAGTTTCCAATAATACAAGTGGCCAAATTTTGTGAAGGAGACAGCTTGAATAGGTGGAAATAAGACCTCTCTGACATCAATCATGGTCAGGCCGTCTGTTCCAATTCCTGAAAACTTCAGCATGGTAGCCGTCTGTTGGTCCTCTTAAGTCCTTGGATCTCTTTTTTTAATATTTTTTTTATTGAGAATGGCAAACGGCCCAGACAAGAAAGTACAAACAGCATTAATTTTAAAATGTGTATAACCTACCCATCCATTGTTCTCAGTAGGGAATAAGTCAATATATACTTTCTAATATATAAAATTGGGAAACGTAAAAAGTGTCAATAAATTTTACATTGAAACATCACTAAAATTGCATTTCACCTAACAAAATTACACTACTTGTCAATACATTTCTTTTGATCTCAACAGTCTAACTGTTTTTCCAGCCACTCTCTAAAATGTAACCTCCTCTCAAGATGCAAAAGCCTACTGTTCAGTATTTACATACATTCTCTTTCTTCATTTTTCCTTTTTAGTAAGTTGTGCAACCCAGTGTTTCCCTTTTCCTCTTCCTCTGATTCCCAGTACACCGGGATTCCTTGACAGGACTCAAGGAATGACAGTTGCCCTGTAAGGTATAATTTTAACTTTTTTTTGTCCATGCCAGACCAGTGCTTCTTTATATGTGATGGGGGAAATCTACTGCAATTACTAGGACCGCTGTTCTAAAAATGACTTGCTTTCCAGCCACCAGATCCAGTCTGCAGTGTCCTAAAAAGGGAGGAACCAACCTATACTGTGCTCAGGAGGCTGCCTGGACCCCTTTTGAGTGAGCTTTCAAGTCCTTTAGATTTTTATGTCTGCATGAGCTACATGGCATCGTGATGGGCTCTCATATCCATCTGGTCAAAGTAGCTTTTGAAGCTATATCACCTCTTTGGGAACTGCTACAAAAGACAAAAAGCCTGTTGGGTTGTCTGAAGATATTAAGCCATCTTCCAGTATGTGTGGAGTGCCCTCCAAATATCTGAGAAATATTATCAGCCTGCTATGTGGTTGTACTCATGCCTCATGAGACTAGATGAATCAGTGGTTTTTCCCTTTCATTTCAACAAAATATCTTCACAAGAAGGATAGCATTATGAACAATGCCACTCTCCATAGTTTTTATTAGATGTGGCTTACTATAGATGGAGACCTGGAGTTCAGAGACCCTTCTAGCTGATGTAATAGTAACCAGAAAGATGGCCTTTCTTGAGCCATCCCCAGGGACACTTCCCTAAGGGGTCAAAAGGAGACTTCTAAAGCATTAAGGACCAAATTCAAGTTCTTTGGTGATACCACTTACCTTAGAGGAAGCCTGATCTGCCCTGCCAGTACAGAAGGAAGAGGTCCATTCTGGCTTATTTGTGGGGAAAAAGAGAAAATGAAAAGTAAAAGTGTTCTGCTTGGTTTATCTGCAGTAAACTTGCTGCCTTTTGCCTCTGAAATACTGAGGATCCTGAAGGAACTATTCAGAAGTCCAGTACATTGATGGGACATAACTTCCTAGATTATTGATAGGCAGTGATACACTTGACCTCCTAGAGAAAAGGCCTCTATAACATGATATGGCTACACAGTGTTAAATGGGGTTAAAGGTCGGGTGCCTCAAAAAAGTCTAAAATATTTGGAATCAGAGCCCTCTTTGACCAAATGTGCTTTTCCCTTGCAGCAGGCATTAAAAAGCCTCCAGATCCTAATATATGCCAAGGAAGTAAACCTTTTATGGCTTTCAACATGGTCTCAATAACTGGGGATGAAAACCCCAATTTCTTTTGCTTTGCCCTTTCAAGAGCCAGGCCGTCAGTATGGAAATGTGTCTTCTATCTTTGTCCCTGTTGCGGTAGTCCCCTGAATTTTGGGAGCTGAAGCAGCTCCGATACTGCTAGCATCTTTATTATTTTTTAATAAACTGACCAAGAAGTCCAGTCTAGTCTCATGGACATCCTTGAGAGTACAAGGAAGGAGGAAGGGAAAGATATGTGCTATAAATATAATAATAGCTTTATTTATATCCCGTCATACCTTTCAGTTCAAGACAGTGTACAACAAGAGGTGTTGATAACAGCGAGTTAACATCGGTTGGAATTGGGAAGGAGGTAAGTGGGCAGTTATGTGGTTGGGCAGCATAGGGGGTGGGAGGGGGAACATGTAAGAAGAGGTAGGTATTGAGCTATTTTGGAGGTTCAGACAAATTTGTCGAATTTGTGTGTTTTTAGTGATTTTCTGAATATGTGGTATGTTAGTAAATTCAGGATTAGGTCGCTTAGGGTTGTTCCATATCCCAGGCAAACAGTCTTCTAAGGCACATGGGCCCTTGAGTTCTCTTTCTTTACTTGCTGCACTGAGTACCTACCTTACTGGCAACAGAACAAATACTGATAGTTGCTTCACTGGCATATATGGTAGCTAAAGGGAGATTGTATCCCAGTACATTTTAAAAGTACATTGAAGTAGATTGCCATATTAATGCTACACCCATATGTAGTGAAGGGAGGTGGATTTAGCTTAAGTTGGTGTTAGCTCAAGGCGAGTTACATTCAGGTACTGTACGTATTTCAATTCTGTCAGTTTCTTTTCAAGGAGCTGTCACCTGTTCTGCTTTACTTTAAGAAAAAATTTTTTTTACAATATTAAATAGCATTTGACTACCTTTACATGTAAATTGTACAAAGACTATATGAAGCATAGGTTTCTTGGCAGGCTCTGATACCCTCTTTTCCTTATCTGTCATCTATTATTCCCTTTCAACCCTCCTTTTCCACTTCACTGTGTCTTCCCTTATCAATATAACCAAGTGTGGCTCTTTTCCCTAAATCACAGGTGTCAACCTCAAGGCCTTCCTGGCGGTGCGATGCGGCGTTTTCATTGCCACCCCCGATGTTATCTTCTGGCCGGCTCCCTCCTCACTGCCGCAGTGTGCACAAAGCCGCGGGCGGCAACTCCTACACGAGTTCTGCACCTGAACCGGAAACCTTCTCTCTGACATCGCAACGTCAGAGGGAATGCTTCCAGATGATGCGCGAGGAGCCGCCACGTGCAGTTTTGTGCACACTGCAGCAGTGAGGAGGAGGGAGTCTGCCAGAAGATAACACTGGGAGCGGCAATGAAAACACCGCATCGCACCGCGGGACGCATAAAACGGCCAGGCGGAAGCTGGCCAGAAGGTAAGACACCCGCTGGAGGAAGGCACCTAGATGAGGCACAGCACGGAGGGAGGGAAACAACAAAGGAAGGGATATCATTTTATTTTCAATTTAGTGATTGAATTTTGTCAATTTTGAGAATTTACATCTGCTGTCTATTTTGCTCTGTTCAGGAAGAAATTGCATTTGTTTCTTTTCCTCTGGGGTTGTACTGCATGCAGAGTCTTGAATCTTAGGGATTCGTTTGTATATATTAGTACTTTTAGTTTTTGGTCCCGTATTTGCATGGGGTTATCTGTGTGCTGGTAGGCATGAATGTTGAGAAGCATACAGTGTGCTTTGTGTAGTATAATTTTGTGGTTAACCATTATGTGTTGTTAATAAGATTATGTGTATATATGAAAAATGAATGGAAAAAATGGTGTTACAATTAGTACTATGATGGGGGGGGGCGGGGTATGGCCCATGATTTAGCTTGTGTTTTAGATTTCGACCCCTTAATGTGACTGAGTTTGACACCCCTACCTTAAATCATCCCCTGCCTGGTTTTTCCTGTACCCCTAAATACACCTACAGGTAAGCATCTTCTTTATATTTAAGTATGTGCACTATGATATCCCCTGTATACTTTGTGTGGGAGTTGATTGACAGTTTTCTACGGTGTCATTTTGCCTGGTTATATAGCATTGAAAATTCTCATACCTTTTGTGTACTCACACTTGCTAGGAGCAAACACCATCATAAGTGCATGGCTTATCTCATACTGTAGTCTTATACCAATGGTAACTTTATATTGTTATAGCAAAGTCTCAAAGTATTGGGTAATCTCAACTTGACAGTCATCAAAGTCTAATATTAAGCCATAACTGGCTTTATTGCCATACAATACTCATAAGAATTGGAGGGAAAAGATCTTGGAAACCTTTGAGTCAGACTACAATTTTGTCTGCTCTCAGTTCCCACATCTCTTTCATTGCTCTCAAAAAGCCTCCAAAGTTGTTGTTTTTTTGTTTTGTTTTTTTTATTGTTGCTAGTGCTTTGAAGTTAAAAATACAATCATGGAAGCCCAGACTAGATGTATTCTACATATTAACAAAGGTGGAAAGAAGAGGAAACGAGAGCTGGCATGGCTAAAAGGTGAAGTGAAAGAGGCTATTAAAGCCCAAAAAACATCCTTTAAAGAATGGAAAAAGGATTCATATGAAGAAAATAAGAAGAGCCATAAGCACTGGCAAGTTAGATGCAAAGCATTGATAAATAAAGCTAAAAGGTAATATGAAGAGAAACTTGCTAAAGAGGCAAAAATTCATAGTAACAATTTTTTTAGGTACATCAGAAGCAGAAAACCTTTGAGGGAATCTGTGAGACCGCTGGATGATCAAGGAACAAAAGAGGTGTTCAGGGAGGATAAGGCCATAGCGGAGAGACTGAATTAATTCTTTTCATCAGTCTTTAAGGACAAAGATGTAAAAGATCTACCTGAAATGGAAATGGTTTTCAAGGGTGATAATGCAGAGGAACTGAAAGAAGTCTCTGTGAACCTGAATGACATACTAAGCCAAACTAACAAGTTAAAGAGTGATAAATCACCTGGACCGGATGGTATATATCCCAGGGAACTGAAATATGAAATTTCTGCTGTTAATGATCTGCAACTGCTGTTAATGATCTGCTGTTAATAACAACTGTTAATGAACTGTTAACTGCTGTTCATGATCTATAACCTGTAGCTAAAATCATTTGTAGTACCTGAAGATTGGAGGGTGGCCAGTGTTATGCCAATTTTTAAAAAGAGTTCCAGGGGAGATCCGGGAAATTACAGACCAGTAAGCCTGACTTCAGTGCTGGGCAAAATAATGGAAACAATTCTAAAAAATAAAATTGTGGAACATGTAGACAAACAAGATTTGATGGAACAGAAGTCAGCATGGGTTCAGCCGAGGGAGGTCTTGCCTCACCAATTTGCTTGACTTCTTTGAAGTTGTGAATAAACATGTGGGTAAAAGTGAGCCGGTTGATGTAGTGTATCTAGAGTTTCAGAATGCTTTTGACATAGATCCTTATAAGAGGATCCTGAGAAAATTAAAGAGTCAGTTGTGGATTAGGAATTGGTTATCAGACAGAAAACCAGAGAGGGTATGATAAATGGCCATTTTTCTCAATAGAGGAGGGTAAATAGTGGAGTGCTGCAGGGATCTGTTCTGGGATCAGTGCTATTTAACTTATTTATAAATGATCTGGAAATTGGAACAACGAGTGAGGTGAATAAATTTGCAGATGACACTGAATTGTTCAAAGTTAAAACACATGCAGACTATAGGAAATTGGAAGACTGGGTGTCAAATGGCAGATGAAATTTGGACAAATGCAAAGTGATGCACATTGGGGAAAAAATAATCCAAATCGTGGTTACCAGATGCTAGTATCCACCTTGGGTGTCAGCGCCCAAGAAAATGATCTGGGTTTCATTGTAGACAATACGCTGAAACCTTCTGCCCAGTGTGGTGGCAATCAAAAAAGCAAATTGCTAGTAATTATTAGAAAAGGGATAACCAGATTTAAGAATGTTATAATGCCTCTGTATCACTCCATGGTGCGACCTTACCTTGAGTATTGCCTGGAACTGATTGTGGTTTGATTAAATAATTGGGCTGAGTGAAAATTGCATGCACTGATAAAGACCCCTGAGGAAGCTGCTAATATTCATAAAATGGGCCCCATTGGGCTTAAGAAGATAGGTTTTTTTGAGACTGATGGAAGAGGTGTAAAACCAAGAGAGAGCAGACCATTGCAGTCTGACTTAAAGATTTCTGGGATTTTTTCCTCCAATTCTTATGAATATTGGGTGTCTACTGAAGTCTGTTAGACTTTGATGACAATGAAGTGAGATACTTTTATGGTCTGTCTACGTCTCTCAATTATTGAAGTGATCTGAACTTACCAGTAATTTTGTTGCAATTAATAATTTGTTATGTTAACCAGGCTGCAAAAGAAGCTCTTGCCCAATGTGTTCTGGCGGAAGTACCCCAGCAAGTTGTGACATACTTCAGCATGTACAAGCTTCGTCCCCCGAAAGACCCTGCCACTAAGTGAGGAAATCCTTTAAAGGAAAAGCAGAGACAACTTGGCTATTATTTCTGCATTTGTCAGATCACTGATGTTCACTTTTTATGCTCTTAGGCACTATTTTGTATTATAATTTTCCTTGTAAAAAGCAAAACTGTATGCTGTCTTCCTTTTTAATGATCCTTTGTCAGATGCCAAAGAATTGGTTTTTTACTAGATAATATCTTGCAAGAGATTTAAAAATTATAGCTTTGTACTCTACAGAATATACATCCAAAAAGGCTCAAAGAGTACAAAAAATTGTGTGTGTGTGTATATATGTATGAAAATAGATAAATAAACTCTACCCAGATCATTACAAAGATAGTTTTAAGAACCTCAATGCACTACAGCAGCTCCAAAAGTCATTGCCACCTAATCTTTATATACGAAATCCTTATAGGTTCACCAATTATAAGGTTATCACATTTTTATTTATTATTTGTAATTATCTTAATTCAAATACTATATCTTAAATATTAAGGCCCCTTTTTATCAAGCCGCATTAGAGCTTTTTTTTTATCACCAGCTGCTAGCTTTTACCACAGTGGCTGACGATTTTAAAAAAAAACCCTAACGCAGTTTGATAAAAAGGGGCCTAAGACTTAATCCTCTAATATAAAACAGAAAAACACTTAGCTTAATCATGAGTAGCAGCAGTATTTATAGCAACTTGAGAGCTTAAAGGTTTAAAAGCCCATCATCAGCTTTATGGGACAAGGATTTAATCGTCCATTTCTTACGGTCATTACAGGAAACAACGTAAGACTTTCTTGTTTATTAAATTTCTTAGCTCTTAATTCTAACATATTCTTCACGTTGATTTATGTATCGAAGCTAGTCTTTTGCAAACCGCATTGAACTTTACGGTAATGGCAGTCTAGAAAGAAATTCTTGTTCCATACGAAGACAGTTTTGCAGACATCGCTCTAAACGTTCTAAAGGCTAGTCTCTCCAATTTGCAGTCACCATCTCTCAAAGTCTCTCAAACATCTCTCAAATTTGCAGTCACCAGGGCTCCTTTTACAAAGCTGCGGTAGAGGTTTCTACCGTGGTCTGGCAAGGTAAATGCTCTGATGCTCATAAGAATTCTGAGTGTTGAAGCATTTACCTTGCTTGCCCAAGGTAGAAGCCTTTGCTGCAGCTCTTTAAAAGCTAGTGTTATTTAGTAACTTAAAAATTATGTACATTTGAAAGACTATCATAGATTTGAATTTTTACAGTAAGGATTTTATTGCTGGATTGCTGAACCTTAAATGCATAAAACTGGATTTGATTCTTTAAATGTAGCACAAATAATTGTTTGGATTAGTGTAAGTGCATACAATTTCTTTTTAAGAAGACGGTATTTATTTGACTTTTAATCAGGTTGGATATTTAGAAGCAGTTAGGTAGTCGACAGTGGCAGTGGACTGCTTTTTTATTTTTGTTTTGGTCAAAATTGCCAGCCCTTATACGTATAACCGTTGGGCATACAAACTTTATGTGATTGTCTCGCTTCTGAACATTCACCTCAGATGGTTCAATTCTGCCAAATTTAGCAATGTGGAGCAAACTGCACTCATCAGAGTTTGGCAATGAAGAGCAAACATGAAATCTTTGCAGAGAGGAGTTCTAGTTCATACCAATGGCCCTTCAAGCCCAGTAGCCCATTCTCACAGTAGCCAATCCAGGTTATTAGTAGGATGAATGCTGAGGATCTCTACAGATGTATGTGACTATAGTTTCTGTGCCTTATAAGATTACTACTTCTCTTAGCCACAGAATGGCACAGTTCTATAACAGGCTATTTCCTGTTAAGTGCTCCACGATAGGACACCTGGACATCCAACTGCTTTTAATAGATCAGCATTTTTATTTTGCTTCCTCCTCTACTTGCTTTTTGGCTCTATATTTTCTGGCATTATGCAAATTTGTAGTAGGAGTGGAGAAACAGCATTGATGACTTGGGACTCAATTTTGTCATTTTCTCTACTAACTCATCAAAAGAAAAGGGCATTTTTAACTTTACTTTCTGTGACTTACTACATGAAAACTCTTGTTTACTTAGGAATTGTAAGAGAGTAAGCTTCCTCTCCCTCCCCCCCCCCCAAAGGTTGGCTATAGAATGCTGCAGAGGCATTATTCAACCCTTCTGGGGGGAGGTGAAGGAATCATAATGACTGGTTAAAGTTGAAACCTAGAGGTTGGCTTCAAAGCCCATGATAGCAGGATTACAGAAGAATCACTGTTGCATGGCTTCTGGTCCAGTGCCATCACTGTAATGCCTGGACAGATTATTTGGGGGGGTGAGAGGAATATAAAATAGTAGATAAATCCCTGAGAAATTGTGAATGAAGGCTCATGTTGCCATATCAATGCCTTGGTTCTGATCGAGTTAGAAGAAACTGCCAGTTTGCACTCCCACGCCACAAAACATAATAATCAGGAGAAGGGTTATACATACATGCATACAATATGTATAGAAAATCACCTACTTAAAGGCCAATAATAAGTGAAGCAATATCAACAACTCAGTCCAAATCCTAAGCCACACTCATATAGCAGCTACTTTCAATTATATATGGATAAATAAATGCTACTGGAAGACGAATGATTTATTTATCCATATATAATTGAAAGTAGCTGCTATATGAGTGTGGCTTAGGATTTGGACTGAGTTACAATATGTATAGGGCATTGTCTAGAGAATAAGGTTAAGGGAGCCAATACAGGGAAGTATAATAAAAAAAAATAACTACAGGAGGGGCAAAATAAAAGAATGATAGTTATGTAGGAAAGGGGGCTGAGTCTGCATTGGATAGGGGATAAGTTGAGGATGGCAAAGAAGGAATGGAGAAGTGAAGTTGTAAAACCAGTCCTCATGGATGTTAATGAAACCACCAGCAGCCATAAAAATTTCATCTTGCCTTAGGTGCTTGTTTTGGAAACAGCTGCATTGCACACAAGTGCCTGACAGAAATTTAGCAGAATAAGTCCAAGATTCCTAACTGGGATGAGCAAAGGAAATTGAATTACAAGAAAACCAAACTGGATATGTTTCATTCACCTTGATAGCAAATGGTGAAATGTGAACATCTATTTGTATACTGCACATCTCGCTAGTTTAACCATTCACAATTTTATACAAATCTCTTCAATTGCCAAGTTTTCAGTAATGCTGTTGCTGTAAAAGTTCATGTTTTGTATTTCTCTGTATGACTTGTGTATGTATGCCTGTTTGTTGGAGTCAGAAATGAGATGTTTTCCAGCTAGAATGGTCCTTTATCACTCATGTATTGCATGCAGTTTTTTATTGTTCTGATGTCTTAAATCTATTCAAAGCCATGAACAAAATTAAGACCATT